>NW_026913447.1:1200000-1800000 GCF_034315485.1 Pezoporus occidentalis
TTATACAATTATACAATTGCTGCTGGATGAGGCCGAGAAGTAGCATGTGACTAGATAATGGGAGGAACATACTGTGAGACACATTCACAGGGAACTGGAGCTAAGATGTCGAAGATGGTTTTAACATGGGTATTTCCATTCTTGATGTTGTAATAATGTGATTCTTTTAAAACACTGCGTTTTGTGGAATTTCTCATGTCTGCTGGATTGTTTTCAGAAAAGCAGAAGGAAGAATCTCCATTTGTGCAATTTTTCTTCAGTGAACACATGAAGTCTTTGTTTAACAAAACCTTGCAGCATATGGGTTTTATTATTCTGTGAATGTGTTCATGGAGGATGCCCTGCCCGAGTTCAGATGGAGATGCACAATATTGAGCCTCTACCACTGATGGCTTTAAAGTCTCCGTGCAAACCATGTTGGTGACATGGACAGTGGGATTCAGTGCACCCTCAGCAAGTTTGCCAGTCACACCAAGCTGTGTGGTTCGGTTGATATGCTGGAGGGAAGGAATACCATCTAGAGGGACCTCGACACACTTGTGAGGTGGGCTGATGCCAACCGTGTGAAGTTCTCAACATAAAAAGGACATGAAACTGTTGGAACAAGTCCAGAGGAGGCCATGAGTATGAGCAGGGGACTGGAGCACCTCCCATATGAAGACAGGCTGAGAAAGTTGGGGCTGTTGAGCCTGGAGAAGAGAAGGCTGCGTGGAGACCTCATAGCAGCCTTCCAGTATCTGAAGGGGGCCTATAGGGACACTGGGGAGAGACTCTTCATTAGGGACTGCAGTGATAGGACAAGGGGTAATAGGTTAGAACTTAAACAGGGGAAGTTTCGATTGGATATAAGGAAGAAGTTCTTCACTGTGAGGGTGCTGAGACACTGGAATGGTTTGCCCATGGAAGTTGTGAATGCTCCATCCCTGGCAGTGTTCAAGGCCAGGTTGGACCACGTTGGGTGAGATGATTTACTGTGAGATGTCCCTGCCCATGGCAGGTGGGTTGGAACTAGATGATCTTAAGGTCCTTTCCAACCCTAACTATTCTATGATTCTAAACAACTATGTGCTGATTTCATTAATCCAGTGATAGAAGACAGCAACTGAGCCAGTCATTCTTGCTGAGAGGAAGTTGCCTTGTGAAGAAGCCGTCATAGTCTCTTCCCACAGCTATTGCCAGACCTTGTTCAACCTGCATGGTATTTGGGATGATGTACACACTACTGAATTAAATAGCAATAACAGTTTACATGTCTGGGAATTTTCAGAATGTTGTGTTACCAAAATGAATGTATTATACAACTACGTTAGCAAGACAGTCCTTTAGCCCAATGACAAGGAGCTGTCTTTTCTTGAGTACTACTTGAAAGGTAGAACAAACCAAGAATCAGCCCCAACAGACAGTTTTGCAAGCAGGCACCTTGCTATGCAGGCTAAGAGAGTTTAATTAGCATTAAACTAATGATGTAAGTCAAATGATAACTCTGGGCTGGAGAATAGACTCTGGTACAGGTTTATTTAGTATCAGTTTACTCAGAGAGCAGGGGAGAGTGAGGCTTGGGAGGTATGGCTGCTCTGTGCTACTACTCCTGTGCTACATAATTCCCTCAAGGAAATGATTTGATAATGAAATCAACGTGGCACTGCAGATGGTCTGACTCCAGCTAGGACCGTGTTCTTGAGCCCAAAGACTAAAGGAACAGTTGCCCTTTGGGGTAAGAGAGAATACTAAGAAGTACACGTTTTATGGAGTTATTTTAATTTATGAAGATTGTTTCTAGGGTTTGTGTCATTCTTCATTGGTATCCAAGTGTGACACCCAGCCTAGAGCACTGCTTTGTACAATTCCTTTTATTACTTCAGATTTTAAATCTGAACTGATCACCATGAGTCTTCATTTCCTTTGGTTGCTGAAGCAGAAGTAACTTCAAAACAAAGAAATTTTGGTAGTGATTCACCAAAATGAAGAACTGTGGGCTTTTCCACATACCACTCTGTGTCTTCCTGCATGTGTTGTCTTTGTGTGGGTTTTTTTTCTGGGTTTTTTTTTTTGTTTTTGAGCACAAACCATAATTTTAATAATGTGAATTAAGTAGGAGAAAAGCAGTTTTACTGAAAAAACACGCAGTTATTAAAAACTGCTTCCAACAGCATTAGGGTGTAACGTGGAAGCTCAATGCAGAATTTCACGGGGAAGATTAAAGATTTAAGTGAAGAGCATGTTCCTTATTTTCCCTTTAGAAAACTGCTGCTTTTTTTTAAAGACCCCCCTTTGGCTCCCAAGGTTTTCAGTGAGACTGTTGCTGCAAGGTGCTGTCAGTCTAATTTGCTTCCTCAGTCAGAATCAACTCAAATCACTCTCAGACCATGGACTGGCCTCTGAAATTAAAGCCATGGCTGGATTTTTTTCTCAAGCATTTCTAATTAAACTGCTTTCCTTTTCCTTTAAACACCATTCGTGAAACTGGGACCTAGATCTGAGATGTTTTCATTCAGCTCAGTCTCATTCTTGTTCATTCTAGTTTTTCTCACACAAAAGTTGTTTTAGCTCTGCCAAGGGGGTCTAACCAGCATCTATCAAGTTGCAGACAGCCCTATTTTGTGAAATGCAGTCCTTAATGCTCCTTATGAGAGCTGCTACTTTGCAAGGTTGTCACAGGGAAGGACAGTGGTCCCTGGGCCTCAGTGTGAAGGGGAGACAGAGAGCAGAGCTCAACTTGTCTCTGTGTAGGGCAGTGTTTTCTCCTCCTAGGATGCCAACTCCTACCACAGAGGCAGGATATCACCTACCAAACCAGAGCTCTATTGGCAGGCAGGAGCTTGCAGCTCTTGCCAAGTCTTGATTAAATGTGGGAGCTGATGGAATGGCAAAGGCAAGGAACCAGTAAGAATACTCCAAATTGTGGCTTTTTTGTTTCTAGAAGGTTTCTCACTTGTAACACAAATTACAAGATGCCACCTATTTTATAATAGAGGACAAAAGTCTGTGGCAGAAGACATTTTGTTTTCAGCATATGCTGAGCAAAAGGCTTTCATTTATCACCAGCTATGGAAAGATGACTAATTTTCATCAACATTTCTGGGAGAAAAAAAACATTCCACTGTAAAACTTGTTAATTTTGAGGAACGGGAACACACAGATTTTTACATCACCTGCTATATTTTGAAGGATCTTTAAAATTGATAGGGAGGTTAATTTGTAAAGTATTACAACACTCAGCAGAGCTTTCATGCAATAACTTTGCAGAAAAAAAGACTGTAGAGATTTCATACAAAAACTATGAAGTTTCAACCTTGATGTAAAAAGCTTCTTAGCTTTACCCTTGAATTAAGGCCATGCTGCAGTTTGTTGTTGCGGTGATTCTTAGTTGCTTTCCACTTTTAGCAGGCCAACTTGTGAAAGCAACGTAAAATGAGAATGGTGAAACTTGCTTTCTTTTATATCATGGCCATTACAAGAGAGAATGTAAAGGAGCTTAAAATGAGCATATATATTGTAGTTTCTAGGTGCTTTATTCTGACCAAGATAGATTAAAATAACCATGTCATAAAGGAAGATTAAGTTCCCAAAAGGAATCTTAGAGATTTAAATTTTATGTGTGTGCATAAATATACAAACATATATACGTGTAAAATAAACTTATTTTGACCCTTAGTGTTGGCTTTCTCCCATTCAGTAGCAAAATGAATGCTTAGGAATTAAGATACATCTCCATAGTCTCTAAATGGTAAGGTCCTTGTTAAATGTAGATATGAACAAACCAGTATAATTTTATGACTATTAATCTTTATTGGGTAAATGTATGTTTTACAAAGTAAGCAAACATTCCTAACACAAGAAATAAATTTTTTTCAGGTTTTTCCTACTGTGAAAATTAGCTTATGATGCCATATATCTCATACAATTTGTGCACTAATTCCAGAAGAGTAACATTATCTCATTACCTGGTGGGTGGATTTTCGTTTGAAGGCATGCCTGAATTTTACTAAAATGCTTATTAAAACAACAAGGTCACAGGTTTTGAAAACCTCTGTGATGCAAACCTGACCCAAGTTCATAAAGAGACAATAAAACTCATCAGATGGCAGTTCATTAATATTTTCAGTGGTTGATGCATAAAACTGAAAAATCACAAGTCATAATCATCAAGTATCAACATGCATTTTTCATCATAAGACATGGTTTACATACATTAGGAGCATGTACAAGGACATATAAATTCATAGGGCAGATTTTGATTGGTTTGCTCTGTGTCATGCTACTGATAATCTGTATCCAGTATAAAAGAATTTCATATAAATATTTTCCTAGTCCCACCTGCTTGTTATACATTAATAGCAGGTAACATCTGGTTAAAATGCAATGTCTGTTAAGATGTGATTTATGTTTCATTAGATTGTGTGTGGAGAGCCAGAATGTGCGGAAGATACATTCAAATTTCAGTGTTGTCTTAGTATGTTTGGTGTTGTTTCAGATGAAAAGAAAATAGTGAGGCAGGATCTCAGGTACCCAAATTCTGAAAAGCCAGTGGCAAATATTAATGCTGAAGAATGGCCCAGTTCACTGTGACCAGAACTTCTGAGACAGCCAGTGTTTGCTTTCACCAGTTAAATATTGAACTGACTTAGCTGCTGCTTTGCCCGGCTGCAATGACTTTTCCTGAAATACTCTTTCTTGGAAAGCTGCTAGGAAAATTGTATCAACAACTTCACTGTTAAGTAAATACGCAGTATTAGAAGGTACATCCTTCTAAAAGAGCTCCAAACTCCACAACACTTGTGTTTTTCTGTTTGTCCTGTGGGCATATTCCAGCTTCTCCAGCATATATGGCTGTGCTTTGACTCCTTACATTCAGTTACATCAGGTTTTAATAATTTTAAGGCTAGGAAGAAAAGTTACATTCCCCTGTCTGATCCCCATTACACTGCATGCTAAATTACCTTAGCTTCAAGCTACTACCAAGGCAAGAATTACTACCACTCATTTTTAAGAGAAACTGAGCATAAATATGTACTAAAAATCTGTGAAAAATGACACCAGATAAATCTTCAGAGGTTTGAGATGGAAATGCAATAAACCTGAATCCTTGACATCTGTATATTCACATTTTTTTCTTCTATTTGTAAAGCTCATTCTAGTCCAGTAAAAACTTCTTCATTTAAATCTGGTCTCAGTTGAGCCCACTTATAATTCTTTTAGGTCTGTTTCCATGATGCAAACTTAAATGAACACGTAATAACTAAATGAACAGAAAAACTTGAACTGATTGTTCAGTTCCTGACATACTTAACTGAAGTATATTTAGAGACAGAATTGACTTTACTGTGCAAACTGCTCTCTAAATGATTTTGAATCCTTTTCCTTTGGGTTTTTTTAGTCACTTTGGAGATGAGAGCAATAGCAACCTTTAACGATTCACTAGATACAACCCAGAAGACAATACATCTGTGAATCTGTGTGTCAGCTACCCAGTGTATTCAGCTCAATTCTGATACACAAATAGCAATGATGGTATAGCATCAATACAAGCCTTCTTGATCTTTCAATGTTGTAGTGCTATTCCACAGTCAAGAGAAAAATACCAGTTCCAAAAGAGAAGTTTTGTCAGATAAACATCTATTGGTTTTACTTGGTTTCAAAAAGAAGAAACCCAGCAAAGGTGGAGAAGCGCTGATGGTCCCCATGGAGGGCTCCGTTTCCCATCCGCAGCCAAACTTCATCTCCCTTGGCAAGTTTTAGGACTGCACTGTTTCCTGAAGTGTCTGCTTTCCCTTTTGATTCATAGCTAAGAATTAATATTTTAACAAGTCATCTGTTTGTTTCTCAACAATGACCAAGAAAACAACTTAAAAAAAAAAATAAAAAAAGCACATTGTTATCCTGAGCAAAACTTTCTTGAAAGGCTCACAAAAATTTTTTCAGCTTTATGAGGAAATTTTGGCATTTTTCTGCATTTGATTTCCTAGTCAAATTTTGCACTTTACCTTATTGCGTCCTTTCATTCCATTCTGAATTTTAATTTATATATTGTTTTCCAGGGTACAGGGACAAATTTGTTGTGTAATATAAAACCCTGCTCATTCACCACAACACTCCAGGTTTTTTCCTGTGCTGCTCTTTCGTTGGATTCATCCTGGCTAATCTGAAATGCCTTCAAATCAGGAGTCTTGTGTGCTGAGCCCCTGTGCTCCTGGCACAGGCAGTGGGCAGAGACAGCCAGCTCACTCCATCCTGAGGCCTTTTCATTGGAACGTAGGTGCGTTCAATACGGGCTAACGTGCTGCCTTTGTGTTAGTGTTGGCTCCCTTTCTTCCACCTGTTGTTCCACCTTTTCTGACATTAGTGCTTCAGAGAAAAAAAGTTGAGCACTTCTTTTTTCAGGAAAGACCTATTGGGAAGGAAGCAGCCTTTGGTGGTGTTTCAGGTGTGGGCTGTTGATGAAACCTTGACAGCATAAATGAACTTGCTGTCATCTAAGTGCCTAAAATACAGTGTAATCCATCTAAGCTTTTGTGTCTGTTTATTCAGGCTCAGGAGAGAATCTTGGTTTTGGTATCAGAGCCCTAGTTGATATTTAAGAAATAATGCTTTTTCTCAAACACTGTATATCTATATATTGATTTTTATTTTTTTTTTAGAGATCCTTCTGGCTACAGGCTACAAGCTTCTTGACTTGATCTATATATAAGTTGATAAGCTAGAAATGGATTCTATTCTTGGTGACCATCAAGCTAACATAAAGAGTTCAGAAATCTTTTGTTCCAACTGTGCTAATGATAACAAAGCCAGTGAAAGGAGGACCTTTGCTTCTTCCTCATCCTCACCACTGCAGTTTAATTGCTTTCCACCTTTAAACTAAATTCCTCTCCAACTAATCTTTAACAAGGCTGTAACTGAACACTCCCATTATGCTCTTTTTCTGACAGGCAAACAGAGGATGAAGATAGGTTGTAGCAGAATGACAGCATGTTACCACTGGACTTCAGCTCTTACTTGCAGTGCTAATTCCTTTTCCCTGAGCTTTGAGGGGCTTCTATTTAAGGCTGAATTTTAGGTCCAGGATGTGTGGCAGATATGATCCATATTTGCAAGTTGAAGAGTGCAAAATACAATAGTTATTCTTTTTTTTTATTATTTTGCCCCCCAGAATTTCTTCAAACAATCAACTATTTCATGTTTCTTGAAATATGAGCAAGCTATCACATCTGTGCAAACATGTCTTTAGCATTAAAATGGCATGGTCTTCACTTACCTGTACAAGCTGAAAACTGTATTACCATTATGCATCAGGTACACATACACTTCCTCCACATCTTCATGTTTCATCATATTGAAGGTGAAGAAATACACCCCTAAAAAAATACCAAATACAATGCATTTGCTTTATAGAGGGGTAGTCGTGCTATAGACCTGGGCTGCTTGCTTAGGAAACAACAGCTGAAGCCAAAATTGCCTTCCAGTTGTCAGTGGGTGTTTTGCTTCTGTTTATGGTGTGCCAAAATCTGGTTAATTTTTATTCTGCATATGGCAGGGGTTCAGGCACATCGTGTTCCAGAGAAATGACTGTATTTGAACATGGCAGGACCACTCATCCCTTCCTTCTCACTAAAAGGGACATTTCCTGCAGGCTGATTCTAGTAACCCTTCTCTCACCTTTTTTCCCCTCTATCTTGCTCCTGCCCTCTCCCAAAAGGGTGGCTCCAGGCCAGATAGGGCTCAACCTCAGAGGCTGTCAGACAGCCAGCATGTCACCTGGGTCAGGCAGGGCAGAAGTGGTTTTAGAAGCACGCACTGCTGCTCACTTGGTCTTACCCCATCTGGGACAATGCAGACGTAGCCACCACTTTCCCTTCTTGCACAACATATCCTTACAATAAACCTTTATCTTTTTACTCTGTCTCTGTCTGAAAGTTGCCAATGGTGCAACCATGGTATGTACCATGAGCTCTACAAGACTCCCACACACAGGAGACAAGCTCCTGGTTCCTGAACAATTAGTCTGTGGCACTGACCCTGCAATGGGAGCTTGAAGTTTGCATCAAAGTCATTAAATTATTGAGGGTCAAAGTTTATTGACATCTACATATACATTAACCTCAGAAGGAAGCAGCTGTGAGTACACACCCCCATAACTGTCAGTAAGATGTGCTACAGCATTCCTGGAAAGCCTGACTTCTATTTAATTGAATGTAATTTCCCATAATAGTGAGTAAATGAATGGCAGGGTGAGAAAGGCCAAGTGAAGGAAGATGGCTTTATGCTTTGCTCAGACATGGTTTTGATTATGGCCCTTCCTCCCCCATCTGCTATTGTTCTTCTTGTGCCACAGCTGTGTAAGATGGGGGGATGGATGCAGCTGAAAAATCACTCAGGAAAAGCTGTAATGCCTCATTTCCAGCCACACATCTCTTGCAGGCCAGCTCACAGCTGAACTGCTGTGAGGAAAGACAGGAATGAAGAGAGTGACTGGAGGCAGGAGGCGGCAACTGTGAAGCTGCTGCTGGTGCAACATCAAGACCATGGTTATCACAATGGCTGAAGGTCTAAAGGCCTCAAAGCAGATGGTCCTGCTCCTTCCTCAGCCCTGGCCATGCCCCTTCATCCTGCCTTTGTGTGAGCACTAGGCTCACTGGCTGGCAAGCCCTCTCTTTGCTCGCCTGGAAGTAGGCAGCAAGAGCTATGCAAAGTGAGCCTTATGCACTTTGCCTCTCTCACTTTTGAGAATGTAAAGTTTCTTATAATTATTGACCCCACTTCTCTCTATAGCTCCCATAATTGCTTTATTTAGTTTTGCAAACACTCACCATTCACTGGAGCACCAAATCTACCAGTCATGACATCAAAGAAATTCCCAACGTTGGTTTCAACACTGCTGAAGATGATCCCACTGTTCTGGTTACTGAAATGAGTAGCCATGGAAGCCATGAATGCAACCTGCAAAAATGCGGTTCTTACTTGGGCAGTTGTTCACAAAATGCACACATGTAGTGGAATCAGAATGTTTTTCCTGTATTTGTAGCCTGTTTATTTTCCTGACAGAGATGTTCTTCTGAGGCTTGCTCCAAGGCTGTTAAACTCCAGTAACAAAACTCCCATTGAATGAAACTGGAAGAGGGCTAGACTTCTTACATTCAATTGGACTATTCATAACTGTAAAAGTAAGTGTATGGGCAAGTGTTTGCAGGTCAGGACTTTCGGATTTTATTTACTCTAAAGTCTCTCTAGAATGATGCAACAGAAAACTGGTATTGAAATGGATGATGTTTCCAACAGAAGTAATTTAATTAGCTTTTTATATATTCCTCAATGCATTTAGATTGGATATTGCTTTTAACTGGGTGTGTGAAGTACATAATGTGCAGTAAAATCCATGCACATTAGTGCTTCTTGATAAGCTACCTTCAGAGATACGTTAGCATTTAGATCCTTTAGAAGTGGGGTTGCTGGTGCTCATCATTCAGTGCTTTTTCTTTCTTACCAGTTGCCCTGTGGCCACAGTCACAACAACAGAGAGTGGTGGGGGCCAAAAGGGGAAACCAAGAAATTGGAAACTGTTCTTCAACTTCGTGCTACACTTCCTGCAGTGAGACCTATTGGCTGTGGAAGATGTTTCATACGAAGCAGTGCAAATCCTCCCACACTGGACAGTTCAAATTACCCTCATCAAGATACCACGGAACATCGCTGACAACTTGTGTAGGTCTTTTGTGCGAGTCTGTAGCCTGACTGACAGTAAATGGGGTACAGGGAGACTTGCTGCATTTGAATGCCAGAAGGTCACATAGTGACTTGGCATTTTATCTCTATCTATTAACAACTTCTTAGATGAGAAGTGTTAAATTACAGTTATTACTGCCCATTGCAAAAATGACATTTTTCATGAGATTCCAGCTATACCAATACTAAAAAAATATCCACTCCAAACTTCTTTTGATTTGAGATGGAAGGCAGAATGAAACCAAAAGAGGCAAAATCAAATGCCAGTCCAGATCCAGCAGTGCAAATCATTAGCCATCTGCTCAGAAATTTGAGGAGCTCCAGATGTGAGCTGAAAGCCTCGGCTGATTTTCCTTATCCCTGCATGATGGCAAATTGTTAACGTCTTGCTTCTCAGCCAGGATCACATCGAAGTTCATCATGTCTTAAAGGAAAGCAGCTGCAATAGCAGCTTGATGGAATTTATTACTTTTTGTCTAGATTCCATTTCACATTCTCTTTAACCCCAAGCTACTTTTCTTGGGCTGATGAGAAGAGTTGAAAAAGATGTCCTTTCTCCCTGGACCTCATTTTGAAGTAGCAGATTGAAATGGACATAACAAGTCTGTCAAAATAATTCTGCTACTTCAAATAGTATTATATTCAAAAGTGTTTTTTCCTCTAACTACCCCTGCTCTAAAGTTCTTAAGCAGGATGTTAACAAGAAATGATATGCTATACTGCATAAAGAATTTTTGAACACCGGTTAAAACCAGTGATGGAATTTCACTTGGAAATAGGTATCGCAAGATGAGCTTTTGTAATTCATCCCCTCTCATTGTTTAGTTTTTAATTAAATTACTACCACTATCCTTTTTGTAAAAAAAAATTAAAAAATATATGTTGCTACCTCGTTTTAAAATTACGAAAGGATTTATGTTGAATACAATTACAACAAACATGTTTTTAAGACACTCGGCTATAATGGCAATTCCAGGTAATTCTTTAAGAATTCTTTAATAATTCTGCTTTAATACAAAATTTCAGTAATTTTTTTAACTATTTTCATTGTAAATTTTATTCTGTGCAATTATCCTATCTTCATGCAACGTAGGATAGAGAATTTAAGCACACACAATGCCAAGAAATCCAAAGCCATTTTCCCATACTGCACATGTTGGTTGTACTGTTGGTTTTGCTGTTAATTTGTATACCTTTTATGAGGATATAAACCATATATGAATGACTATTAATAGGAAACAGTATTATCCAGTTAATATGTGTAGATCTATAAAAAGATCAGAACTGCCATTTTCCCCACAGTGTTTGGAAGTGGGATATCTTTTTGTGCATGTTTGCTACTCCTGTTTTGTCCCTTCTATGGTGAACTTGGTTTTGGGGGTATGAATCAGGTCAGGTCTAAGACAACTCCATTAAAGTGTGTATGTGTTAGTGAGGTTGCAAATTCCCTGTAGTTTCTGGGGATCTGTATTCTCTGTGGTGTCTGAAGTCACATTTGCCCAAAAGCAGCAGTGACTGATTAAGCTGAGTTGTTCTTCTAGATCGTCAGTAATTGCAACAGGATCCTAAATGCTTCTATTACACGTAAGCTTTCTGAAGCTGAATCTGAGTGCAATCACTTGTCGGTGCAAATGCACCTAGTACCATCTGAAGTTCTTTAGGATTCCCACACACGCTATTGCTACACTGCAGTCTACAGAGTGGACAATCCCTTTCGCAACAGCAACCAAGTGTCTTAGTTATCCAAGTCCCATTTTCTTTCCGTTTCCTTAACAGACTACATCACATCAGCACTGTACTGCAGATATTTATATATACACACGTAAGCTCTCTGCCACCTTCCACATTCCTGGGACATGAAGGAACTCTAATACAAAACCTATAGGAATATGCCAACACAGTGCTGAGCCCAAACAAATATATCCCAACTCTCATCAGAGCTTACCACCTCAGGCTTGCACCTATGTTTTAATGTTCGTCTGGCTTTTGGGTAGTTCATTCATAGGCAGAACCCGCATGCTTCTCAACATGTTTAAGGTATCTAGACATGCAAAACCACAGATAGCTACTGAGAGGTTTCTTTCAAAAGCAGAGAACTTCTGTCTGCACTTGGAGGTTTTGACCCCATGGTTTCAAGAGCTGGATACATACGCTTTTGAGAATCTCACAAAGGCTGGCTGACCTGAGAAGCATGTGCCCGAGTGACTCCTTTACTCCTTTTGTATGTCATGGGAAGCGCAGTTATGTATGTGATACAGCTTGACAGAAAAATGATAGTCCCAGCTATTCTCTTCTAATAGCCCAGATACTGGCTTTCTGCCCTAAAAGGGAACTGTGTATGTTTCTTGCTGCCCATTTCTCAGCTGGATTCTTACTGTAAAGAAAGGCTAAGCCGTAATGTCTGCCTTTTCCAGGAAGATCTGACAAAGCACATTTGTCAGTCATGACAAGGGATATATATGTCTCTCACTATATTAATTTACAGGGGAATTTGCTTTTTAAGTATCTTACAGTATTTAGATGCTGTTTTTTGGAGAAGAAAACCATAACCAGAGAACTTATGCAGCCAACACAAGCCAGAGATTTTGTACCTGTAGCTCTGGAGGAATCCCAGGGTAACCCTTCTCCCCTTTGGGTCCATGATGGCCACGCTCTCCCCTTGGTCCCATATCTCCTTTGTCTCCTTTCTCGCCTTTGGCTCCTTCCTGTCCAGTTGCTCCATTATTTCCATTGTTTCCATGATTCCCTTAAAGAAAACAGAGCTTTCTGTTTAACTTAAATAATTTCATATAATATATTTTAATAGATCTGTGACAGGGTCCTTTTTCACCAGTTTGCAAGACATGGAATTTTCAGTATCATAAACCCAGACTGAGCTGCGATGGATAAGAAACAGCTGTGTGGTTAAACTGAATGTGAAGGTTCTGATGCGTAAGTTTCCAGAAGGATGTAGATTAATGTTTAAGAGTTAACCTTCATGCTGTCTTTGTGTTGCTGGATAAACTGCCAATGTCTCAAGTCATTGTGGTATTGGGGAAATGTGGAAGGACAAGACCTCAGCAGACTTGAGGCTCAAGGAAAGAGAAAGCCATGGCCTACTGGTACATACCAGGAAGCCTGCATAAGCACTCTTCCTTTTCCTTTTGTGTATTTCCTGATAATTTTCTGCCTTTCCTAACATTTTTCTGCCTTTAAAACATGTCCCTGGCCGTGAACTATCTAAACGACCCCTCTGAGCAGAGGATGCTGCTTAACTGAAAGGGTTTGATTGAGTACATTCTCCTAGATTTAAAGAAATACTTTTTTTTTAATTGAAGCTTTTCTGGGTTATATGTTTCTTGCACAAGTGTCACTATAAAAACATATTCCTGCATCTGATGCTTAATGAGGAAATTACTGAGCAAACGTCTGTGCGACTGACAGAATTTTGAAGTTGGCTAGAATCAATGAACAATTATTATGCCTACCTGAAGCAAAAGCCTGACCTTTCAAGTAATTACTCATGGGATTAGTAAGTGTCACCATTGTTCTAATTCTACCTGAATTGAAATTAGATTCTTTGTCACTTGGCTTGTTCTCTGATTAGTCACTCTAGTTACAAATTTACGAGAAGAATGATGTTGTTTGATATGAAATCTAATGGATAAGTGATTCTTCAGAGTTTTTGTAGTGTGAAAATTAAAAAAATATTTCAAACAAGGAAGCTAAATGGTGGAAAAAATAACCCAATTTTTGTTTGGATAGAGAAATCAGTAACTACTAAGAATAACAAGAATGATCCTTTGTGTAAAGCCAGAACTACTTCTCTGTCAGTTCAGAACAGAGTCATTTGATTCAAACAAGGGAGAAGCGGTTGTTGTCATTCCCCTTATGGGCACAAGAATACGAAATGTGGCAGGTGAAGGAGACAGAGAAGTTCCAGGGTGCAGAAGGTAAGGTTGCTATCAGACATACATTTGTGGCATCCTGTGGTGACAGGAAGAGTGACTGAGAAACATCCCCACATAAGAAAAGAACAAAGCTGGAACCGGGCTGTGTCCCAGTGTGTCCACTACAGCCTTGAAAGTGTAGGTCTAATACAAACTTGTGTCTTGCTTCTCAGAAGCCAACAGTTTATTAATGTGTAATGCAGTCTTTCTGGACAAGAGACCTCACCATTAGATATTCTTACTTCTGTAATGGTACTTTTATACAGGATTGATGCATGAATAGCTCACAGTAAGCTAATACCAGATATGCCTATTGACCTTATTTTACCTAACATATAAAATACATCAATGTAACAGTATTTCAGTATCTCGCCAGCTGAAGCTAGTTCTTGAAACACTTCATTCACTCAGATTTAACTTCATAACAGTCAGGTTTAACTGTTACTGTAAACTGCTTCTACCCAAAATCACCACATCATTGATTTTTGGTGTGTATGCTTATCTGTCATGTTTGTTTACTGTCAGTATATTTGTGAGGCAGAAGGATTATGAAATTGCATTTTTATATTATATATATAAAATGATATATACATATTATATATATTATATATAACATACTAGCTTTTGAAGATGAGGCAAATCTGACAGTCAGTGATATTCTGGGGGGCTGGAACTAGATGGTTTTAAGGTCTTTTCCAACCCTAACCATTCGGTGTTCATTTACATTATATGCATTCTGTAAGAACAACAATTTTCAAATCCCTGAAGATAGCTGTAACAATCTTACACCAACAGCTATCTTTTTCCCTTCTCTAGGCTCTTCTTTTTATGCTGTTATCAGATAGCCTTTTCTTGTGTATTCTGTTCTGTGTGCATTTTTAACTGTGGGGGGAGAGGTGGGGAAAGGTACTTTTTTATTATGGAAGACAAGAAGAAGGGAAAGAAGATATTTCTATGAGTGAAGCATTTTTTTGTGTGTCTCTGCAAAATATTGGCTAGCAGCATGCTACATAAAAAAGTTTCTGAATGCAGTACACAATAGCATAGCTGGATATTCAAAGGTTATCGCAATAATCAACTCCAGCGAACAAGTTCTTCCAACTTTAATGGAAGTTTCATGCTGCTTTAAGAAGTTAGACCCATTTTGCATAGAAATGTAATAAGAGTACATTCAATATGAACTTGTGAAAGCTGAATTTTAATAAAAATGGGTTTTCACTGAGGAAAGCTGTAAAGTTGAATTGGAAATCTCTGTCTCCACAGAAATTATAGAAAAGTTTGTTGCTGAATCTGTCATGAAACACTGATATTTGGACAATTCTTTGATATTTCATAGAATAGCCTGTAACTTACAGCCTGAAATTAGACTGATCAAAAAATGAATTAGACTTCATCTTTACCTGGCATCCCAGGGGGCCCTGGAGGTCCTGGGGGCCCTTGGTAGAGTCGAAGTCCAAAGTCACCACGGCAGCAGGAACTGCAGTCTGGATTCTGTGGTCCACTTTGTGGGGGCTAAGTGCGCAAAAATAAGCTTTAAATAGCTCATTCATTGAGGGCATCAATCACATGCATGTCGATTACAGGGTCTTCATTATATATTCTCTGTTTATATATTTGGTAAGTTTTCAAAACACTTCTTATGTGGGCTGAAATCTCCCATGCTTCGGTTGTCCCTTAAGGTACTATTTTTGGAAGATTTAAGGGAATAGCTCTTCAAGCGTTTTAAGTGCTATATGGATATTTAAAAAAAAAGAAAAAAAAACACTTGTCAAATAATGAGGGGCTTAAAAATAAAATAATACCAAGTAATGAATGTTGGAGGAGTATTACAGTTAGGTTCCCCTATCCTGCTTTTCAGTGATCCCACACTTCAGCTGACCTTTGTTGGCAAAAAAGTGGTAAGACATAAAGGGAAAACATAAGACATTTGGCCTTCAGCAATGAAGTATTCTCCACTAAACATAAAGAAAACTATGTTGGACCACCCAAAGGAGGTATCAAAAGATGTATGTGCAGCATATTCCTGTTTGTGGCCCTAGACGTGCATATTTACAGGTTACTAAACTTGGGAGAACCTAAAAATGTGCCAGAAAACATGACAAAATTTGACATGACCGCAACAGCTGGTGTTAGGGCATTTGATTATCTTGTGATTGTGTGTGTGTAACTATGAAAACCCATTACTATGCTGAAACTAGTATAGTAGCATAAATAAAGTAATGACTTTATTATATGCAGCTCTACTGCTGTAATAATAGTTTGATAATAGCTTTGTTTTGGTACTTTGCTTTTCTGTATTATTGTATTTATACTTGTGGAGTCTCATTCAATCCTGGCTGGATTTCGTAACTAGGCACTTGTGGTGATCTATTGGTCACAAATCTCCTTATGGGTCAGCTGAGGTAGAGGTCCAGAATCTGATTTTATTTCTCTACCTCCATCTCATTTCTGCCTCTTGTTTCTGTTTCTTACAATTCTTTGTTATTATCATATGGTGCAAATCTGCAGATCTTCAATTCTGGAGGGGAATAATTAACACTAACCTGACTACTACTTTTCTCTAATTGTTCTACTGTTTGTTTTCTTCCCTTTTTTCCCACTCATCTGTATCATCATCAAATTATTTGCTTAATGCAGACCTGTCGGTTTAAGGGCAGCAAACAAACCTCTGGTGGGATGGAAGCTGCCAAACGAACATGTAGATGTGCTTTATTCCTGCCCTCAAAGTCATCAATTGGCTTGATCTGAAACCCTAAAGCTTTTGGCCCATGTTTTTGTCAACACCACGCACACCCACTGCATACATTAATTTCAAGAGGCTTGGGATTTTATGTTTGTGGATACAGAAAAGACCTTTCATGCCTCTAAAATACTGCAACTGCTCCAATAGAACAGACACATGTTCTCTGCAGCTGGAACCACCAACTGAAGCTACCATGGGAATAAAAGCTGACCTGACAGCCCCACAAATACTATTCGTATTTAAAGAGTTACAGAAATGTTAAGATTTGCCAGTGGGGCGAAGGTCTTATTTATGGGTTTTGATCAATACTATGCTTTTTACGTTAATTCTGGGTAAGGTCTATACTTTATGAGAAAAATTAGTTCTGCCTGTAGGACTGTCTGTTCCATGAGAACCTGTTTGTATCTTTCCTGCTGTTTATCTCCTCCAGCTGTTTAGGAAGAACGTAAGTGACAATCACAAGGTACACTCTTTAAAGCTTTTATAACATGAGAGAAGTAGCCCTGCTTTCAGCTCATTTTCAGTCCTTGAAAGGGAGCCAAGTACAAAACAGCTGGAAGTCCGCAAGCATTTTGCACCATCTGAAATGCTAATGTTGCGCTGAGATTAAAATCTCCAGCTCTTTTTTTACAGTGCTCCATATTCATGTCTAATTAGAAGGCAAACTATTCACAAACCTGCCAAGAACAAGTAAGTCCTAGAAATATTCAAAAACTTAGAACTGTGGCTTGTAGGGAAGGCATGAATCTGGCAAACTGGACTGCATGTGAGATTCTGTCTGTGCAGGTACGATTTGTCTTCTTTATCCAATGCACTGAAATCCTGAACAACATTGTTAGCTAACCAGCTATGTTGTTGTAAAATAGGTACTAGTGCTGGTCATAGCCGAGTGCAGTTTGGCATTATCTCTCAGAAAGCTTTTTAGATCTGAAATGAGGCAAGTCCTGCCAGCCTGGTTGTATGAGAACAGTTCCACAGACTTCGCAAAAACTACTTACTCAAGTCATGTGGTAGTATTGACTTACTATCTTTACTGATCCTTTGACTGGGAGGAGAAAAATCTTCAGCCAGCTGCCAAGAATAATGAATATTGAGTATACCGTTTTAATCTGTAAACCCAGAGAACTTAATGAAGAGTACATTTAAAGGGAGAATGTGTTCCTAAAGTAAAATTACACTCAAATGAGACAAAGAGATTAATTACAACCTACTTGCCAAAGGTGTCCTATGCAGCCATTTGCACATAAAGTCTATCACACAATGAATTCTTGGCATAGCTTTCAGACCATGAATATGATTTAGGAGCTTATGAAATACATCTGCCACACTGAAATCCTAATACAGATAGAAACCTGGAAATATTTCTGAGGCTATTTGCTGAATTTCCTGTGACTTAGTGTGTAGGAGGTAGTTCTAAGCAACAGATGGTCCATAAAATTCCCTTAACTTACAGCTGTGAGCGAATCTTAATTGGAGAGCCAGTCCTTTTTCACTTCCTGATTAACCTTATGGGTTTCTGATATATTGTCTAAGACAATGCAGAAGACAAGTAATGTACGTCCACCATTCTTAGCTCCTGTTCTGAATGCGAAATAGTATGTCTCTGGGGGGGCTAAGGCTCTCTCTCCTTGCCCCTTCCCTAGAAAACAATTAAACAAACAAAATTTAACAAAAATCAGGGTAAAACACCAGTAGGCAGAGGGGTACTTGAAGATTTTCAAAGAGCAACTTGGAAAGGAACAATATGTCTGGTATGGCTCTCCCTAGTCACAGAGTTCTTGCACTTGAGAAATGTCATTGTATTTTATGTAAGTTACCAGCAGGGTGGAAACTGGCGTTGTACCCAGTGCAGCAAAGACAAATGCTATTGTCTCTATTCCACAACAGGGAATAGGACCATTAAACAACTTTAGCAATAAGGATAAATCCTCTAACCAGACCTAAAATAACCAGGAAAGTGGGGTGAAACAGCTTTCAGATAGCTCAAGAGGAAGAGAGAGGTTTGATATGAATTAAAATATGTCTTTGTTCCTTCTCTGCCTGAAAATCCCTGGATCTTGGAGATGGAAAATACCTATTGTGTCAGCCATTCTGTGATGGATTATCCCTGTTGTACATCTGCTAGTGCTCCATTTCATTTCAGTAAGCCAAAAATTGCATCATTTCCCCAGCAAAGATTGCTTCTTAGAGCAGATCTGGCAGGTAAATGACTGCCGTCAGCTGTACTTGGCCCTGCTGGGTTTGGTTTTAATGCCACAGCCTCTTCCCCAGGAGGCAACTCCAAATATGTTGCATTAGATTCTCTGATGAGACACACATGCACCACATGCACAGTGACACTTTCTGTGAGGGGAAGTTTCACTCCTAAAACAGTTGTAATTTTGTATTAAACCCTGCATTATCTGAAATTATGTCAGTTTAAAGGAGAATCTTCTTAAAGTACCAATAATATATGGTCTGTAGTGTGCAGATGCACAATTGTCTCTGCAGTAGAGAGGTACACAGACTAGCTGGCTCATTTAACTGTATACCTGATGGCTTACAGTGTTTACATGCTGCAAGTGCAATTTAACATACCTACAATTAAATATCTATTTTACTGAATACACTGGAGGAACATACAACTCCTGCCCAAGAAATACGAAATGCAAAGCACTATGAAATTTAAATACAGGGAATGTAGTGGTGTATTAAACCTATTCCCATACTTGGATATGTTTCAGTTATTCAAGCCTAGAGCAGGATTAAAATCAAATCTCTTCTCTGCTGAAGAATGTTATTATTCAACACTTTTCTGCATGTCCATGATTTTTAGAATTCAAAAAATCATCATTTGATCTGGAAGAGTTTTAAAGAACAAATTATAGAATGTGAACTATACAGAGCTCAAACATTTGTATCAGCAGTAGGAATAAAATACTCAAGTTCTTGTTGTTTCTAAAAACATCCATCCACAAAAACTTTGTTTGAGTGGAATTTTGTTTTGCCTAGTGCTAGAAAAAAGCTTCATCTTCTGCCCTTCAGATTTTACCTTCTAAATTGGACTGAAATATATTATGTATAATGAGATTATGTCATTTTCCCTTTGCTGTGAACTAATGACTGTAAAATCTAAAATGCTATATAAAAGGCATAGAAAGATTCCCAGCTTAAAATGCAGATACTACAGATGATTTAGTTTCACTCTGAGACTTTTTTCCACTGAAACTGTCAAGTTGACATATTTTATTATTAAATCTACTCATTACAGTAGCATTGGGTTTTCTCAAGCTATTTTTATAATAAAAATTTCGAACGCTGAGAATTTCATTGTGCTTGTCTCAAGCTCAAAAATATACTTTGTATACATAATTATCAAGCAAACTTATTCTCTGCTACTTCAATCTTTCCACATACCTCTAGAAATTATGTCATTTTCCTTCACATCCAAGTGAGATAGCAGAATCTAAAACTTTAATACATTAAATAAGTAATACCTTGACATAATTAAGAGACTGTATATCATAATATATGACTGCACAGGATCAGAGGTTCAGCAAAACAAAGGGCTGCTGTCTGTATTGAAACCAGTGTCCCCAGCCACGACTGGTTCTACCAGCTCATTTAAAGATCCTATAAAGCAACCAGAAGGATACAGACCAATACACACTTTTAATAAAAGTATTTCATAAATATATCACTAATAATCTTAGCAAAAAAAAAAAAAATCTCATTAGCTTTAAAGACATCTTTAGAAGATTAATTCAGAGTACCTGGACTCTATCTGAGGTAGTCAGTTCTACATCATCTACCTCTGGTCTCAGGACTTTGTGGTCTGTAGAAGTGCTATTATCAACAGTCCACTCTATAAGTTGACTCCGCTGTTTCAATATTTCCCTGCTTCTGGAACCTTTATGGCCAGTCTGGTGATGACTTTGCAATACTTTGGCCACTGGATTATAAGATCTTCTGCTCACCTCCATGTATTCATCTTGACACAGGCAAAATGGAAGAAAAAATAAAGCTAGCAGATGCCAACTGATGAAATCCTTCTCTGCCATGTTATTCAAAGTAATTTTTCAGGAGTCCAGCAAATGCCTTGCAGGAGAAGCTCTTTGCTGCACCAGGAGCTATGTGGTCCTTTCAGCTTTTCCACTAGTAAGCCTGGCACTGAGACCAGTACCAGGTTTTATACAGTTGCGTGCAATAAATAAAACTAAAAATGCCAAAGTGACAGGATCCTTCATCCAAAATCAGTCATGCTCCTTTAAACAAACCAGGCATTATTCACCACTTCACCACCACAAGGAAAATTGATTTGTATGCTGGAAATGACCACAGCATTTAACGGACTCCCGTGGTTCCTATTTGGGGGCATTAAAAAATGTAGCACCTTTTTTTTTTTGGCATGTTTTTGTTTAAGTGTGAAAAAATGTGATGGAAATGGAGAACATGTGGCTAATGGTTTACGCTCCTTCATTAGACATGGAAAGGCTGTGAATTCACATTCTTAAATGTCTTTTGGACACAGTCACCTTCCTTATTTGCCAGGAAATTCACACACACAACTGCGTCAGCCCAGTTTGAAAAATCCTTCCAAGAGCAATTAGGAAACAAAAGCACAAGAGGAGCTTTTGCATATGATCCTACCCCAATGGCTGCTTCTGACTATGCTTTTCATTCACTGAAAGAAAAATATTGAATTTCTGTCAGTTGGCCAACGGTGGAAGCAGACTGGGTAAGTAGTTCTGAAAAACTGGATTGAATTCAGATTCACAGAGCCCCATTTCTCAGCATTAGTTCAACCTACCCAGCCAGGCAATATTTTCTCCCTTGAGTTCCCAGTGTTTTCCTAAATGCAACTGCCAAACCAAGTTTTATGTCTTTGCTGCCAAGTAAATAGATTTACTGGGGACTTATTTCAGACTAAAAGAATCAAATTATATAGGTATAATAATATCCTTATATTTTTTGAACCACCCACTAGTATCCTCTAAAGCCACAACTGCACAATTCAGTGCTGCAAATGCATACACATCCACGCGCACACCCAGCCTTCCTTAGAGCAAGTAGCTACTTGGCCTGTGAGAAACCTTTCACCAGTCTGTGGCTACAGCATTACTGAAGGCATCAGTCCCAGCTTCACATTGTGATGGACTGGCTCATACTTAAGTTGTCCAAGACTGACCACCCCGCTTAGCATTTGTGTGGGGCTCCTCTATGGCGGATGAAATGTGAAGGCTGTGGTACAGGCTGCTACCTAGGAACATCTGTAGGATGTAAGGCTCAAGCAGCAAGGATTTTGAAAGGGGCTGTTGCTTTTCTGTCTAAATGGAAGATGAACCCAGGAGAGAGATATGGGATGTGAAGGCTGCTCATTCAGATCCTTGTAGATGCTGGAAAGGATGCACAGTTTGTTGCTGAATGATGGCAAGAAAGCACTCTGTTTTGTTCAGCTCTGAGGCCTCCAACATAAGAAGAACATGGAGCTGCTGGAGCAAGTCCAGGGAAGGCCACAAAGATGATCAGAGGAATGGAGCACCTCTGCTATGAAGACAGGCTGGGAGAGTTAGGCTTGTTCAGCCTGGAGAAGAGAAGGCTTCGAGGAGACCTTACAGCAGCATTTAATATTTAAAGGATGGCTACAAGAAATCTGGAGAAGGACTTGTTACAAGGGCATGTAGTGACAGGAGAAGGAGGATTGACTTTAAACTGAAAGAGGGAAGATTTAGATTAGATATTAGGGATAAGCTCTTCCCTGTGAGGGTGCTGAGGCACTGGCACAGGGTGTCCAGAGAAGCTGTGGCTGCCCCATCCCTGGCAGTGTTCAAGGCCAGGTTGGACGGGGCTTGGAGCAACCTGGTCTAGGGGAAGGTGCCCCAGCCCTTATCAGGGACTTGAAACTAGATGAGCTTTAAGGTGCCTTCCAACCAAAACCATTCTGTGATTCTATGATTCTACATTCACATCCTTTCTGATCCGAGAAGATCGTAGGAGGCAGCAGGGCAGGGCAAGTCACATCATGGGAGGAGATGCAATGGAGGGGAGTGAGCAATGATCAGTTGGGTATGTCTGCTGGTGGCATGAGTACAAAGAGTGCCAGCATTGGCCTGTACCCAGCCATTCACCTTGACGATACCCTATTGAATAGTCTACAGAGAGGAGTGTGTGGCTGTGCCAGTCCCTCAGAAAGGCAGTGCCACTCACCACAGACGCAAGGAGTCCAGGCTGAGCCAGCACAGTGCTTGGGACTCCTGGGAGCAAAGGCAGCCAAGGGCAGGTCTTCTTTTTTCTCCTTCTCCAGTGGCCAAGCATGGCACAAGAGCAGAGACCTCAGCGGCTGTGGGCTCAATGTTTCCCCCCCGAGGATGACCATGATCTGATTCCTGCAACACTGCAGTTGTCTCAGGGGCAGCCCCAGGCACAGGGGAGGCTCAGCCCACGGTCTTGCCAAACAGAGATTTGTCTCCTTGCTTCGTGTTTCTGTTGTACTCATCTCCCCGATTTTGAAGCTCTAATGGCAGGAATCTTAATTCAATTTCAGTGAAATCTTGGATTCTCAAGCCAAACTTTCAGGATCATTGAATAACTCTTCATAGATTACCTCTTCAGCCTTGCTTCAGTATATAAATATTAATTAACTAAAGATCCTTGCAGAAGAGGCTTGCTAGACTGCGCCTTATGACTACTGAAAATCCTGATCTAAAAAAAAAAAATTGCAAATATTCCAGTTATTTCACTGGGAAGGAGAGATGGAAAGGAATTTACTGGGAAGCAAAACAAGACCTCTGAAAACACAGCTCCAGATTTTGGAAACTGCTGCCACCACAGTGGGGTTTCTTTTTCACTTCGAGAGGATTTTCTTGGTAGGAAGAGAGTTTGAAAACTCTGGCCTCTGTAAAATTGCTCAGAGGCAAGCATTAATTTATCTTGGCACTTAATAATTTGATTCAGCAAGTGCTGGGACAGCACTGATGTTTTCGGCTGCCATTAGGTCTTTCATGGCTTTCCAAACTCCATTCCAGGAGCTTCCTGTGGCAAATGTTTCCAATGTGAGTAATGAACATCCACAGCACCCATGTCCCAAAGGGAGGAGGAATAAAACCAATGAGATTTGGGCTTCAAAGCCGCCATCTATCATTTCATGCAAAAGCTGAAACAAGCATGTTTCTTGGCAGCCATCAGAGAGAAGAAAGATTCCCTTCCTCACTTTTAATAGAGTCCACCTGGTTCCTACACATCACTCTTCTGCTAGTTTGATGCTACACACATTTCTTTGGTCCAAATTAGTAATAGATTAGACTATGTTCTATTGTTTCCAATCTTTTGAACAGAATCCCATCTCCACAAGTCTTTGCTGCCCATCATTCTCCTCTGTGCCTTCAGCAAGGAGTAGCTGTCCCACAAAACTGTTGTCTACAGGCATAAATTTTTGACTTGGGATCAAAAAGCAATGGAGGAACTGATTCTGATTCTCCATTTTTGATTTCCAAATGGTCAAATACACTTATCCAAACATATATGATTCTAAATAATAGGATGTCAAGATAGCAATGCTTTGTACTGGCCTATCTCCTTGCTCTGTGTTTGCATACCTAGCATCACCCTTACAGCCTTTGCCAGCTGAGCACAAGCACAGCTGTGATTACCTTTGCCTTGTTGCTCTCTGGCAGCAAGAATATGACTCCACCTGGTAACCAGCTGTTTAAGATGAAGTGAAGCACATGGATCTGTTTATGTCAGATAATGAGATATCAGGAAGAAAGCAGTAGCTGCTGGTTGAAAGCTGCTTCTCACCTTCTCTGCAAGCAAAAACTCTGAGAGAAGGGGGACTCGTAATAACTCATTATTATGAGTTATCATAATAACTCATTATTGTGTTATTCATATTGGCACTGGGAAAGTGGGTTATTAGGTTATTATGTAAAACCTGCAGGCCACTGTATCAACAGGCATCAAACAAAATAATTTACAAAACCAGAAAAACAAAAAGCCTGCTGTGTCCCAGGCGAGCAATATGTAATAAAACATTTACTGTTCTTTCACTTAGAAATAATCCTACTTGCAGTGATAACTCACCCATACTAGACAGGTAATCTGAACTTGCACTTTCACAAGCAATCTCCACTGAGAAAGTCAGGCCACAGCTGAAGGGGTAAAGGCCACCCAGCACCGTGCCACAACCAAATTCCCAGCCCACTATAGTAATCTGGGTTCACTACTTCCTCCGTGGGCTGCCAGCTCTGCTCCTGCTGGGCTGCCTGCTCCCTCAGTCTGGCACTGGCAACACTGGAGCCAAGCCTCCTATGCCCAATGCCAATACAAAATACACAGCACTCTGCTGCCCTTTGGTTTGCTGCTGCAACAGCCACAGACCTCAGGGTGGCTTTAAAACTCCTTCCCACCTTCATGCTGACCACTGGAAACCCACATGAACAACTGAGGTGTGTTCCTTGAAGGCTTGTGTGATCTGCTCCTAGTTTCTGCAGGAGTTTTGGTCAATAACTGGGATTCAGGCAAAACCCACAACTCTCCTCCTTGAGCAAGCCTTCAGAGATGGACCACCAAGGGGAATGCAGATCCACGTGGCTTTCCCCATGTTGTGCACTCAAGGAATGCTTACAGTCACAGTCTGTGCAATGTCTTCTCCATGGCTAAACACTTTCTTCCCCTGTAAGCCACTGCTGCTGAGCTCTGCAGATGTGATGGTGCAGTACATGCTTTGGGCAGTTTGTGACACTCAAGCTGTGGGTAGTTTGAAGTTACACCAGTTCACAGAGGTATGCAGCAGTGAGGTGTGTTTTGCTGGTGTTTTCCTCACTGGAAGCCATCACTAGCTGTCAGAAGACATGGCTCCTGCCCCTCACCCGAAGCAGATGCATCTTCAGAAGGGCCTGGATCCCCCATAACTTGAGCTTTTCCATCTATCAGGGAATCCTCTTGCCTTGCTTGACACTGGCATTTTCTTTCCAATATAATATGAGAGCTGTGGCTCAGGTCCTGGCTCTCCACCATCCTCCACTACCCCTTGAACCCCTCTGGTTTGCCCAGGGAGGTACTGTGGGGTGATGTGCTCCATCACATGTGCTACTGTACTGCCACTGCTACCTCATCCTCCACTTTTTATAGTCTAAAAGACATCTTTCCTACTTTCCATACACCTAAACTAAGGGAACCCCTCAATAAAAAGAGTTAACAATAGGCAGAAATTCAGCCCTGAGCTCCTAGCTACCAGCAGAGCCACCATCCTGGGTGATGCTCCAAAACACAGCACATCTGCACAAAACCTTGCTTCAGGTTCCTCACTGGAGGCACAGACCCCTTCACTCTGTCAATGCCATTTTCAAGGGCCCGTGACAAACTGCCTGGATCAGACTGTCAATGGTCCCAGACGGGATTGCCAGGTGGTTTATCCAAGGCTCTTTCAAACTTGCAGGAATAGATTTCACGGTCGTGATACAGCTCTGGTGGTGGAACAAATAATGCAGTGTGATAAGCTTTTTCCAGTCTGCAATGCATCAATTATCCATCTCTAATTGAAGAGCCAGAGCTCAGTGACTTCCAAGAAAGCAGGGTGGGGAGAGAACAGACATGGTGCCAAGAAAACAGCCGTGGTCAACATTTTTGTCAGGATGGATATTGTGGTTTGGATTAAGCAAGATCTAACCTGAATCTTCAGCTTCATCTTAATTCACCTTTTTTTCCCTCAAGTTTCAAAATGTTTGAATTTAATACTTGCAATATGCTCTTCTCTGCGATTCCTCTGTTCTGGCCAGGACCAAAAGCGTAGCAGCTAAAATACAACAGAAACAACTGCTCATTATTTTGATCACCCAACAAGCAATAAAGAACATCTTGTGAGAAATCCTTCTCTGTCTGCATCCTGAGGCGAGCTTTGCACACACAGGAAGTGTGGGTAGTTCAGATAAGGTGTGCTGGTTTTGGATGGGAAGCCAAGACAGTTTCAGGCCCACCAATACCCAAGACTGTTCTTCTGTTCTGTGCAATGAAAGCCATGGAGACAAAACACTCTCAGCGTGCTGTAGTGTCCAGGAGAGGTTCAGAATAAACTGTAAAACATTTGTCTGTGGACCATAAGCAGAATTCCAGAATTTACATGACCCGATGTCACATAAATAATTTTTAAGGGACCAGATTTAGCAGTTTCTCAGGTTCTTGAGATGTATCAAAGATGACATGTCTTCAGGAAAGTGTGCCATCAAGTGAAAACCAGGGCTAATGTAAACGGTCAGACTTTGTCAGGAGTTCTCACTACCCTGTTTGGGCACTGTGGCAGACCCATAACCTATCAACCTGGTAAGATGTGGTTACTGAGGTAGTTCTTGACTGTTCATATTGATTATTAAAGTCTTTGTTTTATGCATGTTTTGAGATGCCATCGGTCCAGAGTGGGGCTGTTAGGAAAATGTCAGGGCTACAAGTTTTGGGTTATGACCTTCTGGTGAGATCATTAGGAGAAACGTCCAAGTGCTTGGTTGTGAACACTCTGTGTTCAGAATGAAGCCAGAATGAGAAAACCTGTGTCACCACGACTGGGATCCAAAGGTCACAAAACAGATGAAATAAAACATGCTCTGATAAGAGGAGGGGTGTCCATCGCCATCATACCCTGGATAGGCCAGCTCGCAAGGAGCTAAGAAAGCAGCCTTGTAAAGAAGGAAAAAGGTTGGGAGTATCAGAACAGCACAAGCCAACCTAGCATACGGAGCCAGCAGCTGCGGTGTGCTGCAGACCTAGCTTTTTGCTTCATTTCTTCCCCTTAGGAAGACAAATACCCCATCCACAAGCAACTGTTTGCCCCAGAAGAGGCAGAAAATGGATAGATTGGGCAGAATGGAGAGGGCCATCTGGCACATTCACTTTCATTCATGGCCTGCCTATTTGAGCTAAAAATGTTTTCAAAAATATATGCTGTAATAATAACTGGGAAAGAGCCACATGGACTGGAAACAAATAAGCTCTCTTACAGGGCTGGCAGCCCTTGCTGGGTAACAGCACAGCCAACTAGCACCATTTATAACAGAAAAGAATGAGCTTCCTGTGAGGAAAAGCTGTGTTTGTCTTCCTAATTTGGTTTCTAAATATTCGCTTTCATGGGGAGGAGGAAAAAAAAAGATAGTTTGAAAAGGAAATTAAATCACCATAACAGTTTTTTTATGGCATTTGCGAAAGATTATGGCTTTCTACACTTGAGGAATTCCTTATTCATCCATAAGAAAGGATGGATGTTCCTACAATGCTCCGCAAGCTTACAAACTGTTCCTAGACCTGTTATCAACCACATTCAGGCCTTTGGTTTCACAACTGTCAGCAGTGACTCCCTCTCATTGACAGGATGGCTCTTGCCAGATTTCCAGGAGTTTGTCCAGTTTTTGGCCACTGCATTTGTTACCCGATGTCCATCCCCTTGTGACAGCCCTTGGGCTAATTCAAAGTAAGTGAAGTAGAAATAAAAGCAAGCTAGACCTACATGTTTTGGCTGGATACCTCAGCTCTCTTGCAGTGCCATAGGCATACCTTCTTCTCCTGCTGTTTCAGGGGTCTGTTATTTGAAGTATCAAAGACACAAGAGCAGTCTGCCAGCTCCTGGTTTCTTTGCTGCAGTTAAGGACCTCAACAACCTATTTATGTCTATGTCAGTTAAATCTATATTTATGTCTGTATCAATTATGTCTATATCAATGCCTATATACGTCTTATATCAGGACAGTGGTATTTTAACCTGCCAAATCTACTGGTATAGTCTCTTTGGGAGACAGGGATGGTAGGAGTAGGTGCTATATAGAGACAGAGGTGCCTTTGAGAGCTGTGATATCATTCCAGCGTTAGCTAGCTGATGTGAAGGGTGTCCTTCGACCCTGGAGAAGTCCCTTCTGGTAGCAAGAGCAGGCCAGGCACAGTGGGGCAGTGTCTCCAGCCCATGGTGTGCTGCTTCAGATGGAAGACGCACTATCTGAGACAATTTCCTTGAGCACAACCATGCACACTGACAAGATGAATAAAATATTCTGCTATGGCATAAATCAAATAAACTGCAGTTCAGCAGACAGTGTAAAAAGTAAGACTGCTACGTAAGGTTTTTGCCCTTTAGCACTGAAGGATTTTCCCACGTTCTTCCTGCTAGCAGTACCAGACAAGTGTCTTGCCACTTTCTTGGTAAAGCTGATGCTCTGGTATAACCCAGAATGGATTAGAATAGCCTTTTTGATGGTGGCTTAGCTGCAGACAGTGGTGTTTCCATCTGAGACAGCTGCAGGGTTGTGGGATCATGGATAATTCCTTTGTGAAGCAGTTCTGGCTCTCCCTAAACTTTCATAAGTAGGAAAATCTGTGAACTCCCTTGAACTGGACAATTTCTTCCACTCTGCTTTCATCCCTCTTTCCCTGTCTGGCTCATTGCTTTTGTCAAGGATTAGTTGTTTCTCAAGTCTGCAGTGATGTGATCCATGCTGTGCCAGTTACTTCACTAATCACTCTGTACCCTGCCACTGAGGACAGCAGGATCCCTTGCTTTGCTCTTCGCAAGTATGGATCCTGCAGGAGCTTTGTCAACAAGTAAGACAGGCAAAAACATTCTTTTTTTCTGTAACATAAAGCTACAAGTCACAAAAGTGGCTGAGGACCTTATATAAGCAATTAATCCTCTCCAATATGTTATAAGCTGCACACACCCAGTGTAATCCAAGGCAGGGCAATGAGAGGCTGTCAGAGCTACCCCATCACCAGGTGACAGTGACCCCACCAAAGGTGCCTGCTTAGGAACACATTCTGAAGTTTTATTTTGGGAGACTTACTCTAAATAGTAGATGAAAAATATTAGATTCATTTAAAAAGTGGATGGACACTGAGCTGGTGTCTTTGTTATCGTCTTGTGCCAGAATGTTCAGTTTCAAAGCCACCTTCCCCATCAGTAATTGCGTGTAATGGCTACCTACCTACTAAAGGAGTCTACTTAGTTTGCTAGATACCATAGTTTGGTAGATACCATACCTTATGGAAAGATATATTGCTTTTCGTTTTCAATACGCTTTCTGGAAAGAAAACAATTCTTTCTACAAACCTTACCAAGAAAAAACTGACAGAGATAAAGCTGTTTTCTAAATCAATTACTCCTAAGGAGTATAATTTACTTTGGTTTCTTGTTGACTCATTACTGTTTTGATGTAGGATAAAAAGCGGTCTTTGTTTGCTTTGCTTTTTTTTCAATATAAAAGTCAGTAATCTTGGCACCTTTGGCAGTTTAAAGCTAACAAGTGCAGAAGCCTGGATGGGTTCATAGGAGGTGTAATTTTCTCATATAGAGCTCAGATTCATTTTGCCAACCCGGGCTTTGGAGAGACATAACGAGACCTTATTTCTCTAACACATCTTTAGAAAAGCCTTTGAAACCTCAGGACACAGAAGCTGCTAAAGCAGACATTACATTTACTGATTTGATTTTGATGTTGCTCATTAGCTCATAAGAAAAACAGATGGGATGCTGAAGGCCAAGTTATCTTCTGCTATGGGACACTTTTGGCTCAACAAGTTTCACCCTGCTTCTGTAACTTCTATTACAGAAGCTAACTGAAATAGAAGTTATCCGATGTCAAATCAGTTTCTGGTGAGAAAGAAACCTGAGTATTATAATGAAAGGCTCAGCCACAGGACTGTTAGCAAATCTTTGAGCAGAGACACTCCCAACGGACAAGGCAGCAAGCCCAGCCTATGCCTCCACCTTTAGGCTGAGTTACAAGAATGGAATGTAGGAAAAGCAGTGCTATCATTGCAGTCAGCCACAGGCAGGGGCGAAGCAGGCAGATGCCAGGGCACAGCCTGAAATGTGGCAGCAACATCTCAGAGGTGTGCAAGAGAGAGAAACTCTGTACCACACAGCAGCCTTTGGCAGTGTATCTGCTGTCTCAGCAGCAAAGCCAGCAGAGCCTGCCTGGGGGGAAAGCTCACGGACCACAGCCCCATCAATGCAGCAGGGATGGAGATGGGGCTGGCTGAGATCTGCCCACGTCCTTCCCCACCAAGGAGAGTCTGGGGGAGTGGGGCTGGGGCAAATCTTCATTTTATCCCCCCTCCCTGAGACAGCAGCTTTCAGGTCCTTTTGGAGACTTGGTTTCACACATCTGCTAAGAAAACTGATGCCAGGGACTAGCCACATGTGCTCCTTTAAGTATTCTTTTTATCAGAGAAAATCTATTCTCCTCAGGGTGCCCCTGAAAAACTAAATTAAATCCTTTCAAGTAATTCCTGAGTGATATCTTTACCATGTGCTCCAGCTGATGGGATTTTCTGCTGTTGGTCCTTGCCCCATTTCCCCGTGCCTCCTGAAAGTCTCCACATTGCACAGGTTACCAGTGACCAAGGCAACAGGAAAGCACATGTTTTCCTGAAAACCAGGTAAAATCAATCCCCACCAGCTGAAGTGTGCCAGGAAGTTACACAGAAGAGCAAATATGAGCAACAGAGAGGCTAAAGGTGTCGACCCAGCCCTGCAGAAGAGAAGCTCTTGTGCAACTCAGAAACACAGATTTACTGCATCACAGCAGTGTATGTGGGTAGAGCTGGGAGGATCCAAAGCGACCTGCTAAAGTTTTAAGTCAAGTGGCCACAAGCAGTTTGCTAGGCTCACAGTTTCCATCAAACAGGGTTTGCACAGCTATCCCAGCACCCCTCAGCACAGCAGCCGTAGGGGAAAGGAGCATCATCTGCCTCCTTCCTGGCAGCAAACCTGAACTGAGTCCTCAGTATAGCCACAGACTCTCCATCGCATGTCCAAATGCCATTTATAACTTGCTTCACAGGTCTTGGCTGCAGATCCAAACTGAGGTTCACACCCTGCAGGAACCTGCAGTGTAACATGGGATCCTGATATGATGGGCACCACAAAAGGGAAATGTTTGCTCCCTTTTGGAGAAGGGAAGCCCCAAAAGAACCAGAATTTCTCATGGTCTGACCTTATTTTATTATCAAAGCAAGTAGCATGCTACACTAGCAGTGGCAGAGCAGCAGGAGCTGCCATGGTTCGGTACTCCCCACCACTGCCAAGTGTGGACCCCCTGCAGTGGAGTGATGCAGTGGGGATGGCAGAGGGAGGTAAAGAAGGGTGGAAAAGGGGAAAGGAACATTTCTGCTGAGGCCAGACTCGGCTATCTAAATACCTGTGTTTGGTGTAAGCGCCATCAACAGGGAGAGGAGGCAGCCCAGCTTGTCCCCATGCACAGAGAGCATAGCGTGCATGCAGCTTGCTGACGGAGATGGATCCTGCCCAGTGCCACACATCCCTTTTAATTGAGGCAAAACTGGAACTGAACCTGGCGTCAGACCCGGCAATGGGATCTGCAGGAGGATGTCGCCAGGGAGCAGGCAGCCAGCTGGAGCGTACTGCTGGCAAGCACTGCAGGGAGCTGTGGGCAGCTGCTTACCCTGTGCTGGCTCCGTGCTGGTCGCAGGAGTGGGATGGGTGAGTTATCCCCTGTTCCCTTCCAGTATCTGAGTGTCCTTCCTTGCTGACTTGAAAGGAGCTCACTGGAGCAAGACCTACAGCGCTGTATTCGTGGCAATGGAAATAATAACGGGGGAAGGATTAAATCTATTGAAGCTAGGGACAAACTCGATTTTGACTATGTGGGAACAGAATGCTGATTCTGTGTGAGCCACTTGATACTCCAGGACTGATAGGGACACAGAAATGATTGGAGGACTGAAGCACCACTTCTTTGATGACAGGCTGAGAGAGTTGAGCTTGTTCAGGCTGGAGAAGGCTCTGGGGAAACATTATGGCCTTTCAATACTTAAAGAGGCCTGATAAGAAAGATGGGGGTAGGCTTTTTAGCAGGGCCTGTTGCAATAGAACAAAGGACAATGGTTTTAAACTAAAAGAGGGTGGATTTAGAATAGGTATAAGGAAGACAGTTTTTACAATAAAGGTGGTGAAACACTGACACAGGTTGCCCAGGGAGGTGGTAGATGCCCCAGTGCCTGGAAATGTTCACAGTGAGGTTGGACAGGGCTCTGAGCAACCTGGTCTATTTGAAGATGTCCTTGCTCATTGCAGTGGGTTGGACTAGATGACCTTTACAGGTTCCTTCCAACACAAGTAATCTGTCATTCCATCATGGAATGACTTCAAACATCAGACTACATGGAATGGGATCTGGAGAGAAACATATTCATCTACCAAATAACCCTCTTTCCAACCCTGAAGGGCAGAAAAGGGCATTGATATTCAGAGACCACCGTTGAGATTCAGCTCAAACAGGATAAAGTACTTGGTCTCTCTCACAGAGACACAAAGAGCAGAGCCCTCTCCTGTGACCAGAGCAATGTCAATGACTTTTGAGATAGGAGAGAGCCCCACTAGTGCACAGGACCTTGGTGAAATGATACCTGCAGCACAGTGAAGTGGGTGATGGTTGTGGAAGTGCTCCTTGCATTGATGATTGGCTTTCATTTCCTTCAGCTCCTGCAGCCAGAGAAGGCTTGTCATGGGAAAGGAAAACTCTGCTTCTGCTCTGACACCTCTATCCAGTCCCCAGGAAATTACACCAGGATATTTCCAGCTACTTTAACCGCTTGGGAGGGCAAGAAAGGGCTTGTTTTAGTTACTGATAAAATTTGCACCAAGAAATGTCTTGACATCAGGCTTAGTTACAGCAAAGTTTTTCTCAAATTTTTTAATGATCTATATAACAAAAAATAAGTGTTGAAGATAATGACTGAAGCCTCCATACTGAGCAAGTACTGAGCAAGTCCCTGCCACTACGGAGCAGCACCAAACTTCCAATTCTGATCCCAGTTTATGAAAGTCCTTAAACCTGTGTTTTCATGTATCTTAAGTCAGCAAAGTGTTTATGTTGGTTTCCTGGTCTGGGGCTACATCAGGAGCTGTAGTTGTGCGCATCAGGTAGGATGATGGAGGGGCTCAAGAGACTACTGCTGGTCCCACGGGCCAGGGAGAATTTGGGAATCCGACACTAAGTCACATCTCAGAGCTGTTGTGAAGGTCTGTGAAAGAGGCATTCTTAGACTGCCTCTGGCCCACAGGAGCAGGATGTGTCTGAGCAACCACATTGGTCAGATAGGCTTCCAATAGGGAAAAAGCAAGTTTAGAAAACACAGAGAAATAACTAATTTAGATGTCCAAAACCATACATGAATAGCTTGAAATTCTTCTTTACACAGGTGGTTTTCTGCATGTCAGAATTACTGGGCCTTTGCTTGCTGGCCCTCCTGTGTTTTGACTGCACAGAAATAATGGGGTGTAGAGAATTCTTTCTCTGGGAAATCCAAGGTAGGAACTTACTGGGCACTTTTAATCTAAATTACCCAGACATGGTATTCCACCTTATGCCAATCCATTCCAAAGCAAGATCTATAATTACTCTGGATACACACTCCAGCAATTAACTTTTTTTCTCTTGTGGAACTTGTTATGCTTTTTAGCTTCCCATGTATGTTACATGGTACAGCATAGCAAGTAATACCATCCTTGGGCAATCACTGGGGAATCTTGCACCATGAATGTGTTGCTGGGTACTGCAGCACCTTTAACGATGCTTGTGTGGGATATCATCTGCTTTTAAACTTGTGAGAAAACTGGGTAAAGAATGCAAGCCTAGAAATGTTTGGGGGTGTTTTGTTTTGTATTTTAATTTAAAGTTTGTGTGTACCTGAGTGCTTGACTTTGAAGGTATTGACACAGCTCATCACAAAAGATTACTTTAAAGATATAAAGTTAGATACAATAAATGCTGCTAATAGGCTTGTTTCTATAGGCCTCACTTGACTAGAAACAGCACCATCTGTTGCTCTTTGTGCTGTCAATCACAGCAGCTTTTTCTCTACCCAGATGATGATCAGGAGAAATGAACCATAAGCAACAGAAATCATATGAGAAGGAGAATCTTTATTTTCAAGGTGGGCTTAGGCTGGGATAATTTAACCTGATCTATTGGACGTGTAGGGCTGAGTTACAGATGCTTTTTCATTTTACAAAGACAATGCCCCATCGAGGAGTCTTGTTTCAAAACCTCATAAAAACAGTGATGATTTTGCATTTCTTCAGCAGTCTTGCAGTGTAGGAACGACCCTCATAAAATTATAACCACCAGGGATGGAAAATATTTTTTAGGTTTAGTATGATCCCTAAATGTCAGCTCACATATATTTCTCAGGGTGCATCTTTCCAAGCAGCACCACCCGTTATTACTTGGTTTGGTTGAGAAGCTGCATTTCTCCAATTGCTTTCCCAGCACTTGCTAGCAGAAGGGTTAGAGGACACCATGCTGAAAGCCCTGCTACCAGCTGGAAGCTGTCTACAGTAGGGCTCTCATGTTGCTGCAGCTGAACCCTGATAGCAACAGCGGAAAATCTCTGTCCGTTTTCCTTGATGCTGTGTGAGCTAATACATAAGGAATGTCTGGTCTAAGCAGCAGAGGTGGGCAAACCACATCAGAAAACTGAACAGGGGATGATATGCCATTCATCATTTTGCAGTTCCTCCTTGGAGATGGAGATCCTTGTCCACAGCTTAGGAGGCAAACACTGCTGTTTGTCTGGATTCTGCAGGTCTCCCTTAGGTGTGAGAGCTTCCTCTGGGATGTCCACCAGTGCCAATGGCTGGAGCCAAATTGAGATGTGCAAGCTCACACACTCACACACCCAAATATGGGAGAGAGAACGTTTTATTTCAACTAGTCTGCTGTAAAGAGTCTAAGCTGTTCAGAAAAACACTTGGTTTGATTGTTATTCATGTGGCAAGGATTGTACTGTTGTGCAAGCAGAGAGTAATGTTATTGCTATCCATATGTCTGCAAGGCAGAACAGCAGCACTTGGGAGGTTGCTCAAGGCAAAAGTACTACATCAGTCCGGTGCTCTTCAGTGCCCAGCCTTAGTGCTTGGTGACACGAAGGAGCACAGGACCTCCAGGTGCTCATCACAGATAGGAGAAGAGCTACCAGGAGCTGCACCACCACCACCACACACCTCCCTCCACCTCCCCTGCACTGCAGCCCTTGCCTATTGGCTCGCACAGGCTGAGTGCCAGTAATTTCCTTTGTCTGAATTTTGAAGATGAGGTGAGGAAAACAAATTACTGTGTTCTGAACGGCTGAAGGAGGGTGCTGAAAGAGGCAAAGGAAACTGGCAGCTCCTGCTCTCCTTTACTTCGAAGCTGTGCTTGGAAAATTGGACACCAGCATTATGGTGGAGATAACTTAAGGGTGCCTGACGGAAAATGTGACTTCTTCCCCTCCTCTCTTCACAAGTGTTTGGTTTCTTTACATAAAATGCCAGGATAAAACTGACATTTGTTTCACATCAAGTCCCAGTTTTCACTTCAAGTTTTAAAATGTGAAGAAAAAGAAAAAACAAAAGTGGTTTGTGTTCTGCTCTTTTGGAATGGTTCCTTTTGTCATCCCTCTGAAAAAGTGGGAAGACATTAAAAAAGAAGAGGAAAGCGCTGATTCTAAGAGAACAGAGAAACTAAAAATTACTTTCTTTTTTCTTCACCTGCTTTTCAGAACTACACTAGGTTACTTAATCTGTAGTTTTCATGTTGAGATTTCTATCCAAAATCAAAGCTGTTTCACAAAAGGTTTCAGCGTCAGTTACACTACAAACTTTGATGGGAAAATATTTGTTGAAACTGTCTGAGGATTTCTTCCTGTGCAGAGAAGATGTAGGGCCTATCTGAAATTGCCATTAACCATTCCAAATGTCTGTATCATCTCATAAGCACAGGCTAGCACAAGAAGTTGGGTATGGATTCATTTTCCAGTCGCTTGCATTAAACTCGATGGTGAGAGTTGAGGAATTTATCAACCCCTCCAAATGTGCTCTTCTCTTATCAGACCTATCAGTGCATCAATTATGTCCTGTCGCAAAGTCAGATCAGGCTTCCCCTCACTCAGACTGCCGCACACAGGGCACAGCCACAGCTCAGTAACACCCTCCTAACTTATCCTCATCTGGATCAGGGAAGGATCTGCTGCTGGAGGGAGAAATACAAAGTTAAGATATCACTGCATGCCAGTCAAAAGTGCATTATATTGGAGCACTGGAGCTTCCTCTGTGACATCTGGGAGACTGCAGAAAGTAAATACATACACCAAGGGCTTGACTTCCGTCTGTTCTGCTTTTTACAGTCAGATAAAATAAAGGGAATAGCTCAGAAAGACTAAAACCGTTACCGAGAAATACTGCAGACTCCAGTGGTATGGCCTCAGCTCCAAAGCTTGGGAGGCTACAGCCAAAGATGCTCTGCTGTGGCAGGAAACATCTCCTGAAGAGCAACTTCAAGTGAGACTGACCCACAGAGGGAGGCACCAGGCCAGGGAAGAGCACAGGAAGCCCATGCAGGAGTCCTGGGTGCAAAAGATTAGTGTTAGAACCAGGATAACTTCTCACCAGCAAGGCCACCAAGGTTGACTCTTACATGCTGAATAAAGCAGAGATCACACCACTGCTGGGGAGAGCAATTCTGAAGTGTATGCTGGCAAGGCACCCTGGTATTGTTGTATACCTAGGAGGTAGGAGATTGTGAAAACCTGAGTGCAACACCCCTATCACAATGGTGCCTTTCAGCTTTGGGCTTTGGGTACCACATGACAGTTGCATAACCCCAAAGAAACCCATTTTAAGTGTGGTAACAGCTGCACTTGACCTCACTTTGGTCCTAACACAGAGACATGAAGAGTGGCAGGAGGCTGTCTTCAACATCTCCACCCTATTTCAATGCAGCCAAGGCCTTCTGGCAAACATGGCACACCTCAGGGACCTGTCACCATTGTACTCAAGATCTTCTGCATCCAGGGTGAGGAGTGGGAGAAAAAGTAGCTTGAGGGAAGCTTCCAGCCATGTCTCTTTGGTTCTTCCTTTGGACACTGTTTGCAGTTTGAGTGGTGATACTCATGCCAGCCTTCTTTCCACCATGTACGTTCCACTTTTCGCCAGCCCTGTGGGATGTGTTGGTTAGGTCCCACACAAGAAATCTGGTTTCCAAGGTAACCCTCAAAGCAAAGAAAAAAAGGTAGACAGTGAGATGTTTGATTGCTTGTAGCTGTCAGGACACTTAGCAGCACTGTCTGCATGTTTCCAAGCCTTTTTCTCTACAAGCCAAGCCAACACCCTTTCTCTATATTCACTCATCACTGTTCATCTACACATCAGTTTAACTGGCAGCGAGGGAAACCGTAACCTGGCTTCAAGGAGTCCCACAGAGACTAACCACAGCTTCAAGCCAGCCTGAGCCAACACTGTTCTTTCCAGCAAGGGCAGTTCCAGTCGCCCTGCCCTAATACTATGATCTCCAGCTCCAGCACATTCTCTGAGGCCTCTGTATGCCTGAAAAAATCTAGGATGGTCACTGATGGAGAAATAACTGTCATTTACTCCTCTTCAGTACTTAAATTTGGATGAATGCACTCACATTCTGTATCCAGGGCTAACATTACATCCATTATGAAAAGAAATATAAAATTATTATACAAAATGATAGAAATGCATTCTTAAGGGGGAAAAATGCACTCTTGAGTTTCAAGTCCAAGAGTTTCCTTTTATTGTGGAGTCCAAGCCACTGGTTACTTGTTTCTTACATGTATGTTCAATGTCCTGGTGTGATGAGGCCTACAGTCACAGTCTGATAGCAGAGTCAAAGGCCTTCATGCAAACAAACAGGAGTGATACTCAAATTGATGGCACTACAGTGCCACTACTAAAGTAGTATAGAAAGGAAATGAGAGCAAAATATAGCTGAGAGGGGAGTTTTCTACAAGTCACATCTGCGATATTTTTGGTCCTTCGTATCCTTTTAATTCTACAACAGTCTTTCATCCACCCTCCTGAGAAGATGGGTTGTTAACAAGAACTGTTCTTGTGTATCTCTGTGATGACACAAAAGCAAACCCCTGCAGCTTTCACACACAGTCACAGCAGAAACTCGGTGTCAAAAGGGTTTGATGACACAGTCTTGAGAAGTTTGAGTAGTCTTGAAGAGCAGCTGCTGGTGAAACCAACTCTTTCCCTGGAGCAGTCTGGGTGCTGCAAGGAAACACTGTGGCTACACCTATCCTTCTAGTTTAAAATGACCTTCAGATCCCTGCACGACCCACTTCCACCAGCCTTCAACAGTGACTCTCAGCAGTTTTCTCATCAACAAAGATAAGCTCAGAAGGAGCTATAAGCCCATGGCGCAGCCCCATAAAAAGAGTACTGAACATCTCAGTGCCATGCTCAAGGAGTACAAGGTAAAACATAGAAGACTTTGGTGCTACCTTCACAAGGACTTCACATGCACTTCACATGGACTGAGTGCACCCTCAGGAAGTTTGCCAATGACACCAAGCTGTGTGGTTTGGTTGATACCCTGGAGGGAAGGAATGCCATCCAGAGGGACCTTGACATGCTTGTGAGGTGGGCTGATGCCAACCTCATGAAGTTTAACCATGACAAGTGCAAGGTCCTACACCTGGGTCGGAGCAATCCCAGGAACAGCTACAGGCTGGGCAGGGAAGAGATTCAGAGCAGCCCTGCAGAGAAGGACTTGGGGGTGTTGGTGGATGAGAAAAACTTAACACGAGCCAGCTTCAGTGTGCGCTCGCAGCCCAGAAAGCCAACCGTATCCTGGGCTGCATCAAAAGGAGCGTGACCAGCAGGTTGAAGGAGGTGATCCTGCCCCTCTACTCTGCTCTCGTGAGACCTCACCTGGAGTATTGTGTGCAGTTCTGGTGTCCTCAACATAAAAAGGACATGGAACTGTTGGAACAAGTCCAGAGGAAGGACACGAAGATGATCAGGGGACTGGAGCACCTCCTGTATGAAAATAGGCTGAGAAAGTTGGGGCTGTTCAGCCTGGAGAAGAGAAGGCTGCGTGGAGACCTCATAGCAGCCTTCCAGTATCTGAAGGGGGCCTATATGGGTGCTGGGGATGGACTCTTCATTGGGGACTGTAGTGATAGCAGAAGGGGTAATGGGTTAAAACTTAAACATTTAGATTGGATATAAGGAGGAAATTCTTTACTGTGAGGGTGGTGAGGCACTGGAATGGGTTTCCCAGGGAGGTTGTGAATGCTCCATCCCTGGCAGTGTTCAAGGCCAGGCTGGAGAGAGCCTTGGGTGACATGGTTTAGTGTGAGGTGTCCTTGCCCATGGCAGGGGGGTTGGAACTGGATGATCTTAAGGTCATTTCCAACCCTGACTGTTCTATGATTCTATGATTCACATGAGAGGCTGACTGAGAACAGCACTAATGTCTATGCTATATATCCATATGCACAAACTCTTTAGGCTTATGCAGCACCCCAGCTGTTTAGATCATGTTGTTACCTCCAGGCATATCTCTGAGCTTCTGTTTAGAGAAAATAGTTCCTCGCAGCTGGAAAACAAGACTTAATATCAGCAAGAGCAGATGTGCCTTCTTGATAGGGCTGCACTAATAACTCTGGGATATGTATAAAACAGATTGCCATTGCCACAGATGCACCCACCTGAACAAAGGAGCAGAGAGGGGGAGCTGATTTGCACAACTGTAAATATCTCATTTATAAGTACTAATTGCAAGAGTCTCACTGCCCCTGCTGCTGCTGATCTTATAAATACCTGAAAGAGTAAGTTTTTCTTTTTTAAAAAAAAATAAGGTTCACTTTTTCACTGAAAACCTCTCCTATAAATCCTTCCCCATCTCCTCCATGTCTCTCAGGTTCCCACCGCAGCTCTTCCTTTGCCCAGGCTGGGCTGACATCACAGCTTTGATGGGCATTAGCACATATGCCCTGCCTGTTCTGCGGTGGTTACTCAGGTGCTGCCTCTCACCCACTGGATCATGGAAAGTAATCTGAAAGAAAGAGAAATCCTGAAGCTGAAGGAAGTTATTCTCTTCTCCAATCCCCCAGCCTGGGAAAACCACAGGGATGTCCCGTGTTGCTGAAACTGTGGCTGTGGCTGACAGCAATGCCAGGGCCCAGCTTGGGTCCTGCCCTGCAGGCGTCCACTTCTGCAGCATAATAAAACCAGAACAACTATTTAACACAGCTGAGCTTTGTGTTCTTAAAGGTTTCTGCAGAAAGAAAAGAACACCGGGAGCGGGTTTGCATGGGAAGAGTGAGCTTTTGGAAAAAGGCCATGAGAATGGCTTAGTCAGAGTTTTACATGGGCTGGATTAATGAAACCTACTCCTGGAGCATTAATTACTGCTCTTTATAAATGAAGTATAATTATACAAGGATTGTGGGTCTGTATGAAAAGAATTATGATGGAAGTCAAGGTTTTTCTTGTTTAAATTAAAGAAGCCACTCTGTAAATTCAACAGGAATTTGACGGACCTCAGCATCCCTTACCCTTGTGCCATAAAGACTCTAGAAAAATCAATAGGCTTCTCCCTCTGAAACAAATATATGTTTCTCCAGCACTGTACATGTGCACAATGAGGGGCTAATGGCTCAGCAGATGGTGTGAACTACTGTTCTTAAAAAGTCGTATGGGAATATGGAGGTGCATGACCAGAAATGCAGATGTGCAGGAGAACAAACAAGGAAACAGGAGGAGAGGCTGGGGAGGATTGAGGAAGGAGCTGCCTCAAGGGTGTCCATGTAGCAGAACAGCTCATTTTGTAGGTAAGTATGCAGACAATTTCCAAATGTGGAATATTCATTTGATGAATCACAACAGAGTCCTTGGACTCATGCCAGGCTCTGTATAAATATGTGCATTTCAGGTGTGAAGAGAAATGCATGTGAGGACTGGGGAGATTATAGCTGACACTTTGAAACAGTACCAATCAGGATTTTTGTTCTGGTTTCAGCTGGGGTAGAGTTTATTTTCTTCCTAGGACCTGGTACAGTGCTGTGTTTTGCATTTATTATGAGAATAATAACTAGATTATTCTAGCTATTATTCTTATGAACTGAATTATCTTAAGGTCCTTTCCAACCCTAACCATTCTATGATTCTATAATGCTGGTAACACACAGGTGTTTTAGTTGTCTCTCAGTAGCGCTTGCCCTGTTCAAGGACTTTTCAGTCTCATGATTTACCAGTGAGGAGGGGCACAAGAAGCTGGGAGGGAGCAGAGACAGGACCCTGACCCAAACAAGCCAAAGGGGTATTCCACAGCACAGCACATCATGCCCAGTATAGAAACTGGGGCAGTCACCCAGATCACTGCTCAGGCTGGGCTGGGTATCGGTCGGCAGGTGATGAGCAATTGTGTTGTGCATCACTTGGGTTTCATTACTCTCTTTCCTTTTCCTATTCCTTCTTTTTACTATTAATTATATTTTACTTTATTTCAATTATTAGACTGTTCTTAGCCTATTGATTTTAACTTTCTCCAGTTCTCCTCCCCATCCCACTGGGGCAGATCGGGGAATTGTGTGCAAGCAGCTGTGATGTATTTAGTTAATGGCTGGGGTTAAACCATGATAGCCCTCTTTGGTGCCCAACCTGGGGTGCAAAAAAGACTGTTGTGGTTTAATCCCAGATAGCAACTAAACACTATGCAGCAAGTCATGCACAATCCCCACGGTGGGATGGGGGAGAAAATCAGAAGGGTAAAAATGAGAAAACTCATGGGTTAAGGTAAAGACAGTTTAATAGGTAAAGGAAAAGCTGTGCACACAAGCAGAGCAAAACAAAAAGCTAATCCACCATTTCCCATGGCCAGGCAGATGTTCAACCATCCCCTAACAGTTACTTAAGAAGAAAATCAGCATCACCCCAAATGTCCCCCCTACACACCTTCCTTCTTTCCCCAGCTTTATATGCCAAGCAAGATGTCATATGGTGTGGAACATCCCTTGGGTGAGTTGTGGTCAGCTGTCCTGGCTGTGTCTCCTCCCAACTCCTTCTGCACCTCCAGCCTCCTCACTGGTGTGGGGAGCAGAAAAGGCCTGCATTCTGTGAAAGCACTGCTGAGCAGTAACTGAAACACCCCAGTATTGTCAGCACTATTTCCAGCACAAATCCAAAACATAGCCCATACTAGCTACTATGATAAAAATTAGCTATCCCAGCCAAAACCATAACAGGACTTTGGAGTCATCAGTTAAGAACACTCTTCTGGGTCTTCCAGTTGGTGCTTGGAACAGGCTTATATTATGAAAATCTTGTAAAATAATGTGCTGTTCATACACAATAATGTTGAGTGATACTCTGCAGTGTTTCCCCCTTGCTATAGCAAAGACTAAGAAATAATGACTCCCTAGATCAGAGAGCTGTAGATAAAACATTGTATGATTGTATAATCAGTAAGGAGTTATGCTAGTTTAGAAACCTTTTCCTGTAGTTGAACTGTGGATCACAAGATGCAGTATTCAAGACAAGGGTCATTTCAAAATGGCAAGAATGCAGCAAAAGCCTAGTTGTGAATTAAAGCTATAAAAGAGCTTTTGTGCCCTGGAATCCTGGTAATTTAAACTGATGTTTGTTCACAGAGATCTACTAAATGTAATGGCAGTGAATTGTGAGTCCTTACTTATCAGGGAAGATGGAACCAAGGCCAGATATTTGCACATGTGTTGAAAATAATGGAAGCAAGTCCATGCAAGTATGTGGCACATGATATCCTCCATGCAAGTTACCTGCTAGCAGAAGTCTTCACTCTGTAGGCTATCCATGGGCTAATCTTGTGATTAATCGGATATGTCAGTGTTGGGTAAGCCACAAGGACTGCCAGGCTGAGGCATGCCTTGGATTTCATGTGGAAGAAAGAAGCAGAAGATGAAAACATCTGAATGACAAAAACATCTGATAACATCTGAAACACTGTGTGTGGTGGGATGAAAACAATATGCAATAGGAAAAGGGGTGAGCAGGCCACCTTCAGCCAGCTCCCATAGGAAGGGTTGACATTCATCCTAACTGAGAGTCCTGGAAGGGTCAGCAAGGGTGAAGCACCAGCTGTGTAGCCAGGGATCAGAAGGAGATGCATGAGTGACTCATTGCTGCAAGTGAAGTGAGGAGGCTGGTGGGGACCTCAGCCAACAAGCCCTGGCATTGCTCAGCATGAGACGGTGTTGTGCTTCAGAGAATCTGGAGAAGAGTAGCTTGTCTGGGGCTTGGCCTAACCCAAGGAAAACTGCCTGTGTCTCTCTCATGTAACAGCAGTCTGTTCACCAATGCTCCACATCCTTGGGCAAGTATTTGAAGCTGCTCATCCAGATATGGCTGGAGATAGGCAGGTTTGTGGAGAAATGCAGCAACCTGCAGTCATAGACCCTGCATTTTGATGTGCAGGCTGAGCAGAGATCACCCACAGGGGATGCAATTACACTATGACAGACATAAGCAGGCTGATGGCAGGCTGTTAGTATGGAGGTGACAGGAGCGGATACGCTGCTGCTGTCCATAATGTATGTATTGGTTGTGGGTATTTGGGGCCAGATGTGTCCCAAGCCCTCTAATCTCCATGGGGATTCCTCCTGGAAAACAGGCTTTTTTTCTTCTAAGCATTACTGTGTTCAATTAGGATTATCAGTGATACTTGGGTCCTTGCTTCCATGAGGAGGAAATACCCAGCTATGCTATTCAGCTGTCTTTCCAGCATACTGTAGTTTAACAAATGATATACCCCCAGTCCCATGGCTCTGTGAACAGATGAAACAAGCAGAGGGAGGATCAACTTCGGTTGTCTCAAATATGGCTTTGTTTCAGCCTAACCAGTGCTTCAGGCCCTCCCAGAAAAGGCAGCATTTGCCTGCGGCCAGTGACTCGCTAGCATCAATCTGAGGGTGCCAGCATGACCACATGCTCACAGAGCTGTTCTTCAAGGGTCTTAATTCAAGACAGATGTGAGCAAAACTAAGAAAATGCCTTAAAGTCCTCTGAGCTTGGAGATGTCTGAGATTGCAGATAGGATCTCCGTTTCACGCATGTGCTATATCTTTAGCTACCAGATCTCTGGATAAGACCATCTTTGAATTTCAGAGTCATAAAGAGTAATTTCAGGATTTCTGTGGCATGCAGTCCTGACAGACAGGGAGCTAACAATGGAAAAGGTTTTAAGCACATAGGATGGCCTTTGGGCACACAGCAGAGGGTGAATGCACATATGGCTCATTGTCTCTAGGCAATTTGAACAGCTGGGGAAAAGCCTGAATGTAGAAATGCTGAAGTGATCTGGCCACATCTGTGAAGTACAATGTCCTGCGCTACAGTGAGCATCATCTGAGGACTCTCAGCAGGACCTTTCCCATTTCTGAGACTGTAGATATTTTCTATTACTCCAAATGTCACACTCAGTCAGGGGCACTCATGGAAGATGCAGGACCTGTAGCTGTGAGGCACAGATCCCATATTAACTAGACTTTTACTCAAGAGTTTCCCACCAGGATGTGGAGGAGCCTGTATGAAATATGATAGTTGCATGAATTTGCTCATCTTCATTTTCTGCTAAGAAAAAAAAGGGAAGGGGAATTGCAGAATTTCCTAAGGGCTTCACCACACCAACAGCAACCACTCAAAACAGTGCACACTGGAAAGGGCAGGGTTCTGACTGAGGCCTTTTTTCCCTTTCCTCCCTTTCCTTTCTGCCCACAGCTCAGTTGTGTCCTGACATCGTGAGTGAAACTGTGTGTGTGGAATATAACCCCAGTCAGCCCCTGCTGCCACTGTTGGATGAGCACAGCTACTTCAAAGTACTGGGGTTTCTTTCTTGTAATTTTTCTTTTTCTTCATTTTTATTTTTCATTTTTATTTTTATTTTTCCTTACAGCCCCCTTTTATTTTCCTTTTTTTTTTTTTTATGTTTTTCCTTCTTAGCTTTTTTCTTTTTCTTTCACTTCCCCTCCCAGCCCCCTCCACCCAATGGCCCAACCTGGTAATTCCATAGCTCATCATTTGTTTAAGCACATCATAGAGACAATCAGGCTATCTCAGAAAGGAGCAGCTGAGGGACAGCACACAGAGCAACAGCAGCTACTTGGCAGAGGGCTCAGGGAGGCTGTGGCACCCAGCACAGCATTCACCCTCAGCAGGGAAGGATAAAGGGCTCTGTTTAGCCAGGCTGGCTGCCTGGAGCTGAAAGAAGGCAGGCTTGTAGTGCCTCAGCCTTTCAAATGGTCTCTGGAAAGCTGGAAGGTGTCTTTTTGTGTGCCCAAGGCAGTGATTTTTAATGCTGAGAAATCCTGGTTTGACAGCAAGAAGGATGGCTGACAATTAAGTCCCCAGGGCAGTGATTTCTAATGCTGAGTGAGAAGTGTGGTTTGACAGCAGGAAGGGTGGCTGTCAGTGTCACTGAGAGCTCACACAGCTGGGCAGGGCACAGCAAGCCCTGACGAAAGGGTAAGTCGGACCCAAAGGGGCAGAAGTGACACTTTCAAAGGAGAGCACTGGGCTTCTCTGGTCAGGCCAAACAGCCTTGCAGCTACAGGAAGGTCACTTCCTAGTGCTGTCAGCCAGTCTGGAGCATCCCTGGTTGGGGCAGTGCTCAGAGCAGAGCTAGCTGTTTCTCAGCCACTAGCACTCCCTCTTCATGCATGCTGCTGCACTGCAGAAAGAGACTTTTTTGCCCAGGACTGTGATGGTGATATGAGGAGAATCGCATGTGTTTTGCCAACCTTTTATACACAGTCCCAGAAACCCTGCCTGCTTTGGGTTAGAAGCCACCTTAAAGCTTATCCAGTTCTAACCTCCTGCCACAGGCAGGGACACATTCCACGAGACCAGGTTGCTCCAAGCCCCATCCAACCTGGCCTTGAGCACTGCCACAGCTTCTCTGGGCACCCTGTGCCAGTGTCTCACTGCTCTCACAGTAAACAATGTACATTCATAGCTGATACAATATAGATAGTTTCTTTCTAATTCATAAGTCTCTGTTTAAAGATGTACCTTCTGTCCAAAGGTCTCAAATAATTCTATCAGCTATATCAATATGGCACTTTGGTCATTGTTATTTGACAAGTGAACATTTTTTATTAACTTTTTTTTTAATTCACATTTTTATGTTTTATTTGACAAGTGAATATTTTTTATTTACTTTTTCTATTTGATTTAATAGAAAAAGGAGAATTCATATACCTGCTGGTAAAAACCAGTGCTGTAAGTCCTCCAGTCTCCAACCATCTGCCATGTTCAGTCCTGGGACTGGAACTTATTTTCTCTGAAAGTCTGAAGAAAACACAAGAATGTCTCAAGTAGAGTTTGTAGCAATTTTATGTGTAAAACAGCGTTACACCAGCAGTGACATAAATATGAAAATATAATGTACCAGAGAAAAATAACTGCTGAGAACAGCATGATAGCTGGATTTCATGCTGTCTGCTACAATCTTCTCATATAACATGGCAAACATATTTCAGAATGCAAACACTCTAACTTGCTTAAGTTTTGAACGGGAATACAATCCACATGACAAAGACTAGGACAGAAATGTTTGAGAGAGATGGATTCCTCTGTATTTGTACATCTGCCCTAAGGAAAGGCAGGAGGAGGAGGTAAATATATTTCAGAAATATGGAGACATATAAAGTGAAATAGAGAGAATACAAAGTTAACCTTTCCTGAAAGCCCTTGTTTTATCAAATAGAAAAAAAATCAGGGCCAAGATTTCCAATACTTCTGTATTTGGAATAGTACAAGAATACTTGGAAGCATCCTGTAAAAGTGTATAACACAACTGAATCAAATTTACAAAGCTGTAGACTGAAACATCAGGCATATGCTATAGAGTCTCTCCTGGGAACCTCTGGCAATGAAACATCACAGCAATCACAGTGGTTCGGCAGCTCAGCAAAAACACTCACTGTGATGTGCTAAAACTGAATGTGTACCCAAAGGACAAGCACACATGTCAGGGAGGTCATTTTGATCCTGTATGGAGCCTTGATGAGTCCAGCTCTGGATCTCGGTAAACTGTTCTGATGGCAATGTTTTTTTAAAGGTTTCCAAAACTTTGTAGAAGGTAAAGTAACAAAATTATTCAAAATGCCTTTAAGAAACAATTTTATTTTTTTTTAATCTCTGTCAAAATGTTAGCTGAGAGTGCATTTGGATATAGTGGTTAAGTAAATTCATGTGGAGAAAGAACTTACCAAGAATGAAACACACTGCAAGAACTTGTGATTAGAACCTATACCCAAGTGAATTTAAGTCAGAGATTAAAAAATCTGTGCAAACAGAATATTGCCCTTGATATGTGTGGCAGGAATTCTGCTGGAGGGTATGTTTGTTTATGCTTAGTGGAGGAGAAACAGGTTGGTGTGGAATGGGCAAAGATGCACAGTGGATACAATTAAAAGCTACACTTGGTCTGTCCAGCACAAGCCAGTAACGTGGCAGCTTTTCAAGGCGAGGTGTGTAGGCTCCCTCTGTAGCCAAGAGAGCAAATCAAGAGCACGAATCACACCACTTATCTCAGATGTCTGTACTGGGAGGAGATAGATTGCCTTATGCAGGCAGTATTTCTCTGTTGTTTGGACTGGGAGATGAGACAGCTTCTTCTAGACACTTAAACTTCAGGCAAAGCTCTGTGAGCTGAGTCCCAGCTCTGCCTGATGTTCCCTTTCAGTCTCGTGTCACCAGGCAGGGATGGCCCCACCACCTGCAGTCCTTCCTCTGGCCTCACTGAGCTCCAGCCACCCACTGCTTTAACCTGAGATCCAGCCTATCTGTAGTGTATGGAAAGAGCGGTCACTCCTGGCAGTATCCATATAAACATTACTCAGTAAGAACTGATTTCTTTCTTCAGACACTGCCTTTTTGATGCAGTTCAGCCATACTCAGCCCCTCGTGTCCTCCCACTGTCACACTTCTTGGTGGGACCTCTTGCTGCTTTTCCCTTACAGTGGCCGAAGCCACAGCCAGCTCTTCTTTCTCTTGTCCTCTTCCCCAGTCAGTATAGACACTAACACAGGCAATGCCTCTTGGCTGCTTCACAGACTGGGTGCATGCATGTTGGTGCAGAATGCCTCACAGGGCCTTGTGCCCTGGTGTCAGCAGGGGCAGCCCCCCGGGCCCCAGCAGAAGATGCCGAGTGCCCAGTGAGTCCCATGTCCTCCGCCGTATCTTATTTACAGCAGTAACCTCAAGCAGAAAGAAAAGGCATAGAAAATGGGGTTTAAGGAGATGCTCCTGGGCAGTGCCACAAGACAGTGCTCCATCTCCCTCTAGTGATGCCTGGGAGAGGGGAAGCAGGTGGCAGAGCTCTGGTTAGACCATAGCTGAAGTTTGAGTGTGGCTCACACCTTACGGTGAAGCCCTGGGAGGGCTGCTTACCCCTCTGTGGACCTCTACCCTCTCCACAGCTTCTCTCAGCAGCTTCTGTGTCCCCACCACCAAAGGAAGACCTCAGTCATTGATGTCAGAGGAAGGACTTGCAGGCCCAATTAATTGTACACATCAGGTTGAAATAAAGATGTTTTGTCCTCAGGCAGTGCCACAGACACACCATACAAGGGGATATACAGTGACAGAGGAACCCAGTCTCTGAGTCCGTGGCCAGACAGGCTTTTCCCTCCCCCGGCACACGTTGAGAAGCACAAGTCCATACCTGACCTGTGGTTCCCATCTCTACAGGACAAAGCTCTGGTCCAGGTTAAATACATCATTCATTATTGTGAGAAGCAGTCTATGGAGAAGCTTCGGTTTTTATTCAGCTGGATCTATCAGAGGCCACACCATCCTACTGCTGCCAGACAAGAGAGGTTTCTATCCCTGGAGACAATCATCCATGCATGCAGCCTGCAAGTGAGAAAGCAGGAGCATGCAAAACGGTCTCATGCCCCAGGAGAGTGTAACTGGTCTCCTTGGTGTAGGAGCTGGCTGTGCTTCATGCAGTGCTCAGGAATTGCCCTGGGTTACCTTCCTGAGCAAGAGACATCCCAGAGGTGCTCTCTCTGGATAGTCACATGTGGCAGGGGATGAATACAGTGCCTTTGCTCACGTGGTGAGGGGACACCTGTGTTACACATCCAGGCACAAGGGATGAGTGTGTGTCCTCCTGGGCTCCTCTGCTGCCATGCCCTGGGATTCGGCCGGTTACCAGCAACTGGCTGGTCAGTGGGGTGGCAGCAAACGCTGGTGGGGCAGAGCAGTGAGGATGGGGCAGCATCTATCACCCAGCACCGAGGGGAGGCAGGCAGCAGGACACAGCCCTTCCCAGCATGCCGGGGCTCCCGTCAGCTTGCGCGTAGAGCAGAGCCCGCTAGATGGCAATGGCAGGTCTAGGATGGCCAAGATCGCTGCAAAGCTCTTCGGGTTTAGATCTGGAAAAGCGACTGAAACGGTCGGTAGTGCCTATACCGGGAGCACACGTAGTTAGCACTCCTAATGCGTGCTGTGAGTTGCTTGGGGGTAACTCTCCGTGCAGGGGGATTGGAACATGGTGATGGCTGGGGCTGGTGGTCGATGAGAAACTGAACATGAGCCAGCAGTGTGCGCTCGCAGCCCAGAAACCAACCGTGCGCTGGGCAGACATGTGAGCAAGGAAGGCAGGACAGCTCTCACTGTACTTGGTAGGAAACGCTAGCCGTTACCTGTAACTTCACCATTAAAGACTTTTTCCTTAGGAATCTGCTTTTGTTTGAGGAACGGCTAGGTGGTTAAATTCACAGTATCATTAAAGATAACACTTTTTGTGAGGGACACCCAAGTGATGGTGCCCCAGCTCAACACCCTGGTCCAAGCAGGTGAGATCAGGTTACTCAGGCACTATTCTGGTCTAATGATGAAGATCTCTGAGTATGCAGATTCCCTGTATCTCTGGCCCCCGCTTCAAGGTTTGTTCACTCACGCAACAAAAAGTCTTTCCTTTTACCTAACACTCCAGCTTGTGTCTGTTGCCTCCTGTCCTACCACAGTACACCTTCGAGGCGAGCTGCCTCACTCAGTCATACCCTCCTATTAGATAATTCTAGACAGCAATAACGTTCCCTTCACCTTCCAGAGAACCCATTCCCAGAGGAGTGTTACATCTACAGAGTTTCTCTATCAAAAATGACCATATTTTGTTTAAAATTTTATCTTTTTCTAATAAAATACGCTTTGCAAAGCATCGGGCAGTTACATACATAAACCCAACTGACACATGGGTCCTGAAGCAAAGCTTTTTATGTTGCTTCACGAGAATCAGGGCCTGTGGTTCCCCCTGTGTGGTTCACTGCACCCATACAAGGAAGTGTGGTTTGCAACAGTGGCAGCTGACACCCACATTGGCATTGTGTGTCTTATTGCCAGAGAGCACGAAAGCTTAATGACTTCAGCTGGGGTGAGGGCTCTGACTCACTAATGGGCTTATGACAAGTATGGGAGAGCTGACCTGGCTGCCTGCCCCCTCTCTATCCCACCCTCTTGTGGAGGTTCCCACTCCAGTTGCAGGCACAGCTAAAATGTCTCCTTATGCACTCCTGCACTGCCATAAACCATAACCTGGCATGTTAAGGTGAACTAGCACCAGTTTTGGTTCTCTTTCATACACCAGGGCTGTAATTTGTACATTCTGAATTGCTTATCCCACCGATTATCTAGAACTTGATGGATATGGAAAGCTTAACTTCCAAACTCAAGGAGCTTTGATAATCAGGCAGCTGAACTGTACAGGATATATTGTGCTTATGGATGACTTGAGCTACAAGGAAAAGAGGTTATCTCTGCACTCACAGGCAATAAATCAGCAAAAAAAACATTAAAGGACTAAAGCTGAGGGAGGAGAGCAACATGAGTTCAAAGTCACATGAACTCACTGGCTATGTGCAAGCTAAGCTACCTGGGAGGTGGGAAATTCTGCATTACTTGGAATTAACCTTGACAGCGTCATATTTCTTAGAAAACCAGAGCACTATAAGAACAGTATCATCCTAAGAGCCACTCTTGTTGCCACGTATCACCTTCAGTGAGTCAAATATTCACATCTCTATGTACAAGTAGAGCAGATATGCAGAAATATCAGTTTAACTCTGAAAATCTTTATTCCTGATTAACACAAAACTGAAATGTAAAGGTTTGACTGACGGTAACTTGTACCTGAACATTTGACAGCCAGCTTGCAGAATACATACTCTCCAAACTAGGAAAGGGACACAAAACTCTCCCTTGACTCCAGTGATTTTCTGTAATGACATCATGATTCCAGGCACTAACCCCTGCACTCGCTTTCACATGCTGGATGAATGCTACACCGCCTCACCGCCCCTTCCTGATGCCTTTGATCCAGGCAGACACAGCAGTTGCAGCAGCTGCTGACATGTGTCTGGAGGAAGAAAATTATGTTCTGTGAAAGGTTTAAAGATTTCCTGGTTGATTCATTTGAAGCTGGAACAAACCTGAGTTTATTTTGTGAAGAGGAACCTTGTCTCAAGCCCATGAAGACTTCATTTTGACAAAATGGCAGTGTTTGTATTTTGCATTGTGCCATACACCTGATTCAGATCTGCTTTGCATTGATACTGGTGTTACAGGAGTCCTGTCATAGCTTTTTTTTCTTTTTTTTTTTTGTGGAGTCACAATTTTGGGGGTTGTTTTGAGCACATCTGTGCAAATCTTCGTGAAAAGACAACCTAGCACAGGTCTGCGCAGGACACTGGCCAGCTCTGCCTGGCATGCAGTGAAACATAAATGGAGGTTTTTCTCAGCTTTAATAATCACAGCCAGACCTGGCACTGCTTAGTTTAACAGCAAGGGTTCGAGGCCAAGATTTTCTGTTAGCAGAATCACATGGGAATTGTAAAAGGCTCAGAATGTCTGAAAATCAGACAGCTTATCCAGATGGCTGAACAGCGGGCTTAGGGACACAACTTGAGGCAGACAGTTTCAGAAGTCCTGGCTGTATGTACCAGCTGTAGGAAGGAAGGTGATGAGTACTGTTCCTTTTTATTGTGTAGAGATGAAGGTATTAAAATAACGGAGTCATATTGCAGGTTAAGAATTCTTGCCTCTAATCTAGAGCGTACTATATTGTCTGCCTTTCATTTGGGTATTTGTAACTTTATTATGCAAAAGTCAGTCTTTACTAGTGAATGGAAAAGAGATCACTTTTATCCTCATGGTTAGAAACAGGGAAAGCATTTTTCATTTCTTTATTTTTGCTTAGGAGAAACTAGAAGGGATATCATGGAAATGTGCTGGCATGGGAGAACTGGTCCTAAGTCATGAGAGACTCTCAGGGGAGACACAGGGAAGCAGATGCTGACATAAGCAGCAAGAGTGTCCTTGTTTGGTCACCTCAAAGTCCCCAAAAAGTTTGTCGTCTATCCATGTCATTGACTGCCTTTCCTCAGGACCCATTTGAACAGTGCTGGCTGCCCAATTCCAGCTGCTCCATTTCCTCAGCCCCCAGATGTGCAACCATGTGGCCACAGACATGAATCCCTGCTCCCCTGATCTCCTGTCAGGTTGTTGATCATACACTCAGTCCTGTCCCTCAGACTGGATATGATGGACACACATCCAGCTATTCAAGGGAACATGCAGCAGTCTCTGGTCATAGATGAGCACATCTGATGAGATGTTGCAGGAGAGGACATGCCGCGTGTCCCTCCAACACCTGCAGTGGCTGCGTGAGCCATCGCAGCTCAGAGGCTGAGCTGCTGTATCTTCTGAATCCCACACTTCCATTTGATCCCCATTTTCTTCAGGGAGGAAATGTTGGTGTCCTAGAAGTAAGAAGCACAAAAAACATCATGTTCAGTTATTGTCCCTCAGAAAGAGGGTGGCTACATCCTTGGCTTAGCAAAAACTGTCCCCAGTTCATGCTGCTCACTGACCCTGCTGTTGTCCTCAAAAGTGTAAGACATGAGCTCATGATTAAACAGCACAGAAAGGCTGTGTGAGCCCCTGCCCTGGCCCTTGTAGCTGGCACAGGCAAATGTGCCCTGGATGCACAGCTCCCCTGAATGCAGTCCTCTCTTCCCCTAAAGCAAGCAACAAATTGGCCAGAGGCTTCTTGCCGTGGCCCCCCGTACCCTTTGCCATGGTGTAAATGCATGCTCTCAGGTAACTGAGAGCAGCTTCTACTACAGATTTCTTCTCTCCTTCCCTGCCAGGTACTTTCCCTTGCATGATACCTAGGTATCCACCATAGCAATACTCACCCAGCACTTCACCAGATGTCAAATGCCTGTTCAAGCACTAAAACAACAATGTCCTTGCAGAGTTTTGATTTCCAAGTAGGTTGAAATCACCGGTTACATGCCTATCACTGCTGTGCAAAGGCCAAAGAACCTCTTCACTCATGGCTAACAAAGGCTGGGTTTGCCTTTCACCCTTCTGCACTACCCCCCCCCCCCCCCCATGAAATCGCTGCAGCTTTTTGAGCTTGATGACCTGTATTGCCAGTGAATTACAGCACAACTGTGAGCCCAGCAGGCACGTGCAGGGAGAACACAGCTATAAAGGAAAGGGGGAGCGAGGTGCTGCTGTTCTCAAGGCACTGGGTCCAGTTCAGTGAGAAGAACTTCAGAGGACACAGGCAGGGTTTTGCTCTCTCATGGGCACCAAATCAATCCCATGCCCAGGTGTAGGTCCAAAGGCCCCCATCCCCTGTGAAAAGCAGGGTGCCTCCAAGAATGGGTACCTGGAGATATCTTGAAGCAGCACACTTAGGAGGGTTTCCTCGATAAGCGATATGTGCCCTCATGGTAGGGCATCCCACTTGCCCTGCTGCAAATGGATTTCCTCAAGTCCACAGCAAGACCCAGAGCTGCTCAAAACACTAGTTTTCTTTTTTTCAGGAGAACAACACTATTGGGATTTTTTTCTTTTTGGGGGGGGGGTAGTCTTTGTTTTGGTTCTTTTTGTGTGTGGTTTTTTTTGGGGGGGGGGGGGGCAGGTCTTGTTTTTGTTTTTTGATTTTGTTTGTTTTGTTGTTTTTTTTTTCTGGAGTAAAAATACAGCTTTTCACTGGCAGAGAAACTGAACCTTGGAATATTCATTTTAAAACTCAGAGGCTGGAATTCAGCTGTTTCCTACATAGAAGCTTATCAAACTGTAAATACCAGCATCATCCATCATGATAGAGACAGTGATACCTCTGGAATCATATAAGAGGAGATGATAGAGTTCAGCTGAGAAGCTTGAGTACCCACAAGTACAGAGGTATAAAAAAACATGGTTGCTTTGTTTCCCAAAGAAGTCAAATGCAGTGTTCAAGCAAAATAATTTCAGTGTATGAATTAATAAGAAATTTTTAAAAACACCTTTTTTGTTTTGTTTTTTTCCAGAAAACACATGCAGTGAAAACCCATATTTTTCAACAATAAAACTGTTTCAAAAGAACAACGCAACTAATTCTATCAAATTATTTTGTTTCAAATAACACTAAGAAGTAAAAACTGGTTAATAGAGCAGAAGAAGCCACAACACCCCCAGCAGACATTCCTGGCAGAGAACAAAACAGTCTGTGGAGTCTACGTGGTTTAGATTTACTAGCTTTTGCAATAATCTTGTATATGAACCTTGCTTGTAGCCACAGACAACCCAAACACTGGCTTCTCAGAGGGAAGGAGTCACCTCTGACTGCACAGGACCAGCTATCATGGGACCCATTCCTCCAAGGACATCTGGGAGCTTCAGGCAGTGAACGGTGAACTAACTCATCTGTAGGGATGTGGTATTTCTCCCAGTGTCATGGTTTAAGCACAGCTGGTAACTCAGAACCATGCAGCCGCTCGCTCACACCCCCCCACTTCTTCATCCCCCTGCTCCTTGAGGGATGGGGAGGAGAATAGAAAGAACGTTAACTCCCACGGGTTGAGATGAGAACACTCCAGTAACTAAGGTATAACACAAACCACTGCTGCTACCACCAATAATAATAATGAAAAGGGAAATAACAAGGGGAGAGAATACAACCGCTTACCACCCGCCAATCGATACCCAGCCCGACCCGAGCAGCGATCTGGGCCTCCTGGGTAACTGCCCCCAGTTTATATACTGGGCATGCCGTGCTGTGGTATGGAATACCTCTTTGGTTAGTTTGGGTCAGGGGTCCTGCCTCTGCTTCCTCCCGGCTTTCCCTCCTCCCTGGCAGAGCATGAGACTCAGAAAGTCCTTGGTCAGAGTAAACATTACTGAGCAACAACTAAAAACATCGGTGTTATCAGCATTGTTTCCAGGCTGAAAGTCAAAAACAAAGCAGTGCATCAGCTACTAAGAAGGAGAAAAATGACTGCTACTGCTGAACCCAGGACAGTATCCACCCCTTATTTCATACCATTCACATCATGTTCAGATCTCACAGTTTTCATTACACCATTGCTTTTGTCTCGTATACAGATATATATGTATATACATATATATATATATATATACACACACACACAGAGACACACAAAGAGAGAGATATCATCCCTTAGTGCATGGACCAATCGCTATAATGCTGCTGAGTTCATCCGGTCCATGATGTTGGTCTTCATCTCTTGTAACAGTCTTTCAGAACAGGAGACACAGTGTGCAGTGTTGGATTGCTGCCTGCTGATGACACCGCGGAACTTGTCTGGTCACTGCTGAGCTCCTCTGGTTTCGTCACTCTCTGTTGGGATGATGATCGGAGGGAAGGCAGGGCCAGTCGTTGGTGACCTGAAGACATCTAGATGGTGGGCTATGAAAGTGCTACATAGCCAGCAACAGCATACAATTAAGTTCATTGGCTGTTTTTCCCTAAAATCAAATCCCCTTGAGGTATACATCGGACTTCCCCATCTTCCCACGTTACCCACCAAGTATATCCAGGTTCCTGAGCAAAAGCAATCCCATGAATGGGTTTGCCTTTACCTGAAGCAGGAAGAACCCAGGCTGTCTTCCCCAGCAAATTCTTTAGCGCACCACAGGAACTTTATCCCCTTCTACAGTATGTAAAAGTTCTGACTGGGCTGGGCCAGCCCTGTTGGCACACCCCCTAGTGCTGACCAACTAGGTGGCCTTTGGTAAGTGTGTATCCCAATGCTTGAAAGTTCCCCAACCCATTGCTCTCAGTGTAGTTTTTAACAGCCCATTGTACCGTTCGATTTTCCCAGAGGCTGGTGCATGGTAGGGGATGTGATATACCCACTCAATGCCATGCTCTTTGGCCCAAATATCTATAAGGTTAGTCCGGAAATGAGTCCCATTGTCTGACTCAATTCTCTCTGGGGTGCCGTGTCGCCACAAAATCTGTTTCTCAAGGCCCAGGATGGTGTTCTGGGCAGTGGCGTGGGGCACAGCGTATGTTTCCAGCCACCCGCTGGTTGCTTCCACCATGGTAAGCACATGGTGCTTGCCTTGGCAGGTTGTCGGCAGTGTGATATAGTCAATCTGCCAGGCCTCCCCATATTTGTACTTCAACCATCGTCCTCCATACCAAAGAGGCTTTAACCGCTTGGCTTGTTTAATTGCAGCACATGTTTCACACTCATGAATAACCTGGGCAATAGTGTCCATTGTTAAGTCCACCCCTCGATCACGGGCCCATGTATATGTTGCATCTCTGCCCTGATGGCCTGAAGTGTCATGGGCCCACCGGGCCAAAAATAATTCACCTTTACGTTGCCAATCTAAGTCCATCTGAGCCACTTCAGTCTTAGCAGCTTTATCCACTTGTTGGTTGTTCTGGTGTTCCTCAGTGGGTACTCTTGGGTACATGGGCATCTACATGATGTACCTTCACCACCAGGTTCTGCACCCGGGCAGCAGTATCTTTCCACAGTGCAGCAGCCCAGATGGGTTTACCTCTGCGTTGCCAGTTGCTCTGTTTCCTTTGCTGCAATCACCCCACAGGGCATTTGCCACCATCCATGACTCAGTATAGAGTACTGGCCACTTTTCTCGTTCAGCAAGGTCCAGGGCCAGCTGGGTGGCTTTCACCTCGGCAAACTGACTCGATTCACCCTCTCCGTCAGCAGTTTCTGCAACTTGTCGTCCAGGACTCCATACAGCTGCCTTCCATCTCCGATGCTTTCCCACAATACAGCAAGAGCCATCAGTAAACAAGGCATACTGCTTTTCACTTTCTGACAGTTTATTATATGGTGGGGCCTCTTCAGCGCGCATCACCTCCTCCTTTGGTGACATTCCAAAATCTTTGCCCTCTGGCCAGTCCATGATGACTTCTAGAATGCCTGGACTGGGATTTCCTGTTTGAGCTCGCTGTGTAATTAGTGCAGCCCACTTACTCCATGTAGCATCAGTTGCATGGTGTGTAGAAGAGACCCTGCCTTTGAACATCCAGCCCAGGACAGGCAACCGGAGTGCCAGGAGGAGCTGTGCTTCAGTGCCAATCACTTCTGAAGCAGCTCGAACCCCTTCATAGGCTGCCAGTATCTCTTTTCTCAGTGTTGTCAGCACTGTTCCCAGGCTAAAAGTCAAAACCAAAGCACTGCACCAGCTACTAAGAAGGAGAAAAATGACTGCTATAGCTGTCATTTAGCAGGACACCCAGCTAAAACTATTTCAGTCCAAACAGCAGAACATAAATTTCACCATGAATTAGTCTGCTACATAAGGGTTCAAAGCTGTGGAAAGGGAAGGCCTCCTTGGTAATGAGCTATTAGAACCATACAATGTATTCACAGTTCATTCACTCTCTTTTAGAGTAGGAGTATGTTTTCTGGGAGCTGTGGCAGGATACAATCCTGCCATGCTCCAGCAGTGCCATGCTGATGCAAAAAATGCAGACACATTGACATGTAATAAGATGCAGAAAAGAGTAATTTAACGTAAATCAGCATGAGTAAAGCTTTACCTGCAGAATCTAAGTCTGGTTCAGGGAAATGTTCTTCAGAAAATATGTAGACCAAGAGGAATAAGGATGACAGCAAGAATGATCAGCTGTCTAGAAACTGCTATCGTTCCAGAAAAAAATTGAACTAATGGAGCAGGTTGCCTTCAGAAGCTGAAAAGGTTTCTAAGAATAGGTTCGAGAGTGTCTGTCGGAAATGGTTAATTTATATTTGATGTTATCTTGAAATAGGGAAGGGACTAGATGGCCCTTCAACATCCCTTCCAGAGCTATTTTTATGTTTCCATGACAACTCTCTTGCAGCTACACTTTTTCACTGTATGGAGGCATTGGGGTACTCTAAGGTGACTCATAGAATCAGTTTTTGAGGATTGACACTTAACACCCACATGTGAGTTGCTAATAACAGTTTTTACCTAGATTGATCCTCCTATTAACTGTTTGAGGATTTTTTCACATAAATCTGTCATGAAATCATTTTCCTCATATTAGCATCCTGCTATTGAAATTCAGACAAGGATGGGATGACAGCAGCAAGATCACACCCATTTTTGGTAGGGCACAGAGGGAAGAATAACATTTCCTGTAGTCACTACTAAAGGAAGTTCTTTAAAGCAAGATTTTCCAGCTGGAATTTGCCCAGGTATTCCAGAGTTCATATCAAACAAACAAACAGCCACAGAGAATTTGAATTTGCACTGCCTGGCTGAGCTGCAGCATTGGGGAGGGGATGTGAGGAGGGACTAGACATAGTGCAGAACCAGTGAAGAAGATGCCGCCAGTTTGGACATACTGGAAGAGAAGCCAAAGAAGAAGCTGCAAACCGCAAGGCTGCAAATCAGCCAGGACTGATTAAGAAATACTCAATAAGCAAATATTCTTGGCCAGGCGATAGGCTCTTATAAGAGGTTTCCACAACAGCACTAGTAGAGAAGATGAAAACAGCTATCGAGTGACAGTGAGCTGGCAGTACAAGAGCAGAGGGTGAGGTCAGTTAGAGCAGGTGAGATGGGGGAAATTCACTTTGCCTTTTAGAAACCAGCTTAAATTTTCCTCACTAACTGGTATTCTACACCCTCGGTATGTAACTGTAGGAAAATGTTAGTTAAACAAACTCTGGGCTGCTACCCTGAGCAATCTCTTAACCAGCCTGACGGGCGGTTTGGCAATAGCCTAGGATTCAAAAGCCCGGATGGAAAACTCTGAAACAGAAGCTTTCGCCACGTAGCACACTGGCATCCTGAGGAAGAGACCTTGGCCTGGGACCAGGTACTGCTGAGTAAAAAAAACAACCCCTAGGACAAGTTAGCGTGGACACTTTCTAATTGTAATTTACACTCTGATTGAACAATTTTAGTCAGTGATGGAAGTACAGGAATAATAAGACCACACAAGTGCCTACACAGACATAAAGACAGCAATTATGAAGTGATATTACATGCCTGCTAAAAAAAGCCCAACCACTTGCTTCTCCCTCCAAACTGTTTTTCTTTATGTTTTTCCTCTTGCTGCACACCCCACTTCAGTTTCACATGACATTCCCACAGGGCTAGTCCAGGCCACATGCCCACAGGGCAATCTGCTGGTATACCAACATATATCCAATGCCCGTTAGCAGACCTTCTCACCTGGAGATGCAGCCAGCTAGCCACAGGGAAAGCTGGGCTGCCTGGGTCAGGCAAGGCATCCTGCCCCATGGCCACTCCTTCTGAGCCAGAAGGCAACAGGAACATTATGAGAAGCTGGGCGAGATGCTCATCTCACATGGAGCAGTATTTAAGTTGGGTATATACCGGTATGCAGCTGCCGTGAGTGAGGTCAAAGTGAGCACTCATCCACAGAAAGGGAATACAGAGTGGAGGCAGCTCTAGGTCAAAGTCATAGGAAAGGCACTGTGGTGCTTAACTGCATTTATAGTTACTCTATATGTTATAACATACACTATGTTCTTCCTGCTCTTTCAGTCAGCCAGTAATCCAGCACTAAGTTGCTGAGGAAATGGCTTTTAGTTCTTCTACCTGTCCCTTGTGTTGCTTGTGGGGGGCCTCTCCATCACTGTGGGAGGATACAGGCTGCGATGGCTGGCATTGCTGCACTCAAACTAACCTGTTTAACTAACATACTCTCCTCCGGCATCCAAGGAAGATAGAGAAGGTAAAAATGCAGTAGGTTAATAGGAACAGCTGGGTCCTTCACAGCAGTGTGCAGAAATTAAATGAAGATGCATCCCTTTTATTTTTATTATCATGCTGTCCTTTCACCACACAGGACAATACCCAAGCAGCAGAAAGGGTTCTTCAGCTGTGCTTCTCAGTAGTACCAAGAGTGGGTGATTCTAGCTATAACTCTAGCTACTTCAGATTAGGTATCTCTGGTCTAAGGGATTTGATATGATTCCTTCTGTAGTCAACAGATAGAGAAAGGCAGCTGCAAAGGGGTGATTCACCCCACCCTAAAATAGACGGAATGAGTCATTCCCAGACAGGCTTATCTCCTTCCACTGATTATATAGAGAGACTAGACAAATAGCTTAGGTGAGATGCTATGGCTTTTAGATGGCTAAAATTAAATGAGTGGTATCCCAGTCTGTAATCATAAAGGTCTTTAGGTTTCCTGGACAAATGACTTTGTAAGAGATAGAAGTTTTACCATCTTCCACTTGCAATGAATTTATATCAAGTGTTCTTGTGTATTTGGAAAAGCACAGTACAAACAGAGGTCTCAGCTTTCAGCATAATTAGCAGAAATTCCAGAGGAGGACAAATAGGGCTCCAGGTAGCTGGACCTAAGAAAATCCAGGCTAAGTTATGTGTGATCCATAGTCACTTAACAGAATGGGGAGTGTTTATTATTAGAAAAACGGATTTTGTGGTCTCCTTTCCCAGCACCACTTGCTGTAATAGTTAAACAAGCACCAAGAGACACTTTCTGCAGACACTGAACAAGCAACTCAGCTGAAATGCTGGAAAATGGGAAGTTGCCTAAACCCAGCCCTTCTTCTGCAGGTATTTTGTGTACAGTCTGCACCCTTGTCCCATCTTCTCCTCTCCTCTCCTTTTCTCTCCTTCCCTCTCTTCTTCTTCTGAAACAGAGCACACATCAAGAAATCTCCGACCTCCTGACAAAGAGGATCAAAGTTTGCTGCAGCAGAGTAGAAATGTAGCCACATAGTTTCTTAAAGCTTCAACATGTTTTACAGCATAATAAATAATAATTAATGGTCCATTGCATAGCTCAGGGCAAATCTACTGAAAACAAGTGAAGTCAGTTTTGCTGGATAAGGTATGGAGCAGAATAGCTACGAGGGCAAAATGTCACAGCCCAGTGAAGACAGGGTGGTGGGATGGAGGGGGAGAGCAGAGATGCTGGACCGAGTCAGAGAGCAGAACGATGTCTTCGCACAGCCAAGACAATTTCCTGCAGCACTGGTATGTGCTTTGGTTGCATTTTCCATGTGGCATATTCCAAGGTGGCAGAGCTTTGGAAGGATAAAGCCTACAGACAGAGGCAGTTTCTCTGGAGCCTGTGATGAAATTGAAATATCCCAGTGTAAGCAGAACGCCTGTGATTAGTGCTGCGAGGGATACAGTGTAGGTATTGACTTAGACCCCAAGAAACAAGGGTGAGCTGCTACTTGTGAGTGTCTGGAGAGCAAACCAAACCAAAGCTACTTCAACACAGCTGTACTGAAACTGAGAGATCACATAGCTAAAATCTCTAACAGCTGCCAGGGCCTGATCATTTCTGAAACAGCTGTAATGGTTTAAGGTGTTACCTCCTGCGATGAGGGAAGTCTCCATCACTCCCGAGGAAAGGAAGAGTTAAATACCAACATCCCACATCCCACAACAGTCCCAGAGCTACTTGATTAGGGAGGCTTAGACCACCTGGTAGCTACATGGGGGAACAATCCACTGACCAGTTGCAGTATTAAGGAGTTAAAATCTTTGCTTCCCCTTTCTTTAGACAAATAAATCTTTCTGTGGTTGCCTTGAAGGAAAAACAGGCTGTGGTATGTAGACCTCTGGGAGAGATTTAGGCCACCCTTTGTGATGAAGGGAGAGACCAGTGTGGCAAAGCTGCTGCAGGCCATCTCCTGCCCTGTGCTTCTTACTAGAGTTTGGCCATTCAGCATGCTGGCATGTGATGTCCCCCAGCAGCCCATCTGAGGGAGATGGGCTTGTCCATGTTGTTCTGTATTTACCTTCCCATGCTTGGCATCTGTGCCTTTCCGAGAAAATAGGTCATTGGAAAACCTCATGGAACAGGGATACATGAAAAAAACCAGCAGAATAATGAAATGAGTGAGTTAATGGCTCTTGGAGCTCCCTTTCCAGCAGTGCTGGGTGTGCTTTCCTATTTACATTTGACAGTGTTTTTCTCGTACCATAAGGACAAGTGACACAGGCTTTGCTGCTCCATGCAGAGGCACTGAGGAGCTGCTCACAGGAGACCACACTTTCTGCTGAGGCCCCATCTGAATGCCTCCCTGCATGCCTCCTACAGAGACTCCAGAGGCAAAAGCAACAGAAAAACACTCTGTGCTAACACTTCCATGAGGAGAGTTGTTTCGGAAACTGTTGTCCCTGCCAAGTATAAAAAAAGGCATTTTACCTAAAGGAAATGACTCGGGCCAGACAAGCTATCAGATCCCTTCCAGATGGAATTTGTACTTTGAAACAACACTGTGCCCTGAGGAACCACATTATGGAGCAGGAGGCACTGACCTTGGAGGAAGTGGAAAGGTTTGCGTGGCTCCTGAGTGCCTGCTGCGAATCAGAGCAGAGGCTCCTTTTAATGGGCAGACAAAGTCTTTGTGGACAAGGTCAATGGCAATACAATAAGTATGAAAAGGGGCATGGGAGAAGTCACTGAAGGGTTCAGTGCATTTGGAGGTAATTTGGTTTCTCCTAAGCAGGGGTAGTTAAATAAGTTATAGCCAGAGGCAGGAGTCCCAGATGCAGGAAGAACATATAATGGGACAGTAATTACAGTTCCAAACGTAGTGAAACCCAGGACTACCAAAGTGATGCTGATACAAGCTTATGCACCAAGCTGTGGCATTCTATCGCCTGACACAGCCATTTTCTGCATCGTCTCATTGCACTGCCCTACCTCAGAGCTGGAGTCATGCCTGGCCACAGTGCTCTCTGGGCTTGGAGGCACTCAATCTCTTCCCTGCGAAGAGCTCGAGTGGAAAGCTGCCTGCATGCTATGGAGCCTCAGAGTGGGGTTTATGCCCTTTGTTCAAGAGGGAGGTGGGAAAAAAGCCATCTTATGGTAAGCTGTGCTGTGGAGTGGTAGTCCCAGGGATATGACTTAATGTCCTAAGTAAATCAAATCACAAGCGGAGCAGAAGGCTTGTGACTGTCCAAGAGACACAGCTGCCCTGACTTTCACTGCCTCTTTGTTCAAGACTGGTGGTATCATGCGATGAGGTGAATCAGTGCTGCTTGCCCCTGTTTTTGTGAAGGATGCGAGTGGTATTGCCCATGGCTGTTACATGATCTGCTTCCTCTTTAAAACCTTTTTCCAAGAAAAACATTCCTTCCCCATTATCTTCTCATTTCTCTCCTCTCCCCTTCTTCCTAATCCCTTCTCCACAGACAGGTCATTTGTCACTGTTTTCTCAGACTAAATTCCCCATCAAAACGTCCTCCTCCAGACATGGAGAAAAGGGGCTGCAAGCATCCTGCATACCAGTCCTTAAGGCTTCACAATGCCTTGCATAGAGCAGCCAAGGCTGCTGGCTCCAAAACCTTCCTTAGTCCCTCCTGCCTCAAAAAATACATCTCAGGGTATTAGGTGGGCAGTACAGTGACTTGTAAATGCCATGAAAGTTTAGTATGGGGTGCTTGAGGCATGAAGGATCTTGTTCTGCTCTTCTCTGTTCATCATGCACGCAGGCTTGCCACACACTGAGTAGCTGGTAGCTTTTTAATCAAAACAATCACCTCACAATCTGTATTTGTTTTCAGTTTGGCAGGACTAAAACTACCGGCAGGGTGCTGTGGATGAGCTCATGTCATTTTTACGGGAGGTCAGGTACGTGGCCTACTAATTTTGATAAACTTCATCCTATGCATATTAACTCAAGCACTTTACTACAGGTTTTTATATGGGTGTTTTCAAACAGCTGAAGGCAGGGAGGGTCACAGGAGTCTCATCTTCCTGAGCTTCAGGTCAGCCCCAGCATAGGACACACTGGCAAGGAAAAGAGGGCAGGGAGAGGAGGGACACCAGACTGTACACCATCTATTCCTGCTGTGATTTTGGTCTCTTAGGGTTAATTAACTTTAATGAAAGCAGCCACAAACAAGCTCTGACATACACTGCAGAGGCAAGCAGTGTAGGCACAGCGTGAGGAACAAGGAGTTGCCACTACTCCTTAGTAGTCACATGCCTGAAACCAGTTGCCACTGCTCACGGCTAATGTCTAGTGTGTGTTTTCACTCATCTGCCTCTGAACAACCTCCACCAGCAGCCAAGAAATGTCCTCGGGCAGGGCGTGGAGGAGAAAAGCCAAAGGCTCTTGCTTAAACCAGTTATGTGCTTGCATTTACTTCAGAGGAGTCACCCCAACCATTGCACACGAACCAGAGAACAAAGTTTTAGACCCTCCAGACTGGATCCCGTTTCCCGGAAAGTCAGTGACTAATCCCCCAGGAATGGCTGTGGTGGGGGATTGCTGCTGCACAGCCCTACTGCCTTGCAGCTCACCCTGATGGTGGGATGAATGCAGCTCTCAGGAACAGCTGAGCAGCTCCACAATAAGCACACTTCTTTGTGTTGCCCAGAAACTGCAAACATCATTGTTTCTCACACTGATCCTTCCTGTTTGTCCTTACCAGCCTGAACACTTCACCTGGGGCTGAGCAGAGTAAGTATCACTGGGATGCTGGATGAAGGGTGGTCAGAAAGACCACAGGGAAAAGGAAGAACTCTCCTGGCAATGACACTTGAAATTTCCTCTTCAGGAAAGCCCTAATTCTGTCTATCCTGGGGAACTGACCATGAGGAGCCACACGCTTTCTGTTGTGGGGAGAGCTGAGACCCTGAACTGACCTGCTGCAGTGATGAGAAAACAGAGCAAGAACGTGGAAGACAAAACTTGCTTCGTATTGTCTTCATACCTGAGGACCTGAACGCATCTAAAACAGAGTATTTATAGGTCAGGTTTCACTTCCTGGGGGAGAGTCAAGCTAAAACATCCCTCACCCTCTCTTTAGCCTTCCTTCTGAGTCAGTGTGGGAAATAAGAGCCTGCATGTCGGAAAGCCCCTTGTGCTCCAGCAAAGAGTGGAAAACTTCCCCATTCCTGGAAATCCCCAGCCAGCTCCAGCAGCGCCAGGCTGGAGAAGTGAGCCAGAAATGACCAGAGTTACACTCCTGGAAAGGCCAACCAGGCTGTGGAGCCGGGCAAGGGCTGTGGAGAGCACAGCAGTCAGCAGGGCAGAGCCATGCACGCTGCAGAAGAGCAGGACTAGGAGCTGCAGGAGGGTGAACCACAGTGGGAGATGGTGGGAGAAGGGATTTTTCCTTCCTGCTCCAGCCTCTCATGTGGGACAAAGTTACCAGGGGTCAGCTGAGACTGGGGGGGCGGGGGGACCAGTGTCTGCTTCCTCTGCATTTGCACTTTGTTTATATATGTTATTACTGTCTGGAATAAATGTCTTCTGCATTCCAGACAGGGATAATGAAATCCATTAGGGGGGAACAGGGACAGTGGGTAAGGCATCCCAGGCAGCCCAAACCAAGGAGTTAGCTGTGCAGAGGAAATAGCCCAATGGTTTCACATCATTGCTATACCCCCTTACACATAGGATTCAGTTTCCTTCAGCCTCCTTCCCCTTCCTCCCACTGCCCCTTCTCGTCCCCTCCATCTGGTTCCCAAGGGAATCAAAGTGCACTTAGGAAGATGCAACTCATCAGTCTGGGACTTGCTCAGAATATTCAAAATCTCTTTCTCATTACGGTTTTTCACATCAAATTGGTTTGATAAACATTTTGACCTCTGCATACCACTGATACACTCTGATTATCAGTGGTATGCTCCCCTCCTGCTCCCCTCCTTCCTCTACCCTTACTATAAATATTTTGCAGATGCTCTGCTCATTTTTCTTCTATTATAGCCAGCTGGCAAGTTTGTTGGCACGCCAAAGAATTCCAGTCTTTGTAGCAAAGCAACATTTTAGTCTTAAATTCTGGGTGTTTTCTCACCAATATGCCAATCGGTTGGTAATGTTAAGATTTCTATTTGATTTTGTTATTAGACTGGTGGACAGAAAGTGCAATCTAGAATAAGCATCTTCAGAAAACGCTGTCCACCAGAGTGAGAATATTAAACAGATGCAGCTGAGAAATGTTATGGAAAGGGCCAATTTAATTTCACAGAAGGTTAGTGCCTTCATGCAAAATATTTAAACCAGTCTATAGCATTTTATAACATGGATACAATTTTCTATTAAATTCCCTTACGTCAGGCTAAAAGATCACCTGGAAGGATCTCATCCAGTATTGAATTTTTATTTGTCGAATATTCCAGACATCTCCAACTTTGTTTCTATATAATAGTATTATTTTCATCCCTATTAAATGCTAAATGCTCTTCCATAGGAGAAGCAGCAAAGCAGCTATCAAGATCTGCTAGGTAGTACTGCTGAAGGCGTCAGCATGCACAAACTGTGGTAAGTCCATGAGGCTGACATCCGAGGAATGCACACAAAATCACGGGAAAAATGTGCTGGACACAGTTGATGTGGAACCCCTGTGGTGCTTGTGTGCTGTGGAAGGAAGAGAGCCAGGGAGAGAGGAATTCAGTTCTGTCCATGTCAGTGGTGAGAAGAACAGATGAAGCGATGAAGCACATGTCAGGGTGTTTTAAGGCTGGTTCAGTATAACCTGTTTTCAATGGAGGGCCTTAGTTTGGACTCTGGGCCACACAAACCCCGTCACACAACCTCCAGGCAGCCCCAAGTGCAGGCAAGGAGAGGCTGTTTCTATTCACCACACACTGCACAGGCAGATGCCCAGAGCAATAGGCTTGTTTGATGGAAGCCAAGTTAAGTTTGTGGTTTTCAAGCATTCCCAGCACTTGTTCCTCTCCCATCACCACCCCCATATTATTCCCATGCGGCAGCTTGAGGGGTGCTGAAACAAATTGCAATAGGCAATGCCTTTTTCTCTTTCTTCACACACACTTTTAGCATAGAAGAGTTCACTGACCCGCTCCAACATGAACATTACATGTGGCACTGCAAACAGTTGTTTAAGCATGAGTAACAGGGAGGTGTGAGTATGACACAACCAGGAGTGTGGGTATGAACTGGTTAGGCAGGTGTAGCTGTTGGGAAAAACATCTACAAAGCCTGGCTCAGAAACTGAGATGTTGATCTCTGGGTAAGTAGGGGAAAGATAGAAGAGGTAATAATGTGAAAATCAGCCCAACATGGTGGAGAAGACAAAGACAGGAACCCACAGAACAAGAGTGGAAAATCAGGAAGGTTTGAGGAGTGCCAGGAGAGGATGGAGCAGTGAAGCTGAGGGAGAACAGCATTTTGAGGAGTGTATTTGGCAAGTGGAGGGGAAGGAGTGGAAGCCAGATTGATGGTTTGTCAGACAGTTCTGGAAGAGACAGATTTGAAATTAAGTTACGGATTCTGCTCCTGAGGCAGAAGTGACTGACTTGTGCATCACTGTTACTTTTATCCAGCCACAAATGAAAGGTTGTTTGCTGCCACAGCATGATTTAAGCATTTTGAAGGACCAGATCTGGAAGACACAGTTAAATACATTAAGCAGTTATGCCTAACTCACTTGAATGGATGCACTGGTAAAAAAATCCAACACTGGCTTAAAATCTTTATGGATGCTCAAGCTACAACTGCTTGCACCCCTGCTCCCTGCACACACGATATTTCCTCCAAATCCTCTCCTTTCCTTTGACTTGCTATTTGGATAGAGAGGCAATTACAGCCAACCAGAAGACCAAGAGATATAGGAAATCTGACTGACTAGCTGCCTACTGACTCTTGGCAAGTGAGAAGGTTAAACAAATGGAATCACAGGCCACGTGTGTGGAGTTAAACTGGAACATGGCTGAGTTACTTGCTTTCCTTAACTCAGCACCACCTCTGAACCACAGCCCAATTAATCAGCTCCTGACAACCGAAACACTATCTCTGAATCCTCTTGAGATTAATCCAAGCCCCGCCAGTGTCAGCATACAGCCACCCTGCCTGTCAATGACAGCACCAACTCTAACCTTCTGCAGTCTCTTGGGATGAATCCCATCCCAATCTAACCAGCTTGATAAGACTTGCCCTTTCTCTTCACCACTAATGTCAAATCTAGTCAAGGCCTGGGAGCTTGAATTCCTCGATTCCACCATTATGCACGTCTGTTCATAAACCCAAAACAGCTCTGCCTTAGTCCTTTCCTATTTTGTCCTTCCAGACCCAGTGCTAACTGGGTAATGAACTCAACTAGCTTGAACCCAAGTCCTCTGCAGTGACCTCTTCACCTGTGATGCAGGGAAGTCCTGCAGCTCACAGCAAGCTGGGACAGAGGCAATGCACCTGCCTTACGGGTGTGAGATCTCCAGTAGCAAACCAAAACCACTAAAAAAAATAAAAGTATTTTACAATGAATACATAGCACAGTGTGAATGTGGTGGAGCTGAGGATTTTCCCTGTATTATGCTGCCTGGGGAAGGAAGAGTTGGAGAAAATGTAAGATGGTAGCCTTCCTAACCAGGAAGGACAGGCAGGATGGAAGCCAAGACCCTTACAGAACTTGGATATCATGGTCCTGATTAAGCCATGGAGCTTTTCCATGGCCATGAAAGGGCCAGTATAGCTAGACAGAACTGTAACTGAGGGGATAGAAGGGAAGCCTGGGTCTCTTCAGCTCATCTGGTTGCTGAGGCAAGGAATGCCAGGCACGCATGCCCAAGTATCTGCAATACAGAGCAGGTCAGAGGAATTACAGGTAAGGGACAGGCCACTGATGCAGAGAAGGCAATTATCTCTTTTGTTTACTTATTGTAACCTCGTTTTCCAGCCTTGTAATACAAAGCCAGATCCTGTTTCTTCCTGAGTAAACTCTTACTGTCTTTATCCTTACATTCCTTTGCAGATGGAGGTGGTCCAAGTGGGACTCTTGGATTCAGTGTTTTTTTTTTGTTTGAGATAACTAATGCAATTAAAGCTCTGGGTGTCTTGGGGTTTGCACTGCGGCATCTGTTTAGCTTCATAAAAGACAAGGACCCTCCCTTGACTCTTTCAAGATGAATTAAATGGGAAGTAGACTCATAGCAAGCAAGTTAGAGAAAGCCATGACTGTAATATACACAGTCATAGTCAGAGAACTCATACACTGGAAGCCGGTCCTTATCAGTCACACACACAGGCACACAACCAGGTAGTCTGCAAAGTTGCTAGGACATAGACACACAACTGCAATACCTGCAGAAGTTGTTTCAGTTAACTGAAAACATGAATAGGAAATGTGAGGTTCAGTTTGACACAGATCCACAATATTTTTATAGAAAACCAAGCATTTCCTAATCTGCACACATATGTAAATCAGGCTCTCAGGCCATAGATAATTTTAAATTTTTGACACTTTGCTCCACTATGCTGGGTCACACAGAATTATTTTATTCCCAAAAGAAGGAGCTTTGTGTGGGGTGCAAGTGAGATGAATCACTTTGGTAAATGGGTGTTTGCATCTCTCCCCACTTCCCCTGTCTTTTACCCCACCAGGTCCTAAAAACCCAACAATGGCCCTAACCTGTACTGGCCAGACATTGAGGTAGTTGTGGACTGCAGATGCAGCTACCATCCAGATATGCCTATTTGTCTCTAGTAAGGCAAAGTTTAACATAAGTCCTGTGAAAGTTAATCTGCTCTCATTTTGGCAACAATCTTCAGAAAGAAATTTGTATCTCTTCTAAAGCCCTGTATCTTATGAAGAGAAAAAGGAAGCATAAAGCAAACATACATTTAAATGACCCGGATATGGGCCTCACCAGAAAAACATAAATGCTCCTGTGGTCACAAGAAAAATTTTCACTCCATGTTTCTGGACTTCCTAACACACCACCAAAAGCACTCTACATTGGGAAAGTAAGATCTCTTAATGGAAGTAATATAGACTTGCAATTTGCTTAGGCTGCAGTTTCTGTAAAAAGATTTCTTACTATTCTAAGGAAATTAAAAACGTATGTTTTGTGTTCATATAAAAAGCACAGCCATTAATAGAGCAAGGCCAGTAAACTGCAAGTGTTACAACAAAAAGTCGTGGTGCAGCTCTATTTTAAGGACAGTTGGAAACAAGTATAGACTGCTCTGCTGAAAGACTGTAACAGATTTTTGTGGACATTGAGCTTAAAATGTAATGGACAGCATAATCAATATTAAGTAAGTACTGAAACTGGTTTAACTTTAAGATGGACTTTGGGCTCCAGTTCTGTTGCTATTTCCGCAAGGGTAATTTCCTTGTCATCAGAGTTGTAATTCAGAAAGTGCAAATCACAATAAATGTTGTCTTTGGCCATGCTTAATTGTCATGATACAATTAGACAAAGAAGCTCTACAGATGGACATTACCTTCAGCTCACCCACTGTGCCAGATGCTGTTGCAGGATTAAGGAACATTTTACCCCAAATGGTAGATAGCTTTTTTTTTTCCAAGACACCATCTGGGTAACAAGCCAAAGACTTGGGATGTACCTACTTGTGGTGCCAAAATATGGGGACAGCTACATACTTATAGGATTTATTTCGTACACACTGAAGTGTAAAACTTCAGTGGGCATCTCTGAGGGAAAGATGCAGATCATGTTGCTGGCAAAGTTGTGAAGCAGAAGCACAGAGTTGTACGTATTGAATTAGATTTCCAATGCCAGATACATATATATATAGAATCAGCATTCTTCTGTTATTAAATCCATTTGTTATCTGTGAAACAGTGAATTCCAAGTAGGTCCTGGCCACCATTAAACAGCTTTATGAAGGACAATGTATTTAAGCAGTGATAAGTGATTTGAGGTGTAAATCTCTATAAAATAACGGGATGTTCAAAACATTTCAAGCACCCACATTAAAATAAAAAAAAAATCCTTAATTTTATCTTGTGTCCAACATCCCAAAATGGAGTCACCCAAAGTCACTATTTTGTAATGACAAACTTGGTTTCAGCTCTTTCCAAACTCAAGCTGTATAGTTTAAACCTGAAACTGAATCCCTCTGCAGTTTCAGCATGTCCAGACGAAGGGCTTAGGTCTTGTCTTTTTTATAGAAACTGGACCAGCTGAAACTCTTTGAAAATAACTGAAATATGCCTGAGGTCAAAGTGTTGGTGAGTATCCAGGTTTCTGATTCTGTCTCCTCTCTAATTTAAACCCTCTATTTGATGAATTTACTCAAAATCACAAAAGCTGAAGACTAAATGGGCCTGTGGTAATGCCTGGAAAGCAAAAGAATATTGGGCTTTTTTACTGTAAAGAATTCATACTCATCAAACCAGAAATTCAGACTGACTTCTATCATTTATAAGTACTGCTTTGTCCAGGAAATGGGACAAGCTGAGAATTGTACTGTGTCTCTAATAAAGAATATCTGACAACCGAAAATCATCTTAAGCAGGGATTATCTAACTGTAATATTCCCAGTTAATAGTAAGTACATTCATGTTAGACAGCTAATGGTTTTAAACAGCAACTCACATGCACACCCACACAGCCCTAAGCAGTGCTTTGGCACAATTTCTGGCATGTCTGCAGCCCTGCCAGGGCTGCTCCAATGATGAGTTTCCCAGCACCAAATGTGTGGTGCCTGACTGAAGCAATGCAGGACGAGCTGACCTGCTGTGTGAACTTTCATGGCTGTTTCTGTGATGTCTGGACCCTGTGGAATGTGAAAGTTTCCTGTTTCACCAGTGTACCATGACTTGCATTTTGGGCAGAGAGACATATAAACATAATTAGATGGCTAACAGCTAAAATTCTGTTTAGAAATGCAGTCGAGATCTGTGGCTTTCATTTCTATTTTATTTGGGACGGATTAATCTGATATTGGTTGAGACTAACTTGCCTCTTGCCTTAAGAATTTGGGAGTCTTCCAGCATGCTGTTTATGGGTTATTTGTGCCTGCCTGTCCAGAGTAAAGGTGAAGAAAAAATTGGATGATTTTCACAAGTCAAGCGCTCCCAATTGTAAGCAATCAGAAGATGCCGTGTGTGACCTAGCTTCTTTCTTGTTTTCCTCCCAAGTATCAAGATACACAGCTTTTAAATACCCACTAGGAGCAGAGTCTAGGCTTTCATAACTCAAAAAACATGTATTTCCCAGCTGAGGGTGATGGGCTGAAAATAATTATCCTGCTCCCAAAGCAGCCTTCTCCTCTATCAATGCTGCTGTCATCTGTGACGAGGCTGACCTGAATCAATTTAAGGCCAATACATTATTGATTACCTTCTGGGTATGCGTGACAATATATGGAGTCTCGGGAGATGCAGGAAAAGGAAAAAGGGACTAAGGGCGAGATCTGTGGCTGAAGGTCAGCAATTCCCTCCTGTAATCAGACATACAAATAACCTGATTTTTCCAGAAACTACAGACAGAGAACTGCTTTTTCACCCACCTTCCCCACAGATGGGTAAGAGATGCAGGCTCCTGGTGTCACTGTCTTTTAGCAGTTCTCATAATATGAGGACACTGGAATTTGTAAGGACTTTAAAAGAAGTTTTCCACTGCAGGTCTTTAGAACCAACTGAGGATTTACTGTAGTGTCTGTGATGGGAGAGAAGGATCTCAGGCAGACTGATTTCAATGCATCAGGAATTTCTGTCTATGGAGCCTGTGACTGAATTGATTGGACAGAGAGGCTTTTCTAAACTGCTTTTCCAGAACATCAAGGAAGGACTTCTAAAAATGAACACACACAAGAGGGTACACTAATTTAGCTTTGTCTCTTGCAAAGCACTCATGGGTGAGCTCTAGAAGCCAGCCTGTGAGAACTGGTGCCAGGGATATGCACTGACACCCACAAAACCCAGAGGAATTAAATTCCCTTATTTTTTCTGCTTTTGTTGTGTAATACTTTTCCTCTTTATGGCACTATGTTCCATAGAAATGGCATGTCCACTGTTTTACTTAGTTTTCAAAATCCGTTTTCTGCTTTCCATTTATCAATTCTGCACTTACGTCTCCAACTCTTTTGTATTAATGTCAACTATAGGTAATACGTCAGCTCCGCCTTGCTAATTAATTTGGGAATCTGTACAGTTACTGGCTATGGCAAAGTTTATTTGCTCAAGCAATTATCAAACACCAAGAAATATTTCATAATAAAATAACACTGAATTTTTTGACCTTATTAAGTATACATCACAGGAGTATGTTCACAAAAAACAGACAAACAAAACCAAGGAAGAAACTAGTTGTTATGAAAAGTCTGTAATGAGGCTGCATCAGCTGCAGATTTGCATCCAAAAGATGGAGGTGTCCCATATCTTCTTAGACAACCTCATGTACTTACTTTGCATCCACACTGCATATATGAATCGGTGGTGAAAAACAGCAGTGGGCATTAACCACATCTGGAAAACAACTCCCTCTGGACTCCTGCAACATGGGATATTTGCATTAGTAAACTAACCACAGCCGATGCACAGACCTGAGCACTGACAGAAATCCTTCTTGTTTTGCTTCAGTGTTTGCATGGCTTCAGCCTGTTTTAAGAAAGGTCTCTGAGAGGCTGTGCTCACCCTTATGCAGGTGACAGCACCAGTGGCCACCACACCCAACAGGCAGCTTGGTCGTGAGCTGTTTTAGGCACAGCTTGCTGATACACATGCAGGGACTGTAAGTGTGCTCTGTAAAGTCACAGGCAGCCCAAGGGAATGGAAGAAAGTGAAGTATGTGTAAAAATTATAGGAATATATGGTTATTTGGACCTGACTGTCCTTTTTTTGTGTGATTTTAAGGACACTTCTAACAGGAGGGAATGGGAGAAATCAGAGGAAGAAAAGGAGGAAATTGGAGAGTGTGTTAAGAAAAATATACAAAGGAGGGGCAATATACACATATACAGTATACAAAGAAAAGTCATGAAAAATGCACACAGAGCTCAATTTTTAGGGCAGTTACACATCTTTCCTGTTTTTCCTCAGCAGTAAGGCCAAGGTAAAGAGTTCCCATTGCATTCTCAGCCACGAGATGTGGGCTCAGAGTTTCCCCAGTGACACAATTGCTTGGGAGGCCACGCTGTACATGTTTTTGCAGTATTTATGGACATGGTGTCTGTAAAACTCCCTCTGCTTTTCAAAGACAGAAGCTTTTTCAGTCCAACGTGGAAGTTTTACTGGAATACGACCTTTGTGTTTTTATAACTGATCCGGACCAGGGTTATCATTAGCTTACAGGTTTCCAAACATGCTCTCCCAACCCCTTCTCCTCCTCCCAGGCCACTAGCAGTCTGCAAAACCTTGTAACAGCCACAGAGGGATCTTTTATTTGAGGCTGTGCAGGAAAATTATCTGATGCAGGTCCTAGCTACTCTCACACCATTCTGCTTATCTGCCCAGGGTGAAAACTTTAGGAAATGGTAAGGAACATCTTGTTGACAGAAAAAGAAGCTGCATTTGAGTGATGTCTTTATAGCAGTAAGAGAGGTTTTCCAGGGTTCTCTGTTGTTACTCACACATTTTTATTATTGCTTTTAAAAAAATTTATTGAGCATCCAGACCATAATCACACAGTTATCAAGCATTCCTATCTCCCAGATTGTTATTCCTTAGAGAGAGAGGAGTCTGGTGTGGAGGGATAGAGACAGATCTCAGCTAAATGGGAAGGAACAGGAGTTGTACCTTGCGGAACTAAATTAGTCAGAACACCTGAACAGCAATGATTTTTATCAGTGATCTGGGTATGAACATGAAGTTTCTGTACAAAATCTACTTTGGAAACATCAGAGTTTATAATTACAAATCAAGGCTATCATCCTCAGATTGATGGCCCCTCAGTCCCACACACAATTTAAAAACCTCGTTCATCATTTGCCATATGGAACCTGTTCAGAGGTTAAAAGCAAACCAAGCAAAGAACATTATTGTATCATTACTCTCCTACCATTACAAAAATACTGTATCTTTTAGAGTTGTTTGCAAGCAAACAAAAAGATAAAAATCTACAGAAAAAAAATGTAAACGTGGATGGATTTTTACAATGACCACTATGAGCATTCAGTCTCATCACAGGTGCAGCCAGGACCACAGAATTTCACCCAGTTTATTATTTACTCAGACCAGTAACTGGCAACAACTAAAGCTCATCCCTGGAACAGCATCCATCTGCTCATCTGCTTCCTGAATTTGTGCTTAATTCCAGGGGAAAGCACCACTTTCTTCTAATGCCCCCTCACATCAGTCTGAGACATTAATGTAATTTACAGCTACCCAGAGGTCCCCTTTCATTGGCAGAGCAGTGTAAAGAAGGTTTAATGTCAATGCAACTGAGATCCAAACACATAAATAACTAAAACTGCAAGTATACATAAGGTCAGCTGGTGAGGAAACCGAATGGCAAACTGTTCAGGTCTGGAAATCATGCCCAATGTGGCATAATAGAGAGTGGGAATTTATCATCAACTTTAGGGTTTTGTTCACATTTGTTTGACCTTCAGGGCATGTTCAAGTGCTTTTCTGCTTTCCTAAGTAATTAATGAGGGCAAGCAAGGAGATCTGGGCTTCAGGAAGGTAGTAACTGTGTGAAAGTAGTATATTTTGAGCAGTGATATCTTGGATAACTAGATTAATTGCTAGAAGATTTCTTGTTTATGGTTGTCTGCTCTGCAAGACAATTCTTACTGTAGAAGTACTCAGGCTTGGGTATAAATCTAGATATATTAATTAAAATGTTGTTTTAAAAAAGATCAGCCCCTGATCAGCAGATTTAGTAAAACTGAATGTCATCACTAAGGCTGACCTCTCTGACACACTACCTAGGAGTAAAGAATGGGTGGAAAGAGAGAGACTGGGGGAGAAGAAACATGAAGCATTAAAACAAGAGCAGGAGAAACAGAGGCAAACAGAGCAGAGCGAACCACATGGGAAGAAGAAAACACAGGTCATGGAAGAGGGCAAAGTGTGAAGGGGAGGTGTAAAGGAAGAAATCCAGACAAAGAGAGGGCTGGAGACTGAGAGACAAAAGGTGTGGGAAGGGTGAAGGGGAAGAAGGAACTACAGGAACCTATTTCAACTGTTGCCATTACTAGTGGAAACATTTTCAAAAACCTGATGGATGCAGGGTCCTATCAAAATTCCACAAATGTAGCACTGGAAGGCTTGGAACACAGGGCATTTCTTTACATGCATGGCTACAAAACACAAGTTTTCCTCTGATCAATGAAGGGAGCTGTCAGTGTAAATCATGTTTAATGGCTGGTCTTGACACTGGAAAGGATGTCCTACACGCATGATTTATAGCCCCAAGGAGATAGTCTATGAAAGTTTCTTATACAGTGAATTGCCAATTTAATAGACACAGCACTGATATTCAATAAAAGCATTGCATGTTCTTCATATATTCTTTTTTTATGGATTTCATCTGATCTCAGAGCAATAAAATCTTAGGATATGTTCTTACTGGTTAAAATTAAAATTAAGCACAAATTGATTTTACTGATTAACTGATCTATAAAGTCTCAACCTGCCACTACCTGGAGATTTGATGAGAAACACTAACTTCCTTTTGCACATCTTCAGATCACTTCTGTAACAGGAAGAGGAAAAGTTTGCATTGATACATTTGCATGAAATAGAAAGATTGAAGAACATGATATCTTTTGGAATGCTTCCAACTAGACATAATACAGATACTGCTGCATGTTTTAGCTATTTTTCTGACACTTATACCTTTGATCCTTTCCTTATATCTGTAATCTGTTCTATTTTAATAGAACTATTTGCATGAAAAGAAGCTATCCAAGGAAGTAAATGTGTCTAGGATTGGCCCCTAACTGCTTTTAGTATGGTTATCAACTCTGGTCATCTGTGTTTTTTCGTATTAATTCTGTAAATTAATGCTTGCCCTTTGAGAATTGAGAAGGACCAGGAAGTAGCAATAAACATCTGCAGCGCCAGATTGAATGCTCCAACAATTATTAGTTGATGGGATATGCAATAAAAATAATTATTTTTGACAGTACAATTTATAAGCATAATTTCCTTTTGCTAACAAGTATTTCTGTACAAAGATGTGGCTGGCATACCTCTGTGCTTAATGAATTTTGAGCTGGTCTTTTGTGACACCACCTAACCCAAAGAGCAAGTACATAATCAGGTAAGTAGCTCTCTGTCAATGGTAGATACTCATTTTGCACTATTATGGTTTCCAAGTAATTTGATTTTGTTTTCTAGACTATAAATTCCAAACCTGTATTCTGTAGTTAGTAAGTGTAGAGAATTAAACACCCACAAACAATGAAAAGAAGCAGTCCAATCTGCCCTTTATACTGGTAAGGCTGTAATGCTGGTAAAAGGTATAGTCATGATCTTAAGATTCAGAGCTTACTCAGCTTTTGTTAATGGTCGGATAATTAGTTTTAATAATGAGATAATACCTAAGGATACAATCTCTATACCAGTTTAATGTTACTGGGAGCTGTAACCATGTAAACAGAAGCTTATCTGGTCTCAGGACCAGATAGATACTTACTCTATGTTAGCTGAAGAAAAGAAGAGCATATGGATAAGTTCTTTTTATGCTAAGGCAAGTAAAACAGTGAAAATGTAATTGGCTCCACTTTAAAGGAAATTTACATGCAATAAACATCATAAATTATCCTTGTAAATGAGAAAACAATCTATGGTATTAAACTGGCAGATAATTAAGATTTGTAATTTTTCATAAAGTTCTTGACTAATAAATATCTTCATGAAATAAAACAGTTGATATCAATAAATGCGTGAAGCCCACAAACCAGAACCCTAAGACTGAGCACAAATTGACAATAATCTGAAGGGAAGAGACTGTTCTAAAGCCATCCAAGGGAGGAAGGAGTGAAAAAACCCAAACCAAATAATATACAAAACCAAACAACCAAACAACTAAAAATTAAAACACCCACGCAAAAGAACAGTAAGTTGTCTCATTTTTCTTACTGATTTAGTTAAGGGTATTTTTAAACAAGTAATTCCATTAAATCAATTATGCCTTTTATGTATGAGGAACATCACATTCTTTGCTTACCTTCTGGACTAAAGAAGCATGAAGCCATTCCTGATGGACAAATGCTTCTTTGGACACCAGTTCTATAAGTCAATACATGCTACTTTGTAGATTAAATTCCACTAAATAAAGATGGCAATCTCACTCTATCACAAATTGAGCTGAGACTTTAAGGCCTATTAGCATGGCATGAATTCAATTTAATTTGATACAGCTTTCATACACAGATACATATCATGTAATCCTACCTCCTCACATGCTGAGAGGGGATTTGGACAGACATTTTGCTCTTGTTCAGCAAGATAAAGCGGCTGTTCTGGTTCTTAGATCACGTTAAAATACGCAAATTTAAAATAAGTTGGGAAGCTTTGACTGTGTTTACATTAACATTTTGGTTTGGTGTGGCTTGAGAGTGAACCTCCCATCATGTTGGTTTGACTTGCAGAGCAACTTTGGGGCATATGAGTTAGATTCAGAAGCAGCTCCATCCCAGATGCCCATTAAATGTGCTCCAACTCCTTTGGGGAATTAGGGGTTGTATGGGTCTAAACCACTGATTTGCGCTTTGGATGTCTTTGAATGAGCTGTGCTGGGGACACTTTGCTCAGGGGACAAAACTGAATGTTGTCCGAAGAAACAACTCCCAACTGTGAGTAGAGTAAATATGGGGGCCTAAATTCCAAATGGCTTGCTAAATCATGCATAGGCCATATCATCGTGGCCTGGAAGATGTATCTCACTGAGCCCTTCTATTTCTCACTGAGGAAAATAGGTCTGTTTTGATATATTCTAACGGACAGCAGGTGGGATGGTCAGGTTCCTGGAACTGACAGCAGAGTCTTGGGAAGGAATAATGCTGAAAAAGAGAGAAGTTCAAAACCAACATGAAAGCTCTGTCAGAAGTAAAAATGAAGTTCAAAGGCAATACTGCCATTCCAAAGGGAATTTCTCATTCCATATATTACATTAATGAAGACTCTCAAAGCAAATGGACATATTTGCTTTCTTCAGAAAATGCTGCAAACAAATCTCTCTAAGCCCTGAAAATACTGAAGAATGAAGTCAGTACCAGAAACTGTATTCTTCACAAGTTAACATTTCATTGCAGCTAGGCACCACCTCATTGCAACCACTGAAGTATACACTTTCCAAATATAATCACTGCGAACGTGATTGCAATTTCATTCTGCATACTCCTTCATACACAAATTGGACTTAGAAAATTCAGAGGAGGAGAGCAAAACATATGCAGGATTCTGGAATAAGTACCAAGGCTGAATTTAAGAGCAATTTAATGAAATTGTAAGTGATATAGTTTGGAGCTAGATTGAAACTTGTTGGAGATTCAATGAAACAGAAAGAGGTATATAAACCGTGTTCAAGAAGCCAGAATGGCAGAGTCTATCACTTTTGCCCACCAGGAATTAAATTCTGGACAGAGAATAGATATGGGCCCAACTAATAACGGAAAATACAAATATATCCAAATTCAAAAGTTTTAGCATCTTCATTTAAAATATTTACAATTAATAACTTAAATATACCATTTATCAGTCTGGTTCAATTATGGTTCCTTGGGGATAGCGACATAGAGAAAATTATGTTGTTGTAGAGTTTGGAAGGCAAAATTTGGCTCATTTAATAAAATGGGGGAGATGACCTAATCCTTGTTGGTAAAATTACAGAAAATGATGGTTTACAAATAATTTTCTGAGTCTTCGTACGCATAAATGTTCTCAAGAGTCTTCCTTTCCTTGAATTTTCTAAACAAAAACCTCCTGGTTTCACAAATGGTTGCAGAAACAAAGGCTGAAAAAAGGCAATAAAATTATTTTAAGGTACTTGGTATTTACTTCATTCCAAAAAGCACCATCTAACGTTCATAGAAAAAATGCTTGCTGTATCCATCTGTCTCTACTCTTCAACATCCAATTGCAACTATACTTTCGTTACTCAACTACTTAAAATGAAATTGAGAACAGCCTTACTGCTAATATGTATGCACTGCTTATTTGCAAAACAGATTTGTGTTTTAAAATTGCAAAGTGAAATAAAATGGCAAGCAAGTACTCAAGTAAACAATTCTATCTTATTTACTTTCTGTGCTTTATTATTACATTTTATTGTAAATGGTTCCATTCCTTCCAGTAATAGTTTCAACCTGAGGCTATAGTTCCTTGGCTTTTATTTTTAAGTGTACTTAAAAGTTGATTGATAAAGTGTATCCATATCTCTCAGTAGTTGTATTCTTCCTTTCAGGGCACCAGATGGAAATAACTAGCAACTGACTAGAAACCAATGTTCATTTTTTTTATATCTAATGATCCTGATTAAACCTGAAAATTAAGGGAAATAGAAGCAGCACCAGACTGTCAGCTGGGTTCTCGCTATCATGGCCTGCAAGAAGAGACTCCTGTGCCCTGGGCAGAAGCTAACAGGTTCCAGAGTTGGGCTCCATGTTTCCTCAGAGGTTGCTACCACCAGATCGTTTTGTAAGATCAGACTCAAGCGCAAGTTGTCACTCTTGCAGAAGAGGTGCTGTATTCTCATTTCTTGGGCAGCAGTTCAAACTCAAGAAAAGTTTGAAATGGAAAGAATTGGTATGAAAGCATTGAAACCTGTGCTCTCTATTCCAAGACAACACTAACACACTCCAAGACATTGCTGATCCCAAATAAAAGTTGGAGATAAGAGATTCTTATTCCTGGGACTCTGCATACCATCAGCTATAGCAGCCCATGGTTTCAGGGTAATTATTATTAGATTTGTGCACAGGCAGGCACTTCTCAGAACAAACGTGATCTGCCTTAAATCTGGACACATCTAACATGGCATTAGATCAGCACAGCCACCACGTGATGTTTACACTGATGTGAAGAGAGTGCATTGCTGGGTATCCCTTATATTCCATTAATCACTTAGCTGGCTAATGCACTCTGGAAGGGCTTGAAGCTGGTAGTGGGTTCTGGCCCCCTCCCACAGTCATGACCATTCATTTTGTTGAGTCGTTTCACATCCTTTCAGCTCCCAAATTCTCTCCAACTGTAAAGAATAATGGTTACTGCTTGAGTGTCTGTACTCCCACATGCCACGCCTCTAAGCAAGAGAATAAAGCGGTTCACATACCAAGTCTCCTGGGAGACAATGCCCTCCTCCTCCTTACCAGACAGAGACTGTTTGGTGGCAGAGTGTTGGTGATAGCCAGGCCTATCTGTCTGGCCCAGCTCTTCACCTGGAAAGGGAGGATAGGCAGAGGTGTGAGTCCTAATGGTTCCTGGAAAATAAAGGCTTGTGGTATCCTTGGTGTAATTGGAAAGCAGCAGATTGGTTTGTTGTGAAAGCACACTGGGATTTCTGTTACATGTGTTTCTCTAGCAGGGAGAGAAGGGTGAGATTTGGCCTAGACTCGGTTACAGACACAAGAATTCCCAACTGGTCATGAAGGATGGATGAGTGTGTGGGAAGGAGAAGGAGCGGTGGGGGTCAAAAGGGGTGGGTCACCCCGCTGGTGATCACTGACCTTTAGACATAACTGTCACACAGGATGATGTGATCCTGTGAGTTGCTCCACAGCAGCAAAATTATTTCTTCCCTGAAGGCCAGAAGAACCTGCTAAACAGATGGACTGAGGCTACTTTGGCAGTAGGCAACAAAATGTCTGAGACCGAACATTCAAGCAAAAGAGTAAGTGCACAGGGTAAAACTGTGAGAAAAGAGGACATCTCAGCCACACCATTGCACACAGACACAGTATTCCACATGGGAAAAATTCTACTAGACAAAAGAAATCACGGTAAAGAAATCAGTTCACAAAAGTATGAATGATTTCTATTGAGTGGAGTGAATTTATACTGGTTCACCCCTCTGGAGAATGTGGCTTTAGGGCTTTTTTTAACCTTGATAATTCCTTTACTTTGATAATGCCAAACCCAGATCTCAACACTTCATGAAACTCTGCCCTTGGGTCCGTATTTATAATCTTTTATATACAATTTCATTCCTCTTTGATGTTTTGATTTGTCTTAATCTCAAAAACCTGGTACAGCATATCAAAGCTTTACTCTCACTCCTTTGTTTGCTACATATTTGGTAGTAATTAGGTGCTTCATTTGCAGAAGTCCTTATGAAAAGCCTCTCTGCTGGAGCAGGATTACATAAGATTTTTATCTGTCCTTGTGCAAAGTGCAGAAATCTCTGAGGTCTCCACACTAAATCACAGAGTCTTAACCTTGGATCCTGTCCCACTTTCCAACCCTTTAATATTTTTCCTTGTGATCCAGGATAAAAGGAAGGTCTGACACTCGTTTACACCAATCCCAGCAGAGGCTGGGGTTGATATGAATCATACTCCAATAAAACAGAGATAGGAAAGAAATATTGTATTTTCCTCTTCTTTTTTTTTTTTTAAACAAGTTTTCACTTATACATACAAAAGAAAAAACTAAACTCTCGAAGAAGAAATGAAGACTTGTAGAATTAAAAAAATGTGGTCTGAAAGTCTTTGTATCAGAAGAATAATTTAAAAATCAAAACAGACGACTGACAGAGTGAGATTTGGTTCTTTTGGAGATTTAAGAAAATTTCTTTTCCAAAAGCTGGAAGAGTGACAACAAAGACAGAATGCACATGGGATTTTGCACCTCCGCAACAAAATCAGCAGCAGAAATTGTGTCATGCGAATACAGCATGGGACAGAATTGAAGTTTCAAATTGCAGACGCCAAGAACATTAAGAAATCTTCTAAGGAGGGAAGACAAAAAAATAAGCAGTTTGAAATGCCATTTTCAAGGTGCTTGGTTCCTCTGTAATGCAAATAGTCATTTAAATATGCAGGAATGTGTATTTCTTCAGTGTGAATGGGAAGAGGAAATTGATTTACAAATACTGAGTGGAACAGAAACCCCAAAGCAAAAGTGGAGACAGAACAACTCCCTGTATGGTGTGGAGTAAATACAGCATGTAACTGCCTCTTCCTGTGGGAACAGGTTTGGTTTTTGTGCTATTACAACATAATCAAGGTGCTCTCCAGTGTAACTGAACACTAGGGATTTTACTCTTTAGCGATCCTCAGATTAGTATAATCTCCTTGGTTGTTCCTGGGCAACTGGCCTTTCAGGACTTTCACTGGTGTGCCTTCAAAGAGCCCTTTATAATTGCAGAGTGGTGGAAGCCAGCTCTGTGGAAGGTGTGCTCTGCCTGGCCTCTGGTAGTCTGGTGGCTTCACACAGATGCTCCCATCAGTCTTTCAAAAAGTCTCATCCCTCAAGCTTGCACGGAATCCTCTAGGTTGTGCAGGAGCTGGGGAGCAAGGGATTTGCTCAGTAGTGATCTTGGGGGGACAATAGGTGAGATAATCTTCCTCTCACTTGTGGAAGAATGGAGAAAAATTGAGTAAGCTGAAATGAGTAAAATTCCCATGGCCCATGCATGAGCAGCTGTGCAGGTGAGAATGAAGAACTCTTGCTAGAAAAAAAGAAAGTAAAGGATGCTGCACAAAACCAGTCTCTTCATGGTATAGAAACCTGAAATATGCCCTGTTTATTCTGGGACAGGCATTTAATAAAGCTTTGTTCTTTACCTCCAAAGGTCTTGTTCCCCATTTGGACAGCTGCCTTTCTGCTTGCCACACTTTTCTATAAGAAGAAATGAAGCACTTTATCCTTTCTAAATTATTCACACAGACATGCAGCCATTTCAGGCACAATCTGTTTGTGTAAGGAGTGCATAATCCTCTTTTGTTGTTTCCATGGACTTTTAAAATAATTTAAGAATTAAACATGCTATGGAATAATTCTCTGTGGGAAAACTGCGTTAGATCAAGTCCACTTCTTCAAAGCTCCAAGCTGTGGTCCCCACAGGTAAGATATACAAGATAAACTTACTTTACACTGGATGTTAGCAAAAAGGCCAAGAAATCGTTTTTCTCCTAGTTAGGCCTACAGAAAGCACATTCATATCAAAGGCACTAACAGGCAAGCACACATTTCCATAATAATGTGAGAAAGTGAATGGAAAAAAGACAATTTTTATCTTCCTAGTTAAGGATTGCATTAATTTGCTTTGTATATTCCAGTGGCTAGAAACTAAAATGAAAAATATATCCAGAGGCAATGTCTTCCCTCTCATAGGGAGAAAAGAGCAAGCTACATTCCAGGAGGACTATTCTCTTTCCTAACTGGAATTGATCTATTCATGCCCACCAAGATAAGGCTGCTGTTTAAGGCAGGCTCCCCAAGGTCCAGCTGATCTGTGCTGAGAAATTCTGAGGATTTTAGCAAGAGTGAAACAGAGAGCATGGTCTCCTCCTTTGTCTCCTGATTTCTGCTCCTATGGCAGAGGAGGAATATTCAGATTTATGGGGCCCAGTAAAGGGCAGCCTAGCCTCACAGTGCCTCTTGTGACCATGGCAAAGCAGGGCTTTGTGGCGCAGGAAGAATCACAAGGGCAAACAACTGAATTTCTTTGGAGCTTTCTGAAAAATGTCACCTGAGACCATAAAGAGTTCAGACAAATTATAGATTGGGACTCCATGCAGAAAGGTGTGAAGAGGAGACTGTATATGTAAAACCATGAGAAAGAAGGAAGGTTGGTGGAGGCAGAAGAAATATGCACCTAAAAAGTGAAAGCTGAAATAGTCTAGACGATTCCCTGCAACTATTACTGTTTTTCATTCAGACTTTGAAAGATCAACTCAAAGTAAAAGAAGTCCCTAGGTAAGCTTCCTCTCCCTCAAAATTTTGTCTCTCTTAAGAGCCCTGTCTAAGCAGATCCAGCTGTGACTTTAGAATCATAGAATCACAGAATCATAGAACTGTTTGGGTTGGAAGGGACCTCAAAGCTCATCCAGTTCCCATCCCCTGCCACAGGCAGGGACACCTTCCACTAGACCAGTTTGCTCAAAGCCCTGTCCAATCTGGCCTCAAGCACTGCCAGGGATGGGGCAGCCACAGGGATGGGGAAACCTATGCCAATGCCTCAGCACCCTCACTCTAAAGATTTCTTCTTCACATCTGATCTAAATCTCCCCTGTGTAAGTTTAAACTCATCACCCCTTGTCCCACTGCTGATGAAGATTCCCTCTCCAGCATTCTTGTAGCCTCCCTTCAGATACTGGAAGGCTGCTATGCGGTTTCCCCACAGCTTTAATTCTCCAGGCTGAACAGCCCCAGCTTTCTCAGCCTATCTTCATACGGTAGGTGCTCCAGCCCCCTTATCATCCTTGTGGCCTCCTCTGGACTTGCTCCAACAGTTCCATGCCCTTCATGTCCATCAGCATACCTGGGGTCTTGTGGCAGATCATAGAATCAGAGAATGATGATGATTCACAACTTCTCTGGGCAACCTGTTCCAGTGCCTTCCCACCCTCCTAGTAAAGAATTTTTTTCATTATATCTAGTCTAAATCTCCCCTCTTTCAGTTTAAATCCATTCCCTCTTGTCCTGTCACTATATACCCTTGCGAAAAGTCCCTCTCTAGATTTCCTGTGGCCCCCCTTTAGGTACTGGAAGCTGCTATAAGGTATCCCTGGAGCCTTCTCCAGGCTGAATAACTGTAACTCTCCCAGGTTGTCTTTATAGGGGAGGTGCTCAAGACCTTTGAGGATCTTCATGGACCTCCTCTGGACTTTCTCCAGCAGGTCCAAGTCCTGCCTACGTTGGGGGCCTGAGAACTGGACACAATACTGGAGGGGGCACCTCATGAGAGCAGAGTAGAGGAGGAGAACCACCTCTCTTGACCTGCTGGTCATGCTCCTTTTGATGCAGCCCAGTACACAGTTGGTTTCTGGGCTGCAAGCACACACTGCTGACTCATGCTGAACTTCTCAATCAACACCCCCAAGTCCTTCTCTTCAGGGCTGCTCTCAACCCATTATCTGCAACTACAATCCTGTAGTTGTGCTTGGGATGGTCCTGACCCACATGCAGGACCTTGAACTTGGCCTTGTTGAACTGCATGAGGTTTGCACTGACCCATCTCTCAAACATGTCAAGGTCCCTCTGGATAGCATCCCTTCCCTCCAGCACGTCGACCACACATCTTGGTGTCATCAGAAAACTTGGTGTCATCAATCCCACTGTCCATGTCACCGACAAAGATGTTGAACAGGACTGGTCTAGTCACTGACCCCTAACGGACATCACTCATCACTGGTCTCTGTTCTGACATCAAGACATTGACCGCAGCTCTCTGCATGTGACCATCCAGCCAATTCTTTATCCACTGACTGGTCCATCCATCATATTTATGCCTCTCCAGTTTAGAGACAAGGATGTTATGCGGGACAGGGTCGAATGCTTTGTACAAGTCCAGGCAGACCACGTCAATTGCTCTGCCCTTATACATCACTTCCATAGCCCCGTCATAGAAGGCTACCAAACTGGTCGGGCACTATTTGACCTTAGTGAAGCCATGCTGGCTGTCACCAATCACCTCATTGTTTTTCATGTGCCTTAGCATGCTTTCCAGGAGAAACTGCTCCATGATCCTGCCAGGCACAGAGGTGAGACTGACTGGTCTGTAGTTTCCCTGGTCTTCCATTTTCTGCTTTTTAAAAATAGGGGTTGTTATTTCCCTTTTTCCAGTCATCAGGAACTTCACCTGACTGCCATGGCTTTTCAGATATGATGCACAGTGGCTTAGCAACTTCATTCACCAGCCCCTTCAGGACCCACAGATGGATTTCATCAGGTCCTATGGACTTGCGCAGGTTCAGGTTTCTTAGGTGATCTTGAACCTGATCCTCTTCTACAGCAGGCTTAAGGTCTTATTCTCCATGTCCCTCATATGTCTTCAGTTTTCAGTATTTTCCTATGTTGATCCTGTCAGACTCATTGCTGTTGCTAAACAAACAGCACGGAAACACTAAAGGAGAAAAATTCCCAACCAAGTTCTCTGAAACATGCCATATTGTGAAGAGGCATCAAGTACCTCCTTTCTATGCTAACAAGTTATTAAAAAAAGAAAGCACTAGGGTGAGAGCAAATACAAACAACATTTTTAACTCTCTCACTTGTTACCACAGAAATTCCTGAGTTTATGGGGGACAACTTTCAAAAAGGCTGAAAAAATAGATTTTACTATAGGCAAAGAACACAGTATCATTGAATGCTTTTAGTTGGAAGGAACCTTAAAGATCATGCAAGCCTCCTGCCACGGACAGGGACACCTCCCACTAGACCAGGCTGCTCCAAGCCCCATCCAACCTGGCTTGAACACGGCCAGGGATCCATAGCTTCTCTGGGCAACCTGTACCAGTGCCTCACCACCCTCATTGTAAAGAATTTCTTCTTTCTTTATAATATGAATCTATCCTGTTTCAGCTTAAAGCCATTCCCCCTTGTCCTATCACTACAGGACCTTGCAAAAACTCTCTCTCCAGATTTTCTTTAGGTATTGGATGACTGTTATAAGGTCTCTCCTGACCCTTCTCTTCTCCAGGCTGAACAATCCCAGCTGTCTCAGCCTGTCTTTATAGGAGAGGTGCTCCAGCCCTCCGATCAAGCTTGTGACCATCCTCTGGACTTGTTCCAATATGACCACATCTCTCTTTGGGGCTCCAAAGCTAGACACAGGACTGCAAGTGGGGTCTCACAAGAGCACATTAGAGGGGCAGGATCACCTCCGTTGACCTGCTGGTCATGTTCCTTTTGATGCATGCAGCGCAGCACAGGTTTGGCTTTCTGGGCTGTGAGCACACACTGCTGGGGCACGTTATGTTTCTCATCAACCAACACCACCAAGTCCAAATTTGTCAAGCAAAATTTGCTCCTGAATGAAACCATGTTGACTGTCACTGGTAATCTCCTTATTTTCCAGGCGCCTTAGAATAGTTTCCATGAGGATCTGCTCCATGATCTTGCTGGACACTGAGGTGAGACTGACAGGACTGTAGTTTGCTACGTCTTCCTTTTTTTCCCTTTTTACATACAAGGGTTTTATTTCCCCTCTTCCAGTCAGCAGGAAATTCACCAGACTGCCATGACTTCTCAAATATGATGGATAACGGCTTGGCAACTAAACCCACCAGTTCTCTCAGGACCTGTAGATGCATCTCATTAGATCCCATGGACTTGTTCACCTTCAGGTTCCTAAGATGGTCTCGAACTTGATCTTATCGTTACCCAGGTTTAATTTTTCAGGACTAACCTGATCCCTGGCTGCTCAGACAATTTCTCTATATTCATCCCAGGCTACCCATCCTCGCCTCCACCCTCTGTATGCTTCCCTTTTGTGTTGGAGTTTGTCCAGGATCAGACTGGGAACAACATCAAGTCCCAAAATCTAATACCAAACTTTCTTTAGATTGTTCTTCAGCTATAAAGTAACAGCTAGGATTAGCAAAACAAACTATACTCAGATTGGAAATAATCAGACGAGAACAAGTCTAACAAGGGAAGAGAAAATGTGGTACTTACAGCTCATAGAACAGGTTTAAACTGCCTGAAGGATAGAGCAGTGATCAGTCAGTTCAGGAGTGTGATTTCCTTTGCAAATAACTTATAAGTGGAGATGTGACCAGCACTTTGTGCTCTGCAGAAGGCGGTAGCCAGAAGGAAAAAAAAAAAAAAAGAACAAAAAATAAAACAAAAAGAAGAAACAACAAAAACCTACACACGAACACACACACAGAAAAAAAAACCACCACAAAAAAAAACTCAAAATTAACAACTAGACACAAGCAGGAGAAAAAAATTAACAATGCCAAGTAAGCTAATTAGCAGATGCTATCAAGACAGTGCATCAGAGTGATAACATGTGATTAAAGACATCTTTAAGCCACTTCCAGGCCTCTCCCTTCTGGAGAAGTAGCTAGGAATGCATGGGTAGTTTCATCACATCCTCACTGTGGGCAGGCACTCAGCATCAAAACTGGCTTGCAGCCCCCCAGCTTTTCCAGGAGACTGAGCAGAAGAGAATAGTCTTACTCTTCCACCCTTGCTTTATGCCTTTTGTAGAAAGGAATGAACGGCTATGGGAAGGGCATCACACTGCTGATGTGCATGCTTGGATTTTGAGACAAACTGCTAGTGTAGGATGTACTCCACCTCCTGCCTCTTGCAGATTAGATTCTCTTCATCTTACTAGCAACTTCTGTTAGCTCATGCTGATCACCTAATAAAACTCCCAAAGAGTTGTTGTCACCTCAGAGACAGATGTTAGAAACACAGGTGGGAGAACATGACTGTCACTGATTCCTACAGCACTCTCAGGGCAAAATCAGGAACAGAGTTGGTATCTCCTGACTCCCAATCTTTTGCTCTGCCTGCAGAGGCTTCAGCCATAAAATTACATAGGAGTGTTTTGAAAGAGAGGCAAAGCCCTGCCGCTGGAGAGGAACCCAAGAGGGGGCTCAGAAAAGAGGAAATCAAAGCACAGTCTCCCATGCAAGGAGTGTAACCTAAATGGCAGTAAGGTTCTGTCAGTCAGATCGGTTTGGTTTAATGCATTTAAAGTAGCTACCCAAAGTCTTTATACTGGTGCACAGTTTACCAGACAATGAACTATACTTTTCTGGGAACTAGTAGATATGGTATTTTCCTGTTCTCAAAAACTGGGTATTTCACAATACCATGTTATTCATGTGTGATGCAAGTATACCCAAACTCCGTGCTTATGATATCCTGTCATTGAGAACGGAAATGAAAATCCTACATGGTCAAACTATTCAAAATGCAAGAGGTAGTACTCGCATATTAAATCATTTTTATATTAGTCACACATGATTACATGGAATTTTGGTGGTGTTAGAAGAAGTAGGAGGAGACTTTCTAACCATACCATACACACGTATTTGGCTTTTTAAAATAACTGGAATTAAAAACAATTCCTTAATAATTGCAACATGTTTCATAGCAGCTGAGCTAGCACTGCTGGGAAAGTTTAACTTTCCTGATTTTATTGTTTCTGTGCAAATTAAATTCTCAGCATTAACTCTATTATACTAACATTGGTAAGCATCTTTCATAAAAAAAGGAAAAAAAAGGGAGAGAGGAAACAGTACTGGCAGACGATGGCTGTTCTTGAAGGCAAAATACACACAAAATAAATTGGCCAAGGTAAGGACTGCAGATCAGCAGGGGAAAGCATGCTTCTGGTGATAATCGAGTGTATTTGTTTAATAACAATACTTGCCACTACTACAATAATGGCCTAAAGTTTTGAAGTGCTCATTTCCTTCTTGTACTGTTTGCCACTTTAGAAGGTGTGGATATGACTGAGAACATAGACGATAAGAGCAATCACGGAGATTAAAGGAGACCTTTGCAGTTGGGGAACGCGGCTGTGGTTGAGTGGGACCAGTAGATGGGCATGATACCATGGGAAGGGTACGAGCAACTCTGGCAGGGCTCTGGTGGAGGAACAGGAGGCAGAGGCTCACCAAGTCACTTATCAGGACAAATTGTAGACAAATTCCAGAGTTCCTTGCATGGAAGAAGGCAAAAGTGACCTTTTCAGTCATATAGTGAGGTGGTTTGCCATTGGCTTGCCAGAAGACTTGAAAAGGGCGCTCTGGAGGTTCAAGTTCGAAAAGAGGCCTTTGGCCTACACAGAGACTTCTGGAGCACGTCCAGTGAAGCAGTACCCTGGCACAGCTATAAAGCCCGCTTCTGATTTTCAAACCTCTAAGCTCCTGCGTAACCAAACACTACACCAGCCACTGATCTGGATATTAAACACGAAGTATCCCACTTCCCTTCGTTCTGAAGCAGTCCTTCCTACCTAGGGGGCTGAGAAAGGGGAACTTGACGCACAGGGAAGCTTTGGAGAGAACTGAAGTGCACGACTTCTCCTATGCGCTCAAGCACTTGCACTCCTTGAAGAACTCGGCATTGTTACTTGCCTGCCTCCAGCTTTCTCTAGAGGACGGCATGCAGTGACGGGCCCTGGCACCCACCTCCCGACACACCACCAGCCCCGTCGAGGCCAGGGTGCGCTCCCGGCACCGCGCACACCCTCGACCGCGACCCCTCCTCCTGCCCCCTCCCCTCAGCATCCCGCTCCTCGGCGCGGGATCCCCGCGCAACGCCCGCCGACACGTGACCCACCCGGTCTCCTCGCGCACAAATTCCCCCCCCTCCCCTTCCGTTCCCTTCCCTTTCCCTGCGGGGGGCCGGAGCCCCGCGGTCACGTGGCCGCGGAGTGATGTCACGCCTCCCACCACCACCCCCCCCATCCCGCCCTATCCGCGCCGAGCGGCCGAGTGTCCCGGGGCGCGCGGCGGCGCCGTTCCGCCTTCGGCTCGGCTCGGCTCGGCTCGGCTCGGCTCGGCTCGGCTCGGCTCGGCTCGGCTCGGCTCGGCTGCCGGCGGCGGGGACGGTGGTAGCGGGACGCGGTTCCCCACATGAGGTGAGCGCGGCTCGGCGTGAGGCACCGGTGGTGGCGGAGAGAGGTTGCGTGTACACCCACACGCACACACACACGCACGCACACACACACACACACACACACGGTGGCGGGCGCTGTGAATAGGGGCTTTGTGTGCGGCGACCACCTGCCCCCGCCTCCGCCGCCGACCGCGGGGGGCTGCAACCGCCGGAGTCTGAGGGGAGACACCCTCTGTGGGGCGCAACAGGAGGAAACTTCTGCCTTCGCTTCCCCAGAGCCCTGTCTCGCCGGCGTGGGGAGCGCAGCCTGTGCGTGGCTCTTGGTTTGTATTCACTTTGTTTATTGTTCTGCGGGGTCGCTTTCCCTCCCCGCGGGGGTGACAGCTGCCTGCGGCGGTGAGCAGTAGCACCTCGGTGCCCTTCGGCGGCTCGCCGGGAGCCCCTTCAGCCCCGAGCGGAGCCGCGGGGTCAGTGGGGGCTCGCCCCGTCCCTGACAGCGCGGGTCCGGCTTCGTCCCGGCGCCCCAGCGCCGCCGCGTCAGTCCCGCTGCCGGTGCCCGTCCCCGGGGAGATCCTCGTGTTTCCTCGCTCCGCTAAGAAAGGTGTTCCCGGTTGTCCCGGTGCTGCGGTGGGGCGATTTGTCTCCGCGTTTCTAGTGTGAGCCCGAGGGGGGCGGCCTGGCTGCGGGTCTGCGCCTTCCCCTGGCAGCGGGGGCTTGAAACACCAAGATTTTGTTTAGCTGTTAAAAGTAATCGAATAGCCTGCTGTCGCGTCAGTTTAACCAGGAACCTGAGCTTCTAACTTCCAACAGAACACGCTGAAGACTTTGCTTTCTTTCGCACGGTGCTTGGCAGCACAAGCCTTCTGCTGTTGCCACTTGTGACATTCTTAAGTTTCTCCCTGGTGAAAAGACTCGTTAAATATTGCTGTAACATCACTGCAGGATCTTAACAAATTTTCCTGTTTGTTTCTATAGTGAGTGTGAGCATGCTTATTACAGAGCTGATGTAAACCACTTGCAAATCTGGTGCCACTTTGGTGGAAGGTGCAGTTTCTCTTTTCCTCCTTTATTGTTTTCTTTCTTTCATTTGTCCCAGTGGGCAGCAGGTTAGTGTGTGTTACTAAAAAAAAATAATAATCAAATATCAAAAAAATACCCATACGTTATTTTGGAAAGGCCTTCTGATGTCCTAGATTAAGTAGGAGTAAATGAATTAAGTAAATGTCTGTGAGTGACCTGCTTGGCTTTTGTCTCGGGACACTCATGAAAAGCTGTCAATGAGATTCTATTTACTAATAGAAGAATTGCATAACAGCCATATGAACCAGAGTGAAAAAGCATTTGAGTAGAGCAAGGCTTTATATGAGCTTAAGGTTCTCTTGAGTTGAAGCCAAGCTCAGTGCCAAGAAGTCGCTCTGCAGTAGCAGATATCCATCCTTCCAGTCTCTAAAAATACTGGCCCTCTTCCCTCTTCCAAGAGTGCATCTGCTAGCAAAGCATAAAATGCTACCTCCTCCCCTCTCCCCCCCGAATGGAGAGATGGATAACATCAAGTGGAGAAGAGACTAGGCAGGAGGCTGCTCATCTCATGAAGCTATGTAAGCATTTCACAAGAGGGTTTGCTCACTTGCCTCATCTCTTTATTTTTTTTTCCTCCTTTTGTATGTTCCTTACTATGTTACTTTTCTTCCCTCCTCTCCCTCATAAGCAGTTTGTGCCTCTTTTGGGGAAGAAGCAGTGCCTGGAGAAACATGAAAGCCAACTTATTGTGCGATATGTTGACAATTTCTAAATCCTACTGCAATAATACCCTAATCACATTCCTCTTGAGAGCTGATTGTGGGCTAGTTCTTTTTGCCTAGGGATAATGCTTGAGGTAACAGAGCAAAACCAAAAAACTAGAACAAATCCAGTTAAAGCTTTAGTGGCTTGCTTAATGGCAATCCCGAATGTGGGAACATATCCGTCCATAACATCTTTTGGGGTTATAGATTCGAGAAACTGTCTCTCCTGCTGCATGCATACTTCCTGCATGTCTGAGAAGCCTGTTCTCCTGCCTTGTTCCTTGGAATTGCTGTCTAGGTCCCTATGAACGCACACAAGCGATAGCTCTGCGTTTGAGGTACCTTGGGGCTTGTTTTCAGAGTTGTCAGTCCTTGCTGCTCCTTACATTTTGAGGGTCATCTAATAATACACTCTTAGGGTATAGAGGAAGTAGTGCAAGTACCTGTAATTTAGGTAAATAGATTAGAGCTCATCGCTGTTAGACTGCCAGAGACAAATGTGAGTCTGGTGAAGCGTGGAAGTAACTGAAGATCTCACTGGTACTTAGGACTAGCTACTGGTCCAGGTACTTGCCCAGGACTGCTGGAGCAGGAGTACACAGCAGTGAAAGAAAGCATCCTTCCATTGTGTGGAGATCCAGAATAGGATGGCCAGTAGTGCCTGAAAGTAATGGTGTTAGTTGGTGTGCTGAACTTTAGACCACCTCTGGAGGAGAGAATCTCCAGCCTAATGGTTGGTGCATTTGCCTTGGAAGTGTTAGTTCTTGACTCAAGTCCTTCCTCTGCACGAAGATCTTGCATTTTAGCTGAATGCTGTAGTAACACGTGTATTTTCTAAAGCTGCCATAGTCTCCCTTTGGTTTTGTGCCTGGAAGCCATTGCTGTTATTCAAAATACTGTAAAAGGATGCATGGGTTTTCTCACATAAATCTGTAGGAGGGGATGAGTAAAGTGGAGAGCCAAGTTTGTTCAGTTATTACAATAGAAAAAGAATTTCTACACTGGTCTGTCTATGACTCTGTAACTTCAGTAGCAGAGGATGTTCCCCTACTTTCCTCATAACTGCTAAGAGACAGGGAGCTATTGTTGATTACTGCAGACGTCTGGACTCCCAAAGGCACTGGGGCACCCTGAGATGTCTGTGGGGACTTTGACACTTGAGTGCTTTCTGAAGATTTTGTTAACAAGGTCCTGAGACATCGGCATAACTCTGAGGGAGATCTAGAGATTCATAGGTCTCAATGGCTGGGAGAAGTCTTGTAAACACTGAGTCTTCTCCAATATTTGTATGGTGCCTAAGGCTGCTGATATTGAAAATAAGTTTCAACAACCTGAATAAAATCAGATTAAAAACTTGATTATCTTCAAGATCTAGGTGTTGATCTTGCTGATATTCTCCTAGTATTTATAGCATTGATAGTCTTCCAGGATAGAAAATACCTGAATTCCTGTTACATTTTTTTGATATGTGGAAACAAACCCAACTTTTTCCATTTTTGGGTAATGGTTAAGAAGGCATTGCATTTCATCAGCTAAAATACTTTCCCTACCGAGAATTTGGAAGCTGAATAGGGGAGCTATCAGCACCATCTCTGAAAGCATTTCTAGACTACAGGAGTTTTCAGCAGGACACCCTTCTAAGACCTTTTAAAAAATATAAGTTTATGAGAGTGGGGCTTGCCAAGAGTCCTAGGTAAATTACATTGATGTTCCCATCTTCCTAACTCCTGCCCTAATAGATGACTTAGTTCTGCCTTCGGCTATTTCAGAACATTAATCAAGAAAGTCATGGATATGTCTCGTCATAGATTTAATGTTGCATCCATCCAGATTGTCATGTTTGCTGATTCTGAAGAGCATCTAGTTGAATGGTTGACACAGAACATTAGGAAGGGAGTAAGTATAAGCAAGTACTAGCTGTTGTTAGCCATGTTTCTTATTAAACAACTAGAGTTTCACAAGTGCAACTCTGCATTGTTTTTCTCTCTTTCTAGTTGTAGCTGGATACTTCAATTCCAATCTATCCCTGCTGGACTAAGGATTGAACATTGGAAAGTCTTCAGAACTGCAGTGTATCTTATGTGTGATCAAACCAGAGAATATGGTCTCAAAATTGAGTTGCACACAAGGGGGGGCCTTTTTGTTTTAGACGTGGGAAAACTGAAAGCAGAGAAAGACAGCAGTATGTCCCACTTCATGCAGCAAGTCTTGTCTCTTGTTCTCCGCTCTTCAGTAAGCTGGGTATGTGTTGACAGACACTTCCAGACAAAAGAACTGGAGTAAGAACAGAGTAAAGTTGTATGCAATGAATGAATTACAAATTTGCCTGGACTTTGCTTGAGCTATAATTTTACCTGGAGTGCTGTCTGCTATGCTAAGTAAACAATTCGGGACAATGTCACATTTTGATTTTTCTTTTATCTTCTGTAATTTACTGCGTTGAAGGCCTTGTTGATGCAGGCTTTCTTCTAGCTGTCTAGAACTGAAAACACTGTTGAAGAAACTGCACATACCCCCACCTTGACAGTCTTGCCTGGGTTTTATGGACTGTACAATCTCCACAGGGGCTGGTCCTACTTCAGCTGAATCCATCAAAAATGGAGTTTAACGTTTGCAAATTCTGAATGTCAAATAGAAGAGTAGAGAGTTGATGCAAAGTACTCTGGGGGGTGGAGTGATAGCTGTAGATTGGTGATGTAATATCCATGGAGCTCTAATTTTTGCGCTCAAAATGCTTACATTTGTACAGGTCAGCACATCCTTGCCAGTGATTTGTGAACAGATTGAGGGATTGTACTAAGTTACCCAAGGCCCTTCCTATCTCTAATGTCTGATTCTGTTTAGAGTTGGATTAACTGTATATAAATCACTCCCACTGTTGGGAAGCACTTGGGCTTCTCAGTGCATTTTTCAGTGTTTTTATTAGTAAGTAATAGTACAGTAACCAAGCCAAGAATTACTTGTCTTTATAGGTGACATTAAGTTTGAAAAAGTTATGTTCCATTTGACTTTTCTTATGATAGGAGGATGGGTTACTCAAGACGGAAAAACTGAGCTATGCTGATAAAGAGTGGGGAAATGTTCCCATTGCTTTTGGTCACATCATCCATGCTTTTCTTCTTTGGCCTGAGAAATAGAGAAGAATATGCTCAGCTGGATGGAAATGAGAAGGTAGTCAGAGATGAAGTGCTGGGTGGATCTTTTTTAGAACAGCATGAGTTTGCTGCATTTATGTGCAAGAAACTGAAGAGGCTGGGCAATGGCTAATGCCTCCAGGTGGTCCTGTGGCTTCGGCAGTGCTGAGACGAAGCTCAGGTTTGGGCATGTTCTTGGTATTGTAGATCAGGGGAGCTCAGGCATGTGAAGTGTTTGAGAAGCTGGGTTCTAAAGGTGGGCAGTAGAAGAGGTACTAGTGGTGTGCATACCTCTGCCTGCTCTGCAGTACTGGCTGCCACAGAGGCTTGTGCTTCTGGGTCAGAGCAGAGCTTGTGATTTAGAAAGTGATCATCCAGAGAATAAACGGTCGTGTTGTGCTTTGGGAGGAGATGCTTCTTGGGCCCCTTATTTTCCTTTGTGAGTGTAGGTGTATTCACACAAAGGAGATGTAAGAGTATGGTGGCAACGGTATTCTTCCAGACCCTTTTTATTTTCTTGTTTTCATTTTATTCCCTTCCCCTCCCTTGCCACGCCTTCTTTTTATTTTGCCGTCTTGCATGCAGTCTCTAGTACCTTTCTGTAACCCCACAAGGTTAAAAACGTCTTCTGAAGTATTTCTGGGAGGGGAAGGGAGCTTAGTTGACAGCAGGAATTGTGCCTGGCTGCAGAAAGGCAAGAGATGTAAGATTTTTAATTGAATTCAGCACTTACCAGTAAAGGATCACTGTCACTGGCATGAACAGGGTACACAGTGTACAGTTATACTGTAAACCTGTAGTTTTACATTGTAAAATTAAGGCTGTTTCACTGTTGCATTGCTGGATCTTTGGCCATTCAAGGAGTTGATTGTACTCTGTTTGGAAAGCCTCGCTTGCTCTGACTTTAATGCAATTTAATGAAAGGAATAAATGTGTCAGTATTGTTGTTCACTAATAAAAAACAGTTTATTGTTGTTTATCTCATTGTAAATCAGTGGGGAAGATTATCCTAATCTGTTTCCTACATTTAAACCTAAAGATTACATTGTGTATTAAAACAGTTTCAGTGAAATTACTGAGGCCAAAGATTACCACCACTTCAACGTCTGTTGTTTAACTACAGGTTGGTTTACCACCAATCTAAAGATGTTTTCTGTGGCATGTATTGCTGAAAGCCATGTATTAATATTAAGCTGAAGGAAGATGAGATAGAGAACTAGATACTTAATTTTGGAGTTAATGGTTAAAAGTATGTGATCAAGATTAGCTGTTGAGAATCGCTGGAGTTAAACACTTCTTTACTGCTAACTTGCTGTGGCTACAGAATGACAGTGCTTAGTATTTATTATCACGTTTATTCTGAAAGCAGAGAAATGCCACTATTAGAGATTGCTTCTTGTTAATACCTGTGATTCATTGCAGAAATACTGTTTTGAAGTGACTTGGTGCTCCCTAGTGAATTTCTAGTAGTCATTTCCTATCTTGTAAAACAGGAGTGTATTAATGGTGTTTCCTTTATCCCCCCTCTGGCAAATGAACACTTGTCATAAAGCCCTGCTGAATCAGGATACTGACCTCTTTTTGCATCAATTCCAATAATTATACCCTTTGAGAGGTGATTTCCTCCCTTAAACAGTGCCAAGAAAATGCAGCCCTTGCCACTTCATGGGTTTTTATCTCTACAGCTGAAGAATTATGGGCATTATGGTGCACACGCTGTAACCTTAATGTTCATGTTTAACTATCTCTTATGGAAAAAATACAGATGTGACACACACTGAGCTTGGGAGTGCTGTTTTTGTGTGCTTGTGCATGCTTTTTTAATTATGCTGAGGACTTGAGTTTCACATTCAATGTTTAAAATGCACTTACGCAAGAGATGAAGTATCCTGTGGGAAAATAAATTGGCTTCTAATAGAAACACAGCTCACCTCCCTTCTTCCTTCCTCAAAAGGGGGAAAAGTAGCATGTTAGGAGAGCTTGTAAAGCTTGTTAATAACACTCTATTACAGGTTCCTCATAGATGAGAGTCCAGCTTCACAGCCATTCTGTGCATACACCTATAAGTTGTCATTTCTCCCATAGCCCTATAGTTGAGCACTTTATCTTCCATGGGAGCTATAACAAATCTTTTGTTCATGAGAGCCAAAAATGCTGAGGGGGTGGGAAGGGGAAAGACAGCCTGTAGCAGACAATTCTTTGGCAATCTGCATGTGAGGAAAGATTTGTTTTTGGTTCCCCATGCACACGGTTTCTTTATGTTTTATTAACTGGTGTAATTAAACTGTTTATAAATTTTTTTTCCCTTTCTCCTTTTTTGTTTTTTTTTTTTTTTTTCCTGGCATGGTACATAAAGGAGGCCAGATGAGTGTAATAGTATTTGTCTTGTCTGTACCCTGGCATTTCTGGTCTTTGCAAAGCTTATCATCCTTGTTGCTAGAGAATGATTTAGGAGAATATTGGGTTTTGCTGAGGTTCAGGCTCCTTTCCAGTGCAGGTTATAAGAGCTGTTGTGCAATTTAAACACTTTCTCCAAAGTTTGAGTAGGTGTAGCAGAAATAAAGTGATATGCTTCTCTCAGAGCAACCTAAAATAATGCATTTGGTTTGATTGTTCAAAACTTGTCCTTTTAATTTTTGTTCCCATTTTACAAATACTCCATTCAACCCAGGAAAAAGCACAGAAATTGTCACTTAAGCCAAAGAATGAAAAAGCTTTTGCAATTTCTTTTTCCTTTTCCTTTTGCATGCTAAAGAATTAAGCAAAATGCTACAAGTCCATTCTTCTTGAGATGAAAAGCAGACCTTTGAATGAAACCCCTCGTTCATACACCTGAAAGCAGTCAGGCATCTGATATGACTTCAGAATGACTGCATAATTAGATTTAGAGTCATTTAATTAGACATAATGGTATTTTAACAGCCTACAGAATTACCCCATCCAGATTACACACTGGAGGTGCATGCTCTGTGGGAAATGTATTTGTGTGTATACAGTGTATGGGATTTTTGGAAGAAATGTACTTATGTTTGTCTTAAATGGCTGTCAGATAAATATGGGGTTGAACTAAATGACATGTTTACTTAGCACTAATTGCTGCTTCTGAATGCTACTTAGCATTGTACTTTGTCGAAGCATTCATATATATTCTACTAAGAGTGTACTGTGTAGTTGCATTTTAAAATTCATAGTAGAGTGACCATGTAGAGCGTAGCAATGTGCCTCATAGTAACAATGTGCCTTTGTTTTATGAGAAAACTGAATCTCACTTTACTTATCAAGCTGTTTCTAGGGAGTGATGTGAAACATCAGTGACCCTGCATAACCTATTTGAATTTATGTTCCAGTCCTCATTTCAGTTATTTATTTATCTGGCTAGACTTGTAATTTTTTTTTTTTCCTCCTTTTTTTTCTAGAGTGGAGGGAGGAAGTTTATACAGCTGAACATCCTCTACTTTAAACTGTTCCTTCAGAAGGAATTTGTACAGCAGCTAAAACTTGCAAATGAGAGTGACTGGCTATTCCAGTGACCATACTCCAAAAGTAGAAATTTTAACATTGTTGTATAGATGCTTTTGCCCAATCCAGATGTATGTTGCCCTCCCATAAAGTTTTTCTGCTGTGCTCTAGCAAAAAGCACATTGTCATGCTACTTTAACATGCTGTTCACCATTACTTTTGTCTTGAATAGGTGATACGTGTTATATTGAAGCCAGTAAGAAACTCTGGCTAGGCACTGTGTCCCTCTTCCCGTGTGAGAGTTTGCAGCTTGTCTGTAACGTTAGTTGTATATGTTTGTGCAACTGCTGCTTTTCTTCACTTGAAAAGGAAGAAGGTGGAACATGCCAAATTAAAAGAAGCTATGACTCCCAAGAATACACATAGAGTTTCCTACATGGAAAAGTATAAAACAGTTCTTCCACTGAAAACCTCTGTTCTTGCTCAGATGGTTCTATCTGCTATGTTGCATTGAACTGTCCCATATGTGTCGTGCATGATTTAAGTATAATTTTGAATTTTGTTAATGGTTAGACTTGTACATACAATAGTGATGGTATTTCTGCTACCCAGCGCAACCCACAGTTGTAGGACAGCAAAGTTTTAATTAATGACTTTGCATACTTCTGCTTTTCCCACTTTACAAAATAGCTGCCCTGATGATAATGTTAAAATAGGCAGTGGGCAGAGAAAGCTGCTTCATGTGTGAACATGTCAGTGATCTAATTATGTTGAGAGGTAGCTAGTATAGCATGGTACACACTTGAGTTTTTGGTAAAGATTTGCTCTGTTCTGTGATCTGACTTAGGCTTGCTTTTAAGTTTGGAGAAACAGAAAGTTTCCCTTAGCTATCTGTTAATCTTTTTTAGAGCTTGAGGACTAAATCGGCAAAGGGTGATATAGGTATGCAAATTCAATTCAGACTTGGCTGCCAGTGAACTGAATGGTATCAAGTTGGAATCTTATTTTTCTTTCTTTTTTTGTTTAGGTATTGAAGAAGGATAAAACGCTGCTCAAAGTTTTGGAAAGTTGAATGTGATCAGCATGAAGAGCTTAAAAGCAAAGTTCAGGAAGAGTGACGTAAGTATTTCTGCTCAGCTTTACTGCTGGTTTCCATGCTGGAAACAAGTTCTTCACTCCCACCTTGATAAGGTTGTAGATTAATGAATTACAGAGAAGAAACTTTTCCAAGCACAAAGACAACAGTATGGAGTAGCTGTTTCTATTCAGAGAGCCATTATCGGCTATGCAAACTAATAGTATTTCACTACCTTGCTCTCTATAACTGAATTATGCACATGTATGGGGTCTGCAAATCTTCTGTTAGATTGCGCTGGTGCCCAGATTTAAACTTTGTTCCAGGCATAGGGTTAAGCTTAATATGGACTTTATTGCCTAATTATATATCTGTTTGAGCATAATACCATTCTTATCGGTGTGGTGCTTAGGCACTTAGTGAAATGTCTCCTCAGCCTGTGGCAGGGTTTCTTTGTCAGCAAGAATACAGGAACCAGCTGTGCAATTAGGGCAGCTGTGGCTTATCAATTCTAGTGCAACAGGAGAGGTGGATATGAGAACAGGAGAAGTGGATGTGAAGCTTGAGGAGTGAGGACATAAATATGGAGGTCTTACAGGAGACCCTTCAGAACTGCATTTAGAGAGACCTTACATTGCACATCATATATTACAATGCACATCACATTGCCTCTTGCTATAGTAGTATCAGTGGAGACCCAAGCTTCACCTTGTATAGTAAGTATACTTCCCTTGGAGTAGCAGAGTTGCTGTAGTCCCATCCTGTTCTTATCTTTCTTTTCCTACCATTACCCATTCCAGCTTTTTGTCATGCACTCATGTCTAATACTTATTTGATAACGCAGTGAGCAATCAGTGAAAATAGGTGACTTTGGTTAACTAGCTTTCCAGATTTTGTGTGGGGTTTGTAATGAGTCTCCATGATCTGTGTGAAAAATCTAGTGTTCCCTCCTTCATCCTAAATTTGTGTGCTGCTTTGAAAAGAAGAGATGTATTGTTTGTTATGGCCAGATTCACATAGGATCCTAGAGTGTTTGGTGAAGATGCTTTAGGTTTGAAAATGGAGCTCATTCAAATGTTTTGACATTCAGAAATAAAATTACACTTCATAGTACAGGCTGTGCTTTCATGTACAGATGGTCTCATGGCACACCATTAGAGTGGGGTTTTCAGCTGGCTTGTAATGTACTTCAGTAGCTGTGAAGAAGGTAGAGATGCTGTTGAGGTGTAATCTGCAGATATTCTGGTTACTGCTTAGAAAAGTCTTCTGAGCTACAGGTTAGTATTTGGTGCAGCTGCTGTATTCACTTCCTAGCAGCAGCACTCATTCAGTTTAGCAAGAGCCCTTTCTAAAAAGATTACTTCTATAAATGAGCTAAATATGTCAACCAACCTTCGGGAGCAGTGGGAGATGCTTTTAACCACTTAAGCCGTGTTTGGCTTTTGTTAGTCATCAGACTGAATCACCCATCAGCACAGTCTCTTGTGCCACTTCACAATAAATAAAAAATAATGTCACAAGCCTCTGGTGTCTCATTTAACTGAATATGCAGTTTGGTTTAGAACTGCTAGAATTTTGTGGTCTAACATTGTTGCTCCTGTTGCAACGAGTAGCAGCAATTGCTATTTTGGGTTCACCTACACCAGTAAAACTTTTTATAGGCATCTGCTTGAGTAATGAGAACGGTCCCTTGGCTAATACGTGAACACACTTGATGTTATGGAAGTTAGGTGTGCCTGTGTGTTAGGATGACTTCATTCACGCTTTTATGGTAGTTGGCTGGGCTGCTACTCTAGAGCAAAGGCTAAGTGACATGTGTGATGCAACTAGATCTTGCTGTAGCTAGTCCACCCACTGTTATAAATTGCACTGGTTCACTTACTCCTTACCTACTTATCCTTGATAACTCATGCCTCTCCCCAAAACCAAGTGGAGTCTGAAAGTAATTGCTGTTTTGATACTACTGCTAACTACTGCTGTCTACTGGCTGGAGACAAAGTCGACCACAAAGGATTTTTCAGATACCTAAAATTTAGATATGCAGCATTAAGAGCACAGCAGTCTAAATCCATGACAGTCTGGTTTCCTCAGTTTTGAAGCCAAACCTTAAGGGCATAATTCAAAACAGCCATCAGGAACTGTTCCATACTTTGTGCAAGATAAGCAAGGAAAATTATCCTTCAGTTTTCAGAAGCTGCCTTTAGCTATAGTTCATGAGGAGGAGGAAGAGGGGGTGGTTTTAATTGGAATTAGTTGTATTTGTATCTAAATTTATAAGGCTTTTGGACTGGGGATAAGTGTAAAGTCAGCAGGGATGGAGGGCCTCTTTTTCTCATCCCACCTCAGTTGTGTTTCTGGAGGAAACGTTTTATGTCTTATTTTATACAACTGAAAGTGTCTTGGGGAAAGGAACAGCACCTTTCTCGTCAAGCTCATTGGTAGCATAAAGAAATAGGAAGAAGTGAGGAGTAGGAATAAGTCTTCAAGGTGTGCATGAGGAAAAGGAATTACACTAACACTTCTCCAGCAGTAAGGCTGTTAACATAAAAACTATATGCCGGAATGTAGGAAACTTCATTGTTATATTAAGGCTCTCTAGGCTGTTCTGGAGTGGATGAATTGAAAGTGTGCACGACTGCTGTTATTCATGAGTATGTCTCTATGTCCTTGCTGTAGGGCTTTGCTTTGGTGATGTAGCTACACCAGTCTTGCAGCAGAGGTATCCCTGCTGCCTCTTCTTTCATCTCTGCCTTTCTGGTTTGGTGGGTATCTGACCCTGAAGTAAGCCAATTTAGGAACATAAAGTGATGGAAACTTAACTGTGTGGGGTGAGTTTTAGCTGGTTAACTCTCCGCGCTGTCTCACTGTAGAGTCAGCCTTGAGAGGAATGGTGAGAGGAGCAGCAGCTGTTGTTTGGCTAAAGTGCATTGCCAAATTGCACCTGGAGATTACTGGCCTAAAGCACAGTGGTGGGTATGCCAGCCAAGTAGCTGCAGGAAGATCCAAGTAAATAAAGCTGCTAATTGTGATATTTAGCAGAATTGATATACTCAAAAGCTGAGAGATGGGAGTGTGAATCTTCTTAGATGGGAGAGTGGCCCCTCACTTCATGCTTTTGCTGCTTAGCTCACCTGATTCTCTCTTTGTGTGTGCAGGCACCTCCACTGACTTTTTCCTTGACACACTTGATCACTGTACTCCTTCCTAGGAGTGACTGTTGCCATGTGAACATGTGTATTTGAGTGGAGGAATGAGATTTATCACTCGTCACAAATGGGTATTGTCAAAGCGTGATGTGTAGTTACAGGAGGATGCTTGTGGAATAGAAATCTGTGGACAGGATGCCTAGGAGGGAGACTGGAAGCTAAGTAGTGGATGTGCAGACTTCAGGAATCTGTAGGCAGAGCAACAGGAGTTGCACTTAGGTCTTGACAGTACAACTAGTCCTGAGAAGCTGTATTTTCTCCACTCTTTCTTCACCTCTCGTTCCTCATTATCAAACCCAAAACCAACTGTTAGTAACATCTAAAAGCTGACAACCTAAAAGGATGACCATTTTAATTGTTGAAAAGACTATGTTACCTGTAATGCTTGGAAAAGTTGGTGTGGTAGTATCAGGAACTCTCACTTCAGAGCTTAAATTTGTTTATAGGCTTTGTAATTTATTCACACCATAGAGAATGAATGCCTCTACTCAGTAAAACAGAAGTTTTTCACTGTTTCTGCTTGGAAAAGCAGAGTTTGAAATAATCCAATTAAAAGAAAGCTAGTGCTACTGATGTCTTACTAATAATTTGAGATGGAATTGTTTTCTAAAGTAACTAGTCAGTTTGTGGCCTGACTTCAACAATCTTAAACAAGCACATGAGGGCAGAGTGTTTTTTTCGATAGTAAGCCTGTCTAAACATGTTTTGTCTGCTTCTTAAATATGTCAAGATGCTCATTAACATTTTTAGGCACCTACACACATTTAAATACCTAGCTCTTTGACACTAAGATGTAGGAAAAGAGGGAATCTGTTTAGGTAGACTTGTTTTTAACTATGTTATTAGTTGCTGTAGGAAAGGCATATTGTGTGAATGCTGTAATGGGTTGGATTGTTTTCATTCTCTGACTTACATCTGTAGGCGAAACCTGAAAATTTTTAGGACCGTTTTCTGTGAGTGTTGAAGATCAGCTGAAAAACACATCTTGCAATTTGACAGCAGACCAATTTTCTTCTAACTGCTAGCTTGTTGACTGGACAATATGAAGCTTAGAATTGGTATTTGTTTCCAAATATCTTCAATGCTAAATAATTAAAATAGTGGAGTGTCTTTTGAAATTGAAAATTGACAGTGTAGTTCTTCAGAAAAAATAGCTATTGTCAGAAGCAGAGCCAAGGACTGGGATTTCCCAATGATAATTGCCAGCTCTTAACTTCTGGTATTTCTGGAAATGCCTATTTGTTATATTGTCATGTGGGAGCTGAAAAGTTTGCAGTTCTTATGAAAATGCCTGCTTCTTAGCCTGTGGTCTAGTCATTGTTCGATAATTCTCAAAGTGATGAGGCAGTTAGGTATGTTGTAGTGTAAAATCTCAGTCTTAATCTAGACACTATGCTAATTAAGGCTTGGCACTTCTTTTTAGTGATCAGCATTCTAAGTAGTAGGCTCCCATTCAACAGTTTTTAAAGTATAAAAAGCTACGTGGGGGTCTGGAATGGAAAGATTGCTGGGGTACATTCCATTGAAATTGCTGCGTTCCATGTGCTCTGGACTAAATGTGTGGGAGAACAAAACTTGGGTGGGGCAACTTCAAAAATAATAAAGCAGGATCTCCTTTAACCAGCCCTTATATTCTTTTATCCACTGAAAGCTGCAATTAACCTAAAAGGAGTATGGGACTGTTGAAAATTCCACTATTTACTCTATGTGCATGTGCTACTTTCTTTCAGGATAATTATGGAAAAAAAGAATCCAAAACAAAACAAAAAAACAGTGCATATGCAGTGTTTAGTCTGCCTAAAAAGTTAAATAGCAATGTTGCCTGACCTCTTCACCCAGTTATTTAGAAAATTAACTATTGAAACTTGCTTTTATTTAGGTGTCCTGCTTTTATTGAGTGTTGAATTAAATCGGTTTGAAACACAGCATGATTGTAGCTTTCCCTCAGTTTACTGTGTTCTTCAGTAATAACTTTTGATTCCACTATACAATGTGTAGGTTAAGACTTGATCTCTGGAATGGTCTTAATCCAACTCTTCTTGGGAAAGGAGGATTTATCCTTCTCTTCCTCTTGAAACAACTTTTATGGCCCTCCTTCCCTCCTTCCCTCCTTCCCTCCTTCCCTCCTTCCCTCCTTCCCTCCTTCCCTCCTTCCCTCCTTCCCTCCTTCCCTCCTTCCCTCCTTCCCTCCTTCCCTCCTTCCCTCCTTCCCTCCTTCCCTCCTTCCCTCCTTCCCTCCTTCCCTCCTTCCCTCCTTCCCTCCTTCCCTCCTTCCCTCCTTCCCTCCTTCCCTCCTTCCCTCCTTCCCTCCTTCCCTCCCAGGTTCTACCTTGCACATCATTTTCTGTTCCAAAGCTATTTGGCTTCATGCCTTCAGTTTTGGACAGCACAAGGCTCTGCTTTAGTCAGCTAGCTCTCCCAGCCAAAGCTTAAATGCTTTGTGCAGAAAGAAGAAGAAACATGTTCTGAGTCTCTCCAGAAGGAAATGAGAGATCTGGTTACCTGGTATGTGGAAAAGGCCCAGGTACTCGGTGACTTTTTTTTGTCTCAGTCTTCACCCACAAGAGCTCCAACCACACTGCCCAAGCTGCAGAACGAAAAGGCAGGGACTGGAATAATGAAGAACCTCCTGCTGCAGGAGAAGATCTGGTTGAAGGAATCTTAGATGGTCTTGAACCTGATCTTCTCCTACAGCAGGAGGTTCTTCATTCTCCCAGTCTCTGCCTCATGGCTCTTGCCCACTGGTCAGTTGTCTCTGAATGGGGAAGTACATAGTGTCTGAGGCTAGATGACTTTAAGGTATTCTGGAAACAACCTGCAACATCTCCAAATGGTTGGGACAGAAAGGGAAGAAAAGAGGTTAAATGACAAGTGTGCTGTGTTTTTTGGAATTGTAGTAGATGAACCTGGGTTGGAATTGGCTTACTTTGAATAAACATAGTTATTTCCTAAAACGGGATTGTAGTCTAGAGTATAGCAGAGAACATCTTGGTTGTGTTCCCAGCCAGTCTTTGACAGTCTACTAAAATGTCATCATCAGTAATAAATTTGTGACCTTTTTTAGTGCTAGTCCCATGTCTGTTAAGTGTGCCATATTCATCAACAGATTGGGTTGATCATGGACAGTTGCAATCCTAATCAACCAGTCTTACAGTCTAGTTGTATAGTATATGCAACACTATTAAACACTCTGTTTGAAGTCAGAAGGTGCTTTGGGGATCACAAAATCGACTAGGTTGGAAAAGACCTTTTAGATCATCAAGTCCAACCTCTACTCCAGGACTGCCAAGTCCACCACTGAACCATGTCACTACAGGCCTCACCTACATGGTTTGTCAGGACAACCTGCAGGGCTGACCTCACTCACCCACTTGGTTTCTCTGTCCTGTGGGTAGCACATGGTGCTCATCCAGGCTCTGCTTTCCACACCTGTGTTTGTCCCAGAACCACTGCCCTAAGGAAATGTCAGACAGCTGCTGCACTGCTTTCCTTTTGACTGCCACCTCCACCCATGCTTGTGCCCCAAATTAGGTGAGGAATAATATCTCCCATTATTATTAGCCCTACAGTCATATTCTTACCAACGCAGAATGACATAGGGCTAATGATTCTTCACTAAGTATAGGTTGGGGAAGTGTCTCCTTTTCCCAGGTGCTGCCTGCCCAGACCCGTCATCTTTGTCATCCCAGACTTCTTGCTTGCTCACCCTCTAGAGCTGGAGGCAAGATTGGAAGCTCTGCAAAAGGAAGCATTGATTAGTCACTGGTTGGCCACAAACACAGGTCTGCCCTGGCAGCCAGAGTGGTGCCTGGCAAGCTGAACACTTTGCATCTGTGTTCTGAGCATGCAAAGATGGCAGGTTTGGCTATCCTCATGTGATCCCTCATTAAAAGGAACATATGTAAAACACTTGCAGAGATGAAGAGGAACCTTCCCATTACAGAATTTTTTAAATGGGATTAAACTCTGTAGTGTTACAGGCAGCAGTGTACAAAATTGTAGTAGATAAGTGCAGGAGATCCACAATGTGAAGCTAGCCGGTTTGTTGACATTTCATTACTTAATCAAATACCAAAATTAAGCAGCATGAAGTGGGGGTGGGTAGGAAGAAGAAAGGCAAATTGGCATATACAAACTAGAAAAATTTAGTATTTTTAAATATTTTAGTAACAAGAAAGGAATCTTGATTGTGTAGAAACATGTTTTTTGTGTCCCTTTAAACAGAGCACAAAAGTTCAAAGGCCTGAGTTTGGAACAGTTGGAAAAAAGCAATTGTAATTTTTTCATTTATTTGTTTATCTTTAGTAAGATTTAAATGCAAAGTAAAATAAATTACAAATATGATAAATGAGCAGTCTGTGTGTCCTTACAGTGGTACACTATGTTCGCTCTTCCTTTTCAGCACTACTTGTGCCTAATCTGATTTTAAAAGAGTTAAAAATAAAAGTCTGTCCAGCTGTCAAATTTCTCAGTTAAAACTCATGTAAAGGAGAGGATTTAATGAATGGTCCAGTCTTTGTGTTTGAAGACTCTTGTCTTGTGCTTACTAAGAAAAAGAACAATTTGCTGTAAATAGGTGCCGTAGTATTATCTAAATAATGTAGCATCCATACATTTTATTTTATTCCAGATTTGAGCCTTTTCATCCTATGCTTTTATTTTGGGAACCTATGAATGATATCTGCTGAGCAGACAGCAAATGTTAAGGAGTTAATGAAGCTGAAACAGATGTATTATTTGCCTTATTCCAGCAATATTTTCTAGTCCTATTCGTCAGGTAAATGCCCAGCATTAGGAACATGTCAAGACCTTTTCTGCTCGCTTGCTTGCCACACTTGGATCTCCTTGAAGTTCATGCTGTGCGTACTCTGAAGGTCTGAGGCTTAAGGATAGAGGAAAATGAGGGTATCAGTGGCCACTCTTCCCAGGAAATACAATGTGGTGTTCAGGGAAAGCTGTCAAAGGTCAAGTTACTGAAGCACTGCGTGGAGCAGGCAGATGGAAGGAATGAGGCTGAAGAGGCCTTTCTTTATTGTAGTTGTACAAGAGAGTAGTTCTATTCATTTTGACACAGCTGTGAGGAGGTGCTTTCGGTTGGCTGATGGGAGGTTTGTGGGCCAACATGAGATTGATGGGTGATGTTCAGGCTTGACCACTTTGTGTTAGCTACAGTTATTAAGGGAGTGTTTAAAAACTGCAGGTCTATGTAGAGAAAAACACTATGCTTGCATGAATAGAAGGCTGAAAGCTAACCAAGTTTTTTGCTAGTGAGAAAAAACTCTAATACCACAGTGTCTGTCTCACTGTTAGGACAGTTTTTATGCTATAGCTCAGTGGTACAGGTGTTTTACAAACTGCTCAAGTTTTGTTAATAGATGATCTGAGTCTAATGAACTTTTGAAGTATTAGACTTTTAAATGTATCACTTCATTGGGAATTGATGCAAGGCTAATGCCTATAAATATAGTCATTCATACTTGACTGTAATTTGCTTGTGTAAATAGTCAAGACCTGACTTGTAAGGCTCTTAGCAACCTGCTATAGTTGACCCTCCTTTGAGTTGGGGAGATGGACTAGACTGTTTTCCAAACCGGACCATTCTGTGATGCTGTGTAAAGATTAATAACACATCATGTAGGAAGCTTGCAGTCATGTTGAAAGGTACAAAGTGCTCTCGATATATTAGAGGCATCTTATTCTAGGCTCTTGGCTGTGTGAAAACCTTGAGGCTTAGCCACAGGGAAAGCTATGGTGTCCTTGCCCATATGCTAGTAGTATAGCTGCCTGGACTTGTGAGGTTATTCTGACATGTGAAAAACTATTTAATGAGCTATTTTTGCTATTTCTAGACCTAAACTATCTACAAGTAGCTGCAGCCTTAAGCTTATAAAAATACTCTTAACTTTGTGTTGGCAAAAGTCGGTGTGGTCGAATGTCTTAACTACAGCTGTATGATGTCTTTGTCTCTGACTTGCAGCTTGTATTCACAGGTACTATACCACAGTACTCTTCTTGTTGTATTTTTTTCTTTACATAGACTTCTTACTTTATCTTGAAGCATTTTGAGGTAAGATCCTCTATCAGTGTTCTTCTGGTGTAATGCCTAACATTACTGCTACTTTATACTATTTGGATTTTGAGAGGTCACATAGTACAAACAGCAAAACATAATCTGAAACTCAGTTTACTGCTCTACAGCTGTCTGAGGTGTCTCATTCCCCAGATATGCTACATGTGAGTATCTCAGATGAAATATACAGTTAACTGTCCAGAACATTTGCATTGACTTGATGGTGATGATAGAGGCAAAGGTGTTTTAATAACTTCTCAAGTAATGTGGTTACCAATGCATATGTATGTGTCTGACATACCTGTACCACGCTGTTCTTGGCCGCATACTTCTTTTCTTTCATCTTTGATTCTTTGCTGTGTGTGGTGGAAACCTCTTAGGAATCACATAAGCTTGGGTAACCTGTCTGCTTATCCAGAAACTGAAACAGTGCTCCTTGAAGTCAGAAGAAAGACTGAAGTCTGCCTGACTGAGCTTTGAATCAAGAACCAAAACCAAAACGCTGGTTCTATGGAAGCATATGGTGAAGCTCCAGTGAAGCATGGATTCCACCTGAATTTAGCATAGAAATACATGTGGCTATTGAGTGTGCTCATATTGGCAGGTATTTAGCAGTGGCTTTTTTTAGGGTCTAGAGTGTGTTGGGGTTTTGTTGTGTTTCCTCCCCCCACCCTTTATTTTAGTTTGGGGGCGTGTGATTGCTTGTGATAGGACATGATCCTGTTCAATAGGAACAGTGGCAATCCCTCAGTGGCCTTGCCCTTTTGCTGTGTATTTCAGGTGTAAAATTTACAAATGTACAGGGAAGCCTAAGTGAAATGTAGCACTTGAGATATAAGTGAATTCGACTACCTTTCAGGAAGTGTGAGCTTGTGGAGTGTTACTCACTGCACTGCTTGTGAGTGGTTTTATTGCACACTGCAGTTGCAAAAGGATTGCTGCATTTTGAAAATGCAAGAAGCTGCATCATGCACAAGAACCAATAAGGAAAGTTATATGGTAGGTCAGCAAGGAGAAGCTAGTGCACTGTCAGATTCGTATCTTCACTTGCTTTGCCTTTGTTGCTACTTGTCTATATGCACAAAATGGAAAAAGACTGTAGTAATGCAGTCAGATTTGAAACGAAAATCTGTATACGGTCATTTTAATGGGCGATGACAGGATTTGGTTGAGGACAGTGACTTGTGAATACAGGTATAGAAACTGTAAATCTGCACTTGATTTGGAGATTGAGTCTTAAAGGCGTTTGTAATATCATAGCATGGTTTGGGTTGGAAAAGACCTGCAAAGGTCTTCATGTCCAGCCCCCCTGCAGTGAGCAGGGCTGTTACAAGGCCTACCCAGAGTCTTCTCTTCTCCAGGCTGAACAACTCCAGATGTCTCAGCCTGTCTTCATAGGAAAGGTGTTCTGATCATCTTCATGACCTCCTCTGGAACCGCTCCAACAGGTTCATGTCCTCATGTTGGGGGGCCCAGGACACAGGACACAGGACTGCAGGTGGGGCTTTGTGAGAGCAGAATAGAGGAGCAGAATCACTTCCCCAGACCTGCTGGTCACGCCGCTGTTGATGCAGCCCAGGATACAATTGGCCTTCAGGACTTCAAGTGCCCATTGCCAATTCATGTCCATCTTTTCATCCACCAACAACCCCAAGTCAGTCTCCGTAGGGCTGCTCTCAGTCCCTTCATCTCCCAGGCTGTATTAATACCAGGGATTCCCTTGACCAAGGAGGTTCACCTGTGCCCCCTTCTTGAGCTTGTGCAGGTCCCTCTGGATGGCATCCCATCTCTCAGGCATGCCAACTGCACCACTCAGCTTGGTGTCACCTGCAAATTTGCTGAGGGTGCACTGAATCCCACTCTCTGTTTCATTGATGAAGATGTTACAGTACTGTACACACCCTTTGGGGACACTACTTCCACTGATCTCCATCTGGACATTGAGCTATTGACCACAAGTCTTTAAGTGTCACCTTCCAGCCAATTCCTTATTCACCAAATAGTCCACCAAATCCATCTCTCTCCAATTCAGAGACATAATGTTGTGGGGAGCCATGCGTTGACCATGTTACTTCTATGTGTTTACTGGGGAGGAAGCTGGACACTTTAATTCTGGCTGTGGCCAAGGGAACCTGAACAATGTTTCATGTGCTTAGGCTTTATGTAGTTGCTCTAGAGAGACTGCAAGCTCCACCTACCTTGGAGTGTCTTAACTGCATTTGCTGGTATGGTAATAGCATACTTACAGGTGGGATTTTGTGGATGCCTTTTTGCCCACCCACTTATGTTCCTGTCTTCTCTTAGTACAGACATCTGTTGCTGTATTTGTCTCACAGCTGTCTCCCATCATCTCTGTTAAGGTGTGATAAGTACAACAGTGGGTGTGCATCCTCACACTTAATTTAGGATAGGTGTTGCAAACAGTGTGTGAGGCGCTGTATGGCAAGAAGCTGCCCTAGGCTTTGCGTTGGGCAGCAGGTTTTTGTTTGTTTTTTTTTTCCAGGAGTGAATACCACTTCTTAATGCATATGTTGCTTGCTTGTAAACTTGAAGTTGCACAGAGTGTTTGGGTTTTGTTATTTGTAGTGTAGGTTCCTTGTTTGCAAGCCAGGTCTCGCTTTAGCTGGATTGCTCTACTGGTTATTAGCATGTTGTGCTCTCAAGAGGAAGGTCGTGTTATCCATGTGTTTGTGCAGACCATCAGCTGAGGTTAATGTCGCAGCAAAAAATTCCTGAAAATTTCCTGTTGCGGTGCACTGCAGTTATCTCCATTTACTCCAATGATGGTAAGATGCAGATGAAGGCTAGATTTTTTTTATGTTTATGAGTAATGTTGCTTTCCTTAGAGGATCATTTGAGGGAGAAAGTAATTTTTTATTATATGTTGCTTGCTAAACTCTGATATAGTGAATGGGACATAGCAGTGTGTGGAGAAATGGCTACAGGTAGGTTTCTTCAGGCCTCTCTATCAGTTTTGGTTATATTGACTAGGACTTCTGGATAGCGTATGGTGCTTTTTTTTCTCATTTTTAAATGTGGTTGCTTGCTCACATTACCTACACATTAGGTGGTAAACACCATTTTTGTTATTTTTTCTTTTAACTTAGGCTAGATGGGGGAACATGGGACTATCTTCTGGCCATAGATTCTCCTTTCCAGGCTCTTCTTTTTCGTTAAATCATCGCACAGTTTTGCGCAAATGAGCAGTAAGGGCTGAATTTTCAGTCTGTAGAGTACATAGTATCTACTTTGTGTAGCTGTGCAGTGTTGTCCAAGGGAAGGCACCAAGTCCAATCTGAGATTTTCTCATACGAAATGGAAGAACATTAAATGTTCTTCAGGGACCAGGGAGGGGAGTTTAGTAAGTTAACATGTAGCCAAAGGTACTTGGCATTTTTTAGTGTTTTCCTTCTGGTAGCATAAGAATGTAGTTGTTCTGCCATGGTGTGTTTTTCCCAGTCCCTACAAGGGAGTTTCCACGCCTGGAATTTAGATTTATAATTTTTTAATTCTGCTCCCCCCCCCCCCCCCTAATTTATTCTGTTAAATTTAGATTAAGGTCAAGTCAATGTGATTTATTATCAGAATACTAAATTGCCTGTTTCTGCAGTGATGTCTTGGGTTGTGTCTGTCTATAAGCTAACAGAAAGAAGTCTGCCATCTAGAAATTATTTAGAAGTATTCCTTCCTGCTCTTCTGCAATGGCAATTCTTGCACTCTTTCCTTTCTCCTGTCTCCTGTTTAATGCTCACAGGTTTAATGACTGTATTCAAAGCAGAATTTTCATTTTCTTAGATTTATGTTTCTGGTTTTAACATGAATAGTTTTTCTGATTTTCTTCATTGGTCTGTGATTACCTGTACAGTGCTTAGTAGCTTCAGCTTTGTAAATGTAGGATTGTTTTGACTTTCTGTACATACAACAAACACAATTACAAAATTGTATCATTTGACTTAAGAAAAACAATTATTTTTAAATAGCTTGTACATGCACTGAAGGTGGCTGTAAACAAACAGTACAGTCTCATTTAGAGAGAGGGGAATGGGTACTGTAAATCTTGCCACTGGAATTGACTTAATCTCCTAGTTAAACAGCATGAGAACTCCCAAGCTAATGCAGTAAAGGAAGAGAAGTGTTAGAAGACTGAAAGAAGGGATAAAACCTTCATCTTTCATACAAGCTTCTTCAATCTTTTGCAGGGGCTTGTTATCCCACTTTAACATCTTTAAAGTAAGGGAGAGGTATGTAAGAATATTTATATGGGGTAATTGTGGTGGATAGAAGAAAAATTCTGCAGTGTTTGAATACTGTGGGAACATGGGGGCTGTGTAAATTCTCTTAAGGAGAGACAAGCAGCTTTTACCATGCCCAGATTAACTTTATTCTCAGCTCTACATAGCTGGAGACTCCTCAGACTGTTCTGACCTTGGTATGTCTGCTGGCTGTTGCTGTAAACTTCTGTCTCTTGAGTTTCCTGCTGTTTAAAATCTGTGGGTAGTTAGCTGAGGTGCTGCTGTTGCACACTGCTGGAGATCCGACCATCCTTGCTGGGCACTTGAGTTTGTCCCAGGTGTGCATAATAGGACTTGGATGAGGTTTGCATGGATGCTTCCATCAGTAAGATTCAGAGGGATTATTGTTAAATATGGAAGCCACAAATGGCCCTGATGATAGTCTCTTTTTCTGAAAAAGGAGATAGTCTTTTCTGAAAAGTAGAGACCTATGTTCCTGGTGACAAGTTGCTCAGGACCCTGTAGGACCAGATCTTTTCCTTTTTAAATAGCTCAGTTCTTTCCAGTAGGATTGTGCCCAGTTTTCATCAGTGCATGATCACAGTCTGACCTCTTTCTCCTTTGTTTCCAGTGTGTGTGGGATTTTGGATGAATTCTCATTTTTCACACACAGCTGAAATGCATCTTCTTTTCAAATATGTTTGAGTAATCCACGATGATTAAGCAAAACAAGTAGAAAAAAATGTGATTTTGCGATATGCCATGATTGTAATGACCTCCTCTTTGAAATAAATCAGTTGTTTGTCAGAAGACTCATGTCTGCATAAGCACAGGGCATTGCTGCAGACAGGAAGTGGCCTAGTCTGTTGACCTTGTCTCCCAGGGAAAATCAAAGCTCTCATTAAATTAAGGAAAAAACCCCAAACAACCCAGCTTGCCTTAGTGGAAGACAAAGGGAATAATATGTGTAACTTTTTTTAGTTTATGAATATGCAATCTGATATTTTAACTGCTTTTAAAAGCTCTTTTAATGCAGCTAAAAAGAGTGAGGTCAGATGTATTTTCTTAGGGCTATATTACACTCCATAAGGGTGAACAGGAAATGGTTTAAAGGAATGCCAAGAAACTCCTATTCCCTAACCGATTCCCTTCTTTCAACCAGCTTTATTTTACATTGCATGCTTCATCTGTTGTGAGCATTTCTGAACTGAGAATAGGGAAAAGTTTCAGTGTGTTAAGTTACATCATCGAAGTTCCTTTGCCTGCAATTTAAAGAAGAAAATGACTGGACTTAAAATACAAGTATATACAGACCAGGTGTGGGGAAATGAGGCCTCGGGTGATATGATTTAGCATAAGGTGTCCCTGCCCATGGCAGGGGGGTTGGAACTAGATGATTTTAAGGTCCTTTCCAACCCTAACGATTCTATGATTCTATGAAACTGAGATTTTGTTACATGCATCTCTGATCTTTTAGAAGTGGTGGGAGTGCTACCTTATTAACACTAGAAATGGTGATAGTTTAATGTCACAGGAATATTCATTGTGATTTCCAATTGTTACCACTGTTTTCAGGAATTTACAATTTACATTTATGCAGTGCAATCTCCATTTATTCCCTTCATTCCATGGATTCTGATTTTTCTGTTTCTTGGCTTTTCCTTAAGCAGCCTTTTTTTTTTTTCTTTCCAAATCTACTGCTGCAAATGGAAGTAAATATAGAAAATTGGAAAAAAAACCAAACCAAACAACTTAAATATTGCCAAATCCATGCTCTTACAAGCTTACAAAAACAAAAAAAAAGAGCAAAAAACCCCAAAACGGATTTCTTTAAAGTGTTTCTGTAGAGTACACTCACTGAAATGTTTCTGTCTCCTTGTTTTGCTTGTCACCCTGACTATCCAGTTAAGAAATACAAAGGAGCATCTCCTTGTAGGAAAGATAAATTGGAAGTAGATATTCCAAAGAGCCACACAAGGAATAGCTTGCTTTCTGGAGGCTCAGTGACCTGTACGCAGCATGGTCTTGGACCTCCTGGTGTTCATAAGTGAGGCAAGTCCCTGTCTCTGTGGGAAAGGTTACCTGCTAGAGCAAGTCACCTCTTTCTGAAGCTCTGAACAGATGTAACACCTGGCATCTAGTCTAAAAGCCCATAAATCTTTTCATACCTTTTCAATGCAGCTGTTACTGGTGATGTGATGGTTGTACCTATTGGCTGGTTAGTAGGGCAAATCTTGCAAGTGTTTGCTATGTTTGCCAGAGTGCTGCCACAATGAACATGTAAAGCTAAACCAGAAGTGTACTAAATTTCTTCATAGCATGTGTGAGTCTTGTCTCTTCATGAGTCATTTCAAACACATACACGTAAGTGTAAGTTCCAAAACTAACCTACTGCTTATCTTTAAATATCCTTAAATAGTCACATTAGGCATCATTCTGTGCTCTTTCAAACTTGGATATCAACCCAAGATGTCTAAAGTATGACAAAACTAGATAAGTTGACTAGTAGTGTTGGTACACATTCAGGAGTTTAAACTTACTGTTTTTTGGCTCCTCTCATATTCAGAAGGCACAATTGTCTTCCGTAGCTTTTGAGCATAATGATTTGGCTTTCCAGGGTTCAGCAGCTCTGCTGACTGCCTAGTTTAGGTGATCTCTTACACATGTGTTTTCAGAAGTCAGAAATGTTTGCACAACAGTAATTATTAAAGAGTGCTAGGAGTTCTGGTTATGAAATCCAACACCTATAACAATAATTAACACTGAATGGTTGGATGGAAGGCATATAGTATGCTAAGAATCTACAATTAGGACTGAGTGCTTGCTACATGATGTCAAAACCTTGGTTGTTAAATACTGAAGTTCATTAGGCATGTGGGCAGGAGCTTACAATGAAATTAGAGGGTCTTCTCCAGTTTTTCTGAACTTGTAATTGCACACTTAATCGGGTTTTTATGCAGTTAATCCTTATCAAACATGTGATTTGTTGCAGCTTTGAACTGTAAGGGGAGATTCAGAATTATTGAACTTTTGATTTTACATCCCTCTCTCCCCCTGCATTTCTGGTGAGTTTTCTGTTTCTTCCTGGGCTGTTTTGGTAGTGGAAGATATTAAGAGAGGAGGCAGCCTACCGTTTTTCTTTTTGCTTCAGGACTACTATGGCAAAGTTGCCTTGAGACCCTAGCTGAATCTTTAACACTGCTTCCCTCCTGCAAAGATGGGGAGGGCACTTCAGTCTCTCTTTGTGGGAAAAGGGTTGGGACATTTGAGATTGTCTACCACTGCTGAGCCCTGGAGAAAAGTTCTTGGTTGGAAGCAAAACAAACAAAAAACAAAACAAAGGAAAAGAAAATATGTGTATTGACATGAAGCCTGAGTTATATTTGAAATAGAAAAATAAGAGCTTGCAATGACATGAATCATCATCCATGTTCTGTTCCTTGTTTTCTCTTTAGCTGTTGGTGGGTGGAGTTCTGAAGTATTTCAAGCTAAACTAACTTCAGAAGACCCTAACTTGGGAGAGAGTTGCCGTTAGCCTGGGCTTCCATTGTCCTACTGCAGCTTTGAGGATGTTTTTGGCATTTCTTCATGTGGCTTTTTCACACTGCCCTTGAGACGTTGCACTTACCAATGGGTCTTAGTTGTTGTTACTGCTATAATGAAAAGCATCATTGCAAAGCTGTGTCCCCCTCCCTCTTTCCATATCCCTTTGCCATTCCCAGCAAGCTGATGGGGTATCTGTACCGCAGAAAGCTAGTATGGGGCCAGGATCTTGTAATGCGTAGTGCTGTTATTTTTATTCCCTCTTCTTGCCCTTGCAGCCTGAGAGGTTCTTCTCTTATAAAGTTTCATTTTAAAATGAAAGCCACATTTCTCTTTCACATCATACCTAAAGGAGATATAGTGCTTGTTTGTGGAGCAGTGGGTAAACATAATTTGCACTATGCATGCTTGCTGAACATTAATAAATTCCAATCACCCAAGCTGATGAAAGACACATTATCTGTTTCTGGCAAGAATTATGTTGCATCTAATTAGGCCCAACTTAAAACATAGCATTTCATAAGCAAAGTTAATTACAATGTTCTTAGTCTTTGTTACAATAAAGCCTAATGGTGGGGAAAATCAGCAGCTGATGTTGATTTGTGTTCTCTTATTTAATGCTTAACCATGTCAGTCTTCTAGTATGTAAGCTTGCCAGACCTGCCATGCACCACAGTTGCTGGGAAGAGCGTAATTTCAGCCGATGGGAATGAGAAGAGAGAATCTTATTTCCAGTATTGGAAAGCAGTGTAGTGTTCATGCAGTTCTGCATCTTCAGTGACTCGATAGAGAGACAGTTTTTAAGGGAGTTAACCAACTGACTTTTTCCAGCTGACTTTTTGTTTGCAAGATGATGGGGTGGAGCTGCTCTATTTGGTGCTAAAAGTCCCAAACATTCTTTTTGCAATCTTCCTTAACTTCCTATTTCATCCCCCAATTTAAATCTCCTTTCCTAATCAAAAGTCTGCCTGATTTGTATTGTAAATATCACTACATACTCTGTAAAAGTTGTAATAGTGACCCTTTCAAGAAACATCATATGAATATTTTGCAATGTTTCTTGAGATTGGGAAGAGTCATTCTTAGATTTCTTAGGTTTCACCAGGTCCTTTGAAGCAGCAGAACTACTGAGGCCTCCTTGCATGTTTTTTTGTGTGCTCCTTCTCCACCTTATCTCAGATCTTCCCACTCTGGCCTTCAGTGTCTGCCATTTCTGCTCTATTCTCTGATGCATGTGTAGAGCCAACTCTCTCCCATGTCCCATTTGCCTGCTGGGCATCGGGCAGTGTCTGCTGGGGCTGTTCCAAATTGCTAAAGCAAGTAAGTGCAGTTAGCTGTTTGGCATTTGACAGATCAAACAAAACAGCTAAGCTCATGCTGCAGCCTTTGGTGGAAGCGCTGTGTTATTCTTGTCAACATAATCACTGTTTTTCACGAAACTTGCATGAGCTTATTTATCTTGGAGACTGCTTCCTAGCTTTCAGTAATCTTAGAGTAGGTGTACTGGTGTAGAGTGATTGCATAAAGTTCTTGTTGGGGGTGGGGTGGGGGTTGGGGAAGGAACTGACACCAAATTAAAAGCTATTTCTGAAGAATAGTTCTGGAACAAGAACAGGACCCTCAGACCTGTATTGCTGAGTTTGCTAAAACTAGCCTTACCACAGGCTGTAGGTTTCTCTGGCACTTGGTCACGAATACCAGTAGTGCTAACAGAAAGCTACCAGCTGGGACCAGTTTTTAAAGCTGACAATTTATTTTCAAGAATAGGGATGTGGTTTCTGCCTATGCTAAGTAAATGTATTAGAGGATTCAATTCAACTCTGTGAAATAGATGGAACATTAAAAGTAGTGTTGCATTGAACTTGTTTAATAAAGCTACTTTACATGGCTGTTCTGGACACTGTCTTTATTTTGGCAAGCATCTGGCTACACTTGCAATTTGAGAATAATTAAGGGTAGATTGTTTTTTCTGGTGCTTTGTGCAGTGACACTTTCAACCACGACTGGAGCCCTGAAATGTTAGGATCTGCACATATGTAACTGCACAGTTTCACATATAATAAAGAGATCTCAATCTTCTGCTACATTGCAGCATTTTTTTTTTTTTCCCCTGCCTGAAATGGTACATGTTTTGTTTATGTCTGCCCAAAGGGTACAGACATATTCTGTCACTGTAATTGTTTTGAAAATTGAAGTGGTACGTCTTGCATCCTATTCCTTGCTATTTTTACACTGTTGATGAGGACAACAGATGAACAGATTATAGGGTATTTTTTTCATTATCATAATCATGCGTCATTGTATGGTGTAAATTTTTCTGCTTCACCTTTCAGGGATGGCAGTTATTGACTTAATGTCTGAAGATGCAAGTATCTCACATTATGCATTGATCTGGATGGTTTTCAGGAATGCTGCCTGCCTGGTACCTACTCTGTCCAGGCTGCTGGCTCCTCCAGCCTGTCAGAGCAGCAGAGATTTTAGGGGGAAAAAAAAATGTACTGAGGTGCCTTGTTTCAGGAGAGTTTGCCTTAAACCAGGCAGTTACATGGTTACATGCAAACCTGCATATTCTGTATAGGAGATATGTACAGCACTCTTGCTAGGTTCCTGGAGAGCTTCTTACAAGACCCTGTTACCTGAACAAGTGAGCGGTCAAGATGTGGTACTCTATTAGCAAGTCTATCGGAATGATTTCTGCATCTTAGACAAGTATAAGTGAGGGATGGACAAATCTGCAACATGAGTTTGCTCTTCTGGGAGAATGAACTCTTTGTGGTCTTGTTTCCCATCCCTTGGCATCCTATCCATCTTCTGAGAAGACCAGCAAGCAAGATGCTCCACTACATGGTACTGACATTGATATTGTACAGATGTAGTGACTTTCATAATCTTTCCTCTTAAGTACACACGATTCGATTTTGCACAATTAAGTGCAAAAAATTGTTTAGTGTAGATGAACCAGAAGAGTTGTGGGACTAACTGCAAAAAGATTTTGCCCTTTCTTTGTAGGGAGGCAGTGGGACTTGTAGCAAAATGCATCAAACCACAATCTGCATGGCTCTGAGGAATAGAATACATAGTTGTGATACCATCTCATTTGAGCTCTGTACTGTTTCTACTTGTGGTGTTTCAATAGTGCAGTTGTTTTGTGAGCCTGGGATGCTCTCTGGAATGATACAGAGCATGTGACTGCCCATTGAGTCATCTGTACAGTATAAAGGCGGGAGCAGGAAAGTACATTCTAAAGCAAATCTTGAAAACTTGCATTCAGTGGTAAAAATAGGACTTTGCAATGCTGCCATTGTAAAACACAAGCAGTCACTGACCTCTTAGTTAGAATGCCTGATGCAGGATGCTATAAAAACTTTACGGCACACAGGTTTTTTTTTTCTTCATTACTGGAAGTTGGATTTGCAAGGAAAAGCTCTGGTTCCCATTTTCATCTGAAATATGAACTCTGCTTTACATTCCTGACCCGTAACAGAGCTATTCCAAAGACATGCTTTTTCTCCACCAAAGCAGCATGTGTTGAATTATAATGGCCCATCCTGCAATGCAGACATTTTAATTTTCAACAGGCATGGATGTCTGCAAGGGGGTGAAAGTTCAGGGTGAGGGGGAAGGCTAACTCAGAAAATGTGAACAGAAATATGCTCCTTTCCCAACCCTCTGATCTCTAAAGCAGTCTCACTACAAAAATGAAAAAAAAAAAAAAAGAAAAAAAATGAAACCAGAAAGAATTTTAAAACGATTTTTATCTTGAGAAGGACTTGATGCCTGTCTGAGGTTTTGGAATGCGAGTAATGAATTAAAAGCCATCTTATGTTTGTGTACAACTTCACAGTATTTAGATGGTGGGGGAAAAATAAACCTTTGTCTGAAGGCTAAAAATAGATCTGTAATTATGTATAATAGGCAAATACAACTGTCTGTCTTGCTTAGCTGCTTAGCCTTGACGTTTTGGCCTGGAGTAAGGGGAGCCTTCTGCAATCAGTGCTTTCCATTGAAAACACTGAAATTCTTCACGCCTTGTAAAGCATGTTGTCTGCAAGTTGTGTGCATGTTGTTGAGCTGTTTAATTTCGGCTCCTGCTGTATCTGTTGCTCACTACTCATCTGGCTCCATTCCAAGAAGATGCTGAGTCGTTTGCTAAATGGAGTATGAAGCTCTTGCTGGTGCAGTCTGGTTGCAGCTTTCTGTAGCTTAGGGATTGGGCAGCCTAAGAGGTAGCTGCTGTAGTAATAAAGGTACAAACGCTGTACTTCTGAAAAACACTTGAGTGGGGAGTTTGAGGGGGAAGTTGTGTGTGAGTAGCTGAAGAGCTTAGATTGTGGTGGTGGATTGACTGTTGTAGAGTTCTAGAAACATCTACTTGACTCCCTCAAAGAAGAGGAGCATCAATTTTTTTTGCAAAAGCTTATCCACCTTGATATATATCTTACTAGAATAATGCTATGTGTCATTAGAACAGTAGACATGGCATGCATTACTTCCTGTACATCCTTAGGCAGTCTTATGAAGCAGGCAGGTGTTATGTATACTAACATAATAGGGGACCCATCTCAGTTGAAAGGATCTGTAAGTTCCTGCTTGACAACAGGACTTAGAGGAAGGCTGTGGAGCTCTTATTTTGTATTTTAATACTTATTTTATATTTTAATTGGTATTAGTGTTTGTTCAGCAGGAATGCTGAAAAGGGAGGAATTTGTAAAATCAGTGCAATAAATGCTAATCAAATGATGCTTTCTGTGTCCCTAAACAGCCTGTAGCTTCTGTTGACCTTGTTACTCTGGCTTTTTGATTATTCCTGAAATGTACAGGGGTGCATGTACCTTAATATCGTGTGAAATTTGTGCTTGGTCTCCCTGTAGCAGTTTCAAAATCCATATGTGGAAGTGTGTGCTTTATCTTTTTTCTGTTTAATTGAGCAGTTACAAATTTCCTCTTACTCTTGTCCATGCTCATAGAGTGACTGCAAGTGAATGTTTTGGAAAAAAATAATCTTTTTACCTTTTTGAAGACTACCTGTGGCTGATCCAGCTGTGTGGAATACATTTAAATACAGACAATATAGCTAAGTCTAGTTAGTGTGGAACAGGTTGCCATGATAACATGCTCCATCCTCCCACATAAGCAGTTAAGGAAACTGGAATGCTTTAACCATGCAAATCAGATATAATTATACTCTTTGAATGGATTCTTTGGCTTTTTTTGCTGTTGGTGCAAGAAACACCCATTTGTGCTGTCTGCAGAAATGGGACAAGAGTATTCTTCAGTACTGTGCATCACCATAGATTTGTTGAGCTCCTTTTTTGTAGCTCTTTGCAGTTCTCATGTGACTGTTTATTTGCGGAGCTCCGCAGTGTATTTTCCAGGTACAAATGATTGCAGGCTCAGTTTAGAAGGAGCAATTTCAAGATGAGTCTGCAGCTCTACTTTTTAAAAATAATCATGAGTATTTGTTGCAGCACACATCACTAAATACCAGCTCTTTCTCTGTCCCAGAGACTGTATTAAAGCAATGAAATAATTGGTATATTTTCTACATTTGGTGCGGAGAAAGCCTATTTGGATCAATGTTTTCAGTATGATACATACTTGTTAACTGTATAAACTCTTAACAAAAGCAAGCAAACAGGAAAAAGGCCATTGTGTGTAGCAGGCTCCTGTTGCACCATAGTGTTAATACACTCAAATATACTCGGATCTGGACACAATTATTTTCTCCATTATGTTGAAATTCTAGCTATGATGGGAGGGTAGTTTAAGTGCTAACTACTTTGATGGCTGTTTTCTTTTGTGTCCTTGTGCTCTGCTCAAGCCCCTAGAAATTGACTGACTGTATCTAACGGAGATGTATTTTACCAAAATGTATCTTGTGAATTCTGAGAGCTGTCTGGGAGTGATCTCCAAGGGAACCAGGCTTTTCCTGGCACAATTCTATAGCTCTGTTTAAAGTAAGTGCTGCTGGTGTCTGCCTTTGTGCAGTAGGAAAAATGCATCATTTTTCATTAGACACAAGTAATTAGCTCTCTGCTTATAGACCAGTGTTGTATTTAGAGATCATCCACGTGGGACAGGCTCTGCCACCTCTCTGAAAGAGTTCAGCATTAAGTCCCAAGCTCCCAGGGTTGAAAAAGACCATGTGTTGAAGCACGCTAAACTTCTGAGGTTGAGAATAAATCTTTCTGTACTCATTTTGCCACTGATTTCTCCTTCAGCCAACTAAAAGACAGTATTGACTTACTCTCGTGAGAGGCACACACGCAGCCAGTGGAATATGTAGTGAAACCTAAAGTCTTAAATGTTTGGGTTTCTTTTGTTTTTTCTTTTTTTTTTTTTTTTTTTTTAATCAGGCTACATAAGTACTTCTTAAACATAGTAACTTTTGATGGCTTAAAAATAATTAAAATTATTCACTACAGTACCTAATTTTTCTAGGTCTACTTACATACGTGGATTTTTTTCTTGCCCTTTTATTGTGTGTTTGCTATCTCATGCAAACAACATACAGATCATAAACAACACAGTATGTTATTTTGGACTTTACATTGAAATTCTCTCATGTCTGTTTGTAAAGTATGTCTTTTAAAGCAGCAGCGGCATGACTGGCTACAGTGCTCGCAGTAACTCAGAGAATGCGTAGTGTGTCAGGATGTATGGAGTGTGTTGATAAAGCTCAGTTAGACTGGCTGTCATCCACTTTCCACTTCACTTTTCCGGTTTGACATTAAATGTTTGGAGAACTTTTTGCATAGGCATAGAAATAAAAGAATGACGCGTTCTAAAATAAAACAAAGCTAAGGAAGTGGCTGGCTACCCATGAAGCTCAATATTTATCTAGAATTTTGATTTCCAAATAATGCAGTATTCCCAAAATGTCTTTCATTTGCCAAAATATTTGTTGTCTTCATTAAAAAGCACACAACACAACAAAGAAAACCCCAGGAACGCCCACTAAAACAAAACAAAATCCCAAATCAAAACTGCAGTGGTGGAATTCTCCTTTTCCTCATTTATACCTGATGTTGATTCTTTGGTGTAATTTCCAGTGTGAAAACCTAGTGCATAAAAGCCTCCCATCTCATTCTGTCATTCCGTGGAGGCTGCAGATAACCTTCCAATAATTGTGATACAACCTTCCAGTAATCATAAAGATGTCTTGTGCCATCGGCAGTATTGGTGCTAAAGTGAAGTGGCATTAGAGGTGGCAAGCCTGTAGAACAGCCCAGTTTTACGATAGGGAGCACAGTAAAACCAGTTCAGTGGCTGGGCAGCCATTCACCAAGCAGCCTCAGGCAACGTGTTGTGTCAGGGACTTGAGTACAAAGCCTTGGACAGCTGCAGCACAGAGGTTTAATTTGTAGTGGTGTTGCAGAATGAGTGCCAAAACTTTCCTCACTCCTAAGGAAACACTTTCCAATGCATAATCATTCAGCCTCATAGTGTTCTTTGGAGATGCTGAAGAGCATTTTGTTGTTTTTTTCCTCAAGTGGATAACAGGGTTATGTGGTGAAGGTTATGAAGTACTTGCCTGTTCACACTTCACTGTAATTTCTGTAGTCACTACAGTAATATTTTTGCTAATAGCAGTATCTTCACTGTAACCTTTCCTGGAAAAGTAACAGGACGCTGATTTCACTTTCTTAGCTTTGTCAGTCTTTTCCCATTCAAACAGCATACCAGGCCAAAAATCTTTAAAATTTGGTTTCTTAGGGGTGTTGTGAAATACTGTGTGGAGTTTTCCCATTAGAAGTCCTTGATTTTTTTTTTTATTTTTAGGGCAGTGAATTTTTTTAGAAGGATAAACCAAAACTGATATATGATATTTGATACTTTGACAGTTTTTAATTTTTTTTCTTTTTTTCCTAGCATGCAGGCCAAATTCATGAGAGCTTCCTTTTCAAATCAGTATTTAGGTACATAAACTAGATATTTAGCTTTCAAAATGGCTACTTCAACAAATAGTTCACTATTTCTGTAGTAGGATGTGCATGGCGTAAAATATACTTAATGTAATAGATGATGGTCCACTAAAGTTCTAGCCTTCTATAGTGAAGGATCCAAATTTATAGTAAAGTTCTCAGCCTCTGTCAGAATGACTGTTTTATCCATCCTTATTTTTTTATGCAAACCCTTACTTAAAGCGTGGCTGTAGCCTGTCCTCAGTTCAGACTTCAACCCTTCACTCAAGTTGTCATTAAAAGCTCTTACAAAATTGTAGGAATTGATGGCTATGGTATGAGGAGACCATACAATCAAAAGTATTACAGCTTTCTGTCTGAGTGGTTAGGGCAGCATAGCAAAATCTGGTGGTTTTAAACCAGGCATCCAGAAAATGTTGGGATGGTGACATAGCTCTTGCCTGTTGAATTCAAGATTACTTCCTTGCTTTTCTTAATTGTCTCTGGATACTTGAGAAGGAGCTAAGAAATTGCTAGGGACCTATAGCATACAGGTTGCTTGAGCACAGGGGTTCATTTATTGGGAGGTGAAGCACAGAAGAGGAGTAGCAATGCTGTTTTTTTTCTTTCTACTTTCCATCTCCCTGCTAAAGAAAAATTGTGTCATGTGTGGTTACCTGGTTGTTTAGGGCAGTGTTTCTAGCATGACCTATCCTATTGCCCATCAGGCTGTATGAATACTGGTCTTCCGCTCATTTTTGTTCTGCTGAACAGGAGGCGGAATAGGAGCTGTGGTGCAAAAAGCAGTGGGGCCAAACAGGTTTCTGTTAAGAACAGAACAGTCAGATTGAAGGTCCCTAGTCTTTTGTTTCGGGTAGTATCTGTCAGTGTGTATGTAGGGAAGAGCAAGCGCTGAGCAAGTGTGTGTGAGGCTTCTCCATAATACTTTCCTAGCTGCAAACTATTTTCAGCTCAAGCAGTTTTTGAACATGGAAATTAATTTCTTGTGGTTTGCATGAATATCTCTTCCAAATCTGAAGTGAATCTTTCTACCTAATATGTGATCAGGCCCTCCTTGTACCCGCCTATTGCTTCTACAGCGTCCTTTGAAAGGAATTCCACAAGTCTACCATTGACTTTATTTTGTTTGGTTTTGACCTTGTTCAACTTCCATGTGATGGTCCTTCACTGTGCTGGAAAAATGATGCTGAACAGTTGATCCCCATCCAACTCCCCCATATTATTGTTTTTGTCAACTTTGTATCCCCCTTAACCTGCTGCTTTTTTTGAGTCTGAGGCACTCTAGTCTGTTCCTTCATGCAGATGCTGTTTTGGATCATCTTGGAGCCATCTTCAGAGAAGGCTGAGGTTCTCAATGACTACTTTGCCTCAGTCTTCACTGGCAAAGGCTCTGACCACACCACCCAAGTCTTGGAAAGCAGATGCAAGGACTGTGAGAATGATGACCCTAGGCCCACTGTAGGAGAGGATCTAGTTCAGGACCATCTTAAAAACCTGAACGTACACAAGTCCATGGGACCTCATGAAATCCATCATCAGGTCCTGAAGGAGCTGGCAAATGAAGTTGCTAAGCCACTGTCCATCGTATTTGAAAAATCATGGCAGTCAGGTGAGTTCCCGATGACTGGAAAAAGGGAAATATAACCCCAGTTTTCAAGAAGGGAAAAATGGATGACCCGGGGAACTACAGACCAGTCAGTCTCACCTCTGTGCCTGGCAAAATCTCGGAGCAGATTCTCTTGGAAGGCATGCTAAGGCGCATGAAAAACAGCAAGGTGCTTGGTGACAGCCAGCATGGCTTCACTAAGGGGAAATCCTCCCTCACCAATTTGGTGGCCTTCTATGATGGGGCTACAGAACTGATGGACAGGGGTAGAGCAGTTGATGTCATCTACCTGGACTTGTGCAGAGCGTTTGACATTGTCCCGCATGACATCTTTGTCTCTAAATTGGAGAGACATCAATTTGATGGATGGACCACTCGGTGGGTAAAGAACTGGCTGGATGGCTGCGCAAAAAAGATCTGTGGTCAATGGCTCGATGTTCAGATGGAGACCAGTAACGAGTGGCGTCCCTCATTGGTGCTGGGACCGGTCTTGTTCAACATCTTTGTCGGTGACATTTACAGTGGGATTGAGTGCGCCCTCAGCAAGTTTGCCGATGACACCAAGCTGTGTGGTTCGGTTGATACTCTGGAGGGAAGGAATGCCATCCAGAGGGACCCTGACATGCTTGTGAGGTGGGCTGATGCCAACCTCATGAAGTTTAACCATGCCAACTGCAAGGTCCTACACCTGGGTTGGAGCAATCGCAGGCACAGCTACAGGTTGGGCAGGGAAGAGATTCAGAGCAGCCCTGTGGAGAAGGACTTGGGGGTGTTGGTTGATGAGAAAATGAACGCAAGCCAGCTTCAGTTTGCGCTCACAGCCCAGAAAGCCAGCTGTATCCTGGGCTGCATCAAAAGGAGCGTGACCAGCAGGTCGAAGGAGGTGATCCTGCCCCTCTACTCTGCTCTTGTGAGACCTCACCTGGAGTATTGTGTGCAGTTCTGGTGTCCTCAGCATAAAAAGGACATGGAACTGTTGGAACAAGTCCAGAGGAGGCCACGAGGATGATCAGGGGTCTGGAGCACCTCCTGTATGAAGACAGGCTGAGGAAGTTGGGGCTGTTGAGCCTGGAGAAGAGAAGGCTGCGTGGAGACCTCATAGCAGCCTTATAGTATCTGAAGGGGGCCTATAGGGATGCTGGGGATGGACTCTTCATTAGGGACTGTAGTGATAGGACAAGGTGTAATGGGTTAAAACTTAACCAGAGGAAGTTTCGATTGGATATAAGGAAGAAATTCTTTCCTGTAAGGGTGGTGAGGCACTGGAATGGGTTGCCCAAGTAAGTTGTGAATGCTCCATCCCTGGCGCTGTTCAAGGCCAGGTTGGACAGAGCCTTGGATGACCTGGTTTAGTGTGAGGTGTCCCTGCCCATGGCATTGAGGTTGGAACCAGATGATCTTAAGGTCCTTTCCAGCCCAAACCATTCTATGATTCTATGATTCTGTCTTTGCACTTCTGAAATTTTTCCAGCTCTAATGCCATTTTGGAGAATGAGAACAATGCCGCACATTGGTGCAGCATTGAATAAACAGCTTGAATGTACAGTTGATATACACTCCGTAGTTGCTCTATTTTCTTCGTTATATCTTACTTGGTGATTCCTAAATCTTTAGTTTCATAGGGATTGGGATGGGTGTCAGGAAACATGGATGCTTTTCTTTGCTCACCCTTGTAGTCACTTGTCTTCTTGGTTTCTGCTGCTTCTCTAGATTTTCGTGTTGATGTAGTTAAGTGTGCTTACTGGTATGGAAAAGGATACTCAGTGTATGCTCCTTAAGTGACTGCCAGGACCCTGTCTCTGTTGCAAGCAAGGTATTATTACATAGGGGGAATTGTATAATGGTGATGTTAGAAAAGCTGTGGACTATTTAAATTTCAGTCAGTCCCCAGTAATTTTCCCTTTCTAGCTTTGTCACTATGAGAAATGAAACTATTGCTGCTTCTCATTTTTCCTCACTTTTCATGCTAGAATCAGTGTATTTTTCTGCTAGAAGCTGTCTTGAGTTGTGGTTGGATTTTAACTACCTATAATAAAAAGTGGGGTTTTTTTGATAGGACTGTTAGACATTGCATGCTTAGTTAAGGCATCTGTGCATGGCTTCTTAAATGGTGCCCTGAATATAATGAGGACAAGAGTGATAACAATGTACTGAATGGTTACCATTAATTTCAAGTGATTTTGTGAAATATTTTAATAACTGAGGTATTGATGACTTCTAGTGTGCATTTTTGAGTAATCAAGGAAGAGTATTTTACCTGTTATAGGTGATAGCTCCAGTTTCCTTCTTAGAATTTATTTTCATTCAACGTTTACATAATGCAAAAACTTTTGCCACTTACTGTATGCATATTCTTAGTTGATGTGTATCCTCCCTAGATATTTTTAAAGGGGAAGCTCTTTGAATTTCCAATACTCCTTTAAACTTCTTTTCTATCATTTGCATGTTATTTAAGTGTGAAGCAGTAATAAACCACAAGTTACTTTTGAAGTTTATAATGGCAAACTTTTTTGAAGCTATATTGCTGCAGAAAGGTGTAACAAGCAAGTAGTTCATTATACCTATTTAGCTGAGCAGTGTTCATAACAATAATGGTTGATGCATTCATGAAGATTGTAAGATCGATACACATTTATTTTTCAAGAGAAGGTTTAAGAGTATTTAACTTGGAGGCTTCTAAAAACCTCTGCTTATTTGTGTGATACCTTTTTAACATAGCTAGCCAGATGGATTCAGGGAATGCTTGTGCATGTCGCATATGTCTAATGCCTTTCCTTCTCCTGGGACCAAACTGCATTACATCATATTTTATGATTACAAGACAGAATTTTAGTGGAACTTGGCCATATGGTTGAGTCATTTGTTCTCTTCAGTTTTGGAAGGATTACACTAGCATCTTCAAAAGACTGTTAAATTTACTGGGGCTTTTTAACCCCTAAAATGCGAAACCTTCTGCTGTCTCTGGCAATGAAAATTGCCTCATCTTCATATTATTTAGTTAATTATTTAATTAGCTTATTATTTATATAATCCTTTACAGTTATTAACTGAATCTGTTAAAGATGCTATTACAGGATGAAAAAAATAAAAAGATGCTTGTATGTTATTTTGGGTTTCCTGTCTCATGAGATGGAAGGGACCCCCAAAGATGTGATGTGGATTCCTAGAAGAAACAAAAAAATCCAAGAAACACACGTTATCTACGTTTTTGTCATGACTCACAAAGCTCTTGGGCATTTTCTTCCTTGAAGAACTTAAAACCTGTTAGAAATCCCTGTTCTCCTGCTCTCACTCCACACTTTCACATAAATTATTGAAAAGTGTGTTTTGAAAAGGATGAGAATTGACTGTCCATTTGCTTCTGGGAGCAGTCTGAATTGACCAGTTGTTTATTCATAGTTATTGCATTAGGTGCACTCCAAGAATACAGTATAGCCTTAGTGTACCACCTCAATCTCTGAAATGTATATAAACATATGTAATAGGGAACGTGACTAGGGATATTTGTCAGGTTGCTCTGCTTGTAAGGATCAAAGGGGTAGGGTGTCTTTAGGGAAGCATTTTATAAGATTTCTATTATTATTAGGCTTTTCTCTCTCATGTCAGCCACTCCCTAGACCCTGACAAAGAGGTTATGGGTGTAACAGGGATGATTTGATGGTGGGAAATGGGCTGATAGCACAGCAGGCCCACTTATTTTACATGGGATTATGTGCTCTGTCTCTAAAGAGACCAGGCACTGTACTGTCCTTCAGGATTTTATGCTTTGTGCATCTTTTCATTGTAAATTTTTAACTCACAGTGGCTTTGTATTTGGGAGGTGAAAATCTCTAGGTTGTTCAGCTGCTGAACATATTATAGAAAATGTGCATGGATCTTGTGAAGAAATCAGAATATAAACTAAGCAACCCAAGTAGGGTTTCTAGATGTAGCAGCAACAGTATTCCTCACAGAGGGGGATCAAAACTATGACACACAAAGCATTGGCAGTACTTATCTCTAACGAGGAGAGTAACTTAATGACTGTGGCATGCAAATATAATCCAGCCTAGAAGTAATTAATAAGAGCCAAGTGAATCTTTAATTAAACAACAAAAAAAAAGAGAAGTCTGTGTGTGACTTCTGTCATATTGTGTGAATAATCCTCGCGTGTTTGGTGAGGTGCAGGGCATCCAAATTAGCAAGAGCACTATAGGAGTAGCACTTAATGCTCTCATAAGTTGCACATGGATAAGAATATTCAGATGAGAATGGGAGGTTTATTTATGTGTAGACTGGTCCATTAATACTGGACTGCGGTGGTTCTGCCAGGCAGCAGATAGCTTAATCACTGTTTGAACAGGCAAGAGCTAAGCCCCAGCAGTAGCTTGGGGTAGCCCAAACTGTGTTTCCACCACTGCTTGGAGATTGGTGTGGCAGCTCTGGCTCTCGCCAGGTGGAAGGTGAGGCCATCCACGCCTATTCAACAGAAAATCTGCATAAGAGCTGTGCATGTTATTATGCATCACTGTAAAGAAATGGGGCTCCTTCTGCAAGTGAGGCCCAAGGGAAGGAATCAGAGTGACTGCCTGCTTGCTCTTTCTCTCCTTTTACTTAAGGCCTGCCACGTGTGTGCAGTTGAATGTTCCACATAGAGTGATGCATAAAAAACTTGTCTGATTCTTGGTGCATGTGATGTGGAGGATAAACACTGTGGGAAGATGTGTGTGAAATCTCACATGCTCTTCTCTGGCTGCTAAAGTGGATTCTATTTTCATGCAAAACAATTGCTTGCTTTCCCAATTTTTTAAATCCAAATGGGAATCTATCTTAGGTATAACTTTCCTGTGACTCTTGGATTATCCCTTATTGCACCTGTGGAAGTAAAAGCAGCTGAGCTTAGTTTCCTGCTTTAATACTTGATTTTGGAGATTGACAAATATTAGATCTAGAGGTCAATCCAAACACAAACATCTATCAGTGGCCTCATGAAGATCAGACAATGAAACTTTTTTGCCTTCTTTTGTAGTCATGAAGCACTTTTGGAGATAGAGTTGAGCCCTTGAAGACTCCAAACAAAATAATTTCTTGGAACAGGGATTTCTCTCTATGTATGCACTGTGTTTTGTTTGGCCTTGTCATGGGTTTCAGAATAGAAGGCTATAACCTTGTAACAGTGGATATGTCCTTTACAAGAATGACAAATTCAGCTATAAATAGACTGTTTTTCTACTCTGAATAGTTTAGAGATTGATACATGTTTTGTTGTGAATTCTGAATTTGTATTGCTTCCTACAGTGACATTCTAGTAGATACAAAAAAAGAATGTGAAGTGGTTCTAAAAACAACCATCTAAGATACTTTCTGGTGCTTGTGGAGAATATTAAGATGATGGAGGTTTGTCAAGTAAATACTTCAGTCTTCCTGGTAGAGAAAAAAAAAGGGGAACCACTTTAATTGCGAACTGTGCTATCATGTAGATATTTGTAATATAAAAATAAAGTGACATGATGGCTTGTACCTTATGAATACATCTTACAGTGTAGTAATAATGATCAGTTAATGTAATTTTGGATATTGCGCAATCCTGCTTGGCGTTGAATTCTTTTTTTCTTGTTTGCAGACTTCCTAATTTGCTTGGGAACTCTATTCCCCTTTGCAGAATAATGGGCAGCAGCTCTAAATTTAGTGAAAGCCAGTTTACTATGCAGAAGTGGCAAGATAAGCAGCATTTGGAGAGGTTTAGCAGTAGACAGGGGGAAAGATGGAGCCATAGGACTAAAGTGCCAGTCCTAGCAAGTGAGGTGATGTTGCAGTTGAGTGGGTTCCAGCCCAATGGTTGTACATTTGCCTATCTGAAAGAAAGAAGATCCAGCAAGTATCTATGTTCTCTGACTAAATTTACTGGTCAGCAGAAACTGGATGGTGTTACCAAAACTTCAGGTAGATGTAGTCAGATTAGATACTCATACAAGAAATAAGTGGTACTGAATTTAAAAACAACATTGAAAGCAAGCAGGCAGTTCTGTTAGTGTCTCAAACCAGAATGTTCTGATGTATGTATGCCTTGGTTATTGGTCACACTCTGATCTTCGCAGAACATTGTACCTAACACACTAGCGAGGAATGCAAGATAGTCAACACAATAGCTGAATAAACAAACTGTTTGCATAGTTGGCGTTGTCCCTGTATCTTACAGCCTGCTTACCTCTGAAACACATTTAGCAGATAAGAGGTGATACTAGATTGTCCAGCCAATTTCACTTTAAATCTCATAATTTCACTTTTTCTCAACTGACTGTGAAGCAGTTTTGCAGCAGAAATCCTGAAAATTTGAAAGACCTTATGTGAGTTGCTATTTGACCTTGATACATACCTAAAATCTGATGTTTCGGTAGTTTTTTGGTCTTAAACTTTATTAGAAAACGGTCTTTTCCATGCATCTCATGCTGATTGTAAGTTTCTTGTTTACATATTTTTAGTAAGTGTAAAGAAAACCTGAGGATTCTTGAGAAATGTGTGGGGTTTTTTAAGTCTATGTTTTGGCACCCCATGGATTTTTTTGAAAGAAAAAGCTGCCATGTGTCCAGCAATATAGAGAAGTTCCGTTAAGATGTATTTTAGTTTTAGTAATGTTTACTGAGTAATTTCAAGATGGGTAGAACAGTCATCTGAGTTAGTTCAGGTCTTAAGAACTATGTGAAAAGGCAGAACAATGAGAGATGGTCACTTCAGAGAAGATTGATATAGATCTTTTATTTTTAAAAAGTCCCTTGTGTTTTTAACCTGTGTTACGATAAACATTGCTTCATTTATACAAATACACAGAGTTAATTCTTCACTTTACTTTCTTCTGTCTTACTGAGAATGATGAATTGCATGTGGTGTTGTTACTGTTATACCCTTCGCTATCTCAAAGTAGAGATTAATCTCCAGTTGCTGTATTGGTGATGTGTAAGGTGATAACAAACGGGCAGTAGCTGGACTTACTGTCAGTGCTCTGGGGGGTATGTTACTGATGATTTAGATCTATGTTTTCTTATTTTATCCTAATGCCTTGAATGTTGTGAGCTTTTTGCTCATCACTTCCTTTGTCTCCATTGGAATGAAACTGGTTACATGAAAACATCAGTAACTGCTTAAAGAAATTATAAATCTTAATGTACATAGATATGATGTTAACATGAAATCTCACTGTTCCTCAAATGCAAAGATTGATTATTTTATCTTTTTAAAAGTCTTAAAAGTAGTAGCTGGAAGAAAAATACATTGTGGCCTTTACTAGCATGTGAAATGAGCAGCATATATGAGCTGTGTGCATCTCAGCCCACACAGAACTCTACCACATGCCTCTAAGCTCACTAGATGCACGTTAACTGTATTCCTTGGTCTGGGTGGACTGTGTCATGCTCTCCCTTGGAGACTTCTAGACTCAGAGTCTCTTACTCTTACAGAAATAAATCTTACAGCTGAGATACAAAGAGACTGCTTATGTATGCTTTATTAACTATGCAGATTCCGTGTACTGGGCTGTGACTACTGTGCCTTTAAAGTCAGTGAAATTGTGAAACCAAACACAGGTTTGTAAAATAAAACAACAACAATCCAAGGGGGAAAAAAAAAAAAAGGCAAAACAAAACCAAAACAAACAAGAAACTATCAGCAAAACAGCAAACTTGCATTTCTTCCCGTTCTTTTAATTTCTCAAGCCTTTGAGCACAGCTCACAAGCTGCATATTACAGTCATTATTTAAGCAAAAACTGTACTAACTTTTTCCTACATCTCTTCTCCCCATCCCCCAAACCTGCAGTCTCCGATGACCATTTCAGTCAGGTCATCTTTCCCCTTCTTTGCTGGTGAAAGACCCTTTCATTTCACAGCTTGTGGTCCCCTTTTGCCAGGAAAGTTTCCAAGCAGCCTCACTGGCTGACCGAAGCGCCCTGCTGAGTGACTTGCTGTTCAGTTGCATTATTCTGGGGTTCAGCATGAAAAAACATCTTGCTTGGATAATAATCACTTCTTTATCTACAGAGGCTACCCAATGAATGGATAATTATCAAGGTTTACTGACAATCTACCGTTAGTCTTTTGTTTGCAGTCCTTGTTCATTCACTCCAACTCTTCCTGCCTTCCCCATGGTGCTTTTAACCTCCGGTTCAAATGGAATTCATGGTCTGACAGAAATACAGTCACCAGCGTCAAACAAACGTTGTGCGTTTTGTGTGGACAGTTACCCCAGCTGTGCACAGGAGCCCAAGAAGCAGAGAAGGACAATGCATTAACACTTGTGGTTGTAATGCAAATTACTTGCATTACTGCTGCTGTTTCAACCTTTATAGAAATGTGTATGTAAGCTCTGTAAGTTGCAAATGTTTTGTCTTCTTATGTAAATAAAATTAGTATTATTAGCTGTCGGTCACCTAAAACAGGGAACATGGATGGTCAAGTGAAGCTGGAAAAGACTATTTCTGTTGTAGGCAATTAGCAACTTGTAGATGATATCACTACGAATTACTTTGAAAACCATTGTCACGCTTTGTTTTTGACAACTTAATTAGAGGTCAAGACCTCACTTGTGGTGAAGTTAATGAACATAGCATCTTTTGGCATGGCCTTCAGAGTGCTGCCCAGTGGAGTGCAGTACAAGAGAGGTCAGCTTACAATGCCACTGATGCTATGTTTGCACCATGGGCAGACTTTGAAAGGTACAGGAAAGAGCTGGAGCTACACCAGTTGAGAGAGACCTGGGGGACAGCAGCTTCTGGCATCTGCTGACCTCTGAATGTCCTGGGAGCTACTGCCACAGGTTTGGATAAGATGTTGCTGATAAGCTCAACATCCTGCTCTCTCTGCAAGGGAGATTTCTACTCCAACCAGAGAGGCTTGCTACTGGCAAATACAATGTCCAAATGGGGGATGGAGGTCAGGGAAAGGTGTAGCCTACTTACCCACATACCGCTGACCCTAGGTTATAACTTTTTCAGAAGAGCCATTCTTTTGAGAAAAGCCATCATCTTTTGTTTTCACTTTGAGGATGTTTTGTCTAGTCCATGCATTATCTACAATGGGATTGTTCTTAAGACTCTCTTGGGAAGTCCAGCACATGTGGACTTTCGTGGTTGACCTTGTGATGCAGTGGTGTTCAGTGGCTTTGCCATGTGATTGTTCGTGACGCCAGGCTTTAAGTATTCCTTTCCTTTTCAGACAGCGAGTTGCTGAGTTTGAAATTACTAGGAATTTGCTACTCAGCTTCCCTGCAGTTCTGATTTCAGGGCAGATAACTCTGTCTCCAGTAGGTTTGCAACAATGCAAGGTCACTTAAATCATCTCCTGTAGGCTGCATGCCAAAGATAAAGAAACAAAGTTGTTGTCCAGTTAATGTTTGCTCAAGTCTTTGCACATGGAAAACATTGTGTACAAGTGCTAAGTAGAGCTACCAGCTCTCCTAATATGTTGTTATTTCTTGCATGACATTTACCGATAATCTCAAAGGCAGCTGAGGCTTAATATCCTGATGTGATGGTGTTGGAAAAAGAATGGGTACCTTTTATATATTTTTTTAATTATTGAGCTTCTGTTCTAGAAAGGAAAATTTTCACTTTGTGATAGAGAAAGCAATATGTAAAATGGGTAGTGCAAGCGTTAATTATTAAAAAAAAATAGGCTTTGATATGAAGGTTTCTCTTTGGACTCAAAACAACCTGTCAGTTCCTCAACACACACATTGTGATCCCAATAATGGAGGACTTTAGTGGAAAGTTTCATCCCCAAAAATAGGGTAACTACTCTACTAGTATCTTGCAACCATAGAATTATCTCTGGGTTTGCAGAGGAAATAACCTGCGCATAGATAGAGGAAGTTTAGAGGAGACAGATAGCTGACAACTATCAGTGCAACTACTGTTGGTAACTGCTGCTGAAGTGTGTGTCTGTGGTGGATGGAGCTGCAGTTTTGAGAGTTCAGCCTATCTTGACAGTGATCACTGAAGGTGGTGTGAGCACTCTGCATTGGGCTTGAGTATCGTGCCCTTTTTAATCACTAATCATAAACTGATGATGTTAAGTCAAGCCCATCAGTTTTCCGCTGCCCTCTGCCTTACTCACTCCATTAACCTTCACTCCAGTGCGTTGTGCAGGAGTGGCTTTCCATCTTAAGCATGGCTAGCTCTTTCCTGCCAACTTTTTTTTCAGGTTCCTAAATGCTTAAATATGGAAAACACTTAACCGTTAGCAGAGAGATGTGTCTGACTGAGGTCATACAGCATGATTTCCTATTTGAAAAGTGAAAATTTAAGACTAAAGAGCATACTTGAGAGGGATGTTATATTTCAGTGAGAAGTGTAAACCCATCTCTGCTAAGCCACCTGATGTTTGAATTTTATCTTACCATCCTTTCAGCTATCACTGTGTTGTACTTGTGATTCCTTGCTTCAGCATGGCAGGTAATTGTTGCAGTTAGTGTTAATTAGGGATGATGGATTGCATAATTATACTACCATTAACAGGGAAAGATTCACTGTTCTTGAGCATGACTGAAAATTCCTTGTTTTATCCAAAACCTTGCACTTCTTGATCTTTAAGAAGCTTTAATTTGCTTCTTCATATGTAATGCCCATTGTTGCTACCTAAATTCAGCAGTATGCAAATGCTAACTAAAAAACCCAACACCATAAAAAAGCAAATCCACACCCCACCCCCAGCCTCAAGAGGTACTGAGTGAAGCACTGGTTTTCCTATATGAAGCTGAAACATGTCTCTTGAGCTGAGTTTTGCATGTGTTCACAAACCATTGTTATTGTGGAATGTTAATTGTTTGAAGGAATTGTTGATAACTGTTTGGCTTGTGGCCTACAGAAGCAGGGGGGGAGAGTGGGGTGGGTGGGTGGGGATAAAGAAAACTCACATTAGCAGTCTTTTCCAGGGTCAGATTCTTCCAAATTCATTATGTGCGTGTATACCTTTACACTGAGCTGGGGGGGGGTTTATTTGCATGTTACTTGTATAGCACCATCTGTCATGCTGGGCTACTCATTTAGTTATCTTGCAAAATTTGCAACGCTCTTAACACAAAACAAGTAAAAACCAAAAAAACGCCAACCCCTTAGCTTTATTGTGATGAAAAGTATCTGCTTAGCTGCTTGAGTCTGCTTTGTTGCTCTGGTGTTATACTAGAGATGTTTTTGAAGACCCTACTGCTAAGTGTATTAACCTTCAGTTTGGTGTGCCCTGTGTGGGTTTGCTCAGCATGTTACATGTCTAGGCATCTCTGACATGAAAGGAAACATTCATTTATACTACCTGAAAGAGTGGTAGTAACAGGACTGAAACTTGCCATAGGCTATTTGGTGGATGGTGCAGTGTTAAGTGGATGAAAAGTGAAAGTCAGTGGGTGTAGATAAAAGCAAAGGGAGAGTGCTGAGGGAGCCTAGTGATAGAGGGAGCAAGGGAAGATCTTGTGCTGAGGAGCCTAGGATGTGACACAGGGACAGTTGAAAAAGGAGCCTTACACAAACGTTTGTGCAGCCTGGATAAGTGGAATGGGACAGTTTATGAGGTTGCAGTGGAGGAAGCTTGATGCAGTGGGTTTATGAAGTTATGGTCTCCAGTTATGCTGACCACCTCAGTTCTTGCAGTACTCTTGCAGAAGGGAGCATCTCTTGTGCATGTTTTCCAGGAAGAACAAATACTGGTGCTGCATGACAAACGGCAGTTCAGGATGGCTTTTACACTGAACACTATTAACCATAGCTGGGAATACCCTAACCAGAAGTTCAGAAATTGTATGTAATGCAACCGTCACTGCCCCTATTCAGAGTTCCACTCTGGGCAGCAGTAGCTGTGCAGTTTTTAATTACATGAGGCACTGTGAGAGCCCTATTGACTTAAATACCTCCTACTTGCTTGCCAGGTCCTGGGTACCAGGTCTTTCTCGGTATCATATGTATTTTCTTTCCCTTTTTTTCCTGAAGAGGGTGGGTGATAGGGCTACATTTCACTATTGGAATGGATGTTTCTGAGAATCCGTTGCATGCCATTTATTTTATTAGCTGTATCTTTAACTTCTGGAATGCACTTTACAAAGCTGCTGTTTTGAACACAGTGGGGAAGAAAAAATTCAGTTCAGTCCTATCAGGGGAATACTTGAGCAACTATTTAAGCTTGCATAGTTAGTTATTCAGTGTGATTTATCCCTAATTTAATTTTGAAAATAAAATTAGGTCTGTAAATAAATTTCTATAACTTGCATTATAGCTAAATGTGTATAATTTTGAGAAAGCTTGAATATGAAATTGACATTTCATCTACAATAGTGAGATGTTCATTAATGCCCTGGAATGGAATCTTTATTGCTTTAATGAAGAAATGCATAACTTTGATATGGGCAGTACAGCATGATGGCTTTTAAGCATCTTATGTAGACCACAGCCATTTTAGTTTATAAATGAGCATTACTCTGCTGCACAATGATGAAGAGAAACTGCTTATATCCTTTTGTTTTCCAGTAGCAAACCAAAATTGCTGGTACAATTTAACAAGTGTTAAAGTTGTTATAATATAGAATCATAGAATGGTTAGGGTTGGAAAGGGCCTTTGAAAGCATGCTATTGGAAGCATATTAAATATGTGCCAGTCTCTAAAATTATGCATTCCTTAAACAACTCTGAGTCACAGCGCTTAGAAGAGACACTAATTAGACATAAAACTGAAAACAGTGGTCAAAAATAACTACCAAATCCTATCGTAGCCTTCAGCTTCTACCACTTTGCTCTAAGCAGGAAAAAGAATTAACAGCTTTATGTGAAAAATAAGGAAAGGTACACTAGCAGCCTTTCCTTGACACTGAGATGAATTTGATAGAACTGAGTGTTTTCAGGGTCCCTGCAAGAGACTCTGTCACTTAATGGTTTGTCCACATTCAGTTCTGTATAATTCTTAAATATGAGGAAATCTGTTTGGCTGTAGAGATAAGTAGGAAGAAATTTTTTAAATAAGGCATCGTCAAATCTCTTTAATTATGTTTGTGTGTGAGTATTTTTTGTTACCAAAAAGGGTATGGTTGAAAACTACAACTACAGTAAAGATGAATTAAACTCTCTGTTCATGTAAGAGGCTAATACCACGTGTCGTAAATCTTTTACTATTTACATAAAGATGGCATCATCCTCCAATACAGTCACTTTCAGAACACCCCATCCAATATCTTTATATTTCCTAGGGGCAGCTTCCACATACTGAGGAGTAATTAGGGAATCTCTTGGGTCTGGGATGTTAATGACAGTGTAATTATAGACAAGGATATAGTTATCACAGCAGCTTCTCACTGACTTTTGATCTTGGCTCTTTCTTGATTTTAGGAGTTGGCATTACTGTGCTAGCTTTCTTAGACTAGAACACTGCATATTGGATTATGTTAAGATTTCAGTTTAATAAACTGCTTCTTGAAGAAGCATTTTTGTACTAAATGGCCATTTTTGTACTAAAACACTGAATGCTCTCCTGAAAGCTGTTCCACCAAAGATTTTCAGCAGGTCTTAATCTTAACATTTTCCCATAGCTTATTCTATTTCGTATTTCAGAAGTAAACTGGTTTCAGGTCATGAGAAAATCTTAAATTGGGTGTTATGTTTCTCTTTCAAAAGTATGGGTTAGTATTGGGTTAGACGGGGGCGGGGGGAGGATAAGTGTGTACGTGTAGATTAACATTACCTGCCATGTCCTCCTTTCTTTTCCAAGATTAAAATGCAAAAGAAACAAGAAAGTAAGTGCAGGAGTTAGATGCTACCAATGCTATGCTACCAATGCTTTACAGTCATCTTGGTGATTTGTGGGTAAGGGTGATTCATCAAATACCCCGTATCTTACATGACTGAATAATAAAACCCACAGAAACAGGACAAACTCAAAAACTGAAAGCATAATAAGCTGTCAGACAAACAGTGTTAGCTTTGAAAGATTTTATTTGCAAGTAAAATACTTTTTTTGTAACATCTGCTTTCCATAATAGGCTGCTTTTAAAGCATGAAACTCCCCAGATGAGGAATATACGTCTTTCATTTTAGGTGGAGCTTGCTGCTTGGTTGGCCACTTATTGTCATGGAGTCTAAATACTGCTAGAGGAAACAATTTTTTTGCTGATGTAATTAATGCAGAATGCTTTCCTCCTGTTTTGATTTTCTGGGTGTGCACAGCTTGTGGAGTTAGTTCCCATCAGTGTGCACCTTGTACACTTCTCGCAAGTCCAGACAGAGAAACATCAAATCTTTTGTTCAGCTGGAGGCAAAAGTCTGTGTAGAGCATCAGGAGAAAGTGAGATTTTAAGTTCAGTATTTCTCAAGGAGTGTATTAATATGAGTTTAGTCATTCTGAAAGTTCTGTAGAAATTGAAGGCTAATGAATGGTTAGTCATACTGAAGATGAGCTGACTGATGTCAAAGAGAAAGCCATAGTCTGTTGAAGATACCTCTCCTGCCTGTAGCAGTGTGATAGCACTAAATCTAAATGCAGCTATTTATTGCACCAGATTGCTGTCTTCCTGAAGACTGGGTCCAGACTAGGAGGCATGGGTGCAACTTTGATTCCTTTTCCAGAGCTTGTTTTGCTGTGACCACATGGGATACAGATGGTTAAGTGTCCTCTGTTTTCTTAGTGTCTTTCTAGATCCAGCTTAGAGGTCTGGTGGAGGAAACAGGCCATGTCCTAAAGTTCACAGGAGGAATCCTTACTTTAGGAAGAAGTGTTCTTTCCCTGATTCAGCTGATGAGAAGGATCAAAAACACTTAGTGGATTAAGATTGGGAAGAGCTAAATGTAGGGTGGTCATCTTTTCTTTCAGCAGCACTAGAAATGTGCCATCTATCTGAGTAGCTGATTTGTTTGTTTTTAAGACAAAAGTGGAGGATAGAAGCTCAGTAAAGCTAGTTGCAGTCTGCAAAGGGCAGTTACTTAATCTCTTACTCTCTACAAAGTGTGAGCTGGGAAAAGCCTTAAATATTCAAAGTATTGGCTGGCCTTGTGTTGCTAGGGTGGGGTGTGAATCAGCTGGGGCACCTCATCAACATGATGTATGTGATGAAGATCTGGTGGGGCCAGTGTAGCTCCAAAATAGAAACCAGGACAAGACAAACAAAGAACTTTTTAAAGTACAGTAAGAACAAATGGATTTTTTTTGTTTCCTGCACTACTCTTCTACAGATTTTCCATGTTAGATATCATCTTCAGTGGTCACTTAGGCCCTGGCTTGAACCATTAAGTCCTTGGGACCCTGTGCTGCACAGGTTGCAAATTACTTCTGTGCAGCTTTCTCTGTGCCATTTCTTTGAGTTGGGATTTTGCTTCAGCTTTCTGTTGTGATGAAAGTGTGCTGGATCATTCTGGAGAGCCTGGACACAGTGCTGGCACTAATAGTATTTCTCCCCTCTTTTTCTTTTACTCCAGACCAATGAGTGGAATAAGAATGATGATCGGCTGCTGCAGGCAGTGGAGAATGGCGATCCTGAGAAAGTGGCTTCGTTGCTGGGCAAAAAGGGAGCCAGTGCCACCAAACAAGACAGTGAGGGCAAAACCGCGTAAGTCCAACTTGAACACGTGATATATAAGCACAAGGCAGGGGGGAAAACCAGCTTTGTATGTGCATGCCACCTCCATGAATTAAGAACCAATGACCATCCTGAAAATGAAGTTTTCTTTTTCATCTGAAGCACAGTATGTTCTGGAAAGCTCTTTCTGATAGTCTATAATTCTACATTTCAAATGCCGTTTCAGAATCACAAACCTGTTGAGGTAACTTGAACATGAATTTCTGGTTAGATTGGAGCCATTTTAGGACAGGATATTTTGGAACTTGGTATTGTTGTGGCACCCTGCAGGCTGCACACTCCAAAATACATTGATCTTTGGGGCTATTTTTTCCCATGAACATTGGTTTAATGAGATAGAAATTAAAATAAATCTTCTTTCTAAGGGGTTATTTTGAAATGAATGGTGACTGAGTTTTAAAATCTTGTGGATGCTAATGATTCGTGCAACCCTTCCTTGTTCTGATTATGGTTTGGCAATGAAAGTCTTGTATGAACGAGATTCCTTTTCAGTCTCAATATATTTCATATATTCTGTTTTCGTCTTCTACTTTTTGTTCTCCTGTGAACATTCTGAATTGTGGAAGATGAAAGATTCCAGGAAAAAAATTACAGCCAAGGGATTGCTATCCTTAAACTTCCATTCTTATGGCATAAAAAGGTGATTAAATGGATAAATGAGAAATAGGCATCCCATGACAGAACCAAAGCTTTCATAAAATGCTGGATAGGTGGGAAGAAAGGAAGACATTTTTTAGTCTTGGGAGAGGCAGCACAAGGCAGTTTATACCAAATTATAAGTTCTAACAAATTACCGCTGGGTTACATTTATTAACTCATGCTCTGCTTCTTGCTTGGTCTTAGTTTCCTACAGCTTCTGTGTTTCTTTTCTGCATCTGAGGAAACTAAATGATGGCCGTGACTCAAAATGACCTGCACTTTCTTACCACAGAAGTCCAAGACTTCTAATTATTTCAAGTGGGCTTTTTCCACGCTTAATGTGTTTATTTTAAAAAGTTTCATACACGTGTTTTCCTTTTGGAAATAATCAAAGCATGACTTCCATTAAATCTTCTGAATTACAGTTGTTTAGCATCCCATGTTTTTACAGTCAACATAACTTCAGAGTTAGATTCTTAAGCTGCACTATATCTAGTGTAACACCTAGTTTTCACAATTCCCAAATAATCTGATACTGTGAATTTTTCTAGGGAACCAACTAAGACTGAAATCATCAGTGAGTAGATACAAGCCTTAGCTCTTAAGAAACAGGATTGTAACTGTAGGGATCTGGTGCAGTGATTTTCAGCTTCACAGAAATGTACTGCATACTCACCCTTTTTCTTTTTAATTGCAAGTACAAAGAAGTTGATCATCATATATTAATGATGCTGTTACTAATAATGATAATTGCTTGGAACAAATATGAATTAATGCTGTGAAGATTTCTGCTTCTGCTTGTTTTGTATATTCATTTAATTGTCACTTTTTTAGTTATTTCTCTGTAGTGTTTTAAAAGACTTCTTAAGGGAAGAACAAAGAAAAATGCTATTGCTGTGATACAGACATACAGCATGTCAACTCTCATTCTGTTTCCAGTGCTTTCAGAAACTTAGCAGAACTGCTCGGGTTATTTCTGTCTCTGTTTTGAAAGATAAAGGCTGACAGGTGTAGAAACAATGACAGGGATCTAGAGAGGCAGAGCTGCCAAAGAGCATCATGACCCCGAAACGTTATCCAGTATGGCTTATTAATAATGGGCAGTGTCCTGTTTGCATTTTTCCCGCTTCAGAGTCTTTTTTTAGTGTGTACAAAATGAATTAGAGCCATCATTTCTTTAGAAGTAGGCTTCTTTCTCCTCTGCAGAGTGCAGTGCAATGCCAGAGCTTCATTCCTGCACAGTGATGAAAGATGTGTAGTGATGAATGATGCCAGGGCTTAGTTCCTACACAATTATGGGTACCTAACATACCTGTATCTCTGCTTCGTGGTATGGACCCTGCTGCAACGCAGCACTGAGGTTTGTTAGTGTCATGCGGAAGCATGGTGCTAGTTTGTCAGATACCCCATCTGGAACATGGGAGACTCTCATGCTGGGAAATGGCAATCTGGAGAGGTTTTTCTGGGACAACTGGCAACCGTCATGCTCAGATTTCACTGTTTACAGTTTAGACAGTGTTCTGCAGTGCCATGTGGGAAGGGAGCTCTTTGGAGGAGTGGTCTATTGATCCCTGTGAGTACATATTGATGCCTTTGTTTACACAATTAGACTGAAGGTGACTAACCAGCACATCATGATGGATCCAATTATATAACAACATGCATAATGAGATTAGAGACTTTGGAATGTGCTTGAAAGCAAAAAAAGGAGAAACAATTACATGTTGCAGTGCAGGTTTGTTAGGTCTGTCGTTGTCTGTTGCCTTAAGGTTTCTTTTAAGGTCCTGCTTATTCGTTTTGTAACTGATCCTACAAACAAAATTCTTGATACTGCCCAGATACTTATCTGAAGTATAGTAATACGTCACATTATTTTAAACAGAAGGTGGAGAGGACTCTGATTTTTCATGTTTAAAGGATACTTCTTTAACACTACTGTGTTTAATTTAAATGGCTTCTTAATACAAAATGCTTGAACTGCGAGGAACAGAGACCAGAATCCATGATTTTGTTTGTCTTGTTAAGTACTGTATGCATCATTCCACTAAGTCCATACAGTGTGCTCCAGATCTGGCTTGGTTTTGGACATAACTACCTAAATTTCACCCGTGTCCTCTTTTGCCTTTGTCCTATACAGCATTTTCTTTGTGGCTTGCCCACAAACAATAAAATAAAGATGCTTAAATTAATGAGCATCTTAATTAAAATCTACCAGTAAATTTCTTAGAGGTAATATTTACAGATTTGCGTAAGGCAGTTTAAGTTTCCGGCAGTACTTCTTAAAAAAAAGGTATTTAAAAATATATGGTCAGAATAATTGTGTTTTTTGAAACTTTTCTGACTTTCCATACCACTACTCTGCCTCTGACTCAGTCCTTTCTATAAACAATAAATCAATTTTAAGGCCATGAAGCAAATCCACCTTCGTCATAAGTTGACAGGCCCATTGTTGCTCCCACTTACGCAGCACAGACTATTGCCAAGCACACTTTAAAAGAACCTATCCGGAAATCTGACTCTGCCATTGTAGTCTTATTCTGCCAGATAGGTTTTTTTTGTCCAGCTTCCTTAAACAACAAACCAGTACTTTCCAGTTTGCAATTTGATCATTTAAATCCCACTTAAACTAACAAAAAGGTGTTTTCAAAGAGAGCCTTTTCGAGACGGCATAGTATTAATTCATGTACTGCACTTCCCATAAGAGCAAGTGATCAAATGTGCTGTTATTTAAAGAAGCTGCTGCTATTATTGTGGGGAAGGGGGGAAGGGGCAGAATTTTGGAAAGGATTCACAATGTATAAATGGCAGTACTTCCTTGTCCTATTTTGTCTGTGTGCCAGTCCATAACTGCCATGTTGGCACGTTTCTGCAAGGTACTGAACTAGAATTAAGTGCTTATGGCTATTAAATGAAAAAAAAAAAAAATAGGAGTCTTTCAGGTTTTTTTAACTGCAGTTGAATCAGCTGTTGTTTTATAAAATGAGCCTGACAATGGTACAAAAAAGCTTTAGAAATCTTCACAAATTCACTCTTTAAGAACTCTTTCACTGTTGTCAATAGCAGTTAGTAGAAATTATATATTTTCATTTGAATCAGAATGTTCATGCCTTGGAGGCTGAACTGAAAATTCCAATCCTTCATATTTATCATGTGCATAGCATTCATTTTTCTTTTGTCTTTTGGATCTTATTATATAAGGGGGGGGGGGGGGTGAGTGGCATGAAGTGCATCACTGTTCAAAAGGTAAATCAGATTTTAATTACCTTTGAGAGATCCTTTCTTATGTGTAATAATATTTATCTTAAAGGAAGCTATTGGAAGAATACAGATATACTGCAGTCATTACACTGTTTTAGTTGAGGAAGAAAACCACAGAAAATGATTTAGACAGCTGATTTTCAAAATGGATAAGTCAGATGAGTCTATGAAGTGGAAGAATAGTTGTATTATCTTCCCTTTCTTGGCTAGAGATTGTTATAAATCCTCTCAGAAGCAGGAACTAGATGATCTTTAAGGTCCCTTCCAACCCAAACCACTCTGTGATTCTACGATTATTTTCTTGTCTGTGTGTTGAGGGTCGTCTGTGTAACACCATGCTCTAGAAATATTTCTTTTGTACAGACCTTGTGTCATCTCTTAAAATTGCCTTAACACTAGAAAAGCATATTAGATTTTCTACTAGTCTTTTGAAAATTGGAGTAGCATGGGAGCTGCAAGAAAGGTCTAGAGCCTGAGGATTGTCACCTCTTCAGGAGTGGAGTTCACTGGTGTTCCAGTGACCTGATATGACAAAATATTTTATAATTTACTTTTATCAGAATATTTAATTTATGGTGGTCCAGATGGTCACAAAAATGTTGAGGTTTCAGAGCATGGACAAAATAAAGAATACCACAGAGATCTCCACCTGTGTTTTTATCTTTAATCAACAGATGGCTGAAATCTGGTTCTTATTCCAGAATTTCTTGTAAAGTCTATTTCTGTGGAGATTTGGGTGTAAATGCTTTTGTTTCTACAAAATTTACCTGAAGTTCTTTTCAGGTTCAAATCCTGATTGTTCCGTATTTTTCTCACTCTCCCTTGCAGCACTGTTAAGAATATAATTCAATTAAAATGTTGATATTAAGTTTCCTGAAAATCTGATTTCTGTTTTAGACTAACACTTAGAAACATTAATTAAACATCTGGGTATGGCTGGGCAAAGCTGTCCACTGTCAGAATACTAAATTGGGCTAATTAACTTTCTGTTACCTTCAGTATGAGCTGATTGTTAATGTGTAGTGAGAGGAAATGTTCTTACATCTATAATGGAGCAGCAGTACTTAACTTTGATTTTATAATTTGTTGATAAATGAAAAAATCCACATTTTGTACAAACATTGCTGTATTGACAATCATGCAAACTTTTAAATGAGATCCGTGGAGTGGAATTCATAGAATCGTAGAATGGTTTGGGTTGGAAAGGACCTTAAGATCATCTGGTTCCAACCTCAATGCCATGGGCAGGGACACCTCACACTAAACCAGGTCATCCAAGGCTCTGTCCAACCTGGCCTTGAGCAGTGCTAGGGATGGAGCATTCACAACTTCCTTGGGCAACCCATTCCAGTGCCTCACCACCCTTACAGTAAAGAACTTCTTCCTTATATCCAATCTAAACCCCTTGTCCTATCACTACAGTCCCTAATGAAGAGTCCATCCCCAGCATCCTCATAGGCCCCCTTCAGATACTGTGGAAGGCTGCTATGAGGTCTCCACGCAGCCTTCTCTTCTCCAGGCTGAACAGCCCCAACTTTCTCAGCCTGTCTTCATACAGGAGGTGCTCCAGTCCCCTGATCACCCTCGTGGCCTCCTCTGGACTTGTTCCAACAGTTCCATGTCCTTTTTATGTTGAGGACACCAATACTCCAAGTCAGGTCTCATGTGAGCAGAGTAGAGGGGCAGGATCACCTCCTTCGACCTGCTGGTCACGCTCCTTTTGATGCAGCCCAGGATACGGTTGGCTTTCTGGGCTGCAAGCGCACACTGAAGCCGGCTCATGTTCATTTTCTCATTGACCAACACCCCCGAGTCCTTCTCTGCAGGGCTGCTCTGAATCTCTTCTCTGCCCAACCTGTAGCTGTGCCTGGGATTGCTCCGGCCCAGGTGTAGGACCTTGAACTTCTCATGGTTAAACTTCATGAGGTTGGCATCAGCCCACCTCACAAGCATGTCGAGGTCCCTCTGGATGGCATTCCTTCCCTCCAGGGTATCAACTGAGCCACAGAGCTTGGTGTTATCTGCAAACTTGCTGAGGGCACACTCAATCCCACTGTCCATGTCAGCGATGAAGATATTGAACAAGAGCAGTCCCAGCAATGATCCCTGAGAGACAGCACTTGTTACTGGTCTCCATCTGAACATCAAGCCATTGAGCACAACTCTGCGTGCGGCCATCCAGCCAGTTCTTTACCCACCGAGTGGTCCATCCATCAAATTGATGTCTCTCCAATTTAGAGACAAGGATGTCGTGCGGGACAGTGTCGAGCGCTCTGCACAAGTCCAGGTAGATGACATCAACTGCTCCACCCCTGTCCATCAGTTCTGTAGCCCCATCATAGAAGGCCACCGAATTGGTCAGGCAGGATTTCCCCTTAGTGAAGCCATGCTGGCTGTCACCAAGCACCTTGTTGATTTTCATGTGCCTTAGCATGCCTTCTAGGAGAAGTTGCTCCAAGATTTTGCCAGGCACAGAGGTGAGACTGACTGGTCTGTAGTTCCCTGGGTCATCCATTTTCCCTTCTTGAAAACTGGGGTTATATTTCCCTTTTTCCAGTCATCAGGAACTTCACCTGACTGCCATGATTTTTGAAATACGGTGGACAGTGGCTTAGCAACTTCATTTGAATTCATGTTAATGGTTTTCTCCTGGCCCTTCATTAAAACAGTGTAGACCTCTTCTGATGACTTGGAGATGTCATTATCCAGTTTTTAGGTGTTAGCTATGCTTTGGATAGGACTTGAAATCTACAGGATTCAGGTTCTATCACACACTTTTAAAGCAATTTTCTAGAAGACATTTATTATTTTTATATCTTGATGTTATTAAAAAAAAGAGAAATAAATAAACAATCCATCTTCTGAGGAGACGAATTAATATTATTTAATTTGATTTCAATTATGAAGATCCTGGACTTCACTTCTGAAAAACTGATGCTTTTTGCTTGTTTTCATTAGTGATTTCCTTTATTGTAAACCAAACAAATGCCACTTATTTGAAGAACAAATTCCCTATTTCATATAAAGTTCTTTGAGCACTGATAAACATCCCAATGGGTTTTGAATCTGATATGCACAGGACTTCCTGTGGATGATGGCTAGAGTTTAAAAGGGAAACAATCAGTCTGTAATTTCTTTTAGGAGCCAGCTTGTATCTTTCTTTTCATACAGGCTGATAGAATGGCCATTCTTAATGAACTATTGCATTTCATTATCAATTAGTATGCTGCTATCTCAGAAGAAAATAAGTAATCTTTCAAAGGGCCCCTGTACATGTGTTTGGATAGCCTGTGAGCTGCCTGTTCACTCCTGCTTTGAGTAGGATCAGCCAATCCTGTAACACAGCATCAGGCAGCCTCTGGAATTCCCTGTAAAGCAGCTCCATTCGCAGGACTGCCAAATACCCAGATTTTACCAGACCTGGCCAGGTTTCAAGTTTGTCAGTTGCTTGGATCAGAGCATAGCCTCGATGGTTGGAAGCCTTTGTACGCCTGGCTTGAAACAGCTGCAACTTGGCTGATGTGGAGGCAGAGCCCAGTGCCCCACTTCTGCATGAGGAGCGCTGTGGCTGGCAGGGTTGCACAGGGAAGCGTGCCTCTCGTGTCAGGCCAGAACCAGGCTCTTTAAGGCTGGAGGGGACAGGGCTAAGGCTGCAGTTAGATTTATATCTACATAATGGGCTGCAGTTGTTTTACATGTTTTTCAAAGACTTAGGCAACCAAATGAGCTGTGTGTGTATATTTTAATTACACAAACTGGCTGCTACTGGATTGCAAATGTACTCTAATCTAGAAAGAGAAAGGGAGCAGACAGCCAAGGCAGAGCAGTGTGAAAATGTTTGATTTATTTCTTTTTTTGTTAGCTTCAGAATGAGGTATTAGGCAGTAGAATATGCTGGTGGCTGCTTATTTATTGGGTTTATATGTTGCTCTGCATTTTCTGCTGCCTGCTTTGCAGGTGCATTCTGTGTTAGGAAAGTACTAACTGGAAAATGTAGGAAAGCTCTGAAGTTGCACTTTCCTGCATGTGTCTGTCTTGTAGCCCATATTCCTCTTCAAAAATGTGGAACCTTAAAAGCTTTAGTAGTATAGTTATTCTGAAATGCGAGATAAAACTATATTGCCATAATAATTTAAAGAGTTTATAAAAACCAATGTTAAGAGGTCATCTTAACCAAGTGGTCTCTGAAGAATGTGTTACTACTAGCTTCTTTACTCTAAGTACATATTATTCCATTTGGTTTGCAATTCCCTTGTGAAGTAAGAGAAGTTCACTTTATACAGTTTAATAAAAAAATAAATCCAACTAGTTCTGTTGCTTCAGACCTGAAGAGGTCTTAAGTATCATAAGTGTAAAAGGCACAGAAATTTCAAACACAGCACATAACCCTGAGCTATCCTTTGTTGACATCCCTCATGTTGCATAAGGATATTCAATGATCTGAGATTCTTGGAGCACTATACACAGTTCTTGAGCCTTGCTGGATTTTCATGCAATAAAAATATTTTCTTTAGATTAAATTTTACTCAGTTATTCTCAGCCTTTCCAGCCTTTTCTTGGCCTCTTGTTATGCTAACATGGTTTGGGATTTCCTTGCTTTCCTTAGACTTTTCATGTACTAAGGTGGTTACTAGCTTTTTCTGGCCAGCAGTACCAAGTTGGAGGATGAAAGTCAATAGAGACGCTAGTCATTGCTCTCACTGATGGGCTTAATTTTAACTCTGAACTCTATTCTGGCCTTGCAAGAAACCACAGCAGAAGGCTAGCTGGTTTTACCTAACTTGGGAAGGAAGTTAGGTTGATCTGGGCACATCCATGGCAATCTCAGGGATTTCACCCTATCCTAAAAAGATGTTTTGCCAGAAACTGTATATATTGAGATGCTAACTGCACCCCTGTGGGCTTTCAATGTGGGATATGTATTTAAGGAAACTGTCAGAAGGAATCTTCCCTACCCTTCTCATTAGACGCATAGGTCACACTGCTCTCGTTTCTAGGCCCTTTCAGCTTTTTGAGACTTCGCTGTTGTGCTTTGTCTGTTTTCCTACCCTACAACACCAAAAATAAAAGTAGCATTCCAAAGTTTCAGACTTTCTGTCAGCAGCTTTCAGAGTGCCGAGAAGGTCTCGCTTGGCAGAATCTCTGTTGCAGTTTGATGATGTTAGTTCTGAGGGACTTTAAAAATGGACACTTGCAGGAAAATGTGTATGATAAATCTGAATTGTGAGCACTTATGTTTACCATTAATGGTACATGGAAGAAAAGTCTATATGCTTCAGACTTGAAGTGGGAGTTTGTGTTAGTGTGGTAACAGAGTTTGCCAAAGAAAACTGTGTGTGAAAATGGAAATGCTGGAACACAACCTGAGAATGAAAAATATAAAGCTTCTGGGGATCCCAGAAATCTTTCTGAAGAGTAGCAGGGTGGATATTTTTCCTGAGTTTGAAGGCTAAAATCAGGAGTCCATAGCTTGCCAGCTCCTGTGTTGCATGATGCAATTGCTTCTTTTCTATTAAGAAAACAGCCATTCAGCAGGCTTGCTTTTTATTAATGTCCTATACTTCCAGGTGTGTATGATTGAAACAAGACTTTTTATGCTACAAGGCAAAACTGGAAATTTTGTATGAAAACCGGTGTGGTTTGGGTTTGGGTTTGTTTTCTTTTTTTTTTTTTTTTTTTGGGGGGGGGGGGTGGTTGCTTTTAGTTCATTTGTTTTAAAGCTGTTCCAGATATGTGCTAACACAGAGGTGGCACTTAGGGTTTTTGCCAGAGGGTTTTGTGGGTATTGGGAGAGGGCAGATGCCATCTCATGTTTAAATAGAAGACAGGAGAATACAGGCTTTATGCATCACTTCACGGTGGATGGTGCTCAGTGGGAGACGTGGGAAAAATTTCTCACAGCTCATTATAAATCCATACCTGCCTATGTCAGCTTAATAAATCTTAACCTGTCTACACTCCGGAACATGTTACTAGCAACTCATTGATCAAATGTCTTCAAACTCAGAATACTTAATTTTCTTATGGTGCCAACTCTGGCTTGAAAGCAAAATGTATTTTCTGCAACTGTTTTTCCTAAGATGATTTTTGCACTCTTGTGGCTGCATCCATGCATGTGACAGGATCATGACATGGACTGCCCACACTTAATGAAAACCCAGATCTCTTACATCTAGTCTTATGAGGAGATTAAGTGAGTGCGGTGTGAAGGTATAGCTTTCATTTGTTTAAAAAATAATTTAGAAAACCCCAAAGAAATAGTAATTATTGATAGTGGTACCTGTAGATGTCTGATTTTTCCTTTAAGGCAGTTTGATTTGCCAAACATCTGGATGGTTCCTCCATAATTAAATGGTTGGCTGTTCCTGAGACACATATTGTCTCAAATGAGTAACTGTCTCTTGATAATGCAGTCAAGGAAAGATGAAGGTTCTGTTTTCCCTTTCATGAGGAAACATTCATGCTTTAATCTTGGGTTTTTAGGTTTAAGGAGAAATTCTGTGTTCTGTTACTTGCTTTGTACTGATGGGGTGCAGGCACCTATAACTGTGTGAAGAAACAGTGGAAAGCAGCTTTAGTTTTCAGCTGGTTTTCTTCCCTTTACCAGCTCACCAGCCACACAGATACCTATCTATATGTGCTGGTGCAAGGAAGAAGCAGACCCACGCATGTGCTGCTCATAGGAGCATTATTGTTGACGGTACAGACAGTTAGGTAGCTACTTTGCTGAGAGCCCTATCTGGGTTGATAGAGGAAGGCAGAGAACACCTCCAGTTTCAGGACCTTTATGGGACTTTCCCAAACTTTAAATTTGAAGGTGTTTCTTTTTCTATGAATTAGATTCGTTATTTATAGCTTTTAAAAGGCTTACTTTTGTCTTTTTTTTTTTTTTTCCTGCTAAAATCTGGAACCATTCACAGAAAAGTAAGCTATATTCTTTTCTAATTACTGATGATCATGCTACATATGAGAGGAGACCATACTGGACTTCCTCCTGAGTGGCTGCAGGCACTTCCTTCATGCACAGAATAGTGATACTCACAGCCCTTTTTTCCTCTAGCTCGGATCTCAGGCACTCTAGCACTTCTGCCACGCAGCCTGTGATGGAAAACAATCAAAAGCTAGGTATCATATCATGTATTTATTTCTGCTGTTGTTACTGAAGTAGGAATTGAGGCTTTGAGGGATAACAGACACCGTAAGCTACATTTTGCCTCTAAAATGTGTAAAAGCTCAAGTCAACGCAGAAAATCAGCCAGGTTATCAGCAGGTCTCTTTCTGACTGACATAGCTTATGAACCGCTTGCCAGATCTAGTAGCAGTGAAGCTTGAATATCTTCCATTTCTATATATATATTTAGTCAACATTTTGAAGACTCCAAGCAGATCTGTATCTTTATCAGTCTTGTTTGTTTGTGTAAAGGTATTGGTGCTCAGGAAACCATAAATCATCAAACTGTTTGCAGACAAGTCAAAATTTTTAAAAGTCAACAAAAAGTCGACATACATTAGAAAATTAAGAAGAATGATCTGCCTTGGGGAGGGATGTTTTTACTCAAAATAAACCTTCACGATGAGTGTGTGTGAGTTCATAGTGTATTTCAAACATTCTTGCATTTGAAATATTTTCTGAGCACTCAAATTAAAATGGCAGAGAAAAATAGTATTATACGCTTTCATATAAGTTTGATTTTGTTCCATGCTTGTCATAATAGAGAACAGCAAATATAATACTCACTTACCCTCCATAATTCAACTATGTACTTTATTTGCTTTGGATTTTTGTAAGTAATGTGTCAGACTACTTTCAGGCCCTAGAGAAAATCTGTGTTACAGAGAATGCTAATTCTGACCTGAAAAAAACCTCTGGAGCATGACCTTGCCAAACAGAGATGGAGCCCCCTGATTGAGTGTAATTTTTCAGCTCTTTTTTTTTTTTTTTTTCCCGTTTTTCTTTTCACAGATGAAAATTTCCTACTTATATTTCTTTTTTTGTATTTCTTTTTTAAATTTTTTATATTTATTTTTTTTTTAATTTTATCACATTGTAGTCCACTTTTTCAGCGTTTTCCCTTGATATATGGACCACCCAGTTGTTTTAAGACAGCTGTCAAAAAAATATGCAGTAAGAGGATTGTGCTCAGTTTTGCAGGATGTAGCTGTGCAAAAGGTTAAGCAGAGAACCTAGATATGGCAGACCCATGTCTTACTGCTAACACCACCTTAGGCAAAGCTCAGTTGGCTTCATTTTTACAAGTCTGACCTCTAAATATAAATTAATTCTTTTCTACCTGTGGTGAAATGATTTGTAAAGGAATGTTTTATGTAAGCTGAGTAGTAAAAATTACAGCCCTTTTCTATTTGAGTTAGACTGTCTGGCCCTTTAATGAATTCTGGAAACACTCATTCTCAGCCTTTTAGCAAAGACCAGCTTTATCTGAACTCTTGTACTCTCTCTGTCAGACACTGATTGAAGAAATCCATTCCCTTGCTAGCTTGCCTTCATAAGCAAAACATGGAAAAGATCCTTTTTCCTGAATAAAGGATGGGATTGTTTAGGACTGTTGTAGGTGATTCACCATTTGATATATGCTATCTGTAAGAAATCTGCTGCTTAAAACCAAGCTCAGGGATGTCATACACAACTGTCCACTCTGTTCAGTCACCAGTCATTCATAAAATCCATCTCTGTATCAGTGGATTTGAAAATGTTACTTGATTAAAATTTATGATCAGGAAATTTGAGGTCCTGACAGGACTTTGAACCTTGTAATTGTTCTCCAGTTGACCCTGGATCTGATGAAATTTTGCTGTTTTCACATTTACTCTCAAGGCCTGTTTATTACAACTCAGCCTTGCGTTCCTCCCAGAGAACATAATTTTTTACTCTATCTTGTTAAGGAGTAGGTAATTATGAGACCTGTACATTCCCAGTAGGAAAAAGCAGTGTCAACCAGCTGATCTTCATTAGCTGCTGCAGTGGTGGGTATCAAATGCTACTTGCTTCAGTTCTAGATCTGATGAGAAAAATACTGGGAAGGGTGCCTGTCTCTCTCCTGCAATGAAAGGTCTGGAGACAATAATAAAAGACCATCCTGTCCCTCAGGAAGAACAGAAATATTATACAGCAATAAAAGAAATCTGTCTCAAATCAGTTCAAGCTGGGGTGTCAAGATGTGGCTCAAAGTGTTAGCCCAGGGTTATCTATTGTGAAGGGAAAATGAACTAGGTTGTAGTGGGATTTTAGGCTGAATGAGAATCTAACCCTCAGCATGGCCCTTGCTCCAAATCAAGCCTTACATGTTTGTTTTTGTTTGCCTAAGTCACTGCACAACCAGGATGTGGGAGGAAAAGTTGTTTGCTTTCATATCAAAGAAAGTTTATTCGAAAGATGCAAGTAAAATGCACCACTGCTTAAGGCTTCCAGATGGTGAGAACGCCGGTGTTTGGAAACCTGCAGCTTTTGCCTCAAATATTTTAGGACAGTTTATGTGGCATGTAAAGAATTACTCTGTACTGAAATGAATGCCTGTAGACTTCTTTGTTTCAAGAGCCTCCCTTGCTGCACAGTGTCCCTCACTATGTACTACTAAAGTGTTTCAGTTTTGGTTTTTCGGTTGTTTGATTTTTAAAAAGTTTAAACAAACAAACAACCCCAAAACAAAACCGAACACATACACACACCAGAAAACCCAAACAGTGGGGCTCTTAAGTTCAAAATTGGTTAGAATTGCTCCTCAAGGGAAAGTTTTTGCCCAGCACTCTGTCATACTCTGGCTTAAATATCACTGTAATAGGTTCATGCCAGTCTGGAGTCATTCTCCTCTCTCTCTCTGGAGCAGGGCTGATTTCCTGGTCAGCCAGTTCAGTTTACTAAACCAGCAGCTAACCAGCCGTATTCCCCCATTCTCCTCCCGATTGCTTTTAGCTTACTAAGAGAAAACATCTCACTACAGGGGTATGCAAGGGGTAGTAGCAGTACAAGCATTTAGGGAGGGGACAGGAATAATTGGACAAGTAATTGGGAGGGAGCTGTAGCAGCCCAGTTCTACTTGACTTAGGTCCCTGTATAAATGACTAAGAGTTAAACCTTACCATCCTCTCTTTTCACAGGACTCTCCACATAGCTTCTATGTTTTTGCTCTCACCAGATACTTACATCTTTACCCATGTTCTCTCATCTTTCACGCCACTTGTGCTACTTACAGATGATGTTTCTTTCTTCCCATCAATTTGCGAGAAATGATATTTTCTTTCTCGAATATATTTTTGGCCACATGAAACAAAGCATCTGTGTGTGTGACGAGTTGAAGAAAACCGGCATGGGAATTATTTGTGTTGATGGGTCTGATGTGTTATTCATAGGTGCATAGCCTGAAAAGGGTTAAGTTTTTCCTCTCTCTGATACTGTCTTTGATGTCTGATTTTACCTAAATGAAGCTTCTTTTTGCTCTTGTGTATTCATGTTGCATTTGGCACTATCATACACAGTCTGTCTGTAAAACACCAATGTACCAGATTTAGCCAAGTTATTAATATTCAGGTATTTGTTATGAATATTGACAAATGTAAGTGAGCCGAGTTCCTGCTTCACGGCCCTCCTAGTATATAAGTGACTTCAGGCATATTGTGTATCTACACAAATGTATCTGAACATGTTTCCATATTTGCTGGTATGTTTTGCTGGCTAAATCACAGGTGTTGGAATTTGTCAGGCTCCTTTTGTGTCCTCCCACAGCCATTTTCCCAGAGCCTGAGGAGCGTCTTCTAAAGAAGAATATTTACACAAAGACATTGGTCACCAAGTACATGGAGTTTTGATTTTGAGTGACTAGAGAAAAACCAGCAGCAGTGCTTTTTATGCTCTTGGAAGTGTTAACTCTTCAGTTTGTTTATGGCAGTAGTAAGCATGAGGATGAGCACACAGGATATTTTTATATCTACAGAGAGTGGTTCGATGCTTAAGTGCTGTCTGTCTGCCCTTTGCAACGAGCAGTCGGTGTGGAAGGACTCCATGTAGGAAGTGTGGTAGTTGCTGTACATGGTAGAGAATTCTGTTCCAGGAGCACTCCTGTTTTGATTAATTCTACACCCTTTGCCAGACCTTGTCTGTAGGTCTTTTTCTCTTCTGAGTTTTCAAGAAGGCAGCAAAGAAGTCTATAGCTTAGGGAAACAGTTGCAGTTCACATACTATGTGCCTGAAATATCTGTTTCATTCCTGCCTGAAATTCCCAGTTTCCCTGGTTATCAGGCTGAACTTTCAGTGTTAGTTTTAACGTTTAGAGGAAGCAGTTGTTCAAAATGTAAACTCTTAAATACAGTAGTTGTTATGGCTACATGATTTCTGACTTTCCCTTTAGGGTCCAGGGGAAAATGTCCATAACACAGGGGTGCATGATGTTAAAACTGAATGTCTCCCTTAAAAGATACTAGAAAACATTTCTGGAATTCTCTCTCTTTCAGCTCGGGCCTGTTGAAGGTCCAAAATGTTCACATGCAATTCTATGGTAATTGAAAGTGTGTTTTGTCTTGAATTTTTTACCTTGCTTCCACTGGAAAACAGCTGTGTATATCATGCTGATATTAGTAGAACCCACAGGGAAGCAGTATGTCTGCCAGTACTGTGCCTGTATCTTGAGACTCAATGGTGTTGGCACAATACACATCAGGAGGATATAAACTTACCTCTTTTCAGGAGCTTTTCCTTCATTTTTGCTTCCCAGCAAAATTAAGCCTGCAGCATATGCAGCAATTTAAGACTGCTTCTGTGAATCTTGAGGTGCCAGGGATGTGTCAAACATGAACCTTCAGCTGTAGAAAGGCTTGGATTCAGTATAACTTCTTTAGTTTGTTCTGTAATTATATCTTTGGTAATTCATGCTTTTGAATGCATCCTGCCATGGTGTGCTTGGTAACCTCAGCAATTTCCTGCTGTTCAAACAAGCAGGTGCTTGAGGTGAAAAGCAACACCAAAAGTTGAAAAAATACAAATATCCAGCAGCTTTGATTTCTCCAGGTGATATTCACAAACACTAAGGTTTGGTGTTTGGTTTTTTCCCCCCTTTACATAGATGAAAGATGAGCTCTGGAAAGGACATTGCAGAAATACAACTTGATATAATTTAATTTAGGAGCTAAATCTCCTTTTAGAGGAACTAAACCCTGTCCCCTGAAATGGGGAAATCGATACGGAGTAGAATGACTAGAGCAAAGTTGATCATTGTGAATGTTTTCATCATTAATGCCTAAGCCAAGGTGTTCTGTGGAGATATGTTACATCACTAGGGACATTGGTTTAGAAATTGTGTGGGACTAGATGCACATAAATCCATGGGTTAATGAGACAACAGCCTGTGTAGAATCAGAATTGTTTAGGTTGGAAAAAGCCTTCAAGCTCATGAAGTCCAACCGTAAACCTAAGTCCACCACTAAACCAGTCCCTAAGTGCCATATCTGCATGTCTTTTAAATACCCCCAGGAATGGTGACTCCACCACTTCCCTGAGCAGTCTGTGCCAATGCTTTACAACCATGAAGAAATGTTTCCTAATATCCAGTCTAAATATTTCTTAACATAAAATGCTCCCCTGGTGCAACTTGAGGCCATTTCCTTTTGCCCTGTCACTGTTACCTGGGAGAAGAGATGACCCCCAGCTCAATACAACCTCCTTTCAGGTAGCTGTAGAGAGTGAGAAGGTCCCCCTTGAGCCTTCTCTTCTCCAGACTAAACAACCCCACTTCTTTCAGCCACTCCCCTTAAGACTTGTGCTCCAAACCCTTCATCACTGTCGTCCTTCCTTGGACCCACTTAAGTACCTCGATGTCCTTCAGGTAGTGAAGGACCCAAAACTGAACACAGTATTTGAGGTGTGTCTACAAAAACTTTTTTATTTCCCTTTTCACTTTTAGAGCTATTGTCTTCTTGGGAGGCAGTGGAGGGACACCAGAAGATCTAAGGACGGGGAGGGGAGAACTTGCCAGTACTTGATTTGTGAATGAAAGAGAAAGGAGGTCTTAATAAAACAAAAGTGACATGTAAATCCTCTCTTCCAGTTTTCACCTGGCAGCCATGAAAGGGCATGTGGAGTGCCTCAGGATCATGGTGACACATGGTGCAGATGTGACAGCCCAAGATGGTGCAGGTATGCCTCTGTGAACCAACACATGTGGTATAATACACTCAATTTGCCTGTGTAGTTCTTGATAAAGCAACTACAGATTTGATAGCACTGCTTTTCCCTACATGACATGTAGGACAGCAGTTTTAACACTTGCAGGTTTAGGCATACTTGCTTTTCTGCATATAGAATTCAGATTCTAAAGCCCTTTAAAACTTTTGATCTAATACTATAAATGTCAGGATTTACAGCAGACTCCAGAAGTGACACTTGATAGGTTATTATTGGGGTTTTAATTTTATTTATTTTTAAATAAATTCCTCCAACTTTTTTTGTTAATTTCACATGAGGCTTTTTACAGTTTAAATCAAGATCTTCCATGTTGCTTTTATGTGCATCCAAGCCATTAACCCCATTAACTGTTACAGGAGTTGCAGTAAGACATTTCCTCAGGATTATGAAAAGAGCTGATACAGGCCAAAAGAGAGCTGAGAGCTATTAAGTGTGCTGTTTCAGCCCACTAAAGTCCTCTGCCTTAATTGCTATTTCACTAAGAGAATGGTGGGAGCTGAATTTGAAACTGGCACTCTTCTTAATAGATTTCAGTGGAATCTGTGCCCAGCATTTTCTCTGGCTAGCTAAGTCACCTGAATGAGCTGTCAGCTGAATGAGCTGTCAGCATTCCATCTTTCCAGTAATGACCTGTAAATGTTGGGCTCACCAGTTCTGTTATATGTGGAAATGATTTGCCTCTATAAGGAAATATCAGTGATAGCGAAGAAGAATTCAGATTATACATAATAATAAGAGAATATATGTGTGTGATACAGACTATTATTCAGAATTCATATTTCATCTTGCCTCAGGATTTATTAGTTGTTTGGATAATAAGAAGTTGCCTGCACTCACCTGAGAGTGTTGACCCAGTATTCATTAGGGAAAGCCTTGGCTGTAGTAGTCACATTATTTACAGTGAGATTCTGTTATCACAAGTGGCTCTGCCTGTATTTAGTACTAAATCTTGGCTTCTTCTTTCTTAGTTACACAGATAATTTATTCTTTTGCTGTCTTGGCCTCTTCAATTTTTCAGACGCCCTATAAGATGGACCAAGAGGATAGACTGCAGTCTTTCATCACAAATCTATAGTCAGTAAATCACTATTGCATAGCTAAACATGTACTCATGTGTGCTAAATACATTAACAGAAGAGGGAATTGAGAAGCAAACCCAAGTAGGCCATGTTCTGAGTCTTCTACGTGCACTTTATGGATGATACAAATTCATTGTAGTGTGGTTAATTTGCCTTGTTTTGATGGGTTCCTTTTTCATTGCCAAATGGAAGAAATCATGAAGACACTTGAGAGACATCTCTCTACAAGGGAGGCTGAGTAATGTAAGAAAATTAGGTTTTAAGAAGCACAGATGCACAATCTTAGATTTACCTCTGCCAAGGTATATTCTGACACAATGTTTGTGTTATTCTGTTACCTGCCTGAACAACAGTGTGTCATAAATGCATTCTGCTTGATGTAGGTTTTTATTTCTTTTTCCTCTATCCTTACTTTCATGTGTTGTGATAAGAACAAGACAGATAATTCAAAATTTTGCCTCTGTCATGGAAGAGTTTTTTCCTGTGCTTTGGCATGATTTAATGCTTAATTTGGTTTCCTTTTACTAATTTAGGACACAGTGCTTTACATCTTGCAGCGAAGAACAGCCACCCTGATTGCATTAAGAGGTTACTTCAGGTAAAGTATATTATTAATTTAATTTTTGAAGTTTTCCTTCTGTTCTTCTGGATTGGCTATACTACATATTGGCACATTTCCACCTAATAATCTGCATCACGCTCTCACACTTTTGCTCTGTCTCCTTGCAGTCAAGAGCTGTGCTCAAGTTTAAAGACCTTTTAGGCACTGAGAATGGATGATAGAAAACAGTGTGGTATCTTCCCTGAATGTTCCACAACTACCATGTTCCATGTGCAGCTGATCTAACATAGCAGAGTTGGGTTTCAAGCAGGTTGTAACTTTTAACTTCCTGTGTTTTGTCTGTGTGGCTGGATGGTTTTCAAGTAGATGGGTTAAGAGATATAGAGGAAAAGGATTTTTTACTTCTAGGGGGATTGTGATATTGTTCCACTGGAATGCTTTCTGTCTGTTGTTGACCACAGAAATGTCTGTTAACTTTGAAGTCAAAAGGAGAAGAAACAAAACTAATTTAGATGTGAAAATACGGAAATAACTCAAATCCTCAGTGGAATGAGGCAAATGAGGGGTTTAGAGAGGGAGCAGAAAGAATGGAGAAAGAAAATACAGAAATTAAGATGATAAGACTCTTGTGGTATTAAGGCTGAGGACAATGTGTTAGTAAGCAAGAAGAGACATTGTCCATCTTGGCTCCATTTCAGAAGGTCAGATGAGTTTTGATGGAGATGTGATCAGAGGAATGGGACAGCTTTTTGGGAGTTTTGGAGTTATCGGTAATACTGTGGCAAACCCACTTGAGAGCAGCGGTAAAAAAAGAGAATGGATGTCGTGTCCAAGCCTCTACATTGCTTTTCCCTGGTAACCCTGGGGCTCTCCAATTGTCCTGTGACTGACCCCTGTCGATGTCCCTGACAATACTGTCCAGTTACACTGATTCACCTCCATACTCATTGCAAGCTGTCCCTCCTGGTCTTCCACACCTGGAAGTTCTTTTCCAACATAAACGATTCTATGATCATTAACCACTGAGGCTCCCTTATTCAGGATTTCACTGTGAACACTTAGTACTTCTAATACAAACCCATTTACAGCATAAACAGTGACATCAAGCCGTCACTTATGGTATCACATGCAACAGCATCAACTTGGCAATTAAAAGTGTTTAATACCAAATATCTGCTGGCTATTCACTTACTAGCTACAACCACGGAGTGCTTTTGTTGATGTTTTCCTGATTTTATTACAATTTGCAAATTCCTAAATATGTTTGTAAGTGCAAACTTGTTGGTAATACTCTGCAATAATTCACGCTCTTCAGATTACTTTGTTTCTGTGGACCAGCTTGTGATGATATGAACTGTACCTGTGAGGAGTGCCTAATCTTGTCATGATGGAGGTGTATTAAAACAGGCTAAATAATTATTTTAGACAGGAAGAATCTTTACCTCTTTGTTACAGAATGTGGTAATCTATGTGAACCTGTTTTCCCAGAAAATCATAAAACTGTTAGAGGTAGTGCTACATTTGAAAAGCAAAAGATTAATGTTGGTTGGAAGCCTGTTATTTCAGGGTCATATCTTCTCATGTCCAAAGGAGAGCAATGAATCCAGGTGTAGAAGGTTCTAGAGCACAAGTCTGATGAGAAATGGCTGAATTGTTTAGTCTGGAGAAGAGAAGGCTCGGGGGGACCTTATTGCTTTCTACAGCTACCTGAAAGGAGGTTGTAGTGAGGTGGGGGTCAGTCTTTTCTCCAAGAAACAAGTGATAGGGCAAGAGATAACTGCCTCAAGCTGCGCCAGGGGCGGTTTAGATTGGATATTAGGGAAGATTTCTTTACAGAGAGGGTGCTCAGGCGCTGGAACAGGCTACCCAGAGCCCTGGTGGAAACACCATCCCTGGAGGTATTTAAAATATGTGTGGATGTGGCATTTAGTGGCATGGTTTAGTGGTGGACTTGGCAGTGTTGGGTTAACAGTTGAACTCGATGATCTTCAAGGTCTTTTCAAACCTAAACTATTCTGCAATTCTCTGATTCTTTTTCTTTGATGTAAACTAAAACTGAAATCTTCTGTACCAAAACAAGTCTGAGTAAAGTTTTGAAATTAGACTTTTTTAAAAACTGTTTATTTCTTTGAAGTCTAGATTGATCAGTAGTACCTGCTGGCTTGTAACACCACAAAATATAACTGGATTGTTGATGCTTTAGTTTTACAAATGCAAATGAAGCCTTATTGCCTTCAACAAAAATAATGCAAGACTAAATGTTTTCAATATAAGCTGGTACCACAAAAGGAAAGACCAGATTGGTAGAGAGGAAAGCTATACCTTTCTTCAATATTCTTTTCTGGAGCAGTCAATAAAACTTTTCTCAGAGATGTTCTGCACTCTGTCCTTAGCATCAACATTTTTTATTTCCTTGGTGCTTCTCTAATTGCCTTTTTCTTTTTTTTTATTTCTCTTTATTGAACTGTTCAGAGTAAATGTCCAGCAGACAGCACTGACAATTCTGGAAAAACAGCTTTACATTATGCAGGTAACGTCTTTGTTGAAAGTTTGTATCATTTATTTTGTCATGCTTCATATTCCTAGCTCTTCAGCCTGGTGGAGCATTTTAGATTCTAGTTACCTAACTATAGTGACTCCATCTGATTGTTCACAAATTTTAAGGTTGTTTTTTTTACAAACGCTGCAAATACTGAATTTCAGTTAATTACAGTTATCAAGCTTAACAGGCACACTTGCAAGTGCATAGCCACTGGAATACTTAAAATTAGATTGATTTTTATTTCGGTTTTCAAAAGTTATGTCTTCTTATGATAATTTGGGCCATGCATATCGGTTGTATTTCTGCATGCAACTTGCTGTTCATCCTTTCAGTCTTTTCTTCCTTTCATGCTTGTTGTCTTTATTCTTTTTAGCTTCATGTGGTTGTCTCCAGGCAGTTCAACTTCTGTGTGAACAGAAATGTCCAATTAACGTCAAAGATTTGGTACGTACCTCCTCTCCCATTGTGTCCTTCAGATACTTAAGAACTTTTACCACCCTCCACTCCAGTCAATCTCAGGTGCAGCAGTTCAGAGCAATACTATGCTTATATTTCTTCTTGGATTTCTCTTGTGGAAGAACTTCCTTTTGCAGTTTGCCATAGCAGAGGTGGGGTTGTCTTCCCCATCCTTCTGGGATTTGGGGGGAAGAACGAGGGGGAGTGAGTGAGTGGCTGCATGGTTCTGAGTTACCGTCTGGGTTTAAACCATGACAGCCTCTAAAGGTGTCTTCCAACTAAGTTATTCTGTGTATGAAATTAAGTACTTTGTCTTGTACTTAGTTAAAATGACCATTTTTGTTGTGATGCTACTTAAAGTTTCAAAATCATGTCATAGCAGTAAGCAAACAGCAGAAAGCATTTCTGCTCTACTCTTAATGCTTTGCATCCCCAGTGGTCAAGAAAGGAATTAAAGTAAACTCAGCTACATTTATGATACATCAGATAAAGGTGCCAATAGCATCTTGTTTGTGTTGTACAGAAGTAAGCTCATGACTGACCTTGAAATCTCAGAGTGATATTTGTAAGTGGATGGATTATTGTTCATAGTTTCTTTAAATGCTTTCCTAGGATGGGAACATACCTCTGCTGCTTGCAGTGCAAAATGGTCATACAGACATCTGCAAACACCTTCTGGATCATGGAGCAGACATCAACACCAGGGATAAAAATGGAAGGTAAAGCAGGTTCAAATGCTAATTCTTCCCCAAGGCTGACTGTCAAATGAAGCTTTCTTCTTAAGTCCTTCCCGAAGTGGTTGTTTAGTGAAAACATATATAGTGAAATATATGTACACCAAGACAGTGAAATGAAATAATGCCTTCTGTACTATAGAGCATATCCTGATTGTTGAGAAAGCTTACAGAATTCTGCCAAAAGGAAAAGGTGAAACTATGTAACTGTAAAACTAATGTGCCTGTAAGATATCCCTCAGGCTACCATAGCAGTGAATCCCATTTGTAAGTAATTCCTACAAGAATCTGATTCATAGCACTTACCCACACATCACTTTGTACATGTCCCAGTTTTAAATGCTGCTGTCTTCTTGTCATGACTTAGTTTCTGCAACTTAAATCCTAAAACTGTTACTTGGCACATCTGTGGAGGGTACTTTTTTACACTGTAATGCTGCCACAGCAGCAAGAGAAAAACACAGCAAAACTATATAGTGGAGATACTGTTGTATTAGAAGGTGCCATTTAGAGGTTTACTGCATTAACAGATTGTGTGTGTGTGTGTGTCAGAAAACATTTTAAAAAGCAATATCCTTGCAGTGAAAAATGCTTTTGTTTTGATGATGCTGATGAAGATTTAAAAATTATGGACTATTTTATAACCAGTTGGTTAAACTGAAGGTAAAGCAGGATGCTGAGAAGACGTGGCACTTAGACTTGATAGGAATCTTGATTATTGTATGTGACACAATGCTCATACTGTTCTTCAGCAGCACCTGGGAGGATAAGACTGGGCCCTAACTTGTTTTTTATCAGTCCAAAGTTTGTTAGTGTTCTCTTCCTTTTCAGTTGTCTAAAGAAAACCTCTTTGTCATTGGTGCTTTGAACCTGAGGTGCTGCCCACTCTGGGACCTCTGCCTTCCCCTGTCTTACTGTTTAATCAACAGACAGCGTTAAGAGTTTCTAGTTTAATTAGATGAAGGTGTTTCTGTCATAGGTAGGACAGACTTGTGGTTTTATGTTTTCTCTTTTAAGAAAGTACTGTGTGTAGAAGCAAGAAAACAATATAACATGAAATACACCATTTTATTTCTCACTTTCCTTCTGATAAGGAGAGTGACTATTCTTGTATCTCATGTTCACAAAAATGGTTAAGTTTTTACTGAAAAAGGGAGAAGCCTTATTGGGAAAGGAAGGGGATAATCTTTGAAAATGGCATCTCAGATTTCATATCGTGTGCAGACTAAGCGAGTTATTTTGGTAATCTAAAGTCATCCCTGTGACTCTGGAAGTGTTAGCCAAGTTGCCAGTCAGCATTACATTTTAGCACAGTGCTGTAACAGCCATTGCTTCTCCAGGGCTCACCCACTATGGGGAGTATGTTAATTCATCAGTCAAATAATTGTCTTAATATCTAGTAAATATTATCACTGTAGTAACTTTTCAGTTTCATGTCTTCACTGTGGAATGTGTTTGTCAGTGAACTTGGCTATCCTGTGAAGGCATGCTTTCATACTGAGAAGGGAGAGTTATGCCCAAGCAGGAAAGCAGTATTAGGTTGTGCTTGAAAGGTGTGTCTTTCAGTGTGTATGTAATTATTCTGTACATCTCTTGTAACCCCTTCAAGTAATTGAGATACAGCCTGTTAGTAAAACACTCCTTCTGTATGCTACCCTTACTGTAGGATCTGGCACTGTCTAGCTATCCTGTGTTGGAGAGAGGATCTACTGGTGCTCTAATGGGCCTTTTTTAAAAACCTGATTAGATCAGGGTTTGAGGTTTGTTCTGCTTTTTGGTTGAAATCTGTTTGTCTGTTTTGTCTTAAAAGCAACATGTCAAGGACAGCAGCAGTGTAATAAATGCTTTCATGTGCCACCACTTGCAGAGCTGTAATTGGACTGTGTCAGTGAGATTTGATAGTCTGACTTTATCCTGCAGCCATTTCTATGTACGAGTCTCCTCTTAGACTCAGGAACCCATTTTTAGACATGTTTGGAGACCTGTGCAAAGCATGCCAGGTCTTTGTAGAAGGTCCTGCGGGGGAGTGTGGGAAAGAGGAGGGACAGGTAGGCCGGTGTTTGTAAAGAGAAACAAGTTACATGTATGTGTCAATACACTTTGATAAAATCTTGGGCCTTATTGCACAATAACTGTCACCCTTCTTTTCCTGAAAAAACAATGAGCTGCTGCTTAAAGAGTACACTCTTGACACTTACTCTGTGTTTCTGTTTTGTCTGTTTTATCCAGAACTGCTTTAATGATGGCTTGTGAAGCTGGTAGCCTTAACATGGTGGAAGCCTTGCTTAAGAAAGGTGCAGATGTCAGTTTAGTAGATGTCTTTGGACACAATGCCCTGCATTACTCCAAGCTGTCTGAGAATACAGGGATACAGAATCTCCTGTCATCAAAGTTATCTCAGGATGTGGGTATGTAAGAGATGCAGACTGGCAGTTTGTCACTTCTTGAACTGTCTGCAAATGTGTTCACCCATGCAAAAATTTACTTCATAAGGTAGCTTGAAAAGTTTCAAAAACCATCTTCAAAGATGATCTGAGGCTTCCCAAAACAGGAAAATGTGATCTTTGCCATAGATTGTAATATTTAGCATGGGATAAAGCACTAAGCAGGGCAGAAAAGGTGTTTTGGAGAAAGAAAAGGTAAGCTGATGTAGCAGCATTATAAAGTCTTGCATACAATTTGGAATAGATCCTTTTTTATTATGTGAAAGAGTAACACAGAGCCCCTCAGTTGAGGGGTTGGAGAAGAAATTAATGCAAACAGAGGGTTTTATGGTCAAATTGATGGATCTCTGAAGTAGAAAGCTAATGTTCAAGAATGGTGCGAGACTATAGGAGTGTAAGAATTGTCACAATCATTCAAATTTTATCTCAACATGAAACCCCAAAAAACAGTAGAGAAACTACATGGTTCAAATGGAATTTGGAAATTAAAAGTGTATTTCTCAGATTTCAGACAGGAGTTCAGAAACCAAACAAAGTATTTATGGTGTTCGAAGTAGAGCTAAGAGATGGGTTAGGAAATGACAAGTAACTTTTTCTTCAAAGCTGTTCTTAATGCCAGTTCTTTTCTGCTTCACAGATACAAAGTCACCAACAAGAGCAAAACAGGTATTTGTCCTCTTGGTTTTAGAAATACAAAATATTGCCTTGTAATTTAAGAAAAAACAGTCAGTAATTGACTAGAAGTAGTCAGTTACTAGTAGTTAGTGTTTCTAGTAGTAAGTAGTAGGTCACTGTGAGGTGTGCTGCCGTTGACAGCTCTGTAATATGGAAGATTTTTGTTGCTTGTTTAATGTTTCAGAAACATCACTTTTAGATTTAGCTTTTCTCTGTAACAGCAGCCAGCACTCTCAGTGAGACAAGGAAAGGAGGGCATTGTGTATGTGGATATGCATGACAGCAAGATATACCACTTTTCCCGTGTGTAATGTAGGAGTTTAGCTTTTGGGCTCCCAATCTGTTTAAACTGTAGAGAAGATGATCTAGAAAAGTTTCCTATTTCTAAAACATGCAATTGAAGGGTTATCCCTGGTTACATCTTAGTGGAGAACCACACCTGTGAGAATTCTAGATTTAGACAAATTCATTTCTTTAATTTTACTATTTAGTATTTTGGAGTGCAAGTAGACCTGCTGGTGGCTGGGAAGTGGGTAAAGGTGCATTGCATTGGTTCATTCTTTCTCTGAGTGGAGACATGGGTTTTTCAGGGAGTTCAGGCAGAAGCTGGTGGAGAGGAAAGATGGTAGCTGTTAAGAATTGCATGACTGGACTATGTATGAATGGAAGTCTTTAAGATCTAGTGCTAAGCCTATTGCCAGCTGCTGCTTTTTCACTAAATCTTGTTTGTTTTCACTGAAGCATGGATTACAAGGGCGCAGGTTCTTATTGTCAGGCATGTTTAATATCTTTGTGTTAATAGACATGTGGTCTTTACATAGGAAAAAAAAAAGAGGCATTGCATGTGCTGCAAGAGTTGATATTAATGTGGGATTTTTTTTACTTTTTATTTTACAAACAAAACAACTTGCTGGGACTTTACTAACCAAACTAACAAACCTACCTTTTCTGGCTGGTGAAACTTTCAGCATGATCAAGGCTCTAAATTAAGTTCAGAAAGAAGTGGAACTCCAAAAAAACGCAAAGCCCCACCTCCTCCTATCAGTCCTATTCAGGTAAAGATAAGACCAATTTTGCGATGCTTTTAAGGGATGAAAAGGGTTTTGAACATGGTGTGAATGATGTGGGCTGGATTTGCTCTGTCGCTGTTATTTTATGTGTTTGTCTTGCCAGGAGTTCTTTTCCTGAAATTAGGATGACACCATGAAAACACATGGCACATGTCGGTTAGGTTAACTAAGTAAAATTGTTTGAAATGCAGCATGGTCTAAGATACAACTGTACAAATTTTACTGTACAATTGTTTCTTCCATCTAAAGTATAAAACATACATAAAATATATAGTATAAAAAATGCAGTTTAACAGTTAGGTTTAATATACCTGTATAGCAGCTACACTGCATATGTAATACTGACTCAGGAAAGCACTGAAAAATTTGAGCTGCTCTTTGAAACTGACTTAGTGCAGGAGAAAAGTACTCTTTAATATGGGTGTATGTATGGGCACGTTACAGAGGTAGTTACATGTACATGTATGTATACATATTTATTTATATAAAATATTTTGCAGCTTAGTGATTTGTCCTCTCCACACTCATCAACATCAACTCCCATGACTGGAAAAGGGCAGGCTTTCTTTGCTGATCAAGGGTGCAAGGTATCAGTTTTCTTTTCTTATGAAGATTAGAGAAAGTATAGTATCTTAGTAATCCATTTTGCTTAATGACCTATTTTGCTGTACAGTCTCCTGTGAATTAATTATCTGAGTTTTAGGAACAAAAAGGAGTCCAAAATTACTTCAGTGTCATTTATAAAGCAAGTGAGGATTACTTTAATGTTTACTGAATAAGTTAGGAATATGGTTATGAAAATAAGTATTAATGCTGTGAGAGCTCATTAGGTAATATCAGCGAAGTGCATGGCATTGTGCACTGCAAAAAGTATAGACCCTTTCACCAAAAGATGTTAGGGAAGTGGTTGGTTGTGGTCTGTCTGATCTTCACCTTATGGTAGTGAAGTGTTTGTTTTCTTTTAATACATGGCAATATGCTGCTATTACTTATCACAGGGGCTGCATCTTTCCAAACTATCTCTGAGACAGTTGCCCATATTTCATTAATATTTAATGAGAATCGGGCAATGGAACTTGAATGGCTTTAGCAGATCTTGAAATATCGGCCACCTGCTACAATTAAACAAGACCCCAGAAGTAAGAGAAATCCACTTTGGCAGTCTTTATCCATCAAGATCTTTACTGTTTATACTTCTCTTTGGTGAACTGTACTGTACTTTTTGTGAAAGCATTTTCTTTTGGTGTCTCAACAGGAAGAATTCAGCTCCTTGAATCGAGATAATAAAGACAGACTGAGTGACAGCACAACAGGTATACAATAACACTTCATCCTTATTTTCATATTTGGTGAGGTGGTTTAGATGGTGTGAAATGTTGCAATCTGATCAAAATTCCCCTGTGCCCTTCCACTTAGAAGCAGAAACACAAGAAGTACTTGGAGTAGTGTTTTGTAATTTCACTGCCAGCTGCCCACCAAAACCTCCTGCTTCTTTTGGGTGATCTAACGCATTTTTGGGGAGAGTTCCTAGGAATGCTTTGCTTGGTCAGTTTGCTACACTCAGTCATCATGGGAACACACTGTTCAATTTGAAAGGTTAGAATAGCTGGTATTCAGCTTTTTTAAAGTTCTTTAATCTTTTGTTTTTATTCTCTAAAGGTGCTGATAGTTTACTGGATGTGAGTTCTGAAGCTGACCAGCAAGATCTACTTCTGTTGATGCAAGCAAAAATTGCTTCTTTGACATTGCACAATAAGGAGCTGCAGGACAAATTACAGGTGGCTTATTTTTGTGCTGTTCTGGTGCTCTCTTTAATCTGCTAGCAGAACAAAGAGCTGCTTACCATTTTTAAAGAGATGTACTGTGAAGATAATTTAACCAGCTTGTTGATGGTAAGATCATGGAAATGCTCTGCCCCGAGGGATTAAGTCAGTGTTTTGATCATCTCACTTTTCCCATAAATTACTGAATAACTTTGTTTATTATGATAACCACATTCTAAAAGATGTTGTTAACAGTTGTGTTAGCAGAGTTTTAATTTGCATAGCTTTGATTATTAGCTTATGGAGATCAGCCCAGACTTTCAGAGGAGCTTGGCACTTGCTGCCTTCTCTTGCTGTAGATGACTAAATGGGAGCAGCTGGGCTTTGAATTTTTCTAAAACTTTCTTCCATGGTGCTTTAATTGTCTGTCTCTGGAGGATGTGGCAACATTTCTTTGCTTGCTCTGTTCTAAAAAATACAATCATGTACTTGCTTTCAGTGTGCCATTGTTTGGGTTTCTTTTTTACATAGGAAAGAACACCTAAAGAAGTGGATTCAATTGTAGAATCTTATCATCCAGCCCAAACAGAGTTTGAACAAACAGCAGTTAGACAAAATGAATTCTCAGTTCAGGAGCTTAAGTCTTCATTAAATGCCACCCAAACTCAAGAAAAGTTGACAAGCCCCAGTGAGGTAAAAACTAAGTACCTCCAGGAAGACTTAAAGGGTGTGCAGAGGAAATTAGAAAATTCTGAAGACCAAAGAAAGCAGATTGAAGTTCAGATCCCACCCAGAGTCCCAGAAACAGGTCATTTAAATAGCACAAACATTTCAGAAAATGGTTCTGATCTTAACCTGAAGTTCCAAGGTACTCAAAACAGGTATGAGGAAGCTGTGAAAGAGGGTTTGAATGTACAAAGGCAAATGAAGCTGGGTCTTGTTGCCTTTGAAAGTGAAGAAACCAGTTCTGATATGAGTAGGTTAAAGGTTACATGTGAAGAAGTTGAAATGCTTAAGCAAGAATTGAAGAGAGCGTTGGAGGAAGGTGAAAGACAAAAAGAGAAAGTGAGAGAGCTACAGAAAAAGTTTGAAGAAAGAGAGCAGAATGTGGGAAACAAATTGTCTGTGGAAGAATGTGAGGAAATGAAGATGTCTTATTGTTCAGTTATTGAAAACATTAATCAGGAGAAAGCATTGTTGATTGAGAGGTACAAAGAAGGGCAAGAGGAAATTAAAAGGCTACAGGACAAGCTGAAAAATCAGACACAGTTGGAATCTAGTGCTGAAGCTGGAGAAATGAAGGATGTGATGCACAGAATGATAGAGGAGCTCAATAGGCAACTTAGTGAATTATCTCAGTTGTACAAAGAAGCACAAATAGAGCTGGAAGGCTATAGGAAGAGAAAAACTCCAGATGATATAGCTTTGGACTACATTCCTAGAGAAGAACATGAGAAACTGATGCAAGTAACAAGTTCTCTGAAATACAAAGCAGAGAGTGAATTATCAGAAATGAAATCCCAGTACACAAAAGCATTAGATGAAGCAGAAGAACTAAAGCAACTGTTAGATGCTCAGAAACAAAACTCTTTGCCCATTACTGAACACCACCAGGTTATGAATGCACTTGGAAACACTCTGAAGGAAATGGAGGAAGAAATAAATGAGCTCAAAGGGTTGCTTACCAACAAGGAAAGTGAAGTAAGAAACTTACAGAAGGAATTATTGGAAGAAAAGGCTGCAATTAATGAAGCAATGGTACCCAAGGCTACATATGAAAAGCTGCAGTCATCACTAGAGCGTGAAGTTAATGTTTTGTCATCCAAACTGAAGGATGTAATCCATGACAAGGAAAAAGTGTACTTAGATGCCATGCAACTGAGAAATGAAGTTTCGCGCTTGAAAGAAGAGAAAGAAGGTATGCATACTCTGCTTGAAGCAAAAGATCGGGAGGTGGCTGATCTACAGCAAAGGTACCATCAAGCTCAAGAAGATCTTCTTCAAATGAAAAGATGTTCTGAAAGCTCATCAAAACTAGAAGAGGATAAAGATAAAAAGGTTAGTGATTCACTGTGCTGCGGGTAGTTACTTGAGTTCAGACTTCAAAACTTGTTGCATGGTGCATGGGTGACCTAATAGACAATGCTCTGTCAAAAGTCGCAGAGTGGAGTAACTTTTGAGTGCATTTGCTATCTAAAAATTCAGATGTCAAAGTCAAAGACGTTTTCAATATGTTTGACTCTACAGTTAGCTTCTCTCCCCTGTGGAGATATGAATGGTGTTTCAGTTTATTTGAAGTTCTGCTCAGGTTGGGTTCACGCTATTCAGGCAGCTGAAGTCAAGGAAGTGGGATTTACAGCAGGAAGAGATTCCAAAGGAGACAAGAAAGCAAAAGATCAGAAAGGAACAAAAATTCGCTATTCTGATTCTACTAAATCATCTCAAACTTAGCATTACTTCACTATTTTTCTTCTGCAGTTACTATATCCCTTACTACAAATTTCTTTATAAGAAGCTATGTATTTTGCTAGCTGTGAATAGCTGGTCTATTTTTGGCAGGTTTCTGTCTTATGTTCAGCAGCAGTATTTGTAAATGTGGTAAATGCAGTCCATGTTTGTAAATATTCCTGGCTTTCAGAGCAAGAAATGCATATTCATAGAATCACAGAATGGTTTGTGTTAGAAAGGACCTGAAGATCATCTAGTTCCAGCCTCCCTGCCAGTGGCAGGGACACCTTGCATTAAATCATGTCACCCAAGCTTTGTCCAACCTGACCTTGAAACCTGCCAGGGATGGAGCATTTACCACTTCTTTGGGCAACCAGTTCCAGTGCCTCACCACCCTCACAGTAGAGAACTTCCTCCTTATATCTAACCTGAACTTCCCCTGTTCAAGTTTAAACCTGTTACCCCTTGACCTATCAGTCCAGTCCCTAGTTAAGAGTCCCTCTCCAACACCCTTGTAGGCCCCCTTCAGATAGTGGAAGGCTGCTATGAGGTCTCAACATAGCCTTCTGTTCTCCAGGCTGAACAGCCCCAACTTTCTTAGCCCATCTGGGCTAGGAGCTGGGTTAGAGAAGCACTGTAACCTTTTGCTTACTTGATATCTTTGTCCATTAAGTTTACTTACATCCTGGTTTTCCCCATGACTTAAATGTGAATCACAAATAACCCTAAGATGAGACCCACAAGAATATACAGTATGCCTTGCAGCTTGTCATGAAAAGCTATTTTTTGTTTCCCTAGATCAATGAAATGTCCAAGGAAATTAGCAAATTGAAAGAAGCATTGAACAGCCTTTCTCAGCTTTCCTACTCAACCAGTACCCCCAAAAGACAAAGCCAGCAGCTGGAGGCATTGCAGCAGCAAGTGAAGCAGTTGCAAAACCAACTGGCGGTAAGTGTAATAATTTGGTAAGCCCACCGTTATTCCCAGTTCTCTGAAGCTACATGTGCCATTCTTCACTCTGCCTCATTTAAAATGAGAGCACAAGGAAATGGATTTTCATCCAGAAATACTGTACTCCCTCTGTTTGTCTGATACATGTAGGAATCTATAAATCACAAATTGCTCTTCAGATATAGTCTTAACTGAAGCTGTTTTCCCCAATACACCCTCTCAGATCACTAGTGAGCCCAAGTTTGTGTACTTGTAGTGGAATGCAGTGACCAGACCTGCTGCTGGAACCCTGATTTGTGAAAAATAGGGCTGATGTACAGTAGATCTGTGCATTTTCTCAAAAACTTTCATCAGCTGGAATCTTTGGGTTTTTAAACTAAAATAAGTTCAACTTTCTGGAAGAAAGTAGTCACTGAAGGCATGAAGCTTCGAATCAAGCAAATCCATCTTCTTACAGGGAAGCACAGTTTATTATCTGAAATTCCGAACTGCTTAAAGATTTGTCTTTAATTGTATTTGGTTTTGCATCAAAGGTCCAGTCTTCTAAGCTGGGTTGAGTCATAACTGCTATTGAGAGCAAAATAAAAGCTTGGGAGAGCTTGCCTCTCCCAAGGAGCACTTAAGTTCACTGCTGAGGGCAAAAAGAAGGTAGTACTCACCAGAGGCCTTTGTTAAGATCTCTGAAGTGACTCTGAAAGGAGAATTCCCAGCCTGACATGCTACATTGCTCACCTTGTGTCAGCTTTCCTACCTTCCCCAGCAGACAGAAGGAAAAGCCAATATGCATATGGGCCAGAAAAATTCCCTTGCAGTGAGGAGGCATAAGTAGGCAGACAGTTAAGTAGTGCACTTTGTCAGTGTAAAGGCCTATACTGTTTCTTATCCCAGTCCACCAGGTCCAAAAGAACCCTTTATCTACCACTACTTAAGGACCAGCAAAGTAGATGCAAAGATACGCAACATATCAGGAAAGTGGTCAGGATTTAACACAAGACAGAAGCATTCTTTCCTTCCTGTAGGCTAGCTTTCCTAGCAGATTCACATTTATTTGGAAAGATGGCTTCTTTTCTGGCAGTCTCTGGTTATGGAAAAGGAGATGGGTGATCCTTGTTTGATTGTACAGTAATTAACTGAGGATTTCGTGGGTTAAGGCCTCTGTAAGCACTTCCTCTTCCCTGGGAAGCCATTAGCTGACAGATGGGTCATTGACTGCAGTTGGAGATTGATTAGTTGCAGTTGGAGATTGATTTGTCACAATTTTGTTGGTTCTCCTCAATTCTGGTTGCTGATAAACTCAGGAATATGTGCTCCTTCTACATGTTTGTGGCTCAGTGCTTCTTAACAACTAATGACATCTCACCCACTTTCCTACTGAGATGGGTAAAATTACGGTGTTTCTGTGGGCCACACTTTGATGCAAATTACGTTTTGGATGGCTAGTGGTAGAGTACTTCTGAGCTGGTTTTCCATTCATGCATAAGACTATGGTTTGTAGTGCCCCAGAACTGCCTAAATTTAATTGGGAAGTTCTGAATTCAACAGTTGTGAATGCTCTGTGACTTCCTGCTATTTTACAGGAAACAAAGAAACAACATCAGGAAATCGTCTCAGTTTACAGGATGCATCTTCTCTATGCTGTGCAGGTATGGATGCGTATTGTCAATTACACAGTGCTGGTATTTTAATGAAAGATGTTTCTTCTGCAGATCTAGTAAAAGCCTTGCATGTTTTACTAAAGACATCCTACCCAAAAGGTGTGACTGTTTAAGCACAAATTTAACACTGATTCCTTTTGGGAAATTGATCTAATTAATTTACAAACCTCAAAAATAGTTTGTAAATCTTCTTAATGAATAGAGAGATACTTGAATTCTTTGCTTCTTTTTCCCCTTGTCTAGGGTCAGATGGATGAAGATGTCCAGAAAGTGCTGAAACAAATTTTGTCGATGTGTAAAAGCCAATCACAGAAAAAGTAAACAAAAAAAACCCTAGGAAAACTCCCATTGTTTATTAATCCTGTTATGGGTGTTTATCTAGATTTGCCTTAACATAAGATTTTAAATTGGCAATTTGCTGCTTTTGTGTTATTGTGCTGTTTCTGAGGGGGATTTTTTGTCTGTCTCTACCACTTCCCATGTGTGTTCATGTGTGCAGTAACAAAGCACATGCCTGCTTTTCATATCCAAAATACAAGTATGTGCTTCAGACTTTTTACTTGGGCCACTCTATGTCATGTTTACCCTGAAAGTACTTTCTAGCTTCCTCCAATAGAGGAAGGTTAATCTCGAGGAAAGCACTCGTGTTGCCTGAGTAAAGGTGAAATTCTCTATAAGGTCTTCTGTACTGTTTATAAGCTGCATCTTGTTATTGGGGATTAACTTGGTTGTTTGATGTTGTAGCACTCAGATTCCTGAGTTTTTGCCATATGCAGTCTTTGGCAGACCAGAAGCGAGGTATTTATGCTACGCCAGAACATCAAACAGCTATACTTCTTAGTGTAATATTATTTAAGATTAACATACCATAAGGTAGGTGTCGCAACCCATCCAATGCACTAAGTGCACAGAAATTAATCCATGCTTCATAGTTTCCTTGAACTGCCCGGTAGTGGAGTGAAACTATTTCAAAAAGGAAAAATCATTAGTTTAAGGAAGTTCTGTACAGAAGCAGTGCAGAAACGCCTGTATAAACAACCCTTTATGATAGGTTTAGCTATCTATGCAAGTGTTGGCCGTGAAGCTCAGGAACAAAACCAGAACATACACTTTAGACAAGGGATTCTAATGAACACAGGATGTTTACAGTGAATGTCAATGCCTCATACTTCTTAACCTCACTTTTGTAAAGATCTTCTCTTCAGTATATTTTTATTGGCCCTATAATGATTTTTTTTTTTTGTAACTAAACCATTTTTTCTACATAATGTTTGCATTAAGCTTATTAACAAATATTTTTAGGTAATCGTGTTGTAGAGTTTCTTCTTATATCCCCAAGTATTCACTAATACTGAAGCATAGTGGGGTGTTTTCAGTTTGTAAAAGATCTGTATGGAGTAATAGGCCTGTCTGTCAGTGTGGTCCAGAGCAGTGAAATGTCAAATGCAGTTCAGCCTCCTGTTTGAAAACATGTAGAAATGATAGGTGTAGAACAGCAAAAGGTGTCAAAAATTTCAGCATGTTGTTTCTAGAGGCCAGGGGCACCAGTAAAGCCTTTGTCATCACTTTTGAATTTCATGTCAAATAAAAATGCCTGATGTGGTATAATATGAAACCATGGAAGAGTGTTCTAAGCACACACTGCACCTGAGGGTACAACCATTCTAACTCGCTTGCAGCTTCAGTATGGTATTTCTGTTATTCGTCTTAGTGGATGTGTCTCTAATAGAGAAATCTTCCAGAGCTGTATAATCAGTGAAGTTTATATAGAGTTGTAATATGACAAAGAGTCAGCAGTGCCTCAGGCTGGCTGTACTCATAGTGCACTTATACCAGATAATTCCTAACCCTGGCAAAACTAAAATGGATTTTTAAAAGCAAAAATTAAAATCACACGTTTGCATTAGTTAGACCTTGGTGTTACTTTCCTTGGGTGGTTTAACTCACGCCTGCTAATTTTTAACAGTATTTTGTAGTTAGATGGTTTTGAAAATGCTCCAAAGAAATGTGAAAAGAATTTTGCTGCAGCACTTCAGAATGAACAACAAGATTTCACGCATGCTAACGCTGCAAAGTATAAAACTTGATGAACCATTTTGTAGGTTGGCTGATGGATTTAGTCTTCTACTTTGTTTTGTTTTGTATATTTATTACAATTATCTTTGTGGAATATTGAAAATTATATACTACAGCATAGCAAGTTTCTTTATATGTAATTTGCAAGAAGTTTCCTTATGCAGCAAATAAACTATTTCCATTTTTTTCATCTTCTTTTTGTGTGTTCATTTACTTTTTGCATTGAGGAAAATCTCGCTACACTGTTATAGCACAAATATGTTCTGTATCTCATGTTTAGGTAACTGTCAGATGAAACATCGTTTTCTCCCTGAAACTGCAACTTGATTAATGACTTCCTTTTTCTGTCCTTAGAATAGAATCCACTCCAAACCCCATGCAATCAGTTTTGCATATTCTGCCTTCTGTCTGATTGGTAAGCTCAGAACCATTTCTCATGTGGACATCCTGCTAGAGGTAACACAGGTCTTCCATTTGCCACTGGCTGCATTCTAGCTACGTTTAAAACTACCTTAGAGCAGTAGCACGGACTGCTGCTGTCTTTCAAAGCTGCCTTTCTCTATCAGCTAGCACTTCACACAGAGCTACAGTGAAAGTATGTATATGTGTAATGCATATGGATAAATGGATATGTTTACTTGTCTTTAAACTTAGCAGTAGTTACACAGTCAGCCCTGTTGCCTTTTGTCATCTCTCCCGAGTTATATTTAAGAAACTGTTTTTTCAGTAACTTATTTGCTAATAATATCATCCTGTCTGAAAGGCAGAACACACAAATGGCAGGAGCTGCACCTCGCTTTGCTACATCCTGGACTCAGGTGGCTCTTCAGCCTCTTGCAAGCTACTCAGCATTGGGTTTCCTCTGAAGAAGGCTGTTGACAAACTGGTATGCAGAATCTGTCATGGTGAGATCACCTAGCAGGAAAGATCATAGCTGCTTTGGTGGCTTTTGTGCCATTATAAGCAATGAGCCTGCTGCCTACTATCTCCTATGTGAATTGCTGTTTGTCTTCCATGTGGATGCCCATGATCCTGCTCTGTTTTTTTAGGGGCAGACCTGTGACAGTCCTGCATTTTACTTCCAAAGCTGGTTGTTGCCACATTCAGGAAGAAGTGCTTCCTAAGCATCATCATATTCTTTTCCTCACCAAAGTGTATGCATGCTCCCACTCTGACTTGTGGCTATTTCCTGCTCACAAGTTCCTTATGCAGCAAAAGAAAAGTGGTCCTTGGTCCCCCTGTTCCTGGTTTGGGTATGTTTTGTGTCGTGTTTGTGGAGAACATCAGTGTCATTCCCCTGAAGCTGGCTTTTCAGAGGAACAGGAGATTGAGGGTAAAAGAAACAGTGGCCAGATGGTTTATTCGGATAACTCACAGGTAGGGGCACAAGGAGAGAAGCCAATGTTACCTCTTGCTGCCTGAGCATGGGGCTCAGTGGTGGCAGAAGGGCCTGCTGGCTTCCTCAGTGCTGCAGTGGCCAGCACTGAAGGGCCAGCTGGCTTCCTGCAGTGCTCCTCAGGCCGACTAAGTGACAATGTGCTACGTGTCAGCACAAGGCAGTAAAAGCCAAGGGAAGGCCACACTGCCATGTGCTGCAGTAAAGCACAACACAGTGCCCTAGGAGGAGCAACCAGGAGCAGGATAGAGGGAATGCTGGCAGGAATCTTGTCAGGTGCTGCATTGCTATGTGGAGCTGTGATTTAGTTTTAAAGCCTGCTTCATGGTGTGTGTTTTCCTGAGCACTGGCTGGCTGGAGGAAGGAGGGAAGTGGGATGGGATTTCACTGCCATGAGTATTTCAGAGCTAAATAAATTACCATTGCTATACACACGTTGTGTTTAGGCTATAAGAGCTGCTCTCTGGGAGCCTTTGGTAGTGTGGGGTACCAGGCTAGACAGCACAGGAAAGAGGAGGATAAGCAGAGGCCGGAGGACCAAGTGGGCCACAGGAGGAGAGTGGTGGAGCAGGGGTGAGTTTTTGCCCATCTGACCTGCCCCCAGGAGATGCCTGGGCTTGCATTGGGCCAACCAAGACAACTGGTTGAACATGCTCATTGCAGTGGGTTGGACTAGATGACCTTTGAAGATCCCTTCATAACCCAACCTGTTCCAGGATTCTGGGGCTGTCTTCACGCTGATGCCAGCCGTCATCGAAGCAAAAGGCAGACACAAAAGGCTGGAGCAATCTGCCCTTAAATGTGACAGGGACCCATGTGCTGCAGGAAGGAATGGCTGTCTCAGGCAGTGTGGCCAGGCTTCCCAGCATGTGAAAGGTCCTGGAGCAGAGGCAGCCTCTCCTGGCTCTGGCTGTCTGTGGAGCAGGGGCCTGCTGCTATGGGAGGTCTCCGGACCCAGGCTGCAAAGCAGTGGCACAGTCACAGTGCTGCACGTGGGATAAACTCATGGAAAAGCTCCTGGAGGAGGTGGGTGCAGCGCAGCAGACGTGACGCAACCCAGCGCATGTCCTGCAGGCACAGGCATAACCCACCAAGTTTCTTCAACCAAACAGGAACTGGTTGGAGGCTCTTAGGACAGATCAGTGGTTTGTGTCTGCTATTCACTGTGGTTTTGGTCTGCACTAAAGGCATCATGCCACAGTTCAAGAGTTTGAGTACCTGGAAGCCTCCATCTAAAGCAGCACTGGGTCACTGTAGGTGCTCATGGGTGCAAGCCAGCTCTCAGCACAACATTTCATAGAAGTGAAGTTTCAAAATGCTTTTCTTCATCCCTGCCTCCTCCTCCTCTTCTGTTTGGGTCCTGCACTGATCCTTTTGAAAATAATGGAGATACTCAGTACAGACTATAACCATACTTTATTCTGGTTTTATGTCCATGTTCTTTTCAGGGCAGTAACAAATTTATTCTCCATAAACCCTGTGGATTAGAATGATATACAGTGGTGAACTGCAGCTGAAGTGAATTAAAATCTGTGATTTAATAAGGTTCTACTTATTTGAGGAAGCCTGAGATACACTTTTTGTAGCTACAGAATAGTCCTACCTTTCTGCTGGCCAGAAAGCCGTGTGCATTGAGTTCCCCAGGTTACAATAGTGTGTGACGAAGTATCTGTCAGGAGAAATGATGTTCTCCGACTCGTTGGACCCTGTGATGGGATCCTCGGTGGTGTGTCACCAACATCAGGCTCCTCAATGGTTGTGTTTGCCCCTTTGTACAAGCAGCAGAGGTTTGTCCTCTCAGTCCTGCAGATGCCAGACCCCAGTCCCACCAGGGGCTTCAGGAGGCTATGTTTTGTGACACAACTTGTCTTTTCTGAGGCATTTTATGGCAACGCATCTGCCACTGCTACAAACCTTTGGCTGCCCTGACACAGACTCCTACTTGGTGAGTTTAATGCAGGTATTTACACAATCATCAGTTTTTCAGTCTATTATTTTAAAACCCTGTTTGCATGCTGATCTGTCCAAATTCATAGCATTTGCCTTCCCTGTACATTTTCCAACAGCTTGAAATGCTCAGACAGTTGGTAATGGGGCCTCCTACCAGCAGCTGGAGATTGGAAACAAACAGGCACATCTCATTGACATCATCCCTGCAAGGAGCTTGGGGCTGGAGTCCATCTCCTGCCTGTGTCCCCCATGATCACAGTGTGTGTTCTTAACCCTGCCTGGAGCGATGCTGCAGCTGGTACCTTGTGCTCAGCAGCTCTCAGGAGAGCTCAGGGCAGCAGAACTCAAATGTGCTCCTATGGGAAGCTGTCTCTTTGGTGTGGTCACTCTTCCTTTCGGGATTAGCCAAAACTCTCCCTGGTAATGGTTAGGCTTGGACCCACCACACTCTTCTTGCATCCCTTGTCCCAGCTGCACACAGGGAAGCCCTGCCCTAAAATGCCTGGATTAATTTCCTTCCCTGTAAGCACTTTGCAGCCCATCAGGAGGCTCCTCCAAGGAAGAGGCTGGAGAGGGAGCTGGATTTAGCTGCAGACAAATAAAAAGAAAACATCCCTGAGCTGAACACAACATTCCTTCTGGCCTGGGCCTCACCTGCAGCTGGAAAACAGTAACAGTGTGGGGAGTGAAGACACAAAGCACAAAGGTCTGCGCTGCCTCGTTCCTAGAAATAGCTCCTCTGGGCCCTTGCTGTCCACTGCATTCAGCGGCTGGGTGGGAGCACAGCTGGCCAGATGTTGCAAGGTCAGGTGCAGATGTGCCTGTGCAGATGTTGCACAGCAGGAAGGCTGCAGCAGGATAGCAGGTCCCTGTGCTCATGGGGAGGGCAGCGTGCCCCCCAGTACTGCTCCTCCTGCCCTGTCCCCCACACCATGGGCACAGGGCTTGGGAGCGGAGTCACCCTGGAGCCCTGCACTGCCCGAAGGCAGCTGTACGGTGTCCACAATGCTTCTAGAACTGCAGTTCTTGCTGCCATGTGAAGAGATCATGTCATGCCCATAGCTGGTATGGGGCAGGCTGGCGGTCCCTTCCACTGATGAGTCTCTGGCTGTACATCTGCATAAAACCATGCAGGATCACCCAGCCTGGCTTGCAGCATGGAAAAGTCTTCAACCAGCTGATGACAGCATTTAAGAGAGCCAGAGCTCTCTGTGTCAAGGTAAACAACTTAGTGTAAAACTGTGAGTACAAGAGAATCACCAAGAGAAGAATCTGAGATTCATCAGATAGATACACCTATAAAAGCTGCCAGCAATATACCCAGATCATTACACTGCTCAGGATGAACCTTGCCATGGTGTCAGCTCAGGCCAGCTGGCAGTTTCTGCAATTAACAGCCCAGCACAGCTCTGTATCAGCCCACTCCTGTTTGCAGGTGGCCCTGCACCTTGCAGTTTTTTGTGCAATGTAAACCCAGCTGTGCAGTGCCCCAACTCCTCTGTGCCCAAAAGCATCTCATGCAGTATATACAGAGGCTTGGGTGACGTGGTCTAGTGTGAGGCATTCCTGCATATGGCAGGGGGGCTGGAACTAGATAATCTTAACCTCCTTTCTAACCCAAACAGTTCTGTTATATACACAGGTAAGTGTAGCCTGGGAGCCAGCACCAGCACCCTCAGCCGGCACTGCTGGGGTCTGTGGGAGCAGCTTTGCACCAAAAGGCTTTCTCCTTCTATTCCTGGGTTGCATTGAGCTGTGTGTGGTATGTTAAGAGGGGGTCTGTCTCCTTGGGAAGCCCTCTGGTTTCCAAGCAGACAGAGGAACTGTGTGTTGCTGCAGCAAGCTCCCTGCAGTTACTGCCTGATGGGGTGGAGTGGCTTCACACGTCCCATAGTGCTGCAAATCCATTGCTGCACTCCATTGACATTTAGGGGGTAAAATCCACGCTTATGTGGAGATAGCTTTATTATCTTATCTTTATTGAATGACTTCTTTTGCCTCAGTCTTCACTGGCAAATGCTCTGACCACACCACCCAAGTCTTGGAAGGCAGATGCAGGGACTGTGAGAATGAAGACCTCAGGCCCACTGTAGGAGAGGATCTGGTTCGAGACCATCTTAAGAACCTGAATGTGCACAGGTCATGGGACCTGATGAGATCCGTCCGTGGGTCCTGAAGGAGCTGGAAAATGAAGTTGCTAAGCCACTGGCCATCATATTTGAGAAATCATGGCAGTCAGGTGAAGTTCCCGATGACTGGAAAAAAGGAAATATAACCCCCATTGTCAAGAAGGGGAAAGTGGATGACCCAGGGAATTACAGACCAGTCAGTCTCACCTCTGTGCCTGGCAAAATCTTGGAGCAGATTCTCTTGGAAGGCATGCTAAGGCACATGAAAAATAACAAGGTGCTTGGTGACAGCCAGCATGGCTTCAGTAAGGGGAAATCCTGCCTGACCAATTTGGTGGCCTTCTATGACGGGGCTACAGAACTGATGGACGGGGTAAAGCAGTTGATGTCATCTACCTGGACTTGTGTAAAGTGTTCCACACTGTCCCACACGACATCCTTGTCTCTAAATTGGAGAGACATCAATTTGATGGATGGACCACTCGGTGGATAAAGAACTGGCTGGATGGCCGCATGCAAAGAGTTGTGGTCAATGGCTCAATGTCCAGCTGGAGACCAGTAACGAGTGGTGTCCCTCAGGGATCGGTGTTGGGACCGGTCTTGTTCAACATCTTTGTCGCTGACATGGACAATGGGATTGAGTGCGCCCTCAGCAAGTTTGCCGATGACACCAAGCTGTGTGGTTCGGTTGATACGCTGGAGGGAAGGAATGCCATCCAGAGGGACCCTGACATGCTTGTGAGGTGGGCTGATGCCAACTTCATGAAGTTTAACCATGCCAAGTGCAAGGTCCTACACCTGGGTCGGAGCAATCCCAGGCACAGCTACAGGTTGGGCAAAGAAGCGATTCAGAGCAGCCCTGCAGAGAAGGACTTTGGGGTGTTGGTGGATGAGAAAATGAGCATGGGCTGGCTTCAGTGTGCACTTGCAGCCCAGAAAGCCAACCGTGTCCTGGGCTGCATCAAAAGAAGCGTGACCAGCAGGTCGAAGGAGGTGATCCTGCCCCTCTACTCTGCTCTCGTGAGACCTCACCTGGAGTATTGTGTGCAGTTCTGGCGTCCTCAGCATAAAAAGGACATGGAACTGTTGGAACAAATCCAGAGGAGGGCCATGAGGATGATCAGGGGACTGGAGCACCTCCTGTATGAAGACAGGCTGGGAAAGTTGGGGCTGTTCAGCCTGGAGAAGAGAAGGCTGCGTGGAGGCCTCACAGCAGCCTTCCAGTATCTGAAGGGAGCCTATAGGGATGCTGGGGAGGGACTCTTCATTAGGGACTGTAGTGACAGGACAAGGGGTAATGGATTAAAACTTAAACAGGGGAAGTTTAGATTGGATATAAGAAGGAAATTCTTTCCTGTTAGGGTGGTGAGGCACTGGAATGGGTTTCCCAGGGAGGTTGTGAATGCTCCATCCCTGGCAGTGTTCAAGACCAGGTTGGACAAGATCTTGGGTGATACGGTTTAGTGTGAGGTGTCCCTGCCCATGGCATTGGGGTTGGAACTAAATGATCTTAAGGTCCTTTCCCACCCTAGCTATTCTATGATTCTATCTAATTAGGTAAATACAGCAAATGCATTGAGGCCTCCAGCTTTCTGTTGGTCAACCCCCACAGTCCCACCTGAACTGGAAGGGTAAGAGGCTGCTAAATTCTCCATGGAGATACTTCCTTATCCCTTCCCTCAGCTTTAGACCAGACTAGAAAACCCAGTATGCCCTCCAGGCTCATCTGCAAGACCCCACCACCAAAAATGCAAGATTAACCTTTATATTTTGACCAGTGTCTCACTGGGGTTTTGATCTGCAAAATGAATGATTGGGCTCAGGACATTTCTGAAGCACTGACCCCAATTCACCACACTCTGCCATGCACTGTGCCACTGAAGGGAGTGACATTCCTGGTGGATATTCACTGTCTGTTCATTTATACGTAAGCAACTCTTCTTCCCTCTCCCCCCAAAGACAGATTCATATGAGTTTCTGTCTCAACAGGAAGACATCAAGCCTCTATTCTGGAACACCTCTATTGAAAATGTAATTTCATATTTGTTCAGTTCAAGATTAATGTTCTATCAGCAAAAGTGCTGTTCAGTGTTACTGCTACTATTCATACATACTTGTTTTTGTAAGACCCACCTCCTGAATTCTTAGGGGTTTGCAAGCTGCTATAAAATGATGTTCAAAACACTTAAAGGAAACAACATGAGGCTTATCTCAATTTTTCCAACTACTTTGCTAACCTTAGTGAAGACCTATCTAGTCAGGAATGTATTTCCTTGTAAATCCGTATGCAATTTTTTCCTGATTCCTTCCCATTATAACTTTGAAAAAGAGGTTTAGAACTCGATTCCTGTTGGGCAATTTTGTGCTCAAGTCTTCACAGATCCAAATGGCTGTGGCTGGGCCTCAGCGTGTGGAAGCCAAAGAGACACAAGGACTTCTCAACATATTGGGAAGAAAGAGGTTAACATTAGCATTAGCACCACTAATCTTTTCTTGCATAAAGATGGTCAGGACCAAGTGCCAGAGGCATTGTCTCCCAGTACCTTAGCAGACTGATGGGACCCAAGGCCTGTGGGCAGCCATTTTCAGGTAGAACAAAAGAGAAGCCTTCTGGAAGACTGGAGGTCAGTTTTTACTCTGAAGAGCGCAAATCAAAATAGCGGGAGGAAAAGTCTCATCAGTTTTGAAGCCTCTGGATCTGGGTTGACCAGAGCCCCAGATGTCAGAGCAGTCAGGCAGCACCTCCTACAGCTGACTGAATCTGGGTAGAAAATGCTGGTTGCAGTTCTCACCTCCAGAAGCTGCTGTTACTTTACACAAGTAATTCTTACATGTACGAATTTATAAAGAAACAGGTTGGCAAAATCTGAATTATGACAAGTCACACACCAGTTACTTTCTGGTATTTTTTGTGGTGGTCTAACTACTTAGGATATTATTTCCATGACCACCGTTGGTAGAGCACAGGACAGATTTTTAAAGTACTATTTTAAGATGTAGTACATCTGTAGGCAATTACATAAAAACACAAATGTTAAGCCACAGTAATGTCCTTGAACACAATACAAGGAACTTTGATACTCTAAAATAAACCGTACTAAGAAAGTGATGTGTTCTGGTTTATTTTTATCCTGTCACTCAGCAATTATGTAAATCATTCTTACCACTCAGTAGTCTGGGATAATATATTTATAACTCCCAATGAGACTATAACACATTTTCTTCACTGAAGAAAAAAACACAAGCCAAAAGAAAATTCAAAATATAAAAGACAGTAATTAAGAGTAATTTAGAATATTACTATGTATCCTCATCAGTCCTGTAGTTCAAAGATTTGTGATTGTTTTTCAGATGTAAAATTTATTGCAACAAATGGATGATCCGCACGGAAGACAATAAAGGTGAACTACTGACACTGTGTACTCTCAAAGTATACTCTTGCTGACATAAGCAAGAGACGAAAAATGGTCAACAAAAGCATCTGAAGTAAACCCAAAGAACTCGGATTCTGTTGGACTGTGGAGCAATCAACCTGGTAACGTATGAACATACTGTTTTCACATGTGCAAAGTAAGACCTCATCTTCTGACAAAACCAAAACTTGACTACAGTCTACAGCTGTAGAAACGACCCACAGATCACAGAGCTCTTGGATGCCACACATGGCAGCAAGACAGGAGGACTTCAGTCTCCTGCAGTGTGATCTGCAGTCTCTGCACATGGTTTGACACCCACCTAGCTCAGCAGACCTCCTGCTTTGAGAAGGTTGTTTGCAACAACAACATGAACGTGAGCTGGCTTCAGTGTGCACTCGCAGCCCACAAAGCCAACCGTATCCTGGGCTGCATCAAAAGGAGCGTGACCAGTAGGTCGAAGGAGGTGATCCTGCCCCTCTACTCTGCTCTTGTGAGAGCTCACCTGGAGTATTGTGTGCAGTTCTGGTGTCCTCAACATAAAAAGGACATGGAACTGTTGGAACAAGTCCAGAGGAGGCCACGAGGATGATCAGGGGACTGGAGCACCTCCTGTATGAAGGCAGGCTGAGGAAGTTGGGGCTGTTCAGCCTGGAGAAGGCTGTGTGGAGACCTCATAGCAGCATTTCAGTATCTGAAGGGGACCTATAGGGATGCTGGGGAGGGACTCTTCATTAGGGACTGTAGTGACAGGACAAGGGGTAATGGGCTCAAACTTAAACAGGGGAAGTTTAGACTGGATATAAGGAAGAAATTCTTTCCTGTTACGGTGGGTTGCCCAGGGAGGTTGTGAATGCTCCATCCCTGGCGGTGTTCAAGGCCAGGTTGGACGAAGCCTTGGGTGCATGGTTTAGTGTGAGGTGTCCCTGCCCATGGCAGGGGGGTTGGAACTAAATGATCTTAAGGTCCTTTCCAACCCTAACTATTCTATGATTCTGTGATTCTAACAGAGAGGTGTGAAAGGAGAAGCACAACTTTTGACCCACTACAGCCTACCTCACCACTTTGCAAAGCTGGCCACTGCAGAAAACTCTCCAGAAACTGTATTCCCTTTTCAGTGAGTATGAGAATGGGTCCATTTTTAGCAGCGATACAAATCCACCACTCCATAGGACACAGGCAGACATTCCTTTACTGCAGTTTAGGAGTCCCTCCTGTTGCTGAAAGTCTACTGAGAAGGTAAACTAATTTCACAAATGATTTCAAATATGAAACTTTTCTCTCTCCTTGTGATTCTTAACAGCGTTACTAGAGAGTAACAGTGGAGGAACTGGGACATGTACATACAGAAACATTTCAGCAGCAGCATTCTTGTGGATGTGTAATGAATTACTAGATACAAAACAACAGTACTGCCAGAACAGTTATGAGTAAGTAAATCCTGGCTTCTAACTTAGTTTACAAGTTCAACATCAGTACTGCATGCAAAAGGGTAAATTGGTATCAGATGAAATTACACAGAATTGAGTTATATTAAGAATTAATTAAGATGAGGAGTCTAGTGTCTTTACCAGCAAAACATGACAGCACTTGCCAGAAAGAAACCACTTGCTGCTGTTAAGAAATCAGTCTGAAAACATCATCCTCTTTCAGGATGGATTTGGTTTTATTTTTAGGTCACTGAAAGTTAACTGGCTAAAATACAGAAAGTATTCAGATTTTCCCCTGTGAAATTACTTAGAACAAGCCAAAGACAAGAGAGAAAAACCAAAACACAATAAAAAGTCTTGCAGAACACTGTAAAAAGCAGCAATGTATTACATAAACACCACTTCAACATCTGTGCTGGAATCAGTGGCTAGAGACAACCAGCTCTCTTATTTGCTTTTTCAAACTCAGTTTTTTGAGTCAAGGCTAAGAAATGTTTGTGAGGTAATAAAAAAGAACAGCTAAAAACCTTACATTATCAAGTCTATTAATTTTTACAGCTTTCACTCAGGTTTACAGAAAAATATACTATTTTATATATCCATAAATATAATACAGACACCAAAACTATACACCTACATCTCTTCAGTAATATTCTCATCAGGGCAACAATAGTATTCTACAAAACAGATCTGTCCATCTTCATTCCTAATCATATACTGCAGTGAAAGAAATCCTTGAGCATCTGTTCTAATGGACACCTTACAAGACAAAGCCAGTGCCTTCGTAGATGGTTTAAGCAAAGAAATCTTGTACCTGCAGAGAAAAAAAAAAAGAAGTCATATGAAGAAAATAAGCTATTCAGGAAGGAGCTGAAAAATTACTCAAAGTAAAAGCCATAGAAAAAAATAAAATAATAGAAATTAACCAGAATCATAAAAAAAACACAACAATTAGCAACATGCTAATTTGATCTTTTTCTGGTAATGACATGGGACAGACACTGCTATTCCTTAGCTTTTGATCACAAGCACAGGCTTTTATCAGATGGGAAGTATTTCCCTCCTTGCCTGTACTAGTGAATTAAATACAGTAACATAAAAAAAAAGTGTTTGCAAATTTTCCAGCAAGAAAAGTTTAAAACTGGGACACGTGCATTTAGAAAAGTACAAGAAACAAGAAAAGTTTAGAACACATGATATTCCACAGAGGGCACTGATCACAGACTTCCTAACCTGTTTGTCTGAGTCTGGTTACACTGGAATGCTTCTATCAAATCAGACTCCTTAGAGTAGTCCAGATGTGCACTGCCAGCATTTCCAAAAGTGGATAACCTGGAAGACAAAAGGCACCATCTCAAAATACCTGACCTCAGTTCTCTAAAAGCTCATCAGAATCAGTCCTCTTGAATATCTCTGTTTCACAGAACACTATTGGTTGTTTCGGTTTATTTAATTAAAAATGCTAAACTGTCTGCAACAGTGTCACATTTACCAGGTTGTCAATGTGTTCATTACTATGTTAGTTTGATTACATATTACTCATCACAATTCTTCTTAAAGCAGTATTCTAAAACAGCTCCTTCCCTCTCCACCCTGAAAACTTCCAGTCTTTACCAACAGAGGCCAAGTATGAATATTTGAGTTGAAAGCACAGTTTCCAGTACCTGAAGTAAGGTTTATCTGGAGACATGGTAATCTGCATAACTTCACTGGTCATATCCAGTTCAGCAAATGCTTTTCGTAACCCTTCTGACTGCAGGATAATTTTATTAACAACTTTTGTACTGCAGAAATCGAAGTCTAACAAGTCCTCGGGTTCTTGAGTGTTTATCTTGCACACTGTCACTACACCTCCTTCTTCCAAGAACAGCATCAAGGGATAACCGTAACCACGATAACACATCTTAAGGGCTGTTGATGTTCCTGAAAAAGAGAATGAAATTTACATTCTTCAGAGAGCTAGCTAGCACATCTGATCACTTTAGAAAGTTCACATTTTACTGCTATACAGGGCACAGATCAATTTGATTTAGCATGTTTGGTCCAGCTTCCAACAGACCAATGTAGCATGCTTAATGCAGCCTCCTAAGGACCACATGAAGTGCAAAATGAATTTATCTGTCTGTAGATGCCAGTTTGAATCCTACTTGTGTCATGTGCCAAACAGGTCACACTAGCTGTGACAATGAAGCTGGATATGCTACAAATACATAAGTGGCACTGGAAAATCCTCCATGGTCCTGAGGCTTTCTCTGGCTCATATCATCTTTCTTTACTGCTCTTACTTGCACAACCCAAACTGAAGTTTAACACAATTTAGCCTGCATTACATTTTGCTGGGTAATCATAATCTGAACATTTGCTTTCCTAAAATCAGGATGCTGTTTAGTATAGTTGACTTAGGTCTTTAGGTCAGAGTCACAACAGAAACAGCAGAGGAATGCAGAGTTCAACACACAGCTGCAATGTTAGAACTACTCAAAAAACCTGTCATGGTATCACTCTACTGCACACGAGTACACAGTGCTTATTTACCGTCATGCTAATATGTAGTTATTTTGTTTGTGAAAATAATTTTTTAAAACCACCAAGAAGAAAAAAAAAGTAATTTATAGGAAATAAAATTCACCAAGACCTGGATTTGGGTTTTTTTGCTCTCTTTAAACAGATCAGTTCACGTAATTCAACATTTGTACACATGGGAAGGCAGCTTCCCATGCACCTCTGTCACTGAAAAGACTACAAACAAGATCAATAGTGGAGTCTTCCTGATTGTTGTGATTCACACACTTGATAAAGAAAATCTGAAGTGTGTGTACAGCACCTGAAACACTACCCAATCCAGCTGCAGATTTGTGAGACTGTAGGTGAGTACAATTCCTCAGTACCTTATCTGCAAACTGGAGATAACATTCACAAAACAGATGCAGCTGCAGCCTGAAGAAGGGAAGGAACGGAAGGTGCAACGTAACAGCTATTCCACTGGGAGCAACAGCACCGATAGTGCTGCCTGGAATCCATGCAGACTTCAAGCCCAGAACATGTCCTAATTCCTTGTTAATATGCTTGTTAGTATTTCTGAGGTAGCTGGATGTTCCAGGGCTGCATAAACCACAGAAATACTGGAGAAGAGATCACATTTATTATCAAGCTGATACAATTTTTTTTGTTACCAAGACAAACTCCAAGCTATGTGTATACTGTCTTCCAGTGTGCTGATTTCTACTGCAGCTCACAGTATTTAGTCAGCCTGAGTCCCCTGTGAGGCTAATGTGGATCCCCTGTGGCCTTAAGATGTACTGACAGTTTTCCTGCTTTTTCATCTGACAGTGACAGCTCTGGTAAGAGGCTGAACCCTTGCCCAAGCAGTAGTTTTAGCCTGAGGCTGAGGGTACGTGCAGCCTGCCCTGCTGACCACTTAAAAGCATGTGAAAGTGTGTAGCACGCTCCTTTACTAAAGGAAAAGTGGTGCTCTCTACATCCATACTAACTACCCTGGATGGGCTGCAGAGGAACTATTCTGCCAGCTGTGCCCACATTTTTCCCTTAAGTGAAGGGCACATGGACATGTTTGCATGTATGTTATGCGGATGATCTGCCCCAGACTTAAAACAGATCAACAGGAAAGGCAGTTGCAGCATGGGTGAGTCCTAGGGCACAGTACTGGCCTCAGAGTAACAACTCCAGCCTAAACATCACCCAACTTGCCAGAGATGCCTGAACAAATTACTTGACATGTTTCCTTATCGAGAGAAACTATTTGGACCTTCAGTCCCAAACAGAGCTAGGATACAAACTGCAGCTGTGCACTGGACGTCATGCCACAAAAGGGTTCTCTCCCAAAACAAGCAGTTCTTTTGTGCCTTACACAGATCCAGAAAACATTATCTTCACAAGAAGAATACCCTATTTCTCAGCTACCCCAACAGCATCACAGAGACACATCACAGTGCACGCTTGTTTTAGCTTAAAGATCCTGCTTAACAGCAATAGCTGCCATACTCAGAAGGACTGAAGCTGAGGTCAGACTTTTTGTCAAGGCTCGAAGTCTCTCTATGCCTACGTACAGGTTTCGCTACATGATTACATGTGATGCACACACACTGTCAAGGTAAATATGAGCCATACCTGGCAAAGAACTGGTATCAAAAATAGTCAGGCAGTCAAGAAGAACAGACAAATTGATCCGGAATGTCACTGTTTGCTCCTGGACAGCAAATTCCTGAAAAATTTCTGCCTGTAAGAGATGAAAAGAGGGAATTTTCTGTAATTATTTTACCATTTACGCATATTTCCTTCAATTCAGTGCTTTCACTTTCAGAAATCAGTGCAATACAAAGTATTTCCTACAAAGTAACACAACCATCAATTGAAGAAAAATAGGTCTTCCACCTCAAAACTAGTAAAATCAGGACACAGCCGAAACAAAGTAGCTTGGCATAAGCATGAAAACCTAAACACTTCCCTTTCAAAGTTCACAAACAAACTACAAATGTTAAAGCCTAAAGCTGCCTCGTTCTGGAGCTGAAACATTCAGGCAAATATATCATATGTAACACTTGTGTGACTTTTCTTCACCCCGAGCATGAACAAATATTCAATAAAAATAAGGAAGAAAGGAACAGAATAGCAAGTTCACAACATTGAAACATGTGCTGGAACGTGCCTTGGACTAGCCTGATAGGGGTAAACTACTCTAGGCTACCCCATTTGCTACTGGGCACTAGCTGCTTTGTGGTAAGTGAAAGAACACAGTATCTCGGAAGCAAAGCAGGGTGACGTGAGCTACTTTTGAACAAGCTGTTACATGATTTTACTGACAGCCAAGACAGCAAACCCCATCCTGGGGTGCATCTGGCACAGCATCACCAGCCGGTCAGCAGGGGTGATTCTCCCACTGTATTCAGAGTTGGTGCAGCCTCACCTGGAGCACTGTGGGCAGCGCTGGGACCCACCATTAAAAAGGAGGTGAAGGTCTTGAACGTGTCCACAGGAGGCAACAGAGCTGGTGACAGAACTGGAAGGAAATGTCCTGTGAGGAGTGGCTGAGGGCTCTGGGCTTGCCTAGCTTGGAGAGGAGGAGGCTGAGGGGTGACCTCCTTGATCTCCTACAGCTTCCTGAGGAGGGGAAGAGGCAGGTGCTGAGCTGTGCTCCCTGGTACCCAGTGACAGGACACATGGGTATGGTTCAAAGCTGCACCAGGAGAGGTTCAGACTGGACATCAGGAAGCATTTTCTTTACCAAGAGGGAGGTCAAACACTGGAACAGGTTTCCTGGAGAGGTGGTCGATGCCCCAAGCCTGTCAGTATTTAAGAGACATTTGGACAATGCCCTTAACAACAGGCTTTAATGTTTGGTCAGCCCAGAAGTGATCAGTGCTAGTGACCAAACCACTGTTTGGTCAGGCCAGAAGTGATCAGCAGTCAGATAATTGTTGTAGGTCCCTTCCAACAGAAACTATTCTATTCTATACTTAACACCTCAACACTCCCAAAGGAACCTCCAGTCACTGTTCCTCTGCTCCTGCCCACATGCGCCCATTACTTAGCTTCCAGTAGCACATGCTGGCCAGTTCATGAACCAGCTTCAGCCACTCAAACAGCAGAAAGCTAACCAAACAAATACAGCACTAGCGTAAAGAAGGACTGCATAGCAAAGAGCAGGAGAAAGCAAGGGGAGATGCAGGAACAGGGAGACTCAGGCTTCTCCCTTTCCACACACACCTCAGACTGCAGTTTCAGAGACAGCAAAGACACTGATGCTGAAGGACAGAAGAATGGTAAAGCTAGGTTTGAGTTACTGCAACAAAATATTCCTCATCCTTTCCACTTACATCCCCAGTATCACACATACTTTCAAAAACAGGACCCAGTGCCAACGCCTGTTCTTGAAGCATTTACAAGTCAGATATGCCTTAAATAATAACAAATACAATCACCTGAAAGTAAACCATTGTTAGAAGAATTACAAATAAAAGTGCACCTTAAAAAAAGAAAATTAAAAGTAAAGCCAGCAGTCATAGCTACAGAAGAGGTAGCAGAAGAGCAAGCAAAGCTGCTTTTGATCTTATATTAGATGCCCTATTAAATACAAGTCACTTAGGTTGCTATTTAAAGTTGCCTGCATGGACACGGAGAGGTGAGATCCTCCATCTATGGTAACTTCCCGAGCGCCTTTCCTGGACTAAGCACAGGCAGAACCAGAGAGTAGAAGGCTCAGATTCTGTGATGGAGCCCTGCGGCTGGAAGCTCTCAGCTCAGCCCAGCCGACGCGCTGTAGATGGGTGTCTGAATTTGTGCCCTCTTTCGAAGCGGACAGAACTCACTTCGCCTCCACGGCCCGGACACCTCAGGAATGACCACAGCTCTTCCCTCACGGCTCCCGCTGTCGTGCCCCCCGTCAGCGGAGCTCCCCCGCTCCTCCTCTACCCTGAAACAGGGATGGGGGTTCCCTGCGGCTTCCGCAGCCGCTCCGCAACGTCCGCAGCATCCCACCTGGATGAAGGCGTTGGCCTGGATGCACTTGGCGTCCTCCACCGTCACCCTCAGCCCATGGCTCGTGGCGAAGCAGGTGGCGTGGTCCTGGAAGTGGACGGCCCTGAGGAGGCTGGAGAGGTGCCGGGCGTTGTCCAGGCTGGCGGACAACACGTACAGCTCCGCGCCGCCGGCCTCCTGCGTAGTCACCGGCATGCCGCCCCCTTCACCGCACCGGAACCGGAAAGGCTGCTGGAGCGCGGGCGGAAGTGAAGCGCGGCACTGCGTGGTGTGCCCGAAATGGCGGCGGCCAAGAGGAAGCGTGCGGGCCCTGCGGAGCGGCCGGCGAAGCGGGCCAAGGCGGCGCCGAGCGCGGCCGAGCCGGGAGACTCGGCGGCACCGGAGGAGTACAGGATCCCGCCGCCGGTGTCACAGGTACCCGCGGCGGGGGGTGCCGGGGGCCCACTGCTCGGCCGGGTTGGAGGGTCTGATGCGTGGCTTCTTTGTGGCGTTAAAGTACGAGAAGAGTGTTGTTCTGGTGGATGGTTTGTCCCTGCCTGTGGCAGGGGGTTGGGACTAGATGATCTTTAAGGTCCTTTCCAACACGAGCCATTCTGCGATGCTATGATTCACTCGAAAGCGAATTTTAAGTACACAGAGGTATTTTGAACACTCGGATAATCCTGTTATATCCAAAAAGTAGATGGGAGGTTTGCCTTTCTCATTTAGGAACCGCCCTAAGGGGGTGTTAGTAATTTCTTTGCAGTTTGTTTAAAATTAACCCAAAAAGTAGCACACGGAAGTCTGAGATTTCATCACATGCTCATATGTAGAACACCTGAATTGTGCTCTGAGGCTGCAGCTCGGCTCCCGTAGCGGGGGGGGGGGTGACTTTCGTGTGTAAGCAGTGCATGTGGAGTACTTGCATGTTTTGTATGAATCAGAAGCTTTCTATGCGAACATACTGTAGCAGGATAGATGACATCTTAATGTAAAAACGTAGGCCCCTGTGTTCTGTTCTGCTGCAAGAGTGATTCTGTTCAGATTGAGCAGATAATATTAATAGCAAATGTTTTTGCTGTGTTTTTTTGTAATTAGAGTTCAAACCTTTAGTGTTGCTGTGTTGTAGTTTTAAGGCTGGAAACTTCCTGCTTAAGTTTCGTTCTTTTTTTTTTTTTCCTAGGGTAAATGGAAGAACAAGGAACGAGTGCTTATTTTTTCTTCTCGTGGTATTAATTTCAGAACAAGGCACCTAATGCAAGACCTGAGGACATTGATGCCTCATTCTAAAGCAGGTGAGGCATCCTTCCTAACTTACATTTTCAGGTTAGTTTTAAACCAAGAACTCTTAACAACCTGTTCTTTTTAAAACTGTGGTACATAACTGGTTTGACGAACTTATACTTGAAACAATAAACCTCTTTTGCACCAACACAGCAGCTGTCGTTATATCTTAATATTTCCTGAGAAATGACTCCTGTGACCTCAATCCTGTAAGTGCATAAATACTTTTGATGCAATGTTTATTTCTGGTATAACATGTCTGAGACAACTTGATAGTTAATCTTTCATTTATAGCAGTAATTTTTTTGCAATAGGAAGAAGGAACTGCTAAAAAAATTGCTTGTGTTAAATTGCTTTTGTTGCCTTCTTAATGTTTTTCTTGTCTTCCAGATACTAAAATGGACCGTAAAGACCAGTTATTTGTAATTAACGAGGTAATCCAGGATTTAACCAATGCTGCTTTTTTTTTTTCCTCTGGAAATCCAATGTGCAAGAAAAAAGGGCAACCAATTTCATGAATTAAAATTACAGATACTCAAAAAGTGCTCATGTTAAAACAGGAAGTGACTTTTGATTAGTGAAACCTCAAACATATACATTTGTCATGAAGAAGTAAAGCAGAATGTGTTTTTCAGTATACATGAAAGATATATTACAGTTTATACTTGGGGAAAGCAGGGAACAAATATCCAGCCAGGCCAAACAATGTAGGATGACCGTAGTTCTGAAACTAGAACCTAACTTCACAGCTCCTGCTCTAATGTGTATATCCTGGAGATCTTACCGGGTTGCTTATAGCTTTAATGAAGTTATTACTCCTGGTAATAAATATGTGTGATTTTTCAACGAGTGCTTCGGTTTAAAAATGGGGATCAGTATTAAGATGAGACCTTTGCTTTTAAACTTACGTTTTGGAGGGGGGGAAGATATTGGAGATTAATGTGGAAAGTTTTTTAAAACGTCTTTAGAAGTTTGTAAGCAGCTAATTTGGTGTATCTCATATAGGTGTGTGAAATGAAAAACTGCAATAAATGCATTTTTTTTGAAGCCAAAAAGAAACAGGATCTCTATATGTGGTAAGGAAATCTTATGTTTTCTTACATTTCCATGTATAGCTGGGGATGCTCCCTTGTACCTGAAGTTTTTTACTGCAATAGTGAAGATGTGCGAAGTAGTGTTAGCTGAATCCGTACTAATCTCGCACTTCTGTGAGTAGTGCAAGTTTACAATGCATGACCAGCTTTTACAGACGTCATAGAAGCACTTTACAAAGATGTTAACAAAGCAAGTATTTGTAAGTATGTTAAAGGAACTCAGTAATGCTGCAAAAGCAACTGAAACTACTTCAGTACAGCAATGACTGGTTGGAGTGCACTGTAGAAATCTGGTGTACCTTCTGGTTGCTGTTAATGTTTTTCTTTTCTGTCTTCCCCACCACCTGCCATCTACAGGCTTTCAAATACACCACAGGGACCATCAGCTAAATTCTTAGTGCAAAATGGTAAGTTGGCTGACATTATTGCATTTGGACTTTTACTTTCTTTTTTTGTACAGTTTTATGTAAGTATTAAAATGATCTTTTTTTAAAAAATTCACTGTAGTTCACACTCTGGCTGAATTGAAGATGACAGGAAACTGCCTCAGGGGCTCACGGCCCCTTTTGTCTTTTGATCCAGTAAGTATAGGTTTTATTTCATTGAGTGCTTCAATGAGTATTTCATTTTGGGGTTTGTCCTGGGTTTAGCAGTAGCTGCACCAGCTACCAAGAAGGAGAAAAATTGACTGCTACTGCTAAACCCAGGACAGGGTTTTTTGCATGGCTGTTGCATTTAGCTTTGTATGTAAAATTACTTTTTTTCTTTGTAGATATTTGACAAAGAGCCACATTATGCCCTGCTAAAAGAATTGTTTATTCAGGTCAGTCTGTAGTTCTGCTGTCCAGTGTTCCTTCCTCATTGGAAATGTTTTTTGGCAAAGTATTTTAAAATATCAAGTGTTTTTTTTTAAATAGTAGTTTTATACTTACAAACTTGCAGAAAATCTGCAAAGCATTAGGGTCATGTGCTTAAAATCATGGGGACACTTTTTCATGACTTTAGAGTTCTGAAATGTAACCTGGGATCAGGATCTTGGAAAACCAAAATTAATTAAACATGATCCGTTTATGTTGGGTGTCTTTAAATACAGATAATAAGAAATACTGCATTTCATTACAGATATTTAGTACACCACAGTATCACCCCAAAAGTCAGCCTTTTGTAGATCATGTTTTCACCTTCACTGTCACAGATGAGAGGATCTGGTTTCGGAATTACCAGGTAAGTGGTCTCTTCTAGCTCCTCAAGAGGAGCTCAATGGAGTAGTTTCATATCAAACCCACTAATTACAGTAAAATGAGAAGTATCCTTATTGTCAGGATATGCCAGCAAATAGTGCTTGCAGCAGGTAATCTTGGTGTCCTAAAATGACTTCTGTAGTTCTGGAGAGAACTGTTATAAGTTCTGTGTACTTCAGCTTCCGTTCTGTTAGCTGTGATTCTGTGATACTTGTCTCAGTCATGGCGAGTACTAGCTGAAGCCTAAGCTTTGCTTACCTTTTAACTTCACTTGCTGCTTTGACACAAAGTGTGCTGGAGCTTAGTTTTTAAAGGGAGGCTTCACTGCTACTCTCTAAAGGCTTGCTTGAAGCTGAAGAACTGCTTTATATATAAAATTGTGTCTAGCTTATCATGTTCAGTGGCATTGTATCTTGGATTTAAATTCAGTTGTGTATCACCATATGCAAGGTGCTTACAGGGGTCATTACTTTGATTAGATATATAAATGAAGAAAGTATTCTTATTGCAGATAATAGAAGAAGATGCATCTCTAGTAGAAATTGGGCCTCGTTTTGTCCTGAATCTCATAAAAATCTTCCAAGGTAGCTTTGGAGGACCAACTCTGTATGAAAATCCCCATTACCAGTCCCCAAATATGGTAAGCAGCTTTATTTTTGTCTTCTCTTTCATTTAGAAATTAACTTGAAAGCCAGTCTGTAGTCTGCAGGAGAATCATGTATACCTCTCCCTGGAATCTGTTGTAGAACAAAAGTGCCTTAACTGATCCTAATTTGAGAACACGGTCAATGAAAGATGGCATTACATTGAGGATTATGACAGTTAAGCAGAGAAATTACCACCTGTTTCTTCAATACCTGATTTCTTCCATTTACTTACTTGAAACCTGATGAAATTCAAATTCTTATTTTCGTAGCATCGACGGCTGGTAAGATTATCAGTGGCGGCTAAGTTTAGAGAGAAACAGCACGTGAAGGAAGTACAAAAGATTAAGAAGCAAGAGAGTAAGGTGCTTATTAAAGAAGATCCCACTGAAGTGGTCTTTGAAATTCCAGCTGAAGAAAAGCCAGTGGAAATACAGCTTGTGAAACCAGAGTCAAAGCCAATTGTTAAAGATAAAAAGAAGCTACGCAAAATTCAGAGGAAGAAGCAGAAAAAGCTTTTCAGAACTGAGGCATCAGCTTAAATGTTAAAAATGTTGAAACCCATTATATTGACATAATATTGTAAATACTTGTTGTTTACTTGTTTTTACAGGCAAAACCAACAACTTCAGTTTTAAGTAAACAGAGTATCATTTTATTAGGATGTTTGCACTCGTTTACTGTCTTCATTTCTTTGAGGGGTTTATGGGTTTTGAAAAGCAAGCCAGGGAACAGGGAAAGAGAATGAGACACTCCAAATATTTCTGTGTTTGAGAACTGGCCTCTTATACTTGAAGACCTATGGGAAACTGCTCACTGAAACATGTACGAAGAATACAAATAACTGGGTAGTCACTGGTGTTCATCATGAATGAATTCAAAGGCCAGCTTTCCTAGTCTGACAGCAGTAGAAAACTTAGAAATTTGAACTACTGGAATTTTGTCTTGGGGAATAGTGTTAATATTTTTAATCTTCATAATTCCTAGGGAGTGCAGACGTTTGTGACCTTGCCATTACTTACTTATAGTAAAAAATCTGCTGCTTTTGCCTGTGGTAGCTCCTATACCTAATCAGATTCTGAGGACTTGAAATGTAGCTAAAGGGGAGAAGCAGGCTAACAGAATTCTAGCCCTTGATACCAAATTCATTGCAAGAGGTACATGCTACCCATGATTTGGTATCAAAACTATACACCTTCAGTAGCCTGAAACAGAATTGCCCATGATTCTGTTACAACAACAGTGCTTTAAAAGCACAGAATTCCATACTTTTAGACATGCAACAAACTTTTTTACAAAAATGCTGTCCTCTTGGTTCAGTTGTATGCTGTTTAGGTTGTGTGAGTCTATACAGATTTTTTTCCATATAAAATCAAGTAAGCTTCCACTATTATTTGAAAGTGATTACAACCAAAAGCTTTGATTTTTCTCATGGATAATGTCTGTACTCTAAATGCAGCACACTCATGAGCAGCAGAAAATACAGGGTTTGGTTCACTGTAGTTCATTGCCTGCTGTCTGACAGTTTACTTGCTTCAGAGCTGCAACATGAAGTCAGCTTTAATTTGGGGCTGTATTCCCTTAAATCTTTCAGGAAATTACTGTCTGGAAGTCTTCCCCTTTGCCAGATGCAGTTAAACGAGTTACTATTATTCTCTTAAACTGGGGAAAGGAGTGTAAAACTACTCTTGCAGAAAGTCTAATGGCATCAGCCTCCAACCAGACAAAACCATAATTGGGTGAGAATTTCTCTATAATGGTCTTCAGATGTCTGATTCCAAGAATCTTTTCTTGTCTGATGTTAGCAAAGGTTACTTCGCTATTTCCTGGGGCTATTTCTTCATTACCTGTCTTTATCCTGCTTTCCAGTTTCAGACCTCATGTCCTGTTTTTTCCAGTGGCTGATGCTGTCTCCCTGTCTGCTCCCCCAGCTTCCCAGTGTTCCAGAGTCTTGTTTGTGCCCTGTTTCTATTTGATTCCTCTGCTGGATTCAGCCACTGCTGGTTTGGTGATGAACAGACACAACTGGCAGAAGAGGAAGCTGACCTGTTAAGTGCTAAATTAAATGTTATCCCACCTGGCAGGACAAGGGAAATTCGGTGTCACCTCCGTAACAAGGTGGTCTGTGTGCCATCTGATGGGAAAGAATGGTGAGTACAAGCATCTGCTCAGTTCACATAGTCTAACACAAGAGTCACAGAATATCGAGCTGGAAGGACCTCATGAGTATCATCAGGTCCAACTCCTGCTCCTTGCAGAGCTACCTAACACTAAACCACATTCAAAGATTGTCATCCAGACTCTCCTTGAACTCCACAGGTTTGGTGCTGTGACTATATACCTGAGGAGCCTGTTCCAGGAACTGATCTCCCTCTCAACTATGAACCTTTTCCTAACGTGCAACCTGAACTTCCCCAATAGTATCATGTTTTTAGCCTAGATGGCAGCCAAGCACCACACAGCTGCTTGCTCGCTCCCCTGACTGGGATAAAGACAGTTTTAGTAGGCAAAGCAAAAGGGGCACATGCAAAAAAAACAAAACAAGGACTTAATTCACCACTTCACATAGGCAGGCAGGTGTTCAGCCATCCCCAGGACAGGCAGGCTCTGTCATGTGTAACCATTACTTGGGAAGACAAACACCATAAATCTAAACATCCCCACTTCCTTCTTCTTTCCCCAGCTCTATATGCTGAGCATGACACCACATGGTATGGAATATCCCTTGGGTCAGCTGGGCTCAGCTCCTTCTGCACCCCCAGCCTCCTCACTGGTGTAAGGAGCAGAAAAGACCTGGACTCTATGTAAGTGCTGTTCAGCAGTAACAGAGCCACCTCTGTATTTCCAGCAGAAATCCAAAACATAGCCCTGTAAAAGCTGCTATGAAGAAATTAACTCTTACCCCAGCCAAAACCAGCTCATGTAGCTTCTTCATTCCATTTCCTTGTGTTGTGTCACTGGCCATAAGAGAGAAGAGATCAGATTCTCCCGCTCTGATGCTCCCCTTGAGGAAGGTGTAGGCTGTGATGAGGGCATCCTCAGTCTTCTCTAAGGTGAGCGAGTCAAATGACCTCAGCTACTTCTCCTGTCAAGGCCTCCTTGAGGCCTTTGACTATCTTTGTCATGTTCTTCTGAACATACTCTTAACGGTCTGATGTCCTTGCAGCCCAAAGCTGCACCCACTACTTGAAGTGGGGCTGCACCAGTGCAATGTGGAGCAGGACAGTCACCTCCCTGACCAGCTAGCTGTGCTATGCTTGATTAACCTCAGGGTGCAGTTGAACCTTTTGGCTGCCAGGACACACTGCTGACTCGTATTCAACTTGCTGTCAACCCAAACATTCAGATCTCATTGTCTAATCCAAAACTCAGTTCATGCAGTGCCAACTGACACACATGTAATCTGGAGAATCACAGAACCCCAGGTTGGAAAGGACCTTAAGTATCATCTAACGATTCTATGATTCTATGATCTGGTCCAACCTTTCTAGGCAAGCATGACCTAGGCAAGATGTCCCAGTGCCCTGTCCAGCTGAATCTTAGTGTTGATTTGGAGAAAACTCCAGGAACAAACTTGCCAACAAAGTTTAAGTTGACAAGCAGGTATTCTTTATTGTGGCACCGGGAGACACGGGGGATAGCTCCTCCTAATGTGTGTCCCCATATTGCTACACAGGCTATCCGTATATAGTCACTGGGCATACATACATATTCATGAGGCTACACATGAATTACATAATTTTCCAGAAAGTTTCCTGCATGCATACAAAAATGTGGTGGTGGTTTCTGAGGGTCGTTTACTTCTTCTAACAATCTCCATCACTTCTGGCAGCTTTCGAAGCATGTGCAGTGGATGTTTATACCAGCTTCATTGGTTCGTTAATGCCACAGACATAACAATCATCCTGTCTTTCTACTTATCAGTTAATGTAGCTGCAGCCCATCCTGGACACCTGCTGTTCCCAGATACTCTTTATCCTTACATCCTGTTCTTCTAGCCTGTTTTTTTTACACTCATTTTGTACTAAGGTCGTAAGGGCCTAAAACTATGTTAACTACAATGGTTTATCTTACACAAGAATTCTCAGTACGTTCTCTAGCTGTACTCTTTTTTTTCTGTGAATCGTGCAACTCAGTAATTTTCCATTGCTACTGTTACAAAGCCATCAAACTTAACATTACTTAAAACTGATTCTAAAGGTTTATATATTTCGTTTTGTGATTTTGTGCCCCCCCCCCCCTTCCCACTTTTCTCAGTGTCCAATGCTGGGGAGTCCACTACTTCCCTGGGGAGATTATTCCAATGGTTGATTGTTCTCATTGTGAAAAATTTTCCTCTTGTGTCTAATTGGAATCTCCCTGGAAGTAATTTGTAGCCATTACCTTATCTTTTCCATGTGACTCCTCATAAAAAGAGTCTTCATCTTCTTTGAGGCCAACTTTTAAATGCTGAAACATGGTCATAAGGACTCCCCTCAGCCTTATTTTCCCAATGCTTGAACAAGACCAGCTCTCTCAGCCTTCCCTTACACCACAGGCTGCCCAGTCCTTTGTTCACCTTTGTGGCCCTTCTCTGGAAAAAAAAAAAACAAACGTGGCTTAGGCCAAACCTGAAAACTGAAGATCACAGGTGTCAAAAACCGCCAGCAAACACTGACAACCCAAGGCACGGATCTGCCTTGGCTGTACCTCTAAACTCTCGAGCACTGGTTGATGGAGCTGAACATGAGCAGCTTGTGCGCAGGTGGCCAACAGCATCCTGGCCTGTACCAGCAATAGTGTGGCAGCAGGGCCAGGACAGTGATCATCCCCCTGCACTGGGCACTGGTGAGGCTGCACCTCGAATCCTGTGTTCAGTTCTGGGCCCCTCACTACAGGAGAGACATTGAGGTGCTGGAGTGGGGCCAGGGAAGGGCAATGGAGCTGGTGAAGGGTCTGAAGCACACGTGTGATGGGGAACAGCTGAGGCAACTGGGAGATTTAGTCTGGAGAAGGCTCAGGGGGGATCTTATCCCTCTTATCGCTCTCTACAGCTGCCTGAAAGGAGGTTGTGGTGAGGTGTGGTCGGTCTCTTCTCCCCAGTGACAAGCAATAGGACAAGAAGTAATGGCCTCAAGCTGCACCAGGGGAGATTTAGATTGGATATTAGGGAACATTTATTCACAGAGCAGGTGATCAGGCATTAGAACAGGCTGCTCAGAGCACTGGTGTAATCGGCATCCGTGGTTAAATTGTTCCCCTATAGATGAGCCCCTCAGCGCCATGGTTTAGTGGTGGACTCGGGCAGTCCTAGGGTAACAAATGGTTGGACTTAACCATCTTAAAGGTCTTTTCCAACCTGTCTGGTTCTGTGAGTCACTGAAATGCTAGCACCGGGCACTCGGTGGTGTGACCGCGGGTGACGTGAGGCCGCAGCCCGGAGGAGCGGGCAGCCCCCGCCGGCACCGCACCGCGGGCCCGGGGCCGTCCGAGCCCTGCCGACACCTGCCCCGCCTCTTCTGCTACCCGGCCCGCCCGCCCCGGCAACCCAACCCGCTCGCTCCTCCTGGTGGGTGGGTGCTGTGATGCGAGCGCCGCCGGCCCCGCCTCTACCCGCTGTCCCGTCCGCGCCGGCCGGCCCTTCCCTGCGCACCGAGCCGCCGCCATGAAGTGTCACTACGAGGTGCTGGGAGTGAAGCGCGACGCCGCCGAGGAGGATCTGAAGCGGGCGTACCGCCGGCTGGCGCTGCGCTGGCACCCGGGTACGGCCGCGATGCTCGCACGCAGGCCCCAGGGGAGGGCCCGACCTGCCCCGGTCTCTCTTGCCGCCGTCTGCGGGGGGAGAGGCCCCTTCTCCTCGCGGGTGGCTGCCGTCGTTTGTGCCCGTCGTGTGGCGGGGCCTGCGGGAGACGGGCCGGGCGGCCTGTGGGTATTAGCTGTCGGTACGCTGCTGCCGGGCCTTGAGTTCACAGTGTCCCTTAATTGTTTCATAGATAAAAACCTCGAGAACGCGGAGGAAGCGGCAGAGCAGTTCAAGTTAATCCAGGCAGCGTACGACGTCCTCAGCGACCCCCAGGAAAGAGCCTGGTGAGCAGTGCTTCGGCTGGGAGGAGCCGCTTTCATTCTGCCTGGGACGGGACTTTGGTTCTCGCTGGGCCGCATGGCGTGCCAGCACGTGTCTCTGGGGCAGGAGCAGTGCTTTGGGTTGAGAGCCATGCAGCCCCTCGGGGAGGCACAGCTCCCCCCCGTGCACAACTCGATGGGGAGGCACAGCCCCCCATGCACGCCTCGTTGGGAGGCACAGCCCCCCATGCACGCCTCGATGGGGAGGCACAGCCCCCCATTCACAACTCGATGGGAGGTACAGCCCCCCATGCACGCCTCGATGGGGAGGCACAGCCCCCCCATTCACAACTCGATGGGAGGTACAGCCCCCCCCCCATGCACACCTCGTTGGGAGGCACAGCCCCCATGCAGAACTCGATGGGGAGGCACAGCCCCCCATGCACACCTCGATGGGAGGCACACCCCCTCTCCCCCATGCACACCTCGATGGGGAGGTACAGCCCCCCCCCATGCACACCTCGATGGGAGGCACAGCCCCCCCCCCCCATGCACACCTCGATGGGGAGGCACAGCCCCCCATTCACAACTCGATGGGAGGTACAGCCCCCCCCCCCATGCACACCTCGATGGGGAGGCACAGCCCCCCATTCACAACTCGATGGGAGGTACAGCCCCCCCCCCATGCACGCCTCGATGGGGAGGCACAGCCCCCATGCAGAACTCGATGGGGAGGCACAGCCCCCCATGCACACCTCGATGGGAGGCACACCCCCCCCCCCATGCACACCTCGATGGGGAGGTACAGCCCCCCCCATGCACACCTCGATGGGGAGGCACAGCCCCCCCCCCCCCATGCACAACTCGATGGGGAGGCACAGCCCCCCGTGCACACCTCGATGGGGAGGCACAGTTCCCGCCATACACACCCCTTGTTGGCGAGGCACAGCACAGCCTCACGCACACCCTGGTCTAAGTGTTCTGCATGGTAGTGTTGGGCTGGGCGCTGTGGAGGGCTGTGGGGGACACAGCCACTGTTGGCCTCTGCTTCTCTTCCACAGAGCAGGAGGCAGCCTGCTTGTTGGCATAGGTGCCCCCCTGGTCACAGTCCTGCCAGATTTAGGGGGAAAGAACCAGCACCACGCTAAGTACATGCAGGTGTTTAGGGTGCTGTTGATTGCTGCAGATGGTAAACCTTAATGACAACATGGTGTTGTGTTTCTGTAACAGTCCTGATTTGAAACTCACACACGTCTTCTTAAGAAATCACTGCTTTTTATGTTCTGTGTATCTTGTTTTTCAAATGGGCTAAAGCATCTACCAGATTATCTACCAAAAATGCCTGTACTAAGTTTGTCTTCCCTGGAAGGACTGTTTTGCAATTTTTATATGAAATTTTTGTATGCTAATGTATGATCCAGGGTTTTGGTTTTTTTTAGTGTGTGTAAGTATGGGATGATTTAAATAATGTCCTTCCCATTTCTGAAAGCTGATGGAAGCATCTTGCTCATATGTGTTTGCTAGCTACTCGTTAAGAAATTGCTGCTATTGATAGTGCAGATAAAGTGATAGTGAGAGAATATTCACTTAGCCTGGCTTTTTTTCTCTCTGAAGACTTTGGATATGACACACAAATTAAGAACACTGGGCTAAGCTGTAAATTGGGGTGATGCATGTCCTGCTGAAGTTTGCCAGCACTAGGGAATGTTCTGTGTCTTTACATCCTTGTCACTGTGAATCTTTTTGCCAGGTATGATAATCATAGGGAGGCTTTGTTGAGAGGAGGAGTTGATGGAGACTATCAAGACGATAGTTTAGATCTGCTGCGCTACTTCACTGTTAGCTGTTACTCTGGATATGGAGATGATGAGAAGGTAATGACTTAATAAATTTTTAATGAATCAATTTGAATTTAATGAAAAGTGTTGGCATTTGCTTCACATTGAAGAGCTATGTGTGGAATTGTTGAGCCCAGGTTTTAATAATGTTTGCAGTCTTTGCAAGAAGACTTATGCTGGATGCTTAGGGAAGCTTTAATTCCTGCTTATTATCCAACAGTTACTTAGTCATGATTTCCAACTATACCATACAACTACACTGTGTGTGTATTATTTATGTCATATAGGGAAGCATTGTAAATGCTTCGTAGTACCATCTGTTTATTCAATAATGTCTTCAACAAGCTAGAATACTGCAAACTGGGGGGGGGGGGAACGGACGGACAGACACACAACAAAAAAAAAACAAAACACCACAAAAAAAAAAAACAACAAAAAAACCCAAACAAATAAAAAAACGGACAAAAAACCCACCAAAAAAAGCAATATGACAACAGTCCATGGGGAAGGTGTGCTCCCTATAATTGAATTGCCTGTTGGATTTTGGGATACTCATCATAACTTAAAAAGCTTCAGGTGATTAGAAAGACCTCTGCCAGTGAAAATCCTTATCTGTCTTTGTGTTACTGTGTTAGAAGTGAGTTAGTAACATCTTAATTTAAATAAAGATAGGATACTTAGTAGTGAATTTTATATTTGGAACTTCCTCAGAGCTTGATCCTGGGTAATCAAGAACTGATCAACGTCTGCAGAATGCTGAAACATTTTTTTTTCTGGGGGGAAGAGGGAGGTGTTAGATTTTAATACAGGTTTTTGATGTATGAGAGACTACACAAAGGAGATGGAAATAAAAAGAATGTGAGAGAATGGGAACTTTGTTAATAGAAAGGTCATGTTACCTAGAGCAAGTTCTTAGAAGGTCTTTACCCTGATTTTGAGAGGCTGTTGCACAATAGTAGTATTGCTTTAAAATACACTAATGTGACCGAGCATTTGTACACCTATTACTGGGCTATGCAAAGTGAGTCGTGGTGTTTTTATTTTTAATTTCAGGGATTCTTTACAGTCTATCGAGAAGTTTTTAAAAAGATTGCAAAAGAAGAGGTGGAATATATTACCCGGGAAGATATTGAAGAGTTCCCTATGTTTGGCAATTCCCAAAGTGACTATGATACGGTAAGAGCAAGTGTAAATCTGAACTGAAAGTAGCACAGTTAAGTCATGACTTTGTCTTACACTGAAATCAGAGGAAAGGCTTCTGCTGGTCTCTGAGGTGAATACAAAACCATGTATCTGCTGTCTTTCCTAGTACTGTAGATCAGTACTATAAAGGAAGTGCTTGTGTTCTGATTCATAATAATTAGATGAGCTAAAATAGGTATTTCCTGCTGGACTATATTATTAACCAGCATTTTTGGGTAGGTTGTTAAGACAAACACTTCACAGGGCTAAAAACTACGCCAGTGAAACTTATGTGTAGTGCAAGGCTTATAAAACAAAAGAACAAATGTTTTCTTTGCTTCCTGATGAGAATAGTTTTCCAGTGTTTCAATGCAAGTTACGTTACAGAAAGGGGTATTGAGACAATTTTTGTTGTTTTAATAATACATAGTATCCTGCCTCATTTAGGAAAACTGCATAGCACTTATTGCATAACACTGCCTTTACCAAATGCCAGATGTGATGACTGACCTGCAGTGTGAGCTCCCACAATCATGCTCTTTGTCATCTACAGTTAATTCTGTAGTAAGATTTACTTTCCAAAACATTGCATGCTTTCCTCTGGGAAGCAAGAAAAGAAAATGTGTCTGGGACACTTGAATTCTTGTCATCTGGTTTGCCAGCTATTTGTTGCATTCTGCCAGACTTCCTTTTTTTTTGTTTTTTAAGTTTACCAGTATTCCTGTGTTGAAATTAAATAGTAAAATAGTGGCCCTTTCCCCAGTTAGTAACTGCACTTATCAATGTACTCAGTTACTGTTCATGGCTGCTACTTAACACTTGTCACTTTTAGTAGAATGACGAATATGTATGAAATTTAAATTGATGCATACCTTAAAAATAAGTGGTATAAAACGTGGCTGTAGTTAGAAACAAAGTTATAAATCAGTCTAAGCAGCATCAGAATGGGTGTTTGAATGTCAAATAAAATTACAGGATGACTTAATAAATGGTAGTCTTTCCCAGAGAGAATATTTGTCTCTTTGAAACTGCTAAAATCTGTTTTTAATTGAGTTCTCTTGAAACTGCTTGCTTTTAGGCTGTTGTATAGATACAATTATAGGCCCAAATGAGCTTTTATGCTTTGACACCTGTGTTGTTAATTTTGTCCTAGAATCAGCTGTTATGTGTAATTTGAGGGGTTTTTTGCGTTTGTTGTTTTACCAAGAAGGGAAAAAAAAAAAAAAAAAGATTTGTAGTGTATTTTATGTGAAATAGCACAGTTAAATGTGAAGGTCATTATCCCTATTAAAGTGTATTCACATAAAGACATTACACTGTCAGAGGATTTGAGCATTGCAGTGTTCGCTTCACTACTCAATGGGAGTATCATGGGAAGAGGAAAAAGAGTTTTAGAAAGAAGCCACAAAAACTCTGTGGAGGCTTCAGAACCTGTGATGTGAATGCTCTCTGTCTCGGTCTACTGAGATAATTCACAAGAAGCTTGAGAGGCGGCTTGATGAATGCCAAGTGTCCAGGGGAGATATTCTTTAGTCTGTGATATCGCAAGAATTCATGGGAAGAGACTTGTAGTTCAGTTAGATGCAGAAACAAAAGTAATCAGTAGTAGCAGACAAAACAAAATCTGCTGGACAGTTCAGCAAGAGCTGCTGTACAGCTTCTGGAGAAACATGCTTGTTTTTCAGGTAGCTGCTGAGGAGGAGGAAAGTCGTTAGCTCAGCAGCTGGTGGAGGGGAGAATGGTCCCTGTCATCAGTTGATGGCTGTGTGTCCTTTTGCACAGAAGGTACCCCCTTCTGAAGCAGAAATCTGAGATGGGGAGTCTCTCTTAGGTTATTGGATTAAATATAAATAATTATTGGTTAATAACTGCCATGAACGTTTCCATGTAGGTAGACCATTAGAAATTAAATGAGATGTTGATAGTCCATTCTAATACCAATGGCAGGAGGAGAATAGGATATTAGAAGAAGAGATACTAAACTATTAGGTTAAATACTTCTGTGAGATATTCCAAATATGAACAGTAGTGCATATAGAAGTAAGTAGTAAAAAGGCAGCTTAATAGGGTAAGTAATGTGAGAGTTTAGGCATATCTTTTTTCCTGAATGTACAAAATGCAGAAGGTTAGTAATTATTTGCAGAGGAACAGAGAACAAACCATAACATAATTATTATGCCATTTTATTAATCTGTAATTTAATTTACGAACAGTAAAAGGAAGGAAAATAAGGGAAGAAAATAATTTCTTTTAATGTGAGATTCTCTTAATCACATTTCTTTTAATGTGAGAGCTAGAGGGGATCACTTTAACCTGTGGTCATATAATTTGCTAACAAAATAAGAGTATGTGCATCTTGGCATAGCCCCTTGTTAAACTGTGCAAGTCATGGCTCCATGCTGTTGTGTGCGCCAACAGCTTGCATGGATTAATAAAAGAAATATTAAATTCAGGAAAGAAAAAGACATCGTGGGCTATCAATTTCTGTCTTGCTCTGGAAGCAGAGAGAATCTACAGGGAAGAAGTAGCATTATGTACATGTATTTGTTTTATTGTGCTGATCATTGGCTGCTGTTGGAAATGTATGGCTGACCTTTCATAATTTATATTAAATTATATATAATTTAATATAAATTATTCTTAGGGTTCTTATGCAATATGTGCATATGCCTGCTTGTGGACATCAAGTCTGATAATGGTTGTGCTTTTCAGTTTGAGAGGAGAAGCACAGCTAAATAACTGGGTATTAATGTCAGCACGATCCAATCCTGCAAGGAGATATTCTTTAGAAGTTGTAGTTTGGAATAGTTTAGACAAGGCTGTTGATTTGGCATGGTTTGAAATTTTAAGGATGCTAATAGAGTTTTCTCTAAACTTTCATGTGATATTTGTATACTCTGAGGGAAAACTGTGGCCTGTATAGAAGACACAAGCTGCTACCAAAGTCCTGAATTGTTTGATATGATTTTTGTCGTGCCCTCTCTTCCCCTCTCCCCCCTCCACACAAATGACTTTTTTTGTTTGTTTCTTACAGGTAGTCCACCCTTTCTATGCATATTGGCAGAGTTTCTGTACTCAGAAGAACTTTGCTTGGAAAGAAGAATATGACACACGACAAGCCTCAAACCGCTGGGAGAAACGAGCTATGGAAAAAGAGAACAAGAAAAAGAGAGATAAAGCCAGGAAAGAGAGGAATGAACTGATCCGTCAGCTAGTAGCCTTTATTCGTAAAAGGGATAAAAGAGTACAAGCTCATAGAAAACTTGTGGAAGAACAAAATGCAGAAAAAACTAGAAAATCAGAGGAATTTCGGAGGAAGCAGAAGCTCAAACAAGCCAAGTATGTAAATGTGAAACAAATCTTTTCTTTTAAACTTGGAGAAACTATCCATGATTATACCATACAGAGTTAGATTCTAATGCTAGCTCCACTTGCTCTTTTGAGCATCCTTGAAAATGTTATATGTTGGTTTTGGTCTCAAGTCTGAGCTTTTTAAAACTGGAGTGTCTCTGCATTGTACTGACATAAAGAAATCTAACGTACCAGGTAATGATAATCAGGTAATTGCCTGTAGTAGCACAGAATCTGTGTGCTTTTACTTACCTGGGGAAGTAAGATTTAATAGTTACCATTATTCCCTTAAAGAAAAAAGGATGTATGTTTTGGAATAAGGGAGGAAGAACAGGACCGTGACATCCTGGACTTAGTCAGCTTCATCTGCTTTAATGAAGAAAGTACCTGCTAAAAAGAAAGTAGGAAAATATCACTTAGTTTTAATTTTTCTTTTAACTCTTTAGAGAGAACCCTTTCATAGAACTAAATGCATTTTTTTTTGATGCTTTTATTTTTCCCAAAGTTATGTAACAGGAAGAAGTGATCTCTCCAATGTAAGCACAGTTTATTCTTCCAACTAGAAGAGGTTTTTGTGTGCAAATGGAAGAAGCTTAAATTCTTAATGAGTGCACTTTAAAAATAATTGCATATTGATTAAAAAAATAATTATATATATATATATATTTCTCCCTGCTGTCCCCAAGGAAGAATGAAACAGAGTGATACACTTACTGACAAATAGCTTGATAATTTGGAGTCCAGGAGGCAGCTGGAGTAAAATTCAGCTGTACTGAGGTGTACTGTTTGACAGCTTGGGCCACATGTTTATTTGGAAAACTGTGCTGACACTTTCCTGCAGAGCAGAGCCAAGGAGTAATGTGCTTGTGGCTTTTGTGAGCCTGTACTAGTTGTACGTTGCATCAGGTAAAAGCAGCTGTACTGCTCTGAGGATTGACCTGACTTCCCTGCTGTCAGCCTGATAACTGCCATACTGCGTAACATTTCCTGCCTGAAATTAGAGCAAGACCAACCTACATCAATACCTTTTTACTTGTTTTGTAGATGTGCCCATTGGCATCACAAATTAACTGCTCAGATTTCCAGGCCCTACAGACAATTGTTTGCTCCACCATATTATATTGAGGACTTTCCTCCTAAAATGCCAGAGAAGTTATATTTTAAATAATACTGTTTCTGTAATTACCACCTCATAAGCACAATGCAAAAGTTAATATATTATTCTACCTAAAGGCTGGCTGAGCAATACAAAGAGCAAAGCTGGATAACTATGTCAGATCTGGAGAAGGAGTTGCAAGAGATGGAGGCACAATATGAAAAGGAATTTGGAGACGGATCAAGTGATGAGGAGGAATTAGAAGAACAGGAGACAAAAGGCATTGAAGGTATGGGGTATGAGTGGGTGATCTATATTGAGTTACTGCAGGCAGAGTGTTGGCTTACTGCACTTACAGCTGCAGATTCACAGTTCTAACTGTAGTGCAACTCCCTGCCTGCAGCTGAGATGTGCCAGGCTAGTGTCTGACAGCTCTGGTGCCTTCCATGAGAATCCATCAAGCTACAGCTGTTAATTTATGCTAATATATGATTTGGTAAGATGGTCTTGGGCTGTCTGCATGTCAGTAATACAGGAAAAGTTGAGGGTCATTGTGGTGACTTTTCTGGAGCTTTAAGAGCAGCTTACTCAGAAATTGCTCATCTGACTTTGTCTCTCTGATCCCCACTGATCTCAGAGAAACTGAATGACGAAATTGAAGAAGCTGAATTTGTTGATGGTCTGTACTGCCCTGCTTGTGACAAGTTGTTAAAAACCGAGAAAGCGTAAGTGCTTGTGGTTGGGGATTTGGGGGCGGGAGTGTTGGGTTTTAACAATGCATTAACTTCGCATAAGGGTCAGTGTTGTCTTTCCAGCAGAGACATTGTCAGGGCAGAGTTTTCCATGCTTAGTAGTGATGGATAATAGGCCTGTTATTCATTTATATGTAAATATAGCAGTGTTTGCTCAGAGCCATCTGCAGTAACAATCTGCTACTCCTCACAGCATGAAGAATCATGAAAAGTCAAAGAAGCATCGAGAGATGGTGGCACTGTTACGACAGCAACTGGAAGAAGAAGAAGGGAAATTTCCTGTGTCTTTGGATGATGCATGTGAAATACATACCAAAGAGGAAGAAACAGAAGACATGCCCAAGCAGAAGTACTTTAAATTGGTTTTAATTTTATAATGACTAATGATTTAGTAAGTCTTGGAGGCTCTCAGAGGGAGCTTCTTATGATTTATAGGTGTGCTGGAACTCACAGTATTCTGCAGTTTAAAACATTTCTTAGCATCAGAGTTCCAGTAAAATGCCTGCATTAGTATGACTGGATTGAAATACTGTAGAATAATAGTCTAGTATTTTCTCTGCTTAAAGTTAGATATGAAGGGAAAGTACCGATTGTTATTTTTCACAGAGGGGAACTTGCACAGGCCCAGTGTTTAGTGATTTGGTACTCTTTTTGGTACTTCATGTCAGCTGAATGCTGGCTTAGAAACTGAGTGTGCTTAAAATCGGAATTGATGAAGTATGTTGCCCAGCTTCATTTTTTGAATGGCCAAAGAATAATGCCAGCTACCTAACTAGTACCTTCAAGTTAGAATAGAATAGTTAGGGTTGGAAAGGACCTTAAGGTCATCAAGTTCAGTCTGAGCAGAATAAATGTTTTACAAAATGCCATGAGTAGTTTAGGAGATCTGCTGTTTTAGTTTCAGGCATGAGTAACTTTCTGTTTGTGGCTACTGTCCACCTGATACCATGGTTCGGAGGATAAGCAAAAATGTAACTTGGTACCTTCTTAGAAACTGTACTTGTTTTGGAGCTTATTTTTGAAAAGAGGTAATTTTAAATTCTTATTTTTACAGACTCTCAAAGAAGCAGAGGAAGAAACAGAAAACAATGGTGGTATGTAGTCATATAATGATATCCAGGAAACTTTACAGCCCAGTTTTGTTATCTCCTAATTTAACTTTTGTCTTGAAAAACAGGGAAATACTTGAAATTGTACATAACTTGAAGAGCTGGTATAATGTATGTTTTGTTGATCTCTAATTAGGGAGGAATAACATTTAGTTGGCATCCTACTGACACTGTAGTTTTTGGAACGAACACATCCATTCCACGTTCACTTGAATTGTAAACATCAGTAACACCAATCTGTTGTACTCCAGGATCTGAGTCTGCATGATATGACAGATCTGTGCCTGACAGCAGCAGAGTGAAATTCGAGAACTGCAAGCTATTTGAGGCTTGAGTGGCAGGAGTACCATAGTGAGCAAACTCTTGCTGCTTTCCTCATGCTTGATCCTTACCTCTTCTTACCTTACTCTTACTCCTTTTCTCTCCTTACTACTTCGATCCTAGCCTTGCCCCTGTGAGCTACTCGGTCCTGCCTCTTCCATTCTTTCCTGAGATGGTCTTCTGTCTTCCCCAGCCTAATCCCTCTAACCTCCTATTATGTGTTCACCTTCTGTGCCCTCTCCCACACCATCATTATCCCTCATCCTTTAGAAACTTCCTGAAATTCTCAACCAACTGCATTTTTCTTGTTCTCTTGGCCGGTATTGCACAGTCCAAGTCAGTATTGGCTTGACCTTCTTGTTTCCATCCAGGCCATCAGGCTGCTGCTCAACTCTTCCCTCCTCAGTTTGAAGTCAGCGTCCTGTTCTCGCTTTAGAGGTTGCATATGGGCGCTGTGTGTGTCTGCCCTCAGTTTAGTCATGAGACCTTCTGCAGTTCAAAGCGCAGACAGTAGGTGTCAGTCTTGCATAGCATGAGCTGTAATCTTGTGCTGAGACTCTTCTGGAAACATAACTTCCAGCCTCTGCCAAGCTTTATGGAATCCTGGGAATTGCTATGTGTTTTGTTTTCCTTTCCTGAGGGTAGTTTAACCTTTTGTTTTTTTGTTTTTTTGTTTTTTTTAAATTCCAGGTGGCTGAGACTCTGCAAAAGATGCTAGAGGTGGTAGTTACATTAATGTAGTGCTTGGGAGCTGAGCTGTTTTGTTTTAGATGTGCTCAGGGATTGATCTTTTGCCAAACAGCATGTATTGAGTTTACTCTGTCTTCTGGTATGTGGGAAAGGCTGCCACTGTTTCTAATGTTAGGGAGGGAAAATGGAGTGTGTTTATCTAGCCTCAGTCAGGTCAGTTATTTTGGCTTAAGTGTCCTAACACAGGTTTCTGGCACAGAAAACTTCAGTCTAACTAATTAACATTTTGCAAGGTTATGAGCAAAGACACTAACTTGTAATGTGAAGCGGCAGCCCAAACAGAATGACCCCTGTGTATAATTAAAAGCTACCTTCATTCTCCTCTCCTCTAATTTTAGGGGCTGTTTTATTGGTGTTTCTTCCCTTCATCATAGGTGGCTTCATCTTTCAAAACATGAGAACTAAGGTTTTACCAGTTACAGTCTCATTGAAAACACACAGTAAAATTAAGAGGGTCCATGGCTTTCTGTTCTCCCCACCCAACCATGTTTGAGGTAAATAAGTATAATACTATAAACATAATCACTAATTAGCTTAAAGTAGTTAATTTGCATGTCTTTTGTTTGGACAGACTTACGAGGACTCTCTTGATAAAAGCGCTGATGAAGAAACAGTTGAACGAAAGGAGGTGCACGATGTGGACAAGGACAGTGGCTCAGCAGAGGAGCTGGTGAATGATGGCCAAAGATGTGCTGTGTCAGAGGACGCAAGTGCTACAGAAGATGTCAGCCAAGTGGATGAAGCAAGAAGTGAAGCTAAAAGGTGTGCTGACTTCCAGTGTTGCAGTCAGTGTGTCACTATCTATTTTGGTACTTTCAAACCAGTCTAGATTTACCCACCAATGTGAACTGGGGGCTGCTCCACTAAATCAGAGCTGAATAAATATGGTACTTAACAAGGAGTGCTAGGACCTGCTTTGAAAATGGCATTTGCCTGCACATCCCTGCCACATCACTTACCAGTAGCCAGTTAATCACCTAACTGAATCTTGAGAATGACAACCGATTGTATAAGTTAAATAGCTTTATTTATTTTTTTTTTCTGGAAGCGCTTGCTTTGTGTTGTGTGAAGGAAGAACAGGGAGATGCTGATGATTGAAAACCATCAGAAGCTCTTAAATATTGAATGTTCCTGTGCACTGATCTTGTTTTCTCTTTGTCTTATCAGCAGTACTAAACCTAAAGGGAAGAAAGCCAAGGAAGCAAAAAAGTCTGCTAAGGCATCTTCAGAGCACCCAACAACAGTATGTCAAACTATTTATGCTATTTAAAACTTGGTGGTCATATTACTACAAACAGGGTTAGTTGGTTGGTTGATCACCTCCAGCCCACAAATTTCTGCTCCTTGTAGAAGACAAGCTGCTTTTGTCCTTTCAGAGAAGAGTGGACTCTGTTTCAGTTCTAAGAGAAGCTAAAGCTCTCTATCCAAGACAGTTCAAACCAAACAAACTAAACACCTGAAAACCGAACTGTTGTCATCAGGCAGGTGGTGGGTAGTACTATCTGTATCTTTCCCAATATTGATGTTTCCCGGAAAGAGAAATATCTTGTAATAACTACAGCTAAGACACACTAAATTCTCTAAATCAGAGCCCAAGTGTTGTGTATATAGTAAGGTAACACAAAAAGTATTCTCTAGCTTAAATGATTTGCAAGGTTTCTATTTCTTGTTCTGGGTTCTATGTAGTACTCTTTGAAATTTCAAGAAGTTACACTTGAGATCTAAAAAACCCCAAACGTATTTAATCGTTAATCAGTTATGGAATGTCTGATAGAAACAGCGTATTTGCATCTCATTGTCCAAGAGAAGCTGCATGCAACAAATAGGTGTATTATGTTTATTATGTCCTCCATCCAAATGTGAAGTTTTTTTTTCCTTTTTTGCTCATTGCAGAATGAAGTTCCTATCCACTGCGTCACCTGCAACTGTGCATTTCCATCCCGAAATAAACTGTTTGAACACCTGAAAGCCACAGGACATGCAAAAGCCACACAAGCAGCAGCTGTAAATGGAGCTGTAAACACCAGAAACAAAAAAGAGAAACGTAAAACCAGATAGAACTTTTTTGTAGTGGCAGTCTACAGAATCATACATGAGTGCTGTCCTGGAGCAGAGAGGTGACATTGATTGTGTCTGGAGTTGAACAGAGAAGGCAAGTCCTAATTTTGGGGAAAAAAAAGGAAGATGAAACATAAAGAATAGTATCTTTTGAAGAAACCTGTGCTTGGTTTTGGGTACATCAGCCTTTTCTTTAATGACTGCGTTTGACTTGTCATCTCAGCAGCTTTTACAAGGGGGTTGGGGAAGTGGTAATTCAAATTGACCTTGTGTTCTTGTAGAAACATGCCCAGATAAAGTGCCCACAGAGAGGGCTTATCGTTTTAACACTCGTGTTGCTGCTTTTCTTTAGAGGGCTTAGCTCAGGGTGAGTGCAGCAGGCAGAAGGGACTGTGCTGCTTTGGTCATCTGTCAAAGATGAAATATAGTGCAAGGTCCTACACCTGGTTCAGAGCAATCCCAGGCACAGCTACAGGTTGGGCAGAGAAGAGATTCAGAGCAGCCCTTTGGAGAAGGACTTGGGGGTGTTGGTTGATGAGAAAATGAACATGAGCCGGCTTCAGTGTGTGCTCGCAGCCCAGAAAGCCAACCGTATCCTGGGCTGCATCAAAAGGAGTGTGACCAGCAGGTCGAAGGAGGTGATCCTGCCCCTCTACTCTGCTCTCGTGAGACCTCACCTGGAGTATTGTGTGCAGTTCTGGTGTCCTCAACATAAAAAGGACATGGAACTGTTGGAACAAGTCCAGAGGAGGCCACGAGGATGATCAGGGGACTGGAGCACCTCCTGTATGAAGACAGGCTGAGAAAGTTGGGGCTGTTCAGCCTGGAGAAGAGAAGGCTGTGTGGAGACCTCATAGCAGCCTTCCAGTATCTGAATGGGGCCTATAGGGATGCTGGGGAGGGACTCTTCATTAGGGACTGTAGTGACAGGACAAGGGGTAATGGGTTCAAACTTAAACAGGGGAAGTTTAGATTGGATATAAGGAGGAAATTCTTTACTGTGAGGGTGGTGAGGCACTGGAATGGGTTGCCCAGGGAAGTTGTGAATGCTCCATCCCTGGCAGTGTTCAAGGCTGGGTTGGACAGAGCCTTGCGTGGGGCATGGTTTAGCGTGAGGTGTCCCTGCCCATGGCAGTGGGTTTGGAACTTGATGATCTTAAGGTCCTTTCCAACCCTAACTGTTCTGTGATTCTATGAAATGTCACCCCAACATGGGGCTTTTCTTCTGCCCTCCCCAAGGAGAGGAGTACTTTCGAAGTAATTAATTACAATAAACAGCAGATGAAAGGGAAAGAGTAAGGCGTCTAAGTTGGTTAATCAGCTTTGACAATTCCTGTCGGTTTTGTACCTGCATGCCAGGGTGTTGGGTGGAAAAAAATTGCTAGTAGAACCTTGCTGAGAGAAGTGAAGGCAGAAATGAGTGACATGAATAAATGAATTTGTTCTGTTGTTTTTCTAATGAGAAACATGGGAGTTGTTATTGCACCTCTGTTTAAAATGCATGTCTACGTGGTGGGGATAACAAGCACCTCATTTTGCCATGGTGGTGGATTTTACAAGGCTGTTGTTAATGTAGATGATGAGAGTGGTACTCCGTGTAGTATGTTGTTTAGAAAGCTCCTATGGTGAAGTTTTGCAGAAGCACTGGTCTTGCATTAACTAAGTTCTAAAGTTTAAACCTGTCACGCAGAGTGGCAAAACCGTCTCCTTCCCCCACATGTTGACAGGATGCCTTTATTGGGTCAAGGCTTTTTAAACTTTGAATGAAAGTGAAATGGTAAATGTTCCTGCTGACTGTTCACAATGCCTTTTGTTGGTTTTTGTCTTTTTTTTTTTTTTTTTTTTGAAACCAAAGCAAGGAATGAACTGATGATTTAAAAAAGGAAAAAGGTGATTAAGTAAGAAAGAAACATGGCATCTTATTTCAGCAGTCAGAATTTGTATCTTTGCTAAATGACTAATGGAGGGGCCGTGCAATCCTGAAAGCAGCAGGAGAAAAAAAAGGCGTGTTTTAGAGAGGATGATAACTGGGTTAGAGGCATGTGATACAAATAATTACTGTAATTAGAAACTACACCTTTGTGCAAACATTGTGGTTTTTTCATGCTCTAATTACAGTGTATAGTTGTAATAAGGGTAAATAGTTTTAAGTGTGAAATTTCCAGTTGTGTTCTAAACAGGGTATTTCTCAGCCAGAGATTGTCTATGCTCATGCAAGTGAAATCTCACAGACTAAACCCTGCAGTATTACTTTTTGACTTCTATTCTTATTTAAATAAAACTAAATACTTTGTGTGTTTTACGAGTGCTTGTATGTATTGGGTGTAAATGGTGAGGTTTTGGTTGCAGGGGCAGTGGCAGCAGCAGTCAGGTTCCAGCCAGCTCTGCAGCACCGCGCAGCTATGCTCAGCCATTCAGGAGCGTGTGGTACTTCTGTGAAAACATCCATTAGAACGGTCTGTGAACGCCATGGTACAAAGGAGTGTGGCCAGGGCAGCAGCAGCCATCCCACTGCAGTCCCCAAGGGATCCATACATGCCATACTCCAAGCAGCATTTTTCCTCCAAACAACTTTATTGTTTTTCTTTGTCACTCTATGAAAATTACTGATTTTTAGGTGATATTCATAGATGAAAGATGAATGTATGTCTGCCTCTTCATCTGATACCAAATTAATCCTAATAGGGTTTTTTTCTGACATTATGCTAATGTCAGAATTGATGTGCAGCTAATGCACACCACCACTGTAGACTGAGCCATATGATTACAAAACAGATTAGAGTGTATTCTTTATTAAACACTGTATCTGTCAGACTGCTCTTAGAATACTGAACAAGTATTAATCTTCAGAATACAATTTTCTTATGCAGTGTAGATTAGTGATGAGTCCGGGTGGCAATTATCAGGGGATCTGTGTTCATCTCATGTAAGGAAACAAATCAAGTCTGTTTTGCAGCTGCTCTTTCCATGTGTCTCTGTAAAGCAGTGTCAAATACTTCCACAGCAAAGTCGACATCCTTTTTAGTAATGCACATCGGAGGTTTAAATCTAAATGTCTGAGAGAGGGAAAGAAGGAAAAAAAAAAAAGAAATCCTTAATACTGTATGGAAATAACACAGTTTCTACGAGCCCATCCAGGTCAGCACTCACTTTCTGCCCCTCAGTCTAACTCTAAGTGTGAAAAATTATACGAGACCCACAGAGCAGGGACTGAAGCTTCTGATCAATGCACTCTGAAGTGGAACAGTTTTGGACTTGACTGCATCCAACACTTCTGACAAAGCAACTGCCTCCAACAAAGACTTGACTAGAGTCGGTCGTGGTTGCAGCTCTGTTATGCCAGACAGAGCTAGTATAAAACCTTAGATAGGTTTGTACTAAGAAAGAACAGAGACGTGGATGTATGTTCCTTTCTGGCAGCTTTGCCACAGGGAAAAGTAGTATCTGTGGAGAGTGTCAGCCTCTTGCATTGTGTCAAGTGATTTCCTGTTGTATTCGCAGTTATTAAGGCCTCTAAACATGCAAGAGTCTAGCATGAAAGAATTGCTAGACACAAACTTTCAGTAAGGGTACTATAGCTTGAATGCACATTGACCAGGAAAGGATATATGCACAGTTCAACTTGTCAAGAAGGGAGGTTCTTAAATCCAAATGTTTAATCTATATTATAATGTTTCCAAGAGTATTTAACTTACGTAAGAATCTTAAAGCTTTCAGTTTAAATTCTTGTCATCATATCACAGAACCTTATGCAGAAAGAGTGGGATAACAGTCTTTCCCACCCACAGCCTCAGCCTCAGCTAACACTCACAGATAAACAGCACTTAAGTGAGACAGAATCAGATTTTAATGCACTCTGAGCTATTATTACCCTTGTTCTGGTCTGTGACTTGTGGAAGAACCAATGAGGTGACAGTTGCAGTGCCCCATTTATTTTAGCCATCCTTCATGTATCTCATACAGAAGCTGTTCCCTCTATGCCAGAGCAGTTCCCTGACATGACCAGGCCTGAGGCAGTTCTCTCCTATTAACTTGTGTGATGCAAGAAGGTGAGTACAGCATGGTGCATCTTCAATTGGGTTGGGCTGATTTCCATTCAGATGCAGTTCCCACTTGTGCTGCTCTGTGAGGCTTGATAATAACTTTTATTTTTTTTAGTTTGCCTAAATAAATTCTTTTAAATATAAAAATTAAAGGTCAGGTGATAACCTGAAAAGTAACAAAGACTTAGCATGCCTGAGTACTGCTGATTTCCTCTAATTTACATAGACTACAGTACATTGCTTTTCTAGGGGAAGCTGTCCCTGTAAAGGAAAACTCCAAACTCAGAGCTAGTTCAACATACTTGAATCAAGTAAGTCAGTCCTGCCTAATTTATGAAATAAGCAAGATTAAACAGAGCTGGTTCCTAAGAGTATACATTTCCTGTTTTATTTACTAAAGGATGTAGACAGAAAATAAGCTTTACGTATAACCAGAGGCTCAGTACCTGGCTGTAGAGTCCTCCTCTGCCTATCAGGACCCCCATGTCTTTACAGTCCTCCAAGATCTGACTGACTTCTTCAGTTGGAAGAGGGTGGCGATGGTCCTACGGAAAGCAAAGATTAAACTTCACTTCGATATTCTAAATTAGTTCTATGAAAAGGAGGTATATTCCAGTCTTTCCAATAAACCTCACCCCATCTCTGGCTGTAATCTGCTTTCTAAGATGAGTTTATGCAATTAAGGCGCACAAGTCACTGTTTACTCAAAACTTGTGAAGTACTTGAAATGCTGGAATGTTCTGTCTCGTTTTTAGCCAGAGCAATGTTTTCTCCCTTCATTAGCTGTTTTTGAATAGACAATCTTTCTATTCTTTCAACTGGAATAAAATGTGAAAAATCTTTCAATGGCACTGAAAGGAGTAAATGAAGTCACTAACCTTATCTGTCACCATTTCTACTCCGATCATAAGTCCCTTGCCACGGACATCACCAACAATCTTGAATTTATCCCGTAGTTTAGCCAACTCCAGCAGCATGTATGTTCCCACATCCTCACTGTTTTTCTGTAGGCCATCTTCTTCAATAGCCTGGTTAAAATGACATACTGTGACAGTGTTGCAGGAAAAACTTCTAATAAAGTCTGTTAATCCCCATTTAGCTTGATGACACATTGTTTATCTCGCTTCTTTACAGAGTATGTTCCTTCACTACTACAGTCCTTACATTTCTCTTTCTTACAATCATCTAATGTCACTGGAGTTCAATTTAGCATAGTATTTTGTTGTTGATGTGGTGTTTTTTGCATTTTACTTATTACTCAATAAACATCATCATAGAATCATAGAATGGTTTGCTATGAAGGGACCTTAAAGCTCATCCAGTTCCAACCCACTGCCACGGGCAGGGACACCTTCCACCAGACCAGGCTGCTCCAAGCCCCGTCCAATCTGGCCTTGAACACTGCCAGGGATGGGGCAGCCGCAGCTTCTCTGGGCAACCTGTGCCTCTCCATCTTTCTTGTTGGCCCCTGTTGGGTATTCGAAGGCTGCTATAAGGTCTCCTCTAAACATAATCCAGTAATTCATGCTCACATGGAGTCACAATTGAAAAATACCTGACCACCAGATTATTTTCAAAATCTTACCAGAAATATTTTCATTCTTTCTCAGTATCATGACAAGAAAATAATTTGACAAGGCATACCTGTATTTACTGGGCAGCAATTTAGAGAACAACCTGAGTGTTGTAATTAGATTCACCAACACCATGCTTTTCAATCACCATCTTTGTTTTTCCTCTCCTCTCTGACATGCAGCCAGCTACCAGCCCTGACACATACAAACCGTTTTATGAACTCAATATTTATGTTAAGGAAATTCACAGTAAAAACAAAAACAACCCAAAATACAATTACAGAAGTTGAAGTGGGTGTTTTCCTTTTTTTTCCCTTTTTTTTTTTTTTCTTTAAATTTTCTCTCAACTCCATTTTATTCTTCCTGACTCTGCCAGCCTCCTCAGACCTATTTCAGATCCAGGCTCCAAGTTACTTTATAGCCAAAAAAGCGTTTTTTTCTGTTTTACCCCCAAAACATGGCTGTACTTGTAAACTGTTTTTTCAAAATCTTGTTATTTATACGATTAACCATCTTATAAAATAGCTAAAGAGAACCCTAAAATATTCAGAAAAGTAATGTGAATAGAAACAGTATCTGCTGTAATGAAGTGACGTTCGAGGACATACGGTCTGTACATGATAAAAACAAATTGAATAGCAATGTACTGGCCACTGCCTGATTTTCTGCTGGATGACAACTGAAATATGTTGCAGCTTTGTTCTACTGTCTTTTTAATGAAGGATTTTTTCTCTTTTTTCCTTCGGAAGGAATTTTGACTTTAAATATTTTTAACTATCTGGTCATTACAGCTTTTTAGGCATAAGGTAAAAGCTGTGGAGTTGAAAACAATTTTGCTTAGCATGTGTGCCAGAGAATACCTTTGGTTTAGCTGATAATTTGTGTAATCCTATGGAAGAGTTGGCTAAGGTTTTGAGAAGGCACTTTCCTACCTGTTTATAAAGGAGACAGAGAAGGCAATTCTGAAAACATAGTAAGAGGGCTTCTATTCTTTTTAGAGGGATGAAAATCCTGCAGTGGAATTAATCAGGGATTTTTCCTACATGTAGGGCGTATTAGTCATGTATGCATAATACATGCATATGTTTATGCACTTTATACAGTAATTTAAAAAGATGCCCACATATAACTTTATAGTAAGAATAAATGTAAACATTTTTCATCTTTTGCTGCAAGATAAAGTAGCAATATGTAGTATATATTAAACATATATAGTGAAATATATAAATTTATACAACATTCTGCCTACATCAAGAACTGCAGCTCCAACTGTGCAAGCCAAAGGGTTTCCTCCAAATGTATTAACATGAAGGTTTTGAGCCAAGGAACTTGCAATCTCTAGAAGAAAAAGAACAATATTGATTACTCTTACAGCTGCCTTATGTTTGGTAACAGTACTTATGTGCTTTAACGGTTACATTTGCTGTGCTTCAAGCTTGATTCTACTGGAGACAACACAATACAAAGATTTTATTTTTTTCTTGCAAGTATTCTGCACAAAATGTAACTATTCCCAAAACCTATAGTGTCTAGCAGATGGTAAAAACAGACTTCTTTTAAAAAAAAGTCACACTTCTAACATGTTGTCAACTTTCCCCGTAAACTGACATCTACAAATCTCCTTTACTAGATTCAGCCAGTCATTTGTAAGAACGAAGCAGCTGGCCTTACAAACTCACAGAATGTTGATTACTAATACTGTGAATTCAACGAGGATTTCGAGTATTTGCCAGCTATACCAGCTGGGTAACTCACAAGGTCATCCCTGCCACAGTTACACAACTCACCCCATTTAGACAAAGCTTTGCACTCGTATAGCACAGCACGTGGTAAAAAGATGCGAGCAATGAGAATCCAATTCATCTGTCAATTGACTGAGACAACGATTACTCACAGAGCTCAGCTGTTTGACACACATGTCTCCAGCAGGTAAATATTGTAGACTGTATTTTGTAATTGCTCTATTTTAAATCTTAGCTGAACAGAACTCTTGCACCTTTTGTTGTAACAACAGCTGCCATTGGAAAGCCATTACCAATTCCTTTTGCCAAAGTAACAATGTCAGGGACTACACCATGTGTCTGAAATCCCCAGAAATGGCTGCCTGTCCGTCCAAATCCTGTCTGTACCTTTCAAAAGACAAACACACAGAAATCCCCATCACTTACTCATATTTTATAAGATGTTTTGTTTTCTTGTCTTTCTATTGTCACTGATTTGCATTAAACTGCAGCTATCTCTGGAATCAACTTGCATTAGGATCCTTATTCAGATGGCTTTGCACAAAATACTATTTACTGTTACTGTAATTGGGTTTTTCTTTTGCATATGGAAGAGGTAACACATCACCATGTCTTAGGCATGGTGAGATGCATAAATAAGCAGCTTCTATTTCAAAATTGAGAGGAAATGCAGTTGCTTATCACATTTCAAAAGCAACCCCATGATTGCTGATCTCTATTACTGCAATGCTTGAGGTACATACCATTGTCACTTTGAAGCACTTGCTACTATTTCAAAATAGTTTTAGCTAAGCAAATTCCACTTCTTAATTCCAATTTCCAATTCCAATTCCACATTCAAAAATATATTTGCAGGGGTACAGCAATCAATTCCCTTCTAGAGTTTATGTACGCCAACAACACTCATAAGAGGAAGTTGCAAGCCTCATACCACATATTTGTGGAAATTTACTGCTCCCAAAAGGTAAGGATTGAAGTCTGTGTCTAAAGCCAGAATACCACATAGCAGAATAAAGGTAGTAAAACCTGGAAGACTCCTATGCCTGGAAAGACCACAGAATCATAGAATAGTTACCTAACTACTTACCTACCTATTGCTAAATAGAAAGGACCTTAAGTTGATCTAGTTCCAACCCCCCTGCCATGGGCAGGGACACCTCCCACTAAACCATACCACCCAAGGCTCTGTGCAACCTGGCCTTGAACACCGCCAGGGATGGAGCATTCACAAAGATGCACTGTGCAAAGATGCAATGTGTTAAATTTAAGCCATGAAGTGTATAGCATTTCATTCAGATTATTTCCAGGCTTCCAGTTGTATTTTTTTAAGATGACTTTCAGAGGTAGCCCGAACTCTAGAGTTGCTATGCAAAAAAAAAAAAAAAGTAACTCACTTCATCTGAAATACAGACACCCTGTCTTTCCCGTACTAGCTGGTAAGCTTCCTTTAAGAAACCTTTTGGGTACTGAACAGCTCCATTAACACCCTGGCAAGACAAAAAATGAAAATGTCTTCAGGAACAGACAAATAAACGAGTTCAACTGTGTGACTATCCCACAACAGGGAAAAATATGAGCAGCCCTCAGGTAATAGCAAGACTTGTTTCAAGCTTCTGGCTTCAGCAGTGAAACTGCTTCAAAAAGTTCCTGCCCAGGTCACTCATTCTCATTTCACAGGGCAGTTTGCTGTTCTGTCAGTTGTGCTGGTATAAATGTTTGTGAGGCCATACTGTAAACGGGATCACTCTAAGAAATAGTTGATTAAAGATAAGCTGCCAAAACAAGTACCTAAAAAAACTACATTCTGAGAAACCCAAAGACTGCTTTTGATGACAAACTACAGAATTCACATCCCTTCTTTGGTTAATTTGTTTAAAACATTGTTTCCTCGATTACTGTTCACCTTGCCAGTTTTTATTCAGATCAGAGATCCCACTCTACACCTGGACTGTAATGGCTGCTTAGACTTAGGTATGTAAAGGCTTAGAAGACAGGAAACCAGAGACGGCTCCAATTGTCTCTGTGGTCACAATTCTCTTTTTTTTTGTTACTTTTCCTGTTCCCAGGATATATTCCCTATTCTTCCTACTTAAGAACCACAATATACAGCAGTTCTGAAACTAGGGTAAAGCACCAAAAGAATGAACACCATGGCCACCACTTGCTGGAGAGCTGCTAAAAATATAGTGGACAACATGGTTGGGAAGAGGCGAAAGTAGGAATTGAGATAAGGTTACAAAACCAGTAAAAAGCAGTACGAAATTTGGAACAAGGTATTAGACACTAAACAACAGCATGTATCACTATTTAAATGCAGAAAAAAATGTGTATGTTTAATCATGATCCTCTGTTTAACTTCATGAGCAAAGTTCTAGCTCCACTGAAATCAGGAACAAAAGCTGAGATTTTAAGACAGTACAGCCATTGTTTCAAATATTTAAGGTGCTTAAGACATTAAAAATAATAAAAAAACAGCAGAAGTGCATGGTTAGAATGTAGCTAAAGTTTGTAAGATTTTAATGTTTCACACTATTTTTGCTATCACAGTTGAGAAACAGCAAACCACTTACTTGAATTGGTTCAGCGATAAATCCAGCTATTGTCTTTGGTACTGAGGTATTCAGAGTATCTTTGAACTGTTCAATGTACTGATCCTTTGCATGACATACCCCTGTTCACAGGGGAATAGTTTAAATTTACTTTAAATGACACAAAATTAGCTTCAAAACATGAAATTACACATCTAATCAACAACTATGACTGCATGTTTAATATCACCTATCAAAAACACAATAGAAAGCTAAACATTAAAGGAGAGAGTTCCTTATTTTCTCTTAAACGATTTATACTCTAGGGAATGACAAAACAGCAAGGCAAAGCTGACAGATGATGTTACACATTGTACAGGTAAGCAAGCTGTACGTTAGAGACAGCATTTGTGAATCACCTACATAAGCAGAAGGAATAAGCAGACACTTTCTCAGGGGTTAATAAACATTAGTGTGTGACATGAGGCATCGTTAGGTTAGTGCAAGTATAAGGATTCTGGAAAATACAGCTGCACATCAGTCTATACTGAAATAACAGTATAGCTAATGCTCCCATCCACTAGGGAGGGCAAAGCTAGAAAAAAAACATTGTTACGTATGCATGTGAATTAAAATACTACAGAGTACTTGTTGAAACTGCACAAATACAGCTGTTATGGTCAGCGCTGGAAAACATCAATCAACACTTCTGTTCTTTCAGATGTGCCAAACTGAGTTCCACAGCTTCCAGAGTTGATCATGACAAATGCTGGAAACAAAGGCTGGGATTTTAAGAACAGATCTTTCTCAGTGGGAAGCAGATGCTCTATGCACTCTGCAATATTTTCTTTGGTCGCTTTTGCAAATCCTACCCAGAGGTCTACCTTCCCAGAGGAGGTAATTAACCTATTTCCACAGCCCTCTAGTATTCTCTAATATAAAAGCCAAATACTTCTTGTCATTGACCAACCTTCAGAACAGGTGCATTTTCGAACAGTTTGCACTGGAGAATCTCTACAATGGCTGCCTCCCCATGGACCACGAAAAACATCTGGTAACATTGTCTGCCAAGCATAAGAGAAAGCTACAGGTTTGATGAGACCTTTCTAAGAGATGTTTTGATCATACTTAGGGATGACTAGTGGAAAAAAAACCCAACCCCCAAAAAGTCTGTTAGAGTCAAAGGGGATACCTAGTTCAAGCAACTTCTCTGAAAAACACTTGTAGAGTAACAGTGAACTTCCCCCTCGAGAAATGGTAGAACAGAGACAGTTCTGGAACCAATAAGTTCCAGCAATAGTCAGTTGATAATTTCCTTTGTTTTGTTCTTTGTTAGTCAGCAGTTTTGGTTATCTCAGATTAATAGCAATGTTTTTAGAGTTTCTAGTAGTACTTTAATAATCTGAAGTATGTTAAAAATCTGCAAAACACAGGGAGGCAGGCAGATCTAGTAAACTATAGGCTGGAAATTTTGAGCTCCAGCCTTCAAATTGTGTCTGCTGACAAAACACCGCATGACTTCAGACAACTCATTTACTGAGCCAGGTTAGTAGGCTGTTACAAAGGAGCCTTTCTATAGCCAGTGCTGTGGCTGAGCTATCACCAGAACAAATCAAGAGTAGCCAATGCCAGCTTCCTATCTGCTCAAGGGCAGGGAGATAACACATTGCCATCTACCCCCAATTGATATGCCTCCTGTCTTGCTGAAATGAGAGACATCACAGGGTTATTTTGTTTCTTTTTATTCCAGGGGAGGATCTGCTTCAGATAGCTGAAAGCAGCTTTGCACAGATTTGCCAAAACCAGCTTGTGAAAAGGGCTTCAGAACATTAATTTGCACCTTACCATGCAAGCACCAAACATGACTAAAGAACTGTAAATCATGACCACTCATGTTATGGCTGTCCCGTATCCAAATTAGCGTAAGTAACCTTACGGAGAAGTAAAGGGGACTGTGGCATTTGTACTTACACAGCAGGATAGCTACATTGTAGCTAGTGACCATAAAGCACTTCAAGAATAGGAAATGTACTAATGGTTAAAATATTCAACAATAAACTGTTAGTTACCCAGATTATTTTTAAAAAACAAAAAATAATAAAAATCTCACTGATAAACAACCAAAGCCATTGGCAACACCATGCTTATAAAGACCAACAGATGTCAATCCCAGCGTGTAAGGGCTGCCTCCATGGTATGCTCCCCTGTGCAAACAAAGAAAGTAGATGAACATCACTCATTTCCAAGAAGGGATTGTAGCAATATTATTAGTCTAAGAAGGTAGGTTTCTGAGCTATATATTATTAGGGAAAATGAGCATTGTTATACTTGAAACACAAATATTCCTACTGCCATTTTTCCTCTGGTTTTGGAAGACCCGTGACTACTATCTGCACTAGTTCCCTGAAATTTCAAAAGTTAAAATTGTAAGGTAATGGTTTCAAGGAGAAAAGAACAATGATTGGAACGAAAAGCAATTCCAACAGTGTCTCATGAAGTTCTGCGGTAGCACCTGAGCCCTACACAGCAAACATACCTATTCTTTGAATCTATGGAACCACTGCTCTCTCCAACAGATGCTGCAATCATTAAGTCACATGGTGATTTGCTACCAGTTTTATTAGCAAATCAGAAATTCATTAATGATAATATACAAGCAAGGTGGGTACCCAATGTTCTACTGAATGGAAGAGTAGAAAAATACAGTGCTTCATTGCAAGACCTTGAGGCTGCCTGGGATGCATAGTAAAGAGAACTGCTTACACTCACTCCTGCACCACCTCTGCTGTGAAGCCAGAAGAGCTTTGTGTACCAGTGCAGTGAACTATGGTTCAGGGATCTGGCAGAAAAATAAGGCAGCAAAATAAACAGAAAAAAAAATAAGTCCTTTCACCAGGTTAGCTTTAAGCCACAGCAGTTCCCTGCTGCTGTTCACTGCACCATTATTCTAGAGTTACCTTTGTACCCCCACAAAGGGGACAAAGGGGGATACTGCAGGGGTGGAATGAAGGAAGAAAGCAGCAATTGCTGAAGCATGCTGTGGCTCTGAACAAAGGTCCACCAAAGCACATTCTTAGTGCAGAGACTAGACCCTTTTCTAAGCAACAAAGGCAAAAATTGCAGGTTTTGTTTTGAATGCAAGCTAGTCCTAATGTACTGTACCAAATCTTCAACTCCTGTTTTACTCCTTTTTGTCAAATAAAATAATTTTATAGCTTTCTACTCAGCACATCTGGAGTTAAAGAGTTCCCCATTATTCCTTGGCTTAGGCAGATAGATACTTATACACAAATGATCATCATTACCTGAAAGAGATGATGTCGAAGTTACGAGTATATAGCCTTGCCATGAACATAGCCAAATCGTTGGCTTCTGACCCGCTGTTGGTTAGATAAACCACCTAAAGGAGAATGCTTAGGATCAGTACAGTGAACAACCACCACGTTGCTCAGCATCAGGCCATGTCATTTGTTAACATCAGGAGCTATGACCTATCACTAATACAAGATTACTTCACGGCAATAAGCAGCGTTGCCCATACACTACAGGTGAGAACTAAGGTTAAGCTTCAAGCTGATTTACACAGAAAGAGTAAAAAAAAGAAATCTTTAAGAGTTGGAGTCTTCAGGTTTTCCTAAAATGGAACACTGATTCAAAGAAAAAAGAAAGTGTCTGGGTTAAACTGAACACGCCTGACTGAACAGAAATAACCTTCACAGAGGTAAAAAGTGCTGCAACAGTGTACCTGCATATTAGTTACTAGGAGTGACTTACACAGACATAACCATGGAATAGAAAAGATAAGCAGTTGGCTTACTGGGAACAAAGGGTAAATCCTGTTTATGAGTTCTGAGGTTCGAAAACTGCTCAAACTCTACTGTCACCACTTTTAAAGTAAATTTTTCAGAATTGGTTGAGATTTTCCACTGCTTAAACCATTCAGATACTTTACTTTTTTTTTTTGTATTGTTTTGGTTTTGTTACTCTCCTTCCATTCCTAAGATTGCAGTAACTTCATACTCTTCTGCTAGCCCAAGTTCATTTTATCACCAGTTTATTTTACCTGAAAAAAAGCCAGTGTTTTTCTTACTCTTTCTGGGCATATGAAACATGACATTTATGTGGGTTACTTATTTAAATGTCTATAAAGCTCACTACACAAAGTACTGTCAAATACTTTTCACTGTGAATTTTTATGAGATCAAACAAATTAAGCCTGACTACATGAAAGACTACATGAAAGATAAGTTAACATCTTAGTTCCTTCAGTAACTTTAAAGCTTGGCAATGCCCTTTCACATTAACAACTTGACGGAGAGAACAAACAGAACAGGAGCTTGGGATATTATGCTTGTCTACATTAGGTCTAAAGAAAAGGCTTTGAGGGTCATCATGCTCTCATGTCTCTCATGGGGACAGTCTGTAGTCCCCATACAGATTTTCTCTCCACAGATATTGTGGCTCTCACTTATTTAATATATATTTTTATATTAAATGTTTCTTACAGACATCCCCTTCACCAGCCCCTGGTCCTGTAAGGAACAAAGTACCTTAAGTGGATCTGGAAAAAGAGAAGTTAGCTTTTCAGCATATTCCTGGATTGATGGGTGCATGTAGATACTAGAGATATGCCAGAGGTGAGCAAGCTGTTTCTGGGTAGCCATAGTTACCTTCCTGTATGTAGCACAAAAAGAGACAAAGGGATTCAATTCTATACACATGCACTCATACACACGCACGCCCATCTGTTATTAATCCTGAAAATTCAGACACTGTGCCATTTGCCAGATCAATGAGCAAGTAGACAGAATCCATTAATCTTTCAAAATGCAGAGGAAATTGACCTTAATGTAAATCATACATGACAATACAATGAACTATATTCTAGTTTTAGGCTCACAATGCCACAGATTAACAAAGAGAAAACCAAAGTAAGTATCTCTTCCTGCATTTTATAGCATCAATCAAACAGTAACATACTTACGGGTGACAGTGACCAACACCAACAGTGACAATTCCAGCAAAGAGATCAAGGTATCTTCGTCCTTCATAATCAAATAACCACTGCATGTGTCCTTGATGCAGCAACAATGGCTTCTTGTAAAATGTTCTCAATGAAGGAGAAATATTTTGTTCACGAATCTCCCGCATGCGTTCATATGAATGGGACTGAGTGGAATAAAAAAAGTCAGTATCCATTTATGCTTTCTAAAGATCCAGACTAATGGAGCTGTAGTGAATCACATAGATTACACAGCTGTCTATAGCATTTGTTCATAGAACTAAGACTTTAACAAATTCTGCACGTAGAATGTTCTACAAACCCCTGAAACTCAGCTTTTGAAGTTAAGACTTCTGTTCTGCACTTCTCTCTTCCTTAGCTTTTCAAATCAACAGTGTAGCCAACCTGTTACAGAACTGCCACACAGGTAAAACTACAGGTTACATCCTGGTTGGAACGGAATTAGTTTTTGTCCAAACTACCAAATTCTATAATCATATTTAATGAACTATTTATAGCAGATAAGCCCATCAGTCCAATCTAGTAATGCAATCTTACTTAAATACAGTGCAGCATGTATGACTTACTTTGTATTTTTCAGGTACAAAATTGCAAGGAGGCATTTTTGCTTTTGTGGAGACAGAGCTTTTCCATTTCTGCTGCCTAAAGAAAACTACAAAATAGTAAGAGAATTATCAAACACTTATCAAAGTGCACATCTGAGAAAGTTTCTCAATAAGCTTATTCACACACAAGCTACAATCAAAGCAAGTTTTGTTGTGTGTTTTGGTGAATTTTTTTTTTTTTTGAGATATTTTCTTGCGGGAAAAGGAAAGCAAAATATATGTAGATTTTGAACCCCCAAAAGCACTTTCCTCTTATCCACTAAAATCCAGTTCTCGTTTTCACATGAACTTTTATTTTGACAGGAGGTTTCTAACACAAGTTCTTATCTGTGAGCAGCAAGAGCAGGAATCCTCTCCAACAGTGTGAGCCAGGAGCTCAGGGTGACCGAAGCACTGGTGGTACTCTTGGGGACAAGGGTACAGTCCCAACAGACCTGAACAGAGCACGGTCCACTGAGAGTGACCACCTAAGCAGAGGAGATGGATCGCATCCAGGGCTCACCCAGGGAGTCCAGTCAGGAGCAGCAGCAGATGGGGCCAGAAACAGGGCTGGAGACAATGTAGGTCCAAGGTCCATTCAAGAGACAAGGCCAGAGGCTACCTGGTGGCAGGGCCGAGGCAGGGACTGAAGGGTCACGGCTGAGCTTAAACAGGGCTCCTGAGCAGTGGGCACAGGCTCTGCATCGTAGCCATTACAGCTCTCCCTGACATCTGTCCTTTTTCCAAATTCCTGAAAACTTCACACTGTTCCACCTTCCATTTATCTGGAAGTGCAATTAATCAGGTATCACAAAAAGTTAGCAAGTAAAATCACAGAATGGATTGGGTTGGAAGGGACCTTAGGGATCATCTGGTAAAATATATACCCTCTGCATTCCTAATATCATCTGCGCAGAACTACACATTTAGTTTTAAATGTCTAAGGTTTTAAACATTTTCTAAAACATGTTAAAATGTAAATGAATGAAGAATAAAGTTTCCTGAAGTAAATTAGATATGCTGTTACTTCCCTTACAACCACCTACAGCACGAACGAACTATCCATCTACATGAGCAGAGTCTCAAAAGCATTAAAGAAAGGCTGCAAGTTAGAGCAGTTCTGACTTTGGGTCTCTTTCAAAGCGAACTGCAGCTAAAACAAAAGCGCTTCTTTCCCCAACCCCATACAAATACAGAGCTTCAACCAAACCCCCCACGACAGCGGGCTTCAGGGGACTCCCGCTGCCAGCCGCCGTCCCGTCCAACCGGCCTGCGGGACTCCGGGCTCTCCGAGAGGATGGATTCCGGCTCTTGCTGCTCCCAGGTAAGAACGCGGGCCCCGTGCGCAGCTGACCCCTGCCGAGCGAGCCCCTCACGATGGGTCCAGGCGCTTCAGCCCCTCGCAGCCCTTCCCCTCCGCGCGCCGTCCCTCACTGCGCCGGTCGCTTACCGCCGCCGAGCCCGCGGCTGCTCCCCCTCAGCGGCGGCGCGCAGCCCACCGCCATGTCTGCGGGTAACGGGACAGTGCCGGGCGGAGCTCGCGCGGCCCTGCCCCTCAACCCGCTGCCGCGGGGGCCTGTCCGCGGGTGCCGCCGGGCCCGTCCGTTCCTGCGGCGTCACGGGCGGACGGCGTTGAGCCCGGGGTGTCCGGGAGCCATTGCCCCGCTTCGTTGTCACCCGGGTCTGTCCCGTTCCGAGTCGTCGTTTTCTGGCAAAATTTGAATGTGCGGTGCCGGAAAGAGCGGTTAGAATAACAGAATCGACTAGGATGAGAAAGACTTTTAAGATCAAGTCCAACCATTACCTCAGGGCTGCCAAGGCCACCACTAAACTGAATCTCTAAGGGCCTCATCTGCATGGTCTGTGAACACTTACAAGTATGGTGATTCTGCCGTTGCCCTGGGAAGCCTTTTTGGTCGCCTGTGTACCCTGGTGCAGCTTGAGGCTGATGTTGCTCGTTCTGTAATTTGTTACCTGGGAGACTGACCCGTACCTCACTACAAACTCCTGTCAGGCAGTTGTAGAGAGCAGTAAGATCCCCCCTGAGCCTTCTCCAGACTAAATCTCCCAGTTGCCTCAGCCGTTCCCCATCACAGGTGTGCTTCAGACCCTTCACCAGCTCCATTGCCCTTCCCTGGCCCCACTCCAGCACCTCAATGTCTCTCTTGTAGTGAGGGGCCCAGAACTGAACACAGGATTCGAGGTGCAGCCTCACCAGTGCCCGGTGCAGGGGGATGATCACTGCCCTGGCCCTGCTGCCACACTATTGCTGGTACAGGCCAGGATGCTGTTGGCTTCTTGGCTGCCTGGGCACAAGCTGCTCATGTTCAGCTCCATCAATCAGCACCCCCAGGTCCTTTTCCGTGAGCAGTTTCCAGCCACTCTTCCCCAAGCCTGGAGCATTGCAGGGGGTTGTTGTGGCTCAAGTGCAGGACCTGGTGCTTTGCCTTGTTGAACCTCATCTCACTGGCCACAGCCCATGGATCCAGCCTGTCCAGATCCCTCTGCAGAGCCTCCTACGCTCCAGCAGATCAGCACTCTCTCCATCTTGGTGTCATCTGCAACTTTACTGAGGGTGCACTCGATACTCTCATTCAGATCAGTAAGATGTTAAACATATGGCCCTCACTCAGCCCTGAGGGTCACCACTAGTGACCAGTTGCCAACTAAATGTGACACCATTCACTGCCATTCTTTGGGCTCTGCCATTCAGCCAGTTTTAAACCCAGTGAAGAATACACCTATCCAGGCCATGAGCAGCCAGTTTCTCCAGAGAATGCTGTGGGAAGACAGTGTGTTGTGAGGGAGTGTTATCTTCATGAACAGCAATGGCTGTGGGAGCATAGGCCAACCCCATGCAGCAGCAGCAGCACTTGAGGGGGATCCCAAGGCTAAGCATGGCAGGTTGTGTTTAGCCCCAGCAACAATGTGCTTGAGGCAGAGAGGCAATAAAAGTCACATCAGGTGAAAAACCTGGAGAAGGTGTGATCTTTCAACACGGATGGATGAGGAGAGATGTTGTGAGAGGGATAATTGATGATCTGTGTCTTCCCTGTTTTTTTTGTTTGTTTTTTGGTTCCTCAGCAAAGAGTATTAGCACAACCTCCTACCAGAATGGGAAGAGTGCAAGCTTGCTGTTGCCTTCCACCTTAACATTCCAGTTCCTCATAATACTAAAAGAAATGAGATTTGTGATGGCATTCTCTAGAATGGTAATCAGGATGCATTGTATTTAGACACAATTGCAGGTGAAATATATTTCACAATGATTTTGGTGATCATAGGCAGAGCGCTGATGCCATCCACCCTGAGGGGCAGCTTCAGCTTTGCAAGAAAATTGCCAATTCTTGCTGCAGTGGGTGAGAAGATTTCTGCTTTATACTAACCAGGGGTGTGCTTACATACCTTAGGACTCCTGAATGCTCAAGCTTTTGCAATCAAACTTTACTCTTGCTACCTTCAATTTCAGTTATAAAGATAATTTTCATCAATACAAAGAGCCAAGAAGAAGCACGAGTAAAAAAGTTGTGACCTGGTGCATGAGCTGTCCAGTTTTCTGGTTCAACTGCTTGGTGCATTCAAAAGTGGGTTAAATGCTTTGATCACAGAACCATCCAACGCAGAACAGTGGGAGCCCATCCTACTGACTGTACTGGGTATCTGGCCTTCCCTTTGTCTTTTTATATATTATGTACTGGAATTTCATGAAGAAAGCTAGAATTTGTGAATTTTATTCAAGAACTTTTATTAAACCAAAATGCGAACAACATTGCAAAGAGATTCTACGATGTCAAAGATTGAAAAGTCCATCAGAAAGCTACAGACTTCTGAACAATATTGATCTTACAAGTGAAATTGCTAACAGGTTTTATTTAAGCCAGCATTTTCAATATTAAGAACTTAAAAAAAAGGTGTTTTAAAGCATTTTCCTGTAGATACACTTAGAAACAATGAAGAATTCCTGAGCAACTATGTTTATACCAGTATTCTGCAAACAATGTACACACTGCATATGAAATCTACTTTCTATAATTTTTTAAATTTTAGAAATTTACAAAACATTGGATATGGATTATAGAATCATTGTGCTTCAAGTCATTCTGTTGCTACAGTGATGACACCTACGATACCTTGCTCCAGGCTGCATACAAATTTGGAAATTATAATGTAAAAAATGCCTAGCTTGTACCACAAGGCTAGCAATGAAATGGTTTGTGCAAATGGAAACAAGTTTGCTTCAAATATTGGATCATCTCTTTCTCTGATGGGAGATGTATATTATTCAGAACATGCAATTTACTTTATAAATATGTTTCTTTGAGAGACTTGCTGGCACAGTTGAAGGCAAGGAAGTTCTAGAGACTTTGACCTGCACTTAACTTCATGGCAGAAATTTGAACAAATACAATTAGTCAGTGACTGCTGACACATTTTTTCTTGCCGGTACTTTTCCAGACCACCACCTTCAGTATTGCTGTATTTTACACAATGACTAAAAAAATCTATCAAGCACAATATGAAGATTTCAGAAGCCCAGGCAGTGCTGAGTATCTCTGAGCCAGACAATGCATATATGGAATTTAAGGTTGTGTTATTCTAAATGTTTTTGTAGTCAGAATAAAAAAAATCAGATAAAAAAAACAAGATGAAAAATAAACAACACTAAAGCAGCCCAGGAATGCCTTCTGAGTATAGCTGAGCAGTAGTTTCCTCTTCCTTTTGGAATGAAGGACACAGGGATGAGAATTAAGAGTAATCTACAGCATTATGAATATTGAAAAATGCAATATGACATCATTATACTTCTGCATGTATTCTGCATGTAGAAAAATCTGCCTGTTCCTAGGTGTGTATAATTTTCTTTTCTTCTGAAGGGATATTTTCTACAAGTTACTCCTACAAAGATTTCCAGGACCCTGTTAAAATCTACTTGGTACTATATGTCTAAAATTGACCACTGCAGTCTTTGTAGGAATCAGAGTTAAATCTTTCCATTTTCACTGATGTCAAAATGAGGTGAAGGTATTCAGCAGCTCACAAAAATAGACCGAAAAGCAGCATTGTCCAAAAAAAAAAAAAAAAAATTAAATAATGATAAGGTCCAAGACAAGCAGCATCACAAAGTAGAACAGGACATTAAACCTTCCAAAAATACAAGAACTTTTAACATACCAGCACTGCAAGAGGCCACACAGCTAATTCAGGCTTTTTTCTCAATAACTTTTGACAGATATAGTAGTTTGTCTTAAAAACTTTGCTTAAATGGAAGAGATATATTTTAAGCCTAGCTTGGCAATTTTCCATATTTATCACCAAGGCAGGGACTTTATGATTAAGGAAAATATTTAACAGACACATTGTCACAGGTGCAAACTACGCAATGCCCAGAAGTCCAAGAGACCATTTAGTAGTATGCACAAAGGCCTTTTTCTCTTGGAGCTCTTAGGTTATCTTTAATAAATAAAAAATAGAAGAATGCTTAAGAATGACAGACATATGTGAGAGACAATGCAAATGGATAAATTCTCCTCATCCGTAGTTCTGATGAAAAATTGAAGGTTGTTTTTAAAAACAGTATGGTACACTTTATTTCTCTGGATTTTTTTCCTTAGGAATGTAGAAAAAGCAGATCAGGTAAGGGGTCTAATTCTGCAAGTATTCCGTTTGCCTGGGACCAGTGTCAGCTATATGGAAGAAAATCCTGTAACTGATAGAAAGTGAATGACCACCTCTCAGGTACAGGACTTTTCTGCTACTGTACAGTAGCTGATATGTAGTAGCCAATTTCAGCGTTTTATCAACTTTTTAGCATTTGATAAGGCTACACAATTTTTGTGGACTGTCTCAGGTAGCTGTGCATATTCCCACTTTTGATATATAAGTATTTCCTTCTTTTTCCTCACAGTCTCATTTATCACCTCTCTCTGTTCTACAGGTTCTTGTATTTTCTTATCGACTCTCCATTTGATTCTTTTGCTTACATTTATCCTTCTCCCTCCCTCTCTTCTCAGCTGTACTCAAAATGCATGTCGACTCCCTCTGATTTCTCTAATTACCTACCTATGTACAATTCTATAGTGACTACACTAATCTTCCATTCTGCTACATGCAGCAGCAGTTGCATCCCTCTTCCCATTTAGTGGTGGACTTGGTAGTGCTACATTTACAGTTGGACTCTATGACCTTAAAGGTCTTTTCCAGCCTGAATTATTCTATGATACTGTGAGCTTTAAGCTCTTTCTATCCCCATATATAACGTATTTCTCTATTTCATTTATCTTTAATCTCCTGCTTAACATATATAGGAAAGATGAAAAAGTGCCCTTATTTGTTTCAAAATGGTTTTTAAGGCAGTACCACACAATTGTTCCAATTCATGTAATTTAGTCCTATCTTTCCACACCCATGGGAAATGAAGTCTGAATTTAGTGAGGGTATGAGATAGTTGAGAGCAATGCTAATCTCCGTTTTCACTCATGTAGGGTCAGAGTTTTGAAGATTTTCTCAAGAACTCAGCAGAAAGCATGTCTTTCTAAATAGCTGATATATATATATATCAGTATATAAATATACTGATAAATGCTTAGTTGCATTGCTCAGATCCAGAATGAGAGCATCTCTGACAACTCAGCTTATTCAGTCCCAGTGAGCTGGGCACACAGGCACTGTGTCCCAGGAAAGGGACTGATGGTTGGCAGCCAAGCTGGTCAGTATGCCTTTCCCTGCAAATGTCTCTTATTTTTTCATATTAAAACAATTTAATTTTGCTGCACATCTTGAATATCCCATCCTAATACTACCAGTGCAACACAAGTGATGATTCCATGACAAGCTGTGAGTAAACAAAAATAATTTGAACATTACAAATGAGATTTTTGATTCACAATTTGACACACAAAGGAAAATGTTTTTGTTTGCCTTTTCAAAGGGAGCAAAAGAAAAAAAAAGTGAGGTAGCAATTCTTTGAGAATATGATGCTCGATCTCTTGACACTTTTTCATTACATTTGTCTTTATGGCTTTATAGAAGATGTCTAATATCTATCAACTGGTTTAGATGACTTTGGTTTCCTTGCACAACACCTTGATATTGTTTACAGTTAATTTACAGGCTTCATGATGTGTACCCCATATATGCAATGCTTCAGAGATCACCAAAAAAAAAAAAAAATCTGCTTATTAATTTTGAACAGCTGCTGTTACTGCACTTTAAATACTTAAATGACATTTAAAGCAACTGTATATTTTCTAGCCATTTAAATATAGACACATAAATAGATATACTACAGAATTCACTGCTTTAACATAAATCAATTATCATTACATATTTGGTTTACACTTTGTTTCCAAACACATGTATCGTCTTACTAGAATTATATAAGGTCAGTTTACTACACTTTTGTAGTTACATTGTATCACCATAACCACTCTTCAAACTGCATTTTATGTGACAGTGAGTTTTGTAAGCACGTCACACTTCAGTAAGTTGTATTTCTTTAGAAGTCATGAATGCTATGCTTAAATACTAGAATTGTACATCAAATACATCTGCTAGAGAAAAAAGTCTAATAGAAAAGTTAAGAACTCGTATTTGTCAATACTGAAGAAAAACTGTTAATAAAATTAGTTCAAGTCCAAAGGAAAGGTTACTAATTAAAAAATATGTATTTGTTTTATGGATTTTATAAAATTAATTACTTTGAAGAGCCTTTATGCTTTCTTTTAGGGCTTTTATACTACTAAAAAGTAATTCACACTTGAAGTGATGCATATATAAATTTGACACTGAAAACACCATTCAAACTTTTCACAGAATAAATCCAAATGAAAAATTTGACTAATGGTGCAAGAGCTGGAGGGCTAATCCCTGTTTCTGGGGTAAATTCGGTTGCATGCTTCATCCCTCTCTTTGTCAAAAGAGGTGTCAAGAGCATGTTATCCCCCATTGGTGCATCATAATTTTACAACAGTTGACTCTGTACAACTGCTGCAAAATCTCATGTAATCTATTTCCTAATATTAAGCTTAAAGAGCTGCAAGCAAAAATCTTGTTGCAAACAGAAAGAAGTATTTAAACATCCAGAGGCCCATGCACTCAGCTGAAGGTTATTCTGATTTTACAGAACAGTAGTTTATTATCTTCTTAATGTACTTTCAGATGTTAAAGGCCACTTTCAGAAGGTGTTGTTCCCACCTTGAGATTAACAAGGTGTTTTGGAAAATAAAAGCAAATCCAATGGAAAAAGAATCAACCTGTACATTTGTTCAGCTTAAACAAATATATTTATGAAACTTGTGTTCAAATTGTATTTGGCTAGCAAATCCCTTAAAAAGTTTAGCTACTCAGAGCAATGAGCACCTTTTTCACTCTGGCTGAATTTTCCTTTTCACAGAAAGCCATGATGATTTGGCATATGGAGACATTCCTCAACAAAGGTGTGAGAGAATCTGTACCTCACAATTTAATCTGGGCTACAGCTATTTTGCAGCTTCAGTACCAATTTATGGCAAAGCATAATAACTCTTCTGTTCAGTTTTTCCTATGTGTGGATTACTGGAGGTACACATATAGATCCCTACAGTTAGGCAGGACAAATCATACACTTAAAACCTGCTAAAAGTTGTGTCTCTGTGCCTCAGGTCCAAAGTAACTGATAAGACAGCAAAAGCCTGCTGCTGACACCCTATACCATGCTTTGGTTTAAAACAGTCATCTGTGTCTTCCTATAAGAAATCCACTACATAAGGAAGATCTGTTGTCTACAGTTTGATAAGATCCTATTGCCTCTATGCATCACAGAAGGCCTGTAGCAGCATGCCTTCATGTGTGGCATCAGGTGTAGAAAACAGCTTGGGTCAGATACGGCTAGCTGTGTAAAGAAAGGGAGTGTGTCTTATCTGGATTAGCTCTGTCCAATTCAGTCAGAAAAGTGAAGTGTCAGTGGAGCACTGTCAGAGTAAATTACCAGCTTACATACAAGCGCAGACTAATTTCTGCCTTGCAGAATACAAAACATTCCAGTTTTGACTGATAAACTGGTAATTTGTTTTGCAGTACTTTTAGCATTTCTAGAAAATTTTTAAGATACACTACAAACAGTATATCTACAGTAAAATCATCCTGTTAACTACAATTAAACAAAATTTTATGTTTATATGCTCTCTGGAATAACCACTTCATGGGTTCAAGTGTTAAATAATTGCCTGAATTAAGAATTTAGCATACCTCCCAACACGTTGAGGAGAGCATCTAGTCTGCTCTGGTCAACCTCTGGAAGTTGGCAGTATGTTGTCTGTGTGGTCGACACAGGCTCTAAATTTGATGTCTGAAGTAAAAGTTTCAGTGTACACTGACACTGTGTGTTTACAGACACACAGATAATTAGTTAAACTCTGAAGTCGTGGCAGTGGAAGGGCTAGATAGCTCAACCAACCTGTGCTTGAGCAGTTCCTTGGCATGAAGGTAACAGGTGAGAATCTGATTTGCCAATTAGATATGGCCTTCTGGTACCTTCAAAATCTGAAAGTCTCTTTGGCCTGGCTCTGCAGCAGATTACCTGATACTGCAGGAAGGCTGGCTCAGTGCATAAAATCATGAAAAGCTGAAGAAATGTAAAGCTGTACAGGAAGGATAAGAACAGAAAAGAGCTCATCTATAGTAAATACACTTTCTTGCCCATGTACAGTACAATTTCTCTTACCTCATGTTTCCAATTTCCCCTGAAGCTAGTGATACTGGCTAAATACTTGGCCCAGTTTTAAGTAGTCATCACTTGGTCATACTTTCCTGAAGTAAATTAAATTTTTGTTTCAACAAAGAAGTTGCTGTCTGAGTAAGTTACCACAGTAAGTTCAAAACCATTCCAGGATCATTTTGATTCTGCCTCAGTTACACAGATATGAGGAATCCTCACTGTTCTCATTGCTGCTCCGGAGACGTGTCCAGCCTTTCTTTCCTCATTCTCACCACTATTTCAGCAGAGTTCTGACTCAGACTTTATGCCTCATATCTTTGACTTTGTAGGCTAGATTCCAAATTACTTTTTGTAAGTTCATAATGAAAAATCTGACTTCAAACTTTCCTTCCAAGTAAAGAAAGAAATGCAATGCCTAAGGATCACCTGATTGGCATTGGAGTATAAATTCAGTGGGAAAGAAGCTTTGCTCTCAAATATAGATTCTATTTTAATTTTATAATTACAGGTGATAAAAAATATTTGAAAGAAATAATTTGCAATTCAAAAAGTAATACATTTGCAATATATTAGAAATATAGTTAAAAATGACAATATTTTTAATTAGTAGAAAGTTTAATTTTATGCTTTATATAGAAATTATAGCTTTAGTTGTTACCGCTGTCTCAGCAGAAGGAAACAGAAAAGTTCCTAAGTAGTTAAATAGCATTGGGGAATTAAAAAATATTTTATTTTGGCTTTTTTTATTTAATGGTAATATAAAAATAGCCTTTAAAAATACATTGTTAAACATAGGGGGTTTTACTAGAGTAGAATTGTGTATTATATACAGTAAGGCATATAATATTTTCCTGCTATTTTTTTCATGTTTGGTTTGATTGGACTAGGATATAAATGGGATGCAAATTTTCTGTCACATTGAACCAAAGCAAAAAAAAATTTAGAAGAATTTATTTTACTGTAATTTGTTGAATACATTCTCTTTTATGATTTGTCATATATAAGAGCTCCTTTCTACTTAAGGATTGAGAAAAATGTAAAGAAAACTTTATCTAGTGACAGCATGCATTCAGAAGAAAATACAATTTAACTGATTGAGGAACCGCTCGGATCACTATGGTATACTGATTGATCTGTAATGATTTTCATCTTTGTTGAATCTGCAGTATTCCCTCAGATTTAATCAGTTAATAGAAGATCTGGAGAGCTGAATAATTAGTTTACAATGTGTTTTTCATAGCAGATAATATCCATTTCCTCATTTCTGTGTGTCAGAAACATGTGTGAATGATCGAAGGTTCACTTCCATGGTTATTACCTCAACCCACAGTTTATTTTCTGTGTAATACACATAGGAGGCTAGACTTTTTTAAGGAACTCTTTGCTATGTGGCTTTGTTTTACTGTACATACATACTGTGTATGTACCGTACAAACTACTAGTTATTTAAAGGGAGGCATAAAGGAAGATGGGTCCATGTAGTCTGATGCACTGTCCTCTCTATTCATCTCACTTGGGGCTGTGGCAATGTAGCTTGTATCTGTTTCAGCTTCACTTTGCTGGACATTCTGAGGTGTTTCCACTGCAGGTTCTTGAGGCACAGACGTTTGCTGGTTGTGTGCATCTGGCATTAACACTAGAATATTATGGTCCACAACTGTTGAGACCTTGGTGTATTCTTTGCTGGTTCCTGGAACAGTGTATTTTTCATTTTGTCCACTATTTTCTTTACATTTCAGTAATACTGCTGGGTCCATATCTTGTTTGACTTTGTGAACTTCTACATAATCCATTAGTCTAGGATTCAAAAAAGGTGACTGGTCATTGGGTCTGTTTTGTTTGACCTGCACTGTGGTTTGGTCAGTTTTGGAATGGAAATTCTCCATCTCTCCTCGATTTTCCAAGTTGTCATGGAGAGTTTCAGTGATAGGATATCGTGGCTGATGATTTTCTTCATTTCCCACCAAAACTGGTGCAATGTTCATATTTGTGGCACCCAGTGTTATTGTACGTGCATCTACTGTACTGTGGTAGGCAAACATAGGAGGCTGATTATTAGGTAACTGAGCTGGAGGCCACGTGGATGATCTTGGATTCTCATTGTTAACAGGGATTATTCTCTGTTCTGAGGCTAGACACAGAATTTCACAGCTTCCTTTTCCTCTGTTTTCTTGAACATTTCTTACGCCTTGTGTTTGAAGTGTTGATGGAAGGGCACGGGCGCGGGACCCTTTGCATTTCTCAGAAAGCAAAGAAGGGCTATCACAGCTCCCTCGTCCTGAGTCACTGTCTGTTTCCTTGGGTGTCATTTTTGTGTTTTTGCTGGCATGACCATGGTCACGGCTTGGCATGAGTTGCTGTTCTTCACTGTCCTCTACCTCCAGATATTCTACCAGTAGTTCCTCACAGTCTGATGTTGGAGGGAAACCGTGACAACCAAGAGCACTCAATAATTCTTCAGATTTTCCTCTCTAAGGGCATAACAAGATACATTTTTTCACTGTTAACCCTAGGTTTTATCTGACTAGAACAATTGTGAACAGTCTACATATTTAATATACAAAGACTTCAATAGTTATATCACTAGACCTATACTGGAGTTTGTATTGCTGCAGAAAATAATGGAAGAACAGATTTCTTGAGTTCCCTCAGTGGGGAGGCACAGTCCCAGAATTCATGTTTCTAAAATGGAAGGACTTGGGAGCTTCTGGGAGGTACAGGTCTCATGGGTTTAACAAGAGTGAAATGGAGGAGAATGATGGAGCAGCTATTTCCTGTCTCCTCAGCACCGCAAGAGACTGTGGAGAGTAACTTCCATAAGAACTGGCAGGAAGATCACACAGGCATTAGCTCTTGTGGTGTCCCAAGGAAAGTCACAAACTGTTCTTAAATACCCTCCTACTACTAGTGCAAGGCAAGACTGTCTCACACATACCCTCTACACAACCAATCTGAAAATGTTGTTTATTTTTAACATTGATCAAATCAACTGAAGCTGTTTTATACTTTATTATGGCAATTGTACTTGCAAACACATACTTTAGGAAAGTAATGGCGAATTCTTTTGTTGCTATCAGTGATACTAACCTGTAACAGATGTTTATCTATGCCTGTTATCTTTGGTCCTGGAACTGGAGGTAGGATAAAGGCTACCATTCTAAAAAAACAGAACAAACACACAAGGTGTAAGTATGGGCTCTATCTCTCTTTGTTCTCCTATTTGTTCTTTTTATGTTTGACATTTTAAATACCTCTCCCTTATCTGACGTCTCCCTGTTGGACCTCCATTTCCTGTCTACCTCTCAAGCCAGGTAATGTAGAGATGCAGTTACAGTTCACAACTCACGCTTAGATGTATTTATAAGAAAAAGTACGCAAGTTATTCAACTGCAGAAGTAACACTGCTAATATGTTTTTGCTGTCCTTTGTCCCTTAACCTCCACTTCTCCAATGTCATTGTAGCTTCAAAACTAGCCAAGAAACAGCTATCTGGGGCACAGTTCAGGAGGACTACTGGGCCTGGGTGTATATACTTGTCGACTCACTACTGCTATATAGGATTTATGAGGAATGACTTCTGCTGGCTTTTCCATCAATGCTTTAATCTCCTACTCAGCCAGTAGTTTTGCAAGACTTGTAAAGAAGTGATAATTTATGACATCTCTCTCTGATTTCAGAGCTGATTGAACTTAGTGTTCTAAGAAATTATTTGGGAACTGGCAAAGAGGTGAGCAGAAAGACCATATAACCTTGTTTCCTTTAGAAAATCAGGTCAAAACCAAAAGGTGTGTCTTCTGTAGAGGCAGGGATACTCCATATTATATTTGCTGAATACTTACGTGGCTATCCAAGATGGTCAGATCTAATAGGGACATGTATTTACTGAGAATTTAGCCCGCTTTCCCATACGAACAGAAATACCTCATTATCAGCTGCAAATTTAAAGTCAAATACCTGTAACTTGTAGTTTATAAGAGAACACAAAACCTATAGGAAATTTAATCAGATGTTAGATTGAATTTTTGAAAAGGTTGCTGAGATTTTCAGCTCCATGCAATTGTGAAATTGGTGACTTACCTGTACCCTTTTAAAATCATTATCCAGCTCATGATTAAACATATAAGAGATGACAAAACACCAACGACGATCCACACAACCATATCTTTTACTCTATATTCTAAGAAACAAACAGAATTATTTAAAGATGCACATCTGCTGTATGCATAGTCAGCATGCAAAAAAGGTCTCAAATTACTTCTATTTTAAAAACTGGTCCAAACTGCCAAATGTAGTATTGAATATAGAGACCTTTACTAGCATAGGTGGATCTCAACAATCATTGTAGTGTCTGATAATAACTATGCTTTTTATTAATAGCACTGTGCAGGAAATAAACTCTCTTGGAAAAATGATACAAAAATATATGAAGAGGGAAATATTGTCACAACCAGTTATAGCAATTGGGTTCAAATCCAATTACTCCAATACTGTAGTTATTTAATTATCAAATACATATCATACAATTAATTAAATGGTGGGTTAAATCATCTAGGACTAGATATTTTTAAGGATTTCTATGGTAACATAACATTTTTTACATTTAGGTGTTTATTTCAATTTCATTCCAGACAAAAAGTAATTAAAAGCTGTTACTGTCTGAAGGCAGTCACTCTTTGTTGTCTGTGTAGCAGTTTTAATGCAGTTACTGGTATTCTTTTAATTAAAAACTACCATCATGAGAACAAATGAGGCAATAAATAGAAAAGACATTGTTTAAATAAGTAAAGGAATTGACTTTAACTTCTTAACTCCAAAAGGTAACAAAGGGGAAAGCTGACAGGGTAAGGTGCAGGGACACTGAGAATTCAGTTACGTAGCAATGATCTTACCTGTCCTAGGCAAACTATGGGATGTCAGTCTGCACAGGTGCCACAAACAGCTAACAGAGGTATTATGTGAACTTCCATGTAACAGCAATTACTGAAGGGATGCCTGGCCACTCACCAGTTGGGATTTGAATATACTTTTCTGGGCTCCATTCACTCCATGATCCATGGTGATCTGGTTTGCAATGAATCTGTATAATGTATGTCTTCCCAGTATTTAAACTAAATATTTTATACTGTGTTTGCTGTCCAACAAAAACAGTCTGGAAATTAAATAAAAATGATAAAATTCATGTAAAATTGAGACATTTTTCTGTGAAAATCAGAGCTGGGTTTAAATCTTCATAATGAAGTTGGGAATATAGAACAAATCAGCATAGCTTCCTAGTAACTGTCGTGGAGGCATAGACTAATGGTACATTTATTTTATTTCTATAGTTCAGCTTTCTAACATGATTCAGTGGGAATGAGATCTGCCTCTGGTATACTGTACAAATCAAAGTACTACAAAAACACATCATGAGAATAGGGCAAATAGGGAGGAACCATGGTAAAGGTTGGAACTATAGTGGTGTCAGGGAACAGAGATGGGGAAGAAAATAAAAAGAGAAAAGAAGGAATGTGGAGTTGGTGGGACTGCACAGGGTGTTAAAAAGTGGGTCTTCAATGGCAAGGGGGCAGGAAGTTCAGTGGCAGGAAGGAGGAGATACAGAGATGTCTGGAAAGTACTGCAGCAGACAAAAAGGGGATGCAGCCAAATACAAATAGCTGTAGTATTTGCTGCCCAGTTGTGTAGTTGCACATCCTGGCAGTATACAATTATTATGTGGCCATGACAACCATCACCCAGTGGCTTTTTGTAGAAATTTATATAGAATCATAGAATCACAGAATAGTCAAGTTTGGAAAGGACCTTAAGATCATCAAGTTCCAACCCTCCTGCCATGGGCAGGGACACCTCCCACTAAACCATGTCACCCAAGGCTCTGTCCAACCTGGCCTTGAACACCGCCAGGGATGGAGCATTCACAACCTCCCTGGGCAACTCATTCCAGTGCCTCACCACCCTGACAGTAAAGAATTTCTTCCTTATATCCAATCTAAACTTCCCCTGTTTAAGTTTTATATGATTTTACATAATGTCAGTGAACTTTCTGTTACCCAAGAAGTACTTGTAGGTAAGAACAAGTTATCAAAAAGAATCCTGGCTAAATGAGAACAAACAGTTTAAACTGTAATGCCAATACGCTTAATATATAATGGCTGCAATTAAAAATAAATATTCTGTCACCTGCTATCATGCAACAGCATCTGAGATACCAGTAATCTCAGTAGGTAATTGCAGATTACATGCAAGCACTTTTGAAAAATGATGAACTATTCACTGTGCCTGTTTCATTACATTCAGGTGTGTGACCTGGCTGACAAAATCTAATTGACCAGAAAACACCATCTAGTGAAGACTTGCAACATCCTCACCTCCCATTCCTCTCCTTCTTGAAGCTTTAGTCGTAACTCATATTCAAGGGTAAGCCATCCAGATCTGACATCAGCCAGTGGGGGTGGAGACCATGTCAAGATTAAATATGGTTTTCTATTTACTGACTTTTTTAATTCCAAAGTTATATTCACAGGAGGATCTGGCTGTACTGTTAAAATAAAAGAACTGTCAGTAAGAGTCTAAATTATTTTTTCCTTGAATAGTAGCAATATAAAATGGTGTGAGTGGTCAGTTACCACTTCTGTTGTACCTAGTCATTTAGAAATGGTGCTGGAAAACAGGGATCAAGAATTTCCTGATAAAGGAAGCATGGATTTATAAATATAAATTAAAAACTGAAGAACAGTTCATATGTTGAGTTCATCTTGAGATTTGCCTTAATCATTTATCATCAGAAATAATTTTTTCTTACATTACATTTATTGTTGCTTTTCCACACGACTGTTAACCTCTTCAGTGGTGTGTTATGAAAGCTGTGTTTTTCCCATAATTGTATCAAAGTTGGCATATATATTTAGGAATGCTGAAAACACAGATGTAGCTGATGAAACCTGTACCCCACCCCATCTTTTACATTCAGAAAACACAACAACATGATGCCTATATGCATATGTAACGATATTTAAATATAAAACCAGTAATATTAAACCCCGTCTATATTTCAAAAATAATCCAAAATGGAACGCAGGTTTCTGCTACAGTCAGGCTTGCAAATTGCTCAGTTCAGAAGTAAAGCTTGTGCATATTGTGCATGTATTTTATCACTCATACAAAGCTTCATGAAGTAATCAGGGTATAGAGGTAAAACATAAAGCCTTTTCTCTAGCTGCCAGACTCTTGGCAGCCAGATCCTTGTAACAAAATGTTTATTGACGATAATGTTCCGTTCCCTTAGAAAAATACCTAAATGCTTGTCCACAGTCACTCTGTGGAAAAAGTCTGAGAAAAGAGATTATCAGTACACTGCTATAAAGAACACTAATTCAGCTTCTTGTGGGTCTGGAAACTACTTTTAGGCAAATCAAATGTAAGTGTTATTAGTTAAAAGCTCAATTTGGTTTCAGTTGCTGGTAGAGTGGAAAAAGATTTTAGCTGGATGATGTTTCTTAAGGCTTGACTGAAAGATACATGGAAAAACAATAAATTGTTATCTGGATACATTTTTAAAGCTTTTAGAATTTTTAGGTTTCCTTTGAAAATAAAACAGTAAAGAGATGAATATTAATTCATTATTACACCATACTTTGTGGGGTGTGGGTGGTTGTTAAGTGTTTCTTTTGTGGCTTTGGTGTTGTTTGTAGTTTGGGTGGAATATTGATGGTCTTTGTCTAATCTGTTTCGCTGGTGGCTGATCCTTTTTCTCAGTAATCAAGACGATCTTATTTGTTCTTACAAGTTTTTAACTTGGATATAATACTATACATGAGAAAAGCTGGAATTAAAATTCTTGAATTAAAACACATACTCATGAATTATTTGGCTCCACAGAAATGCTTTTTATCTGTTACCTATGTAAGTCACATCCACATAATGAGGATCAGAGACGTTACTTCCCATTTCATTTGTTGCTTTCACAGTAATATTGTATATGGTCCAGAAAGAGGTGTGCTTTCTATCAAAGTAACATGAATTGGGGCCTGCAGTTCTGTAGTCTGGACATTCATAAATTTGTTCTTCTCTGAAATGAAAGAATCATGGTGATTAGGCTGTGTGATTACAGAGACTGTAACACCTGATTGATTACTAGTAGTTCAGCATTATTTGGGGCTGGATCAGGTTTTTCATGGCTGGAAATGTAAAAAAATCGGAAAACTGTTTTCAGACTAAAGAATCCTTGGACAATTCCAGAGACTGTAATAAGCATTCCTCCCCCCCCCCCCCAAAAAAATATAAAGACTACAAAACTTGAACGATTTAGGCTGTTATAGATACAGCAGTGGGCTAAAAGAGTGCAGCTCTTACTTTTCTGAATGCCATTACCCTTTGCATAGACCTTACAGGTTTCAGACAGCCAGCAGAAGTGCTTGTGAAGTCTTCTAACCCATCTATTAAAAAAAACATGAGTATTTCCACCGTACATTTCACACTTACATGAGTTCTGCATTTTAATATGCTGTCAGAATCTATTTTGGTCTTTCATCACCTGTTCCACAAAAACATCTACTTTGTACCTGTCCTCCAAACCCATTGCCAAGCTTCCCAAAGGGAGCAGGGATAGGAGAGAAAGTGGGGTATGTAGTACTTGTTTCCATGCTTCTCTGAGAGGCACAGTAACAAAAGAGAAAGTTGTGGATGTGGACCTCATAGGTTGCCCTTGCTGGCTGAACCAGTAGTTGTTTTGCACTAAGACCTAGCTTTCAGCTAACATGTACAGAGTTTAGCATCTAGTTGGGGCAGTGCAAGGGTGAGCAGTGCTGGGTGAACTAGAAATAGTTCACAGGACCCAAACAAAATATTGACTACTGCTTTAAAGTGTTTAGCACTTGATCTAAATTCCAGGACCAAGATTACAGCAGAAACCAGGAGGCATTCATGGCTTATGAATACCTGTGCAAAATAAACATTATCAGAAGATGAAAATTTTAGTATCTATGTGATAATTTTGGAAAGTTTTACTTGTGGGGCTGTGGGGCTAAAGATCTACAGGTGTGTGCATGCTTTTATGCTGTTGCTGGTACCATGGCACCTTTCAAGGCAGTCTGTCTTTCAAGGCAGAAGAATTCACTGAAATTTGAAAAACCTGATGTTATAGAGAGACCTTATTTCGGCCTTGGTTCTATTCCAGACTGTATCACTTGGACAAAACCATGTCCTATGGAAAATGACATCTTCTAAAAGCAAAACTGATTTGGATTAGTTTTCCAGGACCTTCCAATAAAATACTGAATAGTTGCACATAGCTTATTACCCTTCTTTGCTGTAAAGCAAAGTGTGGGTAATAGGATATCCTCCATTTGAAGCAGGTTTCCACCAACAAGTAAATGTTTCCTTTTCTGGAGAACGGCATTTTATTATTGTAGGTTTTTCAGGAGGTGACTGTCCTGTTAAAACATAAAGAAATGAACTGGTTAGTAAGATTAATGCGTTATGTCAGCGCTGAACTTACAAAGCGTCAAGCAGAGCACAACAAAATACTATTTTTATCTACAAGGAAAGAAAACTTTTGCTTCATATTAGCGTAGGAAAGGAAGAACAGTTCAGTGGTTAGGGCAGCAGCCTGCTACTTTGACCTGGATTCAGAATCCTTTCTCACTGCAGCTGTGCTGAGAAGTTATGTTGTGGTTCCTTGGATTTAGCTCTTCCCCACCGTATCTGATAAGGGCTGCTCAGTTACTGTTACAGCATGTTCTATAAATCATTTAAAATACATTCTGCTATCCAATCTGTTTTCAACATAAACCATTTTTTCTTTAAAAATTGTATTTTAAGATGCCTCTTATTGTTTAAAAAATATGCTGTCATTTGTTTTGGGCTTTACAGGAAAAAAAGTGTTTCCTCATTTGTTTATGTCCTTTCCAGTAATTTCCTTTTGAAGTACCTATGTGGAGCTGACTTCAAAGATAGATACAAAAAAAAGCAGCTCTCATATTTCCTTGTAAAATGACATTATACTCAGTACTCAGCCTGACTGCTGCCAAGCAATTTATAATTATTTGGATTCCTGATAATGTTTTTATATAATTAAGCAAAGCACTTTGAGTAGGGCAGAGGAAAATGTTTAGATTTTGAATAGGATGCCAGTCAAAAGGTGGGATTGAAACTTTTTGTAGTTATGTATTTGTGGCAAAATATGGTCCTATTACATCAATAATAAATACCTTCTACTATGTAGAGTAGGGACATTGATTTTCCAAATTTCTAATTGCCTAAGCTCTAAATTCCCAGATCTGAAAATGGGACATTTAAAAAGTATTTTTTTATTAACAGTACTTCAGCAATCTCCACGTCAAATAATGAACAATACAATCAGTGACAGAAGATTTGGCTAAAGTGTCTGACAAGACAGGATGTCATGCATATTTAATGTGTCCACTCAAACCCACAAAACACAGATAGTTATTTCCATGTGATAGTAGCTGCAAATGTTATGCTCTATTAGACACAGCAGTGCTTTCATTTCAGTTACTAATGAACAAATGAATGATTCCTACACAAGTACCATTACCCGGTACCTACAGTGGCAGATTAAATCAACATGATTTTTGTAATAAAGGGCGAGGAGCAATAGATTATTTAGGCACACTTGTATGAGAAGTGACTTCCTGGTAAATCCTAGCTTGTTTGTCGTAGCCAGTTCGAGCAGAGGATCCTGAGTGGATCAACAAGACTAAAATGTGGTTACACATGAAGTATGTTGAAGATGCACTAAGATGTTCCCCCAGCACTATGAAGTATCTGTGTGAGGAACCAGGTTTTCAGGGCTGCCATTTATGCACCTTTCACAGCACTGAACAAGCTAGAATTTAAAAACAATTAACAGAATGGCAATCATCTGCTCACCTTTGGGGATCTGAATGCGTCTTTCAGAGCTCCACTCACTCCATTTTCCAAGGTCTAACATGCAACGGACCTGAACAACATACTTCACCCCAGGCTGTACCCTAATCACTTTGTACTGTGTCTGCACTCCCACAGATATTGTCTGGAAAACAAAATGGACAGGAAAAAACAATAAATAATTCATCCATTTTAATAAATAAGCTACAAAGGAGCTTGTGTCACTGATGATGACACTCAGACTAATTAAATAGTACTTAGAGAATAACTAAGAGACTTAAGAAACAAAAAGGGTCAGCCTGAAAAGCAGTATTTAAGGAAGCATGAAAGTTTTAAGGGAGAGGAAATTGGAATCTTTATCAGTGGTTGAAGTTCAGCTTGATGTGGTCAGAAGCTGCTCAGCTAGCATCTGCCTGGGCCAGCCAGAGCAGCTCCCTCTCTGATGCTGTGAGTAGCTGCACCCCAGACAGCACAGGCTGAAGCAGGCAGGAACCCACACCTGTGGGCTCTTTCTCACTGGTGTGTGTCTCGGTAGAAGGGATGCGGCTTCACGTTAAGTTAAAGCATCCACGTCCCCTCCAGAAGCAGCTGTACTTAGAGGAGTTTGTACTTGCAGGAGGTGGGGTGTGCTTGTAGCCTACCCTGGGAGAGGGGAATTTCTGCATTTAGCATACTTCTAGGACTAGTTACAGAGGCATGTTTATAAATTTGTAGGTGTCTATTAATGCTTTCATGTGGCTGGTATTGTGATTAGTCTGTTCTATTGCTAATACTGACCTTGACTGCAGAATTAAATGATTGCTTGTTAATTACATCTTAATGCATCAATAAACTGCTTTGATCCTGATTTGGTTTAAACTATACGAACTGAGCAATCTCTGATGCTTGGGAACAGACACATTGCTGAAAATTACAATTAAATATTGGTGCACTACAGAGGCTTTTATACTATACAACAATAGGAAAATTGTACAAATCCTGTGTCTACAAACTACTACAGTATTTTTTTTTCTTGAGTCAGATTTGGTTACAATATTTTTTCTATCCCTACAGAAACTAATTTTTTTTTTATAATACCAGTGAAATTCAGACAAGACAACTCACCAGAAGAGCATTTACACAATAAATATATTTTCCCATTACCTCCCACTCTTCCATTCCTTCAGTTTTCAGCCGTAGCTCATAGTGATACACATGTGAATTAGATCTGACATCAGCCATTGGAGGTGGAGACCATTTTGCCCAAAGGTTCGTTATGCTGGCAAATGTTTTTGTTTCTAGAGTGAGGTTCACAGGAGCATCTGGCTGAACTGTATAAGTGAAAAGTTTGCCATTAATGATTTAATTTTCTCTCAGGAAAAAAGGCACCTCCTTTACAGCTTTGTATTTAATCACATTAATTCCAGATCATTCAGCACTTCTTAAGATAACAGTACAATAGCTTTTTCTTCCTTTCTCTCTAATAGCATTTAAGTGGCTACTGCTTTACCACAGTATCAGCCTGATATTCGCCAGACTAAGGAAATACAAATTGTCATTTCATCAGGCTATTCTTGCAATATTAAAATGTCAGATTTTTCGTAGCTAAAAAGACTGACTACATTTATCATTACAATGTGTAGATTATGTGTATGCAGAAAGCAGAACAGAGTGGGAATATGATACTACAAAAAGCTGGCAAAATGCTTAAGCAGTTATTTTTACCCTCCCAAGACTGCAGCTAGCAGACAGAAAGATATTTACATCTGGAAAAAAAATCCTGGAGCAAATTTTCTAGCCGTAATTAAAATGACAATAAAATATGCAGTTACTTAATTCATAAGTAGAATGCAGTTTTTCACATAAATTAAAAATGCGTATTTCTGATCATCTGTATATAAACTGTTCTCCACAGCAAGTTTCACATGATGAGGAAAGAAATCTCTCACCACTACTTGCTCTGGGATTAAAAGCCACATACATCTCCAATTAGTTTGTTTTTAATTTCATTCTTCTCTTTACCTATGGAAGCCACATCCACGTACTGAGGATCTGAGCTGTTACTTCCAATCTCATTTGTTGCCGTTACAGTGATATTATATGTTGTCCAGGCATTAGTGTGGTTTTTATCAAAGTAGCAGGAATTGGGACCTGATCTTTTGTAGTCTGGACATTCATAGATGTTTTCTTCACTGAAATAAAATCATTTAAAAAGTTAGAAGTTTAGGAAATTAAGCAAAGCAGATAATATTCTTGTAATGGCCTATGTTCAGCAAAGAAATTTGAAATGTTTAAACTTGAATATGATCCCACCTCTGGGAAACATTTTGGCAAGTGTCAAATGCTATTACCATAATGTTTCATTGCTATTTTTACTGCAGTTGTTCAGTATGAGGAATATGTCAACAAAAGAATGGAGAGAGAAATTTCCAGAGACAGCACAAGGCAATTTAAAAAAATGTTTAAAAGCAAGTTTAAAAGCAAGTTAAAAGGCAAATTAAACACATTCATTTTGACTAAAGAAGAAAAGCTGCTAAATATCGTCACGTATTTCCCCTGGAAAGTAACCTTAATGGGATCTATGGCAGACAAGTGTTTTATTAGTTTGGTTTTCTGCAAGATGTTAATTTATCTGCTTTTTAACATGATCATTATCACAACTGTCTCAGTAAAAAATATCTAATTAATTCATGACCTCTTACATATTACTTTTGTATGGGTCTTTGGCTTTTTTAGGAGAGGGATTGTTTTGTGCTCAGTTAAAGCTGAATGGGTGATGTACTCAGAGCCTATCCCACGTGGGAAGAACTGCGTGAAACCACAGCACCAGCTGAGATGGTTCAAGGATGAACATTGTTATATGCCCAGTGGACCACTAATAACAAGCTCTCTTAGTTTCCAGGCAGTTTTGTCCCGGTTCACAAAGAGAAGATGGGAATAAGGGGACTGTACCTGAGAGGCAATGAGCTAAGAAAGGCAACTGTGGCCCACACATGGTGTGCTTGGCAGTGCCTGGTATTCGCCTAGTGTTTGGCGGATTTAATGAAATGGATAAGCATTCCTGTCTATCTCTAAGCACGACTGTTCTGCGCTGTGATAAGCATGACTTAAAATGTTCATTAAAATTTCTGTTTTGATCAAGATTGAAACATCTGGACTTTCATAAAATTATTGTTGAGTATGGTAACTTCATTAAAAGCTGCGTCTTTCCTGATCAATACCAAATGATTTGGAATTTACCAAATTCCAAATGATTTGGAATTCATTTAGTTGAAGCAGGGAAGTCTGAGGCTTTACCTTATCTATTCTGAACCTCATGGGATTTATTCAAAGATATTAAATCTCTGAGCCTCCCTGCTTACTGGGCCCTATTCAGAGACCTCTTGTTTTCAGGAAGAAAGGGCAATTATACAAGGAAGCACAGGTTAAGCAGAGCTGCTAAACATATACACATTTTATTCTTAAACAGATGAATGTATCACAGACTTAACCAGAACATTAACTTCTGGGATGCAATAGCCACATCTGATTTTACTCCCTTTTTGGGAACCACTAGATTGGCTACAAATCCAGAAAGGGAAGCAAAGATGCTATGTATCTCCAGATGGGGGTTTGCTGTGCACAGCATTGGACAAGCTCTTTAGCAGGACCCTGAAGGCACCACCAGCTCTCACACACTGCCTGGGTCCCAGGTCCCCATGTCAGCCTGCTGCAGTAGGGCTGGTCTCCAGCTCCCCACAGCTTTGTACTTCTCAACTTTCCCCTCAAGCCAGCCCCACCCCATGGGCTGACATCCTGGAGCAGCCTGGTCTCAGCCTGCTCTATTGCCAGGGAGGTGTGTGATGCTGAAGGCTGGGCTGCCCTGCAGCCTGCCCTGTTCCCAGGGATGGAGGTATTGCCTTGCTGCCCCAGGGGAGCCCCCACGGCCCCACGGTGCCTTGATGGTCCTCTCCTCAGTGAAGCATGCCATTCTGCTAAAAGCTGTGTGCCTCCTGATTAAGATGGATAAATACACCTTTCCCAGCACATCTTTAGATCAGTGGGATTTTAGGCCAGATGAGTTTCAGTAGGGACAGGCTGAAGGTTTGGGACCGGTAGTGGTCATGTTTTCTTCCTACAAGGGAAAGCCATTCATCTCTTGCAGCCCTTGTTGGCTATCTGAGATTTAAGAGTGTTTCATAAAAACACCTTTATAAATTAATGCTATCATTCCCTTGTTCTGTCATAATCATCACTTGATCATTTACAGAAGACATATGCATTGTTACCTGTCCTTGCTGTAGAACAGGGTGTAATTGGTAGGAAGTCCTCCATCTGAGCCAGGCTTCCACCAACAAGAAAAGGTTTCCTTTTCTAGAGAATGACATCTTATTATCTTAGGTTTTCCAGGGTATGATTGACCTAGGGAAGTGCAGAAATCCAGCTAGTTAGAGTTGGCCAATGTTTTTGGTTGTTATGATTGAATGACATATTCAGCAAGGAATGCTTTTCTGAGGACAATAAAATGATCTGAAACTACAGACTGAATTTGTCAAGCAAATCTGCCTGGGAAAAGCCTCAGAATTTACTAAAATAGCTACTAAAATTATTTTACTTATCTTTTTCCAATGAAAATTTGAGTTTAACCTAAACTTAGAAAGTGTACAGTTACCTTCAAATTAAATTTAAAAGCTTGGAAGTAAATGTGTGACCTTTTTACCTCCCCCTAAAATATAGAAGAATTTTTGTCTTCAGGTAATCTTAAAACTAAATTTCAACTTCAACTTTGCAACAGAAACAAAGTTTCATTAATTGCAGATATTTGGGGCAAATTGTAGGCAAGACAAGTAATAAAAAGAAGGAATCAGTGGGCTGGATGCAGTATTTTGTGTATTGGTAAACTGAATGTATTCATTAATTATTTGAATATTCCCTGATAATCCCAAAACATTTATTTCCTGTTAAGACTACTTGTCATTAACTTCTACCAAAAACACAGGCCATAAATTTACATACATTCTGACTTGTAAAGCATGTGGCTTTTCAACCTAAGCTTAGCTTTACTTCATGAAAGTTCCATACCATTACTTCTAATACTGTTACTATTATATGATGCTAATTCCCAAGCATGGAGTGAGTGTAGGGATGGAGTGAGTGCATTTCACCATTGCCACCATATAATAATGAAATTAATAGCATGAAAAGAAGAGAGGACTCAAGTCATTTCCAAAATCTCTGTACAAAACTTTAGAAGAAAGTAATTTAGATACGTACAGGCTCCAGTGGTGGTCAGGACAGATCAGGTAAAGCCTCAGACTTTTCTAAAGAAACTGTTTTAAAGGAGAAAACAAGTGTTTCAGGAAGCGTTGTGCTTACCCATCAGACCCACTGCAGTCAGAGCAAGTAGCAGAATGATTTGAACTGATGATGTCAGTTTCTGCTTCATGATGCCTGCTTCTCCTCAGGAGGAAGTACCAGATCAAAGGCTCACTGCAAAATACGTCATCACGCAGTAGTCAATAACAATGCTTAATATGTAATATGTATCACTTCTCTTGATCAAAGTCCTTCTTGAATTGCAGCTAATTGATTCTTCTTTTGCTCAAAAAGGTGCAGCAACACCTATGGTTCCACTTCAGAAGCAGAAAAACTGGATCACAGAGCAGTGAGTAATTCTTCCTGAATGGTTAACAGTGCTAGATTACAATTCTGTAGCATTAACAAATCTTACATATATATTTGGCATCTTGAGATGCTGTGTGCTTCTCTTAAAGCTCTTCATCTAGGCCCATTAGTTTATCTGAGAAATCAGCCTCTTGTAAAAACCAGAGGCAGTGTGGCAGAACTTGGCTGAAATACAGCGAGGCGCAAGTGAGAAGCCACCTGCTGTGAAGACGCAGTCCCTGTGGTGGGCTGACACCACTAGATGTCCTCAGAATTCAGGTTACAGCTGAGTGTGGCCAGGAGTCGCTGTTGTTGCTAAATCTGATTAGCCTGTAGAAGAGACAGAATGACTTCAAGCAAACCTCCTGCTTGTCCCACCAGTACTCGTCCTGTTTGGAGATGGTGACTGGAGTGGGCTGTTACACTCTCGGTAGCCAACCTCACTCCTTAAAGAAGAACAATTTATCATCTGAATAGGAAACTCCTTACCTTGGCTTTCTATTCCTACCGAGCACATCTGACAGGTATTTGTACGCTTGAAACCCATTCACAGCGTGGGAACAAGCTGTCTCTTTGCTGAGGAAAAATGCTTTGTGGTTTATCAGATGACTCAATTTTCATTATGCAATTCATTTTCTGTATCAAGAAACTATAATCTGTCAGCATATAAATGTTTTTTATGCACGAAGGCAAACGGAAGTATCGGTTAATTTAACTGAGTCTAAAGCATGTTTACTGTGGACAGTCTGGAGAACAACAGTTGGCTACCTTTCCATATACCACTTCTGAATATGAAAGCACGTTTAACACATGCTTCCTAGCTACAGCCTGGAAAATCACATCTGGGTTAGTTTTAAGCTCACTTGCAGCAATCTGTGCATATACAGTCAGTGGAGAGCAAGTAACTTTAATATGAGTTCCAGTTTTGTGTAAGCACATTCAGATTTTATGACTATAAACAAATGGCAGGCACAAACAGTTGTGTTTAACTTCAGAAATGAGCTGAAAACTTGGTGTAAGGCAGAGTGCAGACTACTGAAAGCATACAAGAGCAAGGCACATTTTTTCTAAAGGGAAGGTGAAATACTGAATTATAAACAGTAACTATTTCATGTACTTACGAGACCACTTAAAATATTTTATTATCTCTAACAATAGTTGCAGCATTTGCAAAATGCAGCACTTTCAAAATAAGACTCATACTGTGCTTTAGAGAACTGGTACTATGATTTAGGTTTTTTTTTTACTTTAACAGATGTATCTCTTCTGTGTAAAGAGCTGACAGACAAGAAATGGATTACAGTGGGTAAAAGAATGAAATTTATTAATACAATGAAAGGGAAAGCATCATAAAGAAAGTATTCAAAGAAACTGGGATCATTTTGGAAGCTGAAAAACTAAAGAACCAAATTAGTAGAAATGGGATGAAGTTAATGCATGTAAACCTAGGTGTTTTTCATTGGGAACATTCTTTTTTAAAAAAATGAGATGATCATGAACTGCTTTTGCAAAGTGGTTGTGAAAAAGAACAGGACATATACAGGGAAGGATTATGGTTCTATTACTGCCACAGACTGAACTCTATGAACAGTTCCTGTCACCTCTATTTGGCAAAAAACCCCACCAGGTTAACCATTTAGAAAATATTTAGACCACAGCTAGGAAGATGAGCAGAGGACACAGGGGGTCATCTCATGATGGCAGTTTAAAGAGTTGGCTTTCTCCTCCACGCAAGGATGGTTGTCTTCTGTAAACGTAGCAGGAGATTAGCATCAAAAGAGGGAAAATAACAATGGGTAAACTCTAGCAAATGTTGGAGCAGGACTAGATGGCCATAATTAGCTCATAAAATTAGAGAAAAAATGTTACCATCACAGCAGCAGGTTTCTGGAATAGTCTTCCAATCACGATAATCCCATTTAGTTTTCCCAGCTAGTCTGATCTATTATGAAATATATATGACATGGTTGGATGTGACAGCTGAGAACTGGACTTTGTGATCTAATATATGCTTTCTAGGCCTGTGTTTCAAGTTTAATACTTTGAACTATTAACAGTTAGAAAACTGCAGAAGCATGAGATGGCTGGACATCCTATTTTACATTCAGGATTTAGTGCTTTCAAATTATTTTCTACTAAAAAATTATTAGAACCTCTGTTTATTTGAAGATTAAGCTTAAAAGAATCCTAGAAAAGCTTCATTCTGATACTTGTTTTGCTTTCTGAAGGAATGTGAGCAGCAGCAGAGCAGTGGCCAGAAGGCTCCAGGAATATTAACCATATTCGATTTGTTCCAGTGCCTATGTTTCCATGGTTGCCTTGTATTTGGTATTTGTGGTTGAAATGTTGTTTAGTAGAACAAATAATATCCACTTTGTTGTAACTGCATCAAAAGTGCATCTCCCCTGTTTATGACTCGATGTTTTCATAAAGGGGTAATTAGCATTAATGAAGATGCTGTGAGGGAATGCCTCATTTTTAGGACTCAATGTATTCTTTTATAAGAGGCACAGTGGACAATGATTTGCCAGAATGCCATGCAAAACCAAAGGTTGAGTAACTGATAATTAAAAGATCACAAGCCTCCTTTTTGAGAGCTTTTATTTAATTCCAACAAAGTTATTGCATTCTGACATACTTGAACTTCTCCTTTTTAAGACAGCTGTTAAATAGTATTCAACAGCTGCACATTGCACCCCAGAAAACAGTGTGCCTTGATGGAAATTGGAATGATTACTGAGGTTTTAGCATGTACAACAGTGCGCTTTAAAGATGCCTGTAAAATAACCCTACTCTATAACTAATAATATTATGAAATTGTAGGTTTGAAAACAGTGCTTGCAATGCTGCTGAATGAAGCTGAAAGTTAAACACCAATACTGAAATCAGGTGCAGAGGACTAGGGTTGGAAGAAAAAATATCCTTGTCTTAATTGAGTTCTAGTTCGTACATTCTTTTCTCTTTCTTGGCTATGCTGATGGATAAATATCCTGAGATTGACAGAGAAGCCTTTATTCATTTCTGCAAAGATGGAAAAAATTTCTATCTGAAATGTTTTCAGGCTTGCAAGAAGGGGAATAACTGTATAGAACCCACTGGCAATGACATTACGTCCATCACAAGCTTTGCTTGTGCTGCTAGAGAAATCTATAGCCGAAAGTACTTTACCAGACAAGATTCACACCCCTACTAGTTATGATGATAAACAGTGTTCATCTTTCAGGCCTGGGGGAAGGCAGTTTAAGGAGTCTTAAAACACAGCAGTTCATTACTATTTGAAAGGCTGAACTACAGCTGTATGAAACCAACTGCAAATAAAGAACTAAATAATGCAAGAATGTGACAGGCTATTAGACCATACAGAATCCTACTAGCCATATATTCAATTATACTGGAGACATTGTATGAGTCTGTCTTCCCACATTAAGTTCTCAAATGCCAATACTGATGTATGTCCATAGCCAAGGCTTGGGCATCGTTACCACTATAGATGTGTTTCTGAGTGACAGTGATTGTTTGCATCATACTGCAAATTAAAAGCTGTGGATGGGCAGTGCATCCAGAGATCAGCTCTCTGAATGAGCCCTAATTGGAGGTCTCCAAATTCTGAATCCCTCAGGCACCCACTACAGCCTTCAGGGAGATATATAGGTTCCTCAGAAGATAGGGAGTTCAGACATATCTCTGATATGAATTTCCTTCGGCTGATTCCAGGTAGCTGCTTTCAGCACATTGCTTTTGTGAGTGCTTTGTGAGGATGCTTAGTTCCTGCTGTTGGCCGTGTAAGGAAAACTAGTCATCCAGTTAACTTCTCTCCTGGGACTTAACTTCGTATTTCTTTTGTTGTATAAACTGGAAGCACCTACAAGTTCTTTCAGGTGAAAAAGCTTTTCACCTGAAAAGTCTATATAAGGGTTTCTAATGTATTTTTCCTAAATTTCTCTCTCAAACAGAATTCCTCCTAACGATCCTTTGTAATCTTTCCTTTGATTAGCAGTTACATGTGATGATGAATGGAACAACTTCTCTCTCGCATGGACATGTGCTCCACAGTCTGAAACACTTAAGTAATTTCTGAAAAAGAAAAATCATGAAACTGCAGATTCTTGAAAATAGTTTAGACACTTATTTCTCCATCAAAGTATTTATGTAATCACTTAACTCCCAGTGATTTACAGAACTGAGCCTGAAACTCTTCTTATAACTCTTAACATCTGAAAGAAAAGCCAAGGAAAAAAGAAAGCACCATTCTCCCTACTTTACAGATGGGGAACCAAGACACAGAACACTCAAGTACTTTGCTCAGACTAATACCAGAAATGTAACAGAAGATACAAACTGATCCTTTCCTACTATTTTTTTTTTTTCTTTTCTGAATACCATCTCTACTGCCTTGTTTTCCCAGTAAGACTTGGTTTAGCTAACAACAGTGTTACCCTACCAGTCTCACGGCTCCTGAATATTCTGTTTTCTTCCCTGAAGGTCTGTATGTTTAGCCATAATTTTAGGATTCTTATTTTTTACAGCAGTCTTTCACAGATAAGAAAATCATAAGCTGTAAAGAATAAAATTTTAGTATTTGAATTTACATTACAATTTACAATACAACTCAAAAATTGCACTTGAAATATGATGGAAGTTCATTTCTACCAACTACCAAGCCCAACTCTATTATCTTGCTATAGTAATTTTAAATATTATTTATGTATAGCATGGTCATGTAATATCAGTTTCCTACCTGAAGGATTCATGTGTGTGAGGAAGATTTTTGTTCCTCTATTTTCATGAATGTCAGATCACTTGATAACCTGCAAAGAAAAAATATTCCAGGATTAGTATATTATTGGAAGTATCACTACTTTATTCCTAAAATGTGAAGAGAAAAAAAAAAAATCTCTTTTTGCATTAGCTGATTCAGATACTGACACTGTAAGCCAGTACATTTAAACATTGAGAGCAACAGCGAGCAACTGTACAATCTCTTTCCTTTATCTGTTTGAATAAAAGCACAAAATTTTTTAGCAATTTAAGATGCAGTTTAGATGTAACCAGTAGATTGTGCTAGGCTATGTGATCGAAGGCTAATAACCATCTACATAAAGACTGGGACAGCATCAGATAAAACTTGATGGGATCTAGGGAGGAACCCTGGTGGCTTAATTGGTGAGAATGGGGCACAGGGAATTGGCTACCCCTAAAACTATGCAAGTGCAGTCAGATCATTGTCCTTTGTGTGGAACATACCAGGAGGAGCCAACTGAACAAATCTGTTTCCTGCCTCACAGACTGAAGGGGGTATAACACTTGTTAAGGATGCGGGTGGGAAAGAATCTGGGGAGGAAAGGAAGGGATCAAAGTGGACTGGGGAGAAGCAAGCATGGGAAAATAAGGCAAAAAGGGGAATAAACGGGTCATTTAAGTGTGAACTGGTGGTTTCTCTGACTGAGATGTGCACCTGACCACTGTAGTCTACCCTTTATTTTCATTAAGTCCTCTTTCTAACTATCTCTTGTCTGGGTGTCCTCCATTCTGAGTGGGTACATTTGAATGTGAGTGAACTTTCAGACGGATTAGCCAGTGAGGAGTGGGATTGCAAACCTCACATGCAACTGCCCCTCGACTGAGGAGACTAGAGGATTTGAGGCCAGCTACTGGGTTGACTGAGCATCTAACACTAGCCACTAGAGCCACCCATTTGCTTTTTTTGCAAATACAGACATATATGTGAAAATGTATACGTTGTTGATGTGTGTGGTCCCTGTGTGTGTTTATTGTCCGTGTGCCCACGCATTGGGACCAGCTTGCTCAGCTTTGCTACTGTCAGTACTTGAAGGTATGATGTACAGCAGCCTCACATCTATGGGGCTGTCTGATTCAGCTGCCTCTAACAGACTGAAATTAAATGTTTTACCCCCCAGAAGCCACTATGCTTAACTAACTATTCTCTGACATCCCATCCAAATACATTATGCTGTGGAGAAATAATTTAGATGCGCTTCAATGGGCAACTTACCTGCAAGAGCAAGAAAAACTATTTATATGTGAAAATACTAGCTTCCTCATACTATTTCATACAAAGTCTTCTCTCTTTAAACAATTTAAAACAAAGTCGAATATTTTTATAACTGACATTAAGAAGGATCTGTATCACCTGGAGAGCAGGTGGGAAGCTGTGTTACTCAGTTACCAGGGTATACTTTTGTTTCATTCCATTTATGTAAAGCCTAATGAGAACAATAAAAATACCATGAAATTATTTGGCAGCTAAACATTATGCCATTACAGGGAAACAGATTTAACTGGGGGTGATAAACGATTTCTTTTTTATGTGTGTATATATGATATCATACATATGAATATAGCAGAAATAATGTTTGCAATGCACATATTCAACCACGACATAAGGTGAGATGTACTTTAAAAGACAGGGCTAAGCGCTCCCTGTTTTAGAAAGGGCAGAAATCTGGTTGCCAGTGTGCATGCTGGTAACACAGTTGGATTCAGAATTGGCTAAATAGAAGAATTCTCCCAAATACAAGCTGCCTTAGATCTGGATCTCTTCACAGAGACATGTAAAACGTCACACAATTTGCTGTATTTAAAAGGAAGCCTGTTTCTAAGGGAAAGTGGATGGTTATGATAACTAAATAAACTTTTCTCTACTTTTCTGATTTCTACAACCAGGTACTACATCAGAACATACACTTCTGAAATTTTGAAATTTTCCAGTAGGACATTTTCTGAAATTTAGCAAATAACTGCAGTTTTGCGGTAACTTTTTTTTTTCCCATTGAAAAAGTTTCATTCTCATGTTGCAATGAAAAATTTCTGATAATCTTTCTTTAATTATACATAGAATTTCAATGAACAATGCAATAGCATGAAATGTTAATTTGTCATTTTGGGGCAAAGATGCTGGTGGACAGGTGAGGAAGTTTATTTCTTATTAAGGAGAGACTAAAATGATTAAAACTTTACAGGAAGCAAAAGAGCAGAACTTTGAAAGCATTAAAGGGAACACAGTAAGAGAGAAAAGTGTGAAAGGTTTATAGAGTGACTGAGGAAAAGAGACAATAAGGAAGGATGCAAAACGGGAAAAAAAACAAATAATCTGTTGGCACTGGGCAGTAAAGGGTTGGATAAAGTTGTAATTTTGAATGTATTCCAATTTCCCCTTTGTGTTTCAAAGCTCCACCCCCAAACAGCCTTTTCTTGGGGAACACAGGCAGTGAGTTGGGTGGAGGAGAAGAATGTTCTGTATCGAAGGGCCTAAAAGCATCAGTAGGGTAGTGCTGAAGATAGCTGTGACCTTAGCCTTAGCACAGTTTCTTTATTTCCTCTCACTGAGATAGTCCATTTTGCCTGAGTCTGTGTCTGGAGTCTCTCCTCAGAGCTTTACAACTCTAGTAAGACTGTAACCTGGCTGCAGGGGAATAAATGTTCTTGTTCAATCACAGTTATGCTCAGTAATTAACATTATCAGTGGGAGCAAAGAAAACTATTGGACAAATAATTGTTTCCCATTTCAGTGCTCTCTTTTTCAGGAGGTCCTCAGTATGAAGCTGTGAAAGTAGCTGTTTCTTTGTCTTATTCTGAGTACATATTGTACATTTTACAGTTGAATTGCTTAAGTAAAAGAACACAATTACCAAAAATTACTACTCCAATCAAACCAATAGAAACAATCAATGTCCTATTATATGTGAAGATTTCTCAAACATATTCCCCAAACTTCAAACTTGTTGATAAAATAAAGCTTTGTGGTTGCATGCTAAAGGCTACTACTAGTGCCATATACAGATCAAGAGGCACACTTGTTGGCTAAAGGAATGAAACAAGTGTTTTCATTGTAATCTAAAACTAAAGGGAAGAATCTTTTCTTACAATTATTTAAGAGAAATTGCTCTTAATAATAAAACAATTGCTCTTAACAATAAAACAATATTTAACCTTCAGCCTTCACTTTCCTGAGCTTAAAATAATTACTCTTTTCACACTTCTAACCTGAAGTATTATACACTCCCTCTAATGCAGAAATACGTGGATGTGCAGAGAAGTATACTGGTGGCATTTTATAGATCTCTGGTGACTCATTCCTGTGCTTGACACATTTTTTAAGCAGATTATTTTCTTCAGGTGTTTATCTCAGTGTCATTAATTTCCTATGTCAGTAAAAACCACACAGCTTCCTTACAGAGAGTGTCTCATTACAGAAAGCAAAAATATCAAATTATTCTGAATTTTCTATATGCCAAACCAGTACCAGTATCACTATTGCTGTATCACAACCCTGTTAAGTTCCACATAGATTCTCATCTTCCAGAAAAAATGGCTTTATTATTGCAGTTTTGCAGTGAAAGAATACTGAAGGTCCTAAAACCTTCAATATGCATTCTGAAGGAATTACGCTGTGATGAGGATTACAGATTTCCTTCCTAACTTCTTCATGATGAATACATGAACTGAATGAACTATAGCACTAACCTGATCTACCCCCCATCTTCAATCCAGGCTGCTGTTTCTTGGAGATTCTCAGTTATGCTGGATTGTGGTTTGGATTTTTCATTTGTTTTACAGTATAAGGAAATGAATCTGACATTGCAGACTGTGAGATTTTTATGTACTTGTTTACAGAATAAAGACTTACACAGCAATCTCTGGAGGTAAAGGTAAGTTTATCAATGTATTCTTTCATTAACCCATTCATTTATTAACTCACTTGCTCTGTTCCTTAGAAACTGCAAGGACCGTACTCTGTCTCTTAGTGATGAATGCATTTCTAACAGGTAGTTTTTGCATCTCTGTCAGAGTAAATAAAATGCATCAAGAAACTACTTGAAGAAATTCATTTTGCAAAGAGAGAGAAATCATTTTGCAGCAATACCCTGTGGAGAATGACTTGAGGGTGTTGGTCAATGAGCAACTTAACATCAGCAGCTGGCTTCAGTGTGTGCTCGTAGCTCAGAAACCAACCGTATCCTGGGCTGCATCAAAAGGAGCATGACCAGCAGGTCAAAGGAGGTGATCCTGCCCCTCTACTCTGCTCTTGTGAGACCTCACTTGAAGTATTGTGTGCAGTTCTGGTGTCCTCAACATAAAAAGGACATGGAACTGTTGGAACAAGTCCAGAGGAGGCCACGAGGATGATCAGGGGACTGGAGCACCTCCCGTATGAAGACAGGCTGAGAAAGTTGGGGCTGTTCAGCCTGGAGAAGAGAAGGCTGCGTGGAGACCTCATAGCAGCCTTCCAGTATCTGAAGGGGGCCTATAGGGATGCTGGGGAGGGACTCTTCATTAGGGACTGTAGTGACAGGACAAGCGGTAATGGGTTAAAACTTAAACAGGGGAAGTTTAGATTGGATATAAGGAGGAAGTTCTTTACTGTGAGGGTGGTGAGGCACTGGAATGGGTTGCCCAGGGAAGCTGTGAATGCTCCATCCTTGGCAGTGTTCAAGACCAGGTTGGACAGAGCCTTTGGTGGCATGGTTTAGTGTGAGGTGTCCCTGCCCATGGCAGTGGGTTGGAACTTGATGATCGTAAGGTCCTTTCCAACCCTGACTATTCTATGATTCTAGGATTCTATAAAGGCAAGCAAATGGCCCAATGAATAAAGATTAGCTAAACATGGGATATTAGGTTTTGGATTATGGATAGTATTTATTTTTAACAAACTGAGGACATAAGAATGCCTCTCCCCTATTTCTGCCACCAAATATGTCTGATTAGATTTCATATGAATGTTTTCAGTTTGCCCTACTACTCCATGTAGTTTATTTAACCACTTCTTGATTAAATAATAAATAAATAATTATGAAAGAGAATTTGGAGAAAGATTTCAAGGAACAAAAGTTACATTTTATACTAGTGCAAAATATATTTTATTGCTTTTCTACAGTTATTTGGTGAAAAAAGACTCAGAATGAAATCAAGACCTTTTGGTTATACCATTTATTAATGCATCTGGCTACATCTGCTTTTCAGTGAATGTTTTTGATTTGCTTTTGTTGTGTTGCTTCAGTGGTTGTGCAATTTTTCCTTCTTTGCACTTAGTCTCAAATTGTATCTATGGTGTGTATGAGAATGATAAAGTTTTATAAGCCTTATTGTACTGGGTAATGACATCACCTTGGAAAGTAGAATCAAGACTGGAGTCCTCTGCCTTTGAAAGATTATAAAACCTCCAGCCAGTTTAGGAGCCAAAGGGGAAGGGATGATGAATGGGGATTGAAGTTGTCAATTTTGAACTGCTTGCAAGCAAAACCACCTGATTTTCACCTAAGAGAAAACTCTGACCAAAATTCAAAAGTTCCAATAATGATGACTTTTTATGCCCAAGCACCTGAAATGTCAGATCAGCATGTTTTAATAGGACAAAGGCTAGCTCACAAAAATGCCAAAAAAAAAAAACACACACAAAAAAAAAAGGTAATAAATCTGATATATCAATGGCATTTCTTTTAGAAGTATTTTAAATTTTCAGGGAATCAAAGAAAAGGCATACGCATCAGGAACCCTCATGCTTGCCCTCTATATAGAGGACTTCATAGTAAATTAAGGTAAACTAGTAAATTTTACTAACAGCTGAAATAATTTTAAGTATCATAATTTACATTGCTAGAAATCAATTATCAGCCTCCATAATTAACATCAACCCATTTTGTTTTATATTTCATTACAATGAACTTTAATTAGTATTTTTTCGTAGGCACCCAGTTACCTGATCATATTTCAAATGGTAAAAACATTATTTTTGCATTTAATCCAAAATATTTCATCCACAATCCCTGAAATAAAAACCTTATGCTGACATTTATGAAATGGCAGGAGGAAAAAATGCTCTAACTGGGTTTTACTTTAGGTGGTAATAACACAGGCTTTTAAATCCTTGCTTACATAAAACCTGACCTTTTCATTTGATATAAAAGTCATTTTTATTGAAACTTGGATCCACACTTCAGTCATTATTGCTACCTGCATCTTTACAAGTTGCCTTTTCAGTAATGCCTTTTATGGTCATACGCCTTCATCTTCTTGGCTGTATGCCCTAGGTAGCAGCATATTTTATATAGTTTAAATGAAAAAATCATTGAAGAGTAATGCAACCATATTTTAGATTTCTCTTTTAATCTTTCACTTGCTTCACTGACAGACTGTTGAATATGTAATCTGACACTCTTTAATAGATACTGGCACCAGACTTTCAAATCCAGTTCAGATTGTTTGTTTAACTGGGCATGGTAGGAATCCTGAGCCAGAACAGTCAGATCTCTGCCTCCCTTAACGTCTTCTAATTCATGCACCTGTCAGAATGCATGAGATGGTTACGCCTCTAACAGGGCTGCCAATATTACAGCCCTGGGTGGCTAACACCAATATAGAACAAAGCATCTGTGAAGAAGCTCAAGCACACAGAACCTATTAGGGCTCTAAGAATCACGCACAAAAGTGGGTAAAAGAGGCATTTTCCTTCCTCCTCCCTGCATCTTTGTCCCAGGTGCAGGTCAGAGAGTGTAGGCGCTTGGCTTGCAAAGGTTCTATCTGAATGAAGAACAGGTTTTGAGCATTGCTTTGTGGTAGCTTTTCAAGACATCAGAAATAGCAATAGGATCTTAAGAGGGCAAATCAGTTGCAGACAATACAGATGGGTAATAGAGGCATTATGAAGTCTTTAGATGGAAACATACATTTTAGAAATGAGTAGACCAAGTGAATCACAGAAGTCTATCGGGTTATAAGTACCATTTTTCTGCCCTTTTTTCCTGCTTAGATTTCTTCAAGCTTAATTCTATCGCACTTTCAGAGCCCTAGGTACATTTAAACATTTGCTTACTTTTGTCTTACTTTTCATTTACATCGCTACTTTCTATGAAATATGCTGACTGGTACAAAAACTAACTAGCTGTTCAATAACCCAGATAATTCTTCTTCATAGCTAAATGGTGCTGAATAACGTGTGCTAAGGATAACCTAAGACCATCTCTGCAATGTTGCTAAACTGGTTTAGATGCCTTCTGCCAATGAAGCATCATGCCAACACAAACTTCACTTCTTCATTCTGAACTATAAGCGTGAGCTACTCAGCACAGGCATCCGTATCACACAGATTAGGAGTCACAGGTGTACTGATCTGAATAGACAACCACTACCTACAGATATGTTACTGCCCTTTGTCAGAAGTCGGAGATGCAGTTAGAAAGGTGTGTTAGCTTACATGGACAAGAGATAGGCAATGACCCAGCTTTTGGAAGGATGAATAAACACAGTAACATTTAGCCAGTTCTCACAGGCTGTTTTGTCTCTGATACAAAAAACAAAGAGGGCATTTTTTTAATAACGATTTCTGGTACATTTCTCCTCCAGTGGTACAAAAGAGCAGTGCTTCTGCAGGTTGTTGATGGGCATTCCATTTCAAAATCTACTCCACTCCTTCAGTTTCCAGCTCTGATTTAATTGCTTAGCTATTAACTGCTTGAACAAAATTAATGCTTTCAAAGATGAAACTGGTACTTGAAAATACTAGTGTATGTGCAGAAGCGTATGAAAAGAGACAGTCATAGGCTCTTTTTTATAATTCAAACCCTCTGATCTGAGCAAGAGTGCTTAGTTTTTATACCTTCCTATTCCTAGAAGAGTTTCACAATTACATGTCTACAACAGAATATACAAATAGAACATCTCCAAATCAGAAGTGCACAATTATAACCATGTTGCTATACAAAGTATGGCCATACATTCTTAGCTTATTTATTTATTAAGAATACTCCTTTGTAAAAGGAATGCGATTCCTTCTACAGGATCATGTTCTGATTGTACATCTCTGAGACTAGACATATGCGAATATTGTCTTTGGGCATAATATTAAAGCTCTATTGTATTTCAATGATCTATTCATGGGACAACTGTGAATAGCAGATGCAAGAAGAAAGCACTCTTAACATCCTCTATGTGGCAAAGGCAAGAATCTTCTGCTGAGGAGAAGGCTATAAAGACCATAAAGACCATCAGTGTTACAGGAATCATTTGTTATCCTATTTTTCCATGTGATGGATTTTGATATCATTAATACTACATTTTCTTCACATGCTCCATGTCTGATAATTTCACCTGTTGAAGCTCATTCACTCTTAGAGGATTTCACAGGCCAGACAGATCTATTTTTTTGTGTTATTACCAAGCAGAATTTCTTGAAATTATATGTTTGTACTTCACAAGGCTCAGCAATCAAGCACATGGACTTAGTCCTTTACTATGCTGTCTGTATGAACCTCTTTACTTCGAGAGTCCTACTGATTCAAACTTACTTTTTGAGATTTCTGCTTTCTGTGTGATGAGTGTAATGGGAATTACACACTGCTATATTTCTTTAACCCTCAGTTTCACAGCATCTAAGAATTCTTTTAATATAGTACCTGCAAAATATTTCTACATATAAAATATAGAATATGAAGTGAGGTTTTAAAAGTAGCACACAAAATGGATGTGAATTATTGAAAAAAAATATGGAGTTATTCCTGATTTGACATAATCTACCTCAAGAAGCAAGCATTTTCCTGCAGGAATCTGAAGGCTTAGTAGCAGCTTCTCAAGGTCAGTTTTGCTATGGAATTAAGTTCACTAGTATACACTCTGAAATAATTTGATTTCACTGAATTCATGCATTTTTGCCACTCAGTGGATTAAATACTTGTATAAAATCAATCGATTACTAGAAACTAAAAAGGACAAGAAAGAGTTCATGCTTTTGCTATCGTGCCAGTGCAAATACTCTAGATTATGGGCTAAAAGCATCAACTGGATAGGAAATCAATCAGCAGGAAGCACTGCTAGCATCAATATCTTTATCTTAAAAAGCACTTCAGAAATACAGGGGGCAACTGTTAAAATCAGAGGCATTTCTGCAGGCTGTCTGCAAGTGAAACTGGTAGGAATAACCGTTAGTTCAAAGGCTTTAAAACTAGACTTCCAGTTTAAAGACTTGTTGCTGCTGTTTCTAAGACATGATGTTATTTTTACATTCCTCAGTGAAAGCATAGGTTCTGGAGGACAAATCTTTGGATAAAAGGAGGGAAAAAAATTCAAGGGCAGAGAATCATAGAGGATATTAAGCCTTCCAGGTACCAGAGGTGGGAAGACAGAAATGAGTATCAGAGAGCAGGTGTACTGCTGAAGAAGAAAAAGAATTAGAACTCAGCTCCAGAGTTCTGCTTCCATCCCCGCCAATAACTTAGTCTCTGACATGCTGGACATCTCTTGCCCACCTGCAAAATGGACAGTTTTGAGTATCTCCAAGGATAGCAATTCCACAACCCCTCTGGGCAACCCTTTCCACTGTTTGAATGCCCTCAAAGAAACAAGTTTTTTATTATGTTTAAATGGATTTTCTTATACTTCAGTTTGTGCTCATTGCTTCTTGCCCTTTCTCTGGATGCCTCTGAGAAAAGCCCACCTCTATCTTCTTTACTTTCTCCATCAGGTATTTACACCCATTGATGATGTTCCCCTGAGCCTTCTCTTTTCCTGGCTGAATAGCCTGAGCTCTTTCAGCTTCTTCTCATAGGAGAGGTGCTCCAGTCTCTTATTTATCTTAGTGGTCCTTTGCTGGACCTCAGTATGTCAGTTGTCTTTTTTCTACTAGGAAGCCCTGAACTGGACACAGCACTGCAGGTGCTTTAAACTTAAGACTGGCAAGACCTTCAGGATAACACTCAAAAACCAAAGCTAAAATATGTAACTAATTCCATTCATTGAGAAAGGGGGAGATTATGAGGCCAGCTCTTAGGACTTTGCATTAGAGCCCCACTATGCTCACTTTCCACTAGTGAATATGCATAAGATCTGGCGCTGGGGTTCAGGAAATCCTGGTTCTACTCTTGAATCTCTTTTTATTTACTTTTACACAATATTTTTCCATTAGTCAAAATCTGATTCCTTTTTTAGAGGAACTGTGTTCATAACAAAAGCAGCAGCCAATGACTGAATTCCTTTGCAAACCACTTTATTTTTTACTTTACAGCCAAGCCATTAAAAAAAGTCATATAAATTCTCAACCTGGGTACAAACTGTTGTTCTTCACAAAGTTCATTTGTTTGCATTTGGCTAACTGCATGGAAAATAAAAGCTTTGTCATTTATTGATATTTTTTTCTCTCCCTCCATCAGCATGCAGGTTGGTAACCCCTAACAAGCATTATATGCCTGGCATTTCTATTTCAGTGACATTTTCAGTGATTGCACTGAAATTACATCCCAGAGCATTTTAATGATTATCACTTTACAAAAAGCTTGGAGTGACAGCACACTTCTCATTGCTGAGGAACATGAGTCTTTGTTCTTTTTGACATCTACAAAACATGCAGGTCTGTGTTTTTCCTGCAGCTTTACTTACACAAGTATGTTTGACATTAAACCCCAGCAAAGCCTCCTACTGACATGACGAAAAATGTTGTAGGTCATGAATCTGGCTGGAGTACCTGACTCTGGTGGGTTGACCCTGGCTGGATGCCAGATGTCCACCAGAGCTGCTCTATCACTCCCCTCCTCAACAGAGCATATGATAAAAGTATGATTTGTATGATAAGAGACTGGTGGGTTGAGATAAGAGCAAGGACAGATCACTCATCAGTTACTGGGCCAAATCAGCCCAGCTTGGGGAAAGTTAATTTATTTTTTTTTTACCAATCAAATTAGAGTGGGGTAACGAGAAATGAAAACTAAATTTTAAAGCACATTCCCCCCACCCCTTCCAACTTCCCAGGCTTAACTTCACTCCCAGATTCTATACCTCCTTCCACTGAGCAGTGCAGGGGAACAGGGAATGACAGTTGTAGTCAGCTCATCACACATTGTCTCTGTTGCTCTTTTCTTCTCAGGAGAGGACTCCTCACACTCTTCCCCTGCTCTGGTGTGTGGATCTCCAAGGGCTTCAGGTGGATCTCTGCTCCACCATGGACCTCCATCGGCTGCGGAGCACAGCCTGCCTCACCATGGTCTGCACCATGGGCTGTAGGGGAATCTCCGCTCTGGCTCCTCAAGCACCTCCTGCCCTCCTTCTGCACTGACCCTGGTGTCTGCAGGGATGTTTCTATCGCATATTCCCCCTCCTTTCTTCAGCTGCTGTTGTGCCAGTTTCTCCCCCTGCCCTGCTTCTTAAATACATTCTCCCAAAGGTGCTACCACCATCGTTGATGGGCTCCCTTGGCCAGTGGCAGGTCCATCTTGGAGACAGTTGCCCTTGGCTCTACTAGATATGGGGGAAGCTTCTAGCCTCTTCTCACAGAAGCCACCCCTGCAGCTCCCCTGCTACTAAAAACTTGCCACACAAATTAATACAATGACTAAGGACACCGTGAACTGAGAAGATGGGCTCTGTGCCAGCTATAACTATGGCAGCACAGAGGAAGAGAATACTCATTTCAGATTTCTTAATGATTTATGTATCATCCTTTTCCTCAAGCCAGCAGACGAGGTTTGAATGACAGAAAGCTGGTATGAAACAAAATTATTTTCAAATAGTTCCGTTATACACAGTGGTATTCACCTATGATGATGGTGCTAGGGTGTGATGTGTGGCTTAAAGACTTTGCTTATCCCTTATACCCTAACTCGCACCAAACATTTCTTGGCCACTGCTAACACGTTGTGCCCTTGAATATAGTAAGTCTGTAATTTTGTTAGAACAAAAGCTCTTTCAGGTTCAGGTTTGCAATACTGAGTCAACACGAGTTAAGCTCTACAACGTAGCAATAGCACATGATTAAAGCTGAGACCAGCCTGCATAAAAAAAAGGTTTTCCCATGAGCAGTGGAACTAATGGGCTTTTGTCAAGTGGAACTCAATGTTAACTAACCTCTGCACAATTTTCCTTCCACATGAGGACCCACCAATTAGGGTCATTTGACAATTTCCAGAAAAATTGTATGTTTGTATCGGGAATCTTTGGGAATTTCACCCTCTGTTAAATATGATTTATTCTGAGTGGCAGGATAACACAATATTGTAAGGGATGGGGCCTGTGTATTCCTTAGGAAACCAAGAGTAGTTTCACATTTCAAAATATCCAATGATTATTTTGTGAGTTTAGAATGGTTTTCTATTTTTCTGGTAAGTCTGTAACAGTGTTTTGTTTCGCTTTGAGCATGTGGTTCTCCATTATGGATTTTCACCTGGGCCAATAGGACATGGGCGTCTTAAAAACCTGTGTATTACAAATTATTGCTTCACTTACTTAGATAAAAGTAGACTTGTGTGATCATTTGCCTAGAAACCAGGAGGCATAGGTTAAATCATCATCTCATCAGAGGGAAATTCAATCCCAAATCTCTTCTTATGGCATAGAGTAATCTGGGCTAGAGTTGTTGTCTACCCCTTTTGTTTTCACTCTGGCTATGAATTAAAGAATACAGGGAGAGAAAAAAGATAACCAGAACAGAATGTGACTATAGTTTAGTGTTCAGGATACTTGGATGCGAAAGAATGAGGTTTGCTTGCTCTTTGCCCAAATTTTCTGTTCATTGTACAGTGGCTTCTCATTGTTAAATACATGAAGAGATCTGCTGGGCAGAAAACACAGTATTTTAGAACAGCAACACAAAGAAACATTCAAGACAGCCTGGATAGGAATTCAGATATGAAATGTGATTTGCTGCCTAACTTGCAGTCTTCTATAGTAGTCGAGGAAAAATGTGAGAAACAAAGGATTTGGATGACTGAACAGGAACTGTCTTGAGCCCTGTCCAGCTTGCACTGCTGGTGACAAATTCATGGAGAAATGTCAGAGAGACAGGTCACTATTTTTGTTTGGACAAAAGGAAAAGAAAAGGTCTGGATTCATGGGTAATCACGACAGAGAAGATAGATAGAGTTGGCTATTCAGATGAGATGCAGAATATAAGATGTGGAGGGAGAATGAAAGAAGTTCAAGAGTAAACCCCTGCTGAGAAAGGAGGCATGCTGCAGTAGTCAGGAGAACTACGGAAACCAGAGATAAAAGTAAAACTTCTGTTTCCTGTTGTGTGTGTGTCTGTACACGTGTGCATGCCGAAGGGAGGGGAGACTGAGGAAGAAGACAGCTGTAGGGGAAAAGGGACAAAGAAACTCTTTCAATTTTTCTTAAGAAATCAATTATTCAGCAATTTAATCGATATTTCTTAAGCTGCCTATTACATACTGCAAGTTTGTATAGGAGAGATTGTGGAGTCCCCATCCTTGGAGACTGAAATCAGCCAATCATTTGTTTTTGAATTAGACATGCAGGAGCATGTATTTGTTTAACTTTCCATACAAAAGAAATGTTCTAAAAATGGTCTTGAAGAACAAATCAATGGTATTTGCCTGACACAAGTAAGAAAGCCAGAAAAGCTAGCTGACCTTAACTCTAGACATACAACAGCTGCTTAAGTTAGGAAAGTGGAAAACCAAATATAACATGTTTGTTCAGAACTCCATGAAATTCTATGAACATTTGGAGCTACCTAGTATGTAGTAAACAAACCCACAATATTTATGGTCATGAAGCACTATATCCATGTAACTCCTGTATGTGTTAAATTACACTGAACTAGATATTGCAGTTTTTACTGCTAAGACTAAAAAGACCAGTGGAGTACTTGGCTACTGAAGTTTTACTTCTCAGTGGGAACACTGCTAGTAAAGAATTCAAAAAGCAGAGGTAACTGGGACATGCACACGGGAATGCTGCGCACAAAGACAATGTGTCTGTATGTAAGTGGATTGTAAGAAATGCTCTGAAAATGGAAAACAGAAGTGTAGAAAGACCCAGCAGGGTCACCCAAATGTCATGGGTACTATCAAGGTTAAGCAGAACAGCACGGAACCACAGAATCAAGGAATAATTCAGCTTGGGAGGTTGGTGGATCTCTAATTCACCCTCTGCTGAAAGCAGTCACCTGTGGGACAAGACTGGGTTGCTCTATTTACCCATTCAGAGCTTGAAAATCTCCAAGGATGATACTGCACAAACTCTCTGGGGCAACACATTCCTCTGCTTGACTCTCCTTAGGCTGAACTACCCCGTATTTAGTTAGAACTTCTCTTGTTTCAATACATGCCTGTTGTCTTTTTTAATCCCACCACACACCACAGCAAGAGCCTGTTCTCATCTTCTCGGTAACTTCCCTGCAGGTACTGGAAGGCTGCCATCAGGAAAATGCAGGCCCATACTTTCCTTTCTGTTTATAGCTCTGCTGTCCTCTTGGCACTCTCTGGTTGTGATCCAAAACTTTCACTTTCTTGGAGCACTTATCTGAATTTTAGGCTGACCTTTTGATGCAGTAACTACACATTCATTCTGTGATGTCTCTGGCCCTTTCTCGCTCTTTAAAAGCCAATAAAAACAGTGTAAAAAAAATGCAAAGTACCAACAATCAACGAAAAATTAAAATGTACTTGACCTACATAAAAAAGTATGTCAGCAGCAACTTAATATGAACTTGTATTTTTCTATGAAAGGAAACAAAATTTGAATAGATCATGAAAGTCAGCTCTGGCGAGTACTGCTGTTTCGTCATAGCAGTCTCAACTTGAAACAATGATTCTGATTAATTTTTTTTTTAAGGAGTTGCATAGAAGAAATCTCATCAGCTCCCACAGAACTGTCACTGCGACACTGAACAGATCTAAGTATATTAAAAATAGATATGTGTACGACAATTACCAAGTTGTGTTTTGACACTTGACTATCAGGCTTGTTACACTGTGCATTTTGATCATCCCTCTCTTTGCATCCTGTCTGTGTGGACACAGTTAGAAATGTACTTTACTGTACATAAACTAGATGGTCTCAGTATGGAGGTAGGGTAAACAGAGCCAGGAGATCAACAAAGACTGTGAACCAGCCTGTGGGCTCTCATACTTTCAGGAGAAATGGTTAATAACCAAACAGTCTGGAAATTAGGGAATAATTTATCAGCCTTCCCCAGCCAGTTTGAGGTGAACACTTCAAAACTTACACAAGTGTGCACAAAAAAAAAAAGCCAGCTCGCTGTTAAAACAAAACCTATTCAAACTTTGTGGGCAAAAGAAATGGCTCAAGAACATTTCATACTTCTGAAGAAAGTACTTCTTGAAGCTGGCAAGATTAGAAAGATAGCTGCCTATTGTTTCAGTTGAAAAAGATTAGTATTGGTGGGAATTCATTTTTTTGTTGTCATTTTCATAAAAGCTGCATGTTCCCAGGTCTAGCCCATTCCTTTTAATGCCACTGACTCCTTCTCTGCAGACAGAGATATTCTGCAGGTGCTCATTTAAACCTACAGCTGCAGAATAAGAGACAATTTACTGGTTAGCATTAGCATTTCTTTAAACTGGCCTGCATGGGACAAATGGAGCCTGTGAAAGAAAGATTGTTTGTCTGTTAAATAAGATCACTAGACAACAAATGTTTAGGTTAAAACTGGTGAAGTGAATGCAGTTATATCAATAATTGGTTATCAGTTCATTATTCTCAGTCCCTAAGATCCCAAGGCTCAAGATACCTATTCATGGCACTATTGTCTTTACTATGGCAAGACACTGAAGCTAATTCTTCAAGGAGGGGTACAGTAAAGTTTTATGTGTACAGAAAAGTCAGTTTCTTGCCTTTACTCAACAACAGAAAGTATAATAAGGTTTTAAGACTCTCCTTATGTGGTATAAGCCTTGCAAGTTTTACTGATGTTGATGGATTCTCTTGCTTGTAAGGTGAGTGTAATGCCCTTTTTCACATGCAACATGCATATAGAATATAAGTAGCTTGTGCAGACTTGAGAAAAATATTGAAAAGTTGCACTCTGACTCAGAATGTATTCTATACTAGCTTACAGGAAATGTAACATCTTTATTTTAAATAAGCCCATGCTGTTTATGTGGAATTAGTGTGGAAATGGGCTTAGCAAGTATGATAATGCAGCAGGTCTCCACTAGCATGTTCAGTTATTATTGATTTTAATATAAAAGTAATAATGTCTTGCCTTTTTATGAACAGCGGAGAAGAAAATCCAAATGCAAATTCATAGTGTTTTCTCATTGTCTTAATAAATAAAACATTAAGATCCCACACTGAATTTGAATAAAACAGAAAACTTTCCTGAAACTAAAACTGGAGAGATCAGAATCTCACTTGAACAAAAACCTCACCAAAATCTGATTTAGCCTTTTCTGATTTCTAAGGCACTTTATTCAATGACCTGGAAAGACTCCTGGGCACCGTGGATACTCACATAGCATTGCCTGTTTAACAATTCTGTATATTAAATATTCTGTACAAAGTGGCTACCTTGGTGGTGGTGCAGTCCTGTCTTCACCTGGCTCACATCTAAAAATACCTCCTGTCCTACGTATCTGTTGTTTCCATTCTCTGGTATTATTTGACTACATTTTCTGAAAAGACACTAGAAGAACTAGTAGCATTGGCTGGTATCATTTTTCAGGTGCTTCCCCTTACAGAGGCAAGTAAGGAACTATTTATATAAACAAGCTGAAACACTGTACATCCCTTATAGTAAACAGCTGTTTTCAACTCCACTGAGGTAATCCCAGTACAAAAAAGTAGTCAGAACAACTTAAAATTTCCTCTAGCAAATTTCATTATAGCTTTGTATTTCCACACTTTATGAACTGTATAGAAATTACTGTTATTTCCATTTTCTATGAGGGCACAGTGAGTGAAAGACATTGAATACAGCCAAAAATAAAACTGGAAGGTTATTTTACCATCAAAGCTTGCATGGCAAATACTGTATGTTGCTTCATGCATAAAAAAAAAGAAAAAAAGAAAGATGAAGTCAACCTGTAATCTTTCCTTCAAAAAAATATTTTGCTTTGCTACCTTTTTTCAGTCTATTTTGCAGCTGATGTATAATTAGATGACTTTTAAGCATTAAAAGGATCTAATGAATACTATTTTTGCACTACATAATATTCTTAAACAAGCTGCTGATAAAGTAATTTGTATAACACTGCATTTTTCCATGCTTTTTTTTTAAAATCTCAGGTTAAGATGCATTTCTATGGCAAGTATAGTACAAGCTAAGAAGAATCCAGAAAATCACAAATTAGGAAGTTATTTGGAAGAACTTCTGCAAGAAATAAATGCCAATAAAATATTCTTGGAAGCCAAGAATGGGGAGACTGATTCCTTCATAAAACCTCCCATGAAATAAGTCAACCTGAATAATACAAAACTCAAGACTGCAAATTCAAGCCTCCACTGCCTGTCCCAGCCAGATCAAGTATTAACTTGCCCTCCAAATGTTTCTTCCACTGAGGAAAGAAGAAAAACAAAGTTTATGTTGACCCAAACGCATTTGATAGAAATAGGCACAGAACAATAACCTTGACACAAGATATCACAAAAGAAGGGCAGAATGGAGCCACAGGCTAGGTAGGGGTTCTGTGAGTAACTGCAATGAGACTGTACAGTCCTCAAGGGTGAAGACAAGCTGCTTAGATTCTTCTTAAGGAAACACGGCCTGACTCCAGGAAAAGAAGATTAGTTTAAGCAGATTCTAAGCCCAAGCTGCTTTTCAGTAGCTGGATTTATCTGTAACGAAGAGGAGTATTTATATTTTTTACAATTACTGTTCATCTAAATTATAAAATTACAGATGTAATTTTTGCAGCCAGAGATGAGGTATTGCTGAATTTGAACCTTTACCAGTTTTATGCTTTGCTGTAACCACATGCCCTTGATAAAAGTAATCACTACTTATATAAAACACATACAGTTCTGTTAATGATTTACACATCAGGAAAAGAAGCCCTCGGTTTATGTACACCACCACTGTAAAGCGCGTACAATAAATTCTGCAGCTGTGAGGTAACAAGGACAGTATTTTACTGCTCTGACTCTACAAAAGCACCCAAACCTTTATCAGTCACAAATTATCAGGCTATCTGCTCTCACCAATCTCAGCTCCTTTAGAGTAAAGCAAGCACCTCTGCTCCGTCAAAGGATAATGCAAATCAACAGGGTAAGAACGAGAAGAAACTACCAGGCTGTCTTGGTTATCCTAATGCCCTATTGGCTAAAAAGGACCACGTAGACAAACACAAAGCTGAAAGCAAACCAGCAGATTGAATTAAGGAAGCTATGAGGAAAACTAGCAAGAAAATAAGTTAGGAAAGATTTCCATAAAGTAGATGTAGATAAAAGCATACTTGAAACTCAGAACTGGTACTGATCATAGCATAAAAATGCCATGAAAAAGTGAATCTTGGCAGTAGCAAATTCTATGGTGTAAGTGCAGACTTTCAGTACTTCCCCCAGCAGGAGAGATGACTGCTGCCTGAAGCATGGGGCTAAAAATATTCTGTCAAAAAAGTGAAATGTATTATTAAAGGTAATAAAATGTATTTTTTTAAATTTCCATCAGATTTCCCATGGGTTTTATGCCACAGTCTGTGTGACTCAGTCACAAACACATTCATTCAGCTAAATTTATTTTTTTCTCAAAAGATCACTGGAGGCTATTTTAATGTAGAGGAAGGTTTTAGTGCAGGAACTCTTTCAGCTTTGAATTTGTCAAACAGTTGAACATGAAAACGCATAAAATATCTATGGGTGAACAAGCCTGCAATAGCGTACTTGAGGTTTATTATCATGACATGCCATCTTTCAACTGTTTTTGTTTTCTGTGCAAGCAGCTGGCATATGGGAAGGAAAAGCAAAAACCCTGGGGAAGGTGCTAAGAGAAAAAAGGTTAATTAAAGAGACAAAATACTCCAGTCATTGGGCGGCTTATCTTCCTAAAATCCTTGGTAAATGTCTATGAATATCCTCTTAACCTTAGTTTTATTTAAACAAGATCAAAAATAGGAGATGAACCAGGACCTACTAATACAGAATATGTAACTGAGCTTCAATTAAAATAACAACCACTTTAAGAAGAATACCAATGAAACAAGGAGCTTTTGTTGGCTCACACAGCAAATCTTACACACTCTTGAAGAGGAAAACATACTAATTAGGTTTGAGCCTAAATAATAATTTTCAGTTTCCCCTTGTCCAAATGTTTTGTGGACTTCAGATCCCAAGTGCTGATTTTGTTTCACTGTGTTACAGGTTGTGCAGCAAGTACAAGAGCTGCAGCAAAGGCAGGGCAACAGAGACTCAGCAGATGAATACAGGCACCAGTCAAGCTGCTCCTGCAGCTTTTGCTGTTAATGCTGGTCAAAAAGAAGAGATCTCCATTGGGGGACAGCGAGGCAGCTGAGACTGCCATAGGAAGACTCCATGGGGTCTGGCACGTGAAGGAGGAGAATGGTGCTCTATTATTTTTACACTTTTGCAAATAGGACCCTAAGTTTGATCTGGAAACTTTAAGGATATGATAAGAAATTATTTTCAGTCAGTAGCACACATACATAAAGAATGTATTTTGTAACTGGGAAAAAAGGAGCCATACTGTTGGTATGAATTTGTCATGTTTTCAGCATCCTTAGTGAAGCCAGTCTTTCTAGTACAAAAATGGCACACATGCCAAGCTTAGGCACTGCCTCATCTTAGGCACCTATGAACTTTCAAAATCAAAACGCAAGCACCTGCTAGATTTTGAAGAAAAAGCATTTGTATGCTTTGATTTTACCTAAGTGCCACACTAGGCACCTTAAGACATCTGGAACTGTCACAGGAGACAGTTCAGAAGACTCTTCCTGTCTGAGGGTAACATACCATACTAGGGGCATATAGTGTTTTGCACTGTAACTTCTACCTGCTTCTTTCTGATAATCTTCCACAAGCTTGCAACCATTTCCATCTCTCTGGATCTTAGATTTAGTGGCAATAGCATATTAATTATGAAAGCTAGAGAAGATTATTACCTTCACTAAAGCCAATCAACTAGTCCCTGGTAATCTCTGGAATTACAAATAATAATTTAGATAATTAACCTTTTCTAATCTGCTTGATTATACTGATACCTATTAATGAGATTACCAGGAAAAATATGGATCCTACCTAATATAATTAAGATTGGTGTGAGGCAGGATCAGGAAATCTGATCTTAGATAAAGATGAAGATTTGAAGGCGCAAAGGTTTAATTATGATATTGCTTGGCTGAAATGCATACATCTTGAAAAAGTCTAACATCCTTTCTTCCAAGAAAACAACTATTTATTTATTAATAGTACATTTGAACAATGGATATTTATTCCCTAGTTCTGTATTAAGAATACAAATCCTCCTTCTTGCCCACTCTCTTTCTAATTAAGCTAAATATTACAACCGCTCCTGACAAAAGAAGTGTTGCCTTTGAGGTATTCTTGCATCAGAATAGTGGCTACACTAAGTGAAGCTCAGACACGCTCTGCCAGTGACACTGCAAGAAACCTGAGCTGCGTGTAAGACTACTTAACATAACTTGCAAAACTGTCCACACTAACTGTTGCTGTCAAAATCAGCATGATTGAGAATAAAAAATGGCAACTGAAGATGAAATAGGAAACCCCCCCAACAAAATACTGGGAATATATACAGTGAACATGTTATATTCAGTTTCTTTAGATCCAAGATGAAACACCTTATCATTTACAGAATTATTCCTTCCACGACATTGCCAAGATCCACTTTTAGTGACAAAACTCGTTACTAAAATATTACATGAATCATGAAAATGAACTCCAGCTTGAATCAGAAAATAAGACAAATTCCAAAAGAAAAGACTTTGGTATCTTCATTTTTCCCTTTTATAGTGCAAAGCATTGATTTGATTTATTTCTCATTTTTAGTTCAAAATTTTCAGTGTCTGCAAGTGCTAGGTCATTACGTTTTTCCACTGGGAGAAGTGGGATACAGAAATGACACCAGTAGTTGGTAAGCATAGGCAATTAAGTCAACTAGACTCTGTAATTAAGGTGTAAAGAATATGCAATAGTGAACTTATTTTTGTTTTAATCAGGCCCTTAAGAATACTATGTTGGGGAAAAATAAAAATCACATACATTTTTCTTTTGTAAATCGCCGCACTTTCTCTGATTAGACAAAAGTTCATCTAAGCCATTATCTCTAATAATGACCAGTAACAAAGATATGGCAAGCAGTCCTCTAAGTTAATTACTGAGTTATTTTACCCGCTATACCAATCCCATGTGATGCGAAGGGTTAAACGATGTACGGGGGCATTAGGGTTAAGCCGTTTGTTTAACAATGTTACTGCTTACTTGTGCTTACTCAGCAAACACAAGCTCAACACTTACCATGCTTGCCGGAACAGAGTGGGAGGACCAAGGCTATTGATAGGAGGAAGAACAGTAACTCCTGTTCTCCGGACCCCTAAACCAACTGAGATCAGCTCTGCGGTTTGGACAGTGACTAAATCACCAAGGAACATGCACAACGACTAGAGATGAAAAGTTCAGGGAAGACTCGTTCACTTCATCTTCAGACCCCCGCCCATGACCACCAGGAGACCCTACGCAAGCAAGGACCTTTATCTCATTATAATATGAAGCAGGGATAGGTCACGAATATGTATAGGCGTGTTGTGTAACCTCATGAATATGTACTAGTTTAGAGGATAAATATGAAGGAGAACAATGCTGAGGTGCGCATGCCTTTGGAGGAGCTATCCCCCATGCGCCTCAGCAGTGAATAAAAGCATACCTACTTTACAACCTTAACGAGTTGTGAAGTCTACCTGCACATCACATGTACGCTTTAATACCCTCTTTTGCTCTGCACTGTTCACATTCAGACCAGTATATACAGAGAAATCTCACTGAATTTAATATTAACTGAAAACACACATGGTACATCTGACTTCCAGCCAGGTACTTCTGCTTCATCGGGCAAAATAGAACAAAAAAATTAAAATGAATAGGTTTTCTATTAAATGGAATGCATGTAAAACTTGCATGATTAAAGAGAAGCAAAACCACGGTGTTTGCTACAAGAACAAAAATATCCCCTTGATCTCACTGACACTTGTGCTAACTTTAATTGGAATAATTCTAGCAAGTAAGTATGATCTTTAAACAAGAAGAAAAATGTAATGCAAGAAATGAGAACAATTCCTCAGAAGTTATGAAACAAGTCATCTGAAGGCCACACCATATCCACACATTCAGGGTCATCCTTGAAAGTAAAACTGAAAGTAGAGTGGAATTTCAAGCAGCTTTTTAAGCTAACCAAGTTATTTCCTATTTTATGGTCAAATCATCAACCTCTTTCTTATTCTGATGAACTGTAATTCACAAAAGATAACTATAGGTGGATTATTTAAGTAAAAGTTTATAAAATGAACAACGGCTTCAATTCTTTTCTTTCAAGAATGGCAACACTTTGACTATGTGCCATAGTTATTGTCCATTTACTTGACCAGCAAACTGAAAAATTCAGTGTTTGGTTTTACAGACATTGATCTAATGTGAGACTTTCCATTTCTTTAATTGTGCTTACAGATACTGTTGCACCTTGATGCTTGTCATGCTGTGGTGCAGGATCAAACTCTGTCTCAGATTCACGTCCATTTTTCTTCAAAGGTGTAGCCATCCTCTACTGTAGCCCCGTGCGCCTGTAGCCACACTTTTGCAATTGCTAGTGATGGCCTTCGGACTGTACTGGCTTTGCCAGTTCGCAGCACTGAGGCTTATGAGGCCAACTTTGAACTTTTCTTGGCTTGCTTGCAACTTTTGTGGAGCATAGTAATATTTTTCCTAATTTATTTTACTTTTAGTTTTCTCTTGTGTATAGTATAATTGTATTTTTTATTTAGAGTAGGAACATGTAGTTATTCTGATATGATGAAATATTTAATAATGGCATAATGATACAGTGGAGAGGAATACAAGCCTAGTGTGATAGCAGAAGCGTTGAGAATGGGGACACAGGATGCACTGCAGAGGTGTTCAGGTATGGGTTGATAAGAAAATTGAAACAAGCTGACATTAGAAATCCAGGGGCTATAACTGACTCACCAGTGGCGAGTTAAGGAATGCCTACACTGAGCTGAGCAAAATGAAAGTAACGAAAAACAATATCCAAAATATTGTGAGTAAACTTGGATGCAATGTAAACTGTCGGTCCAATGAATAAATAGCAAATGTATAAAAAAGGCTCAGAGCCTGTCCTAAAGAACGGGACAAAGAAACCATGAATACCAATATTATATTCCTCCTAGTGAAAAAAGAGCAAGTAACCCCACCATCATCGTTTCACTCCTCTCACTGAAAGACCTGGAGCACTGATGATCTGTTGTGATGCTCACCCTTCCTTTCTGCTTGGGGCAGACTGGCATTGTTCACCTTAGCAGGCAGGGGCAGTGAAAAGATGAGCAGAGAAAAAGAGACAGAATCTAGGCATTATGTGCACAACGATTTTCATTGTATTATTATTTTGGAGACTTCTGAAATTGTATTCTTCTCTTTTCTGTAACAATTAGATCTGGACTAGTAAGGTTTTTTTGATTAGACTCTTCTATAATAATAAAAATAAATGCACAAATTTACATATAAAAATATATGTAAAGTTGTAAAAATGAGTATTTTGCTCATACCAGAATTTATAACACATTACCCCTTATCTAGATCTCATTTAAACATTCAAATTTTACTTTCAATTTCCTGACCAGAGCTCCTTAATATTTCATGTTATTTCTCATAGGAAGGGTGTTTTGATAGCTGTTTTTCAGATATAATCTCTCTATTTGATTTTGCTAAAATCTGTGTCATCATAGTACACGGAGAAATAAAAATACCACTTCAAACACAGTAGCATCATATGACTGAGTAACACAGATGTAGGACAGAGATACATGGGTCATCATAAGGAACTTCCAGTTCTCAGTTTTTACCTGCCTTTGAAGCATGCTGGCTTTTCTTCTCTCATTTCATGCATATAAAAATGGTGTATGTACTTGCACGACAAAGAGGATATGAAGGAAATTTGAAAGGTTTATATATGGAACTTAATACACAGATTCAGTTCTAAACCAAATCAATGTAATGCTTTCTCATGCACATTCTGCTGGAATTGCTTCTATAGTCAATTATCTGTTTTAGCATTTGTTTCTAATAGTCTTCATAATGTGTAAACCATGCTCTAGAAACAAGACAGTCGCTGGCCTGGACTACTGACTAATACGTAATTTAGTGTGATGTTGCTACAGCAACCAAAAAGATGGAATAGCGTGTCATATATCATTTACACATTACTTGGAACGTTCAGCTTTCTAAAAGCCACTAATACAGCAGAGGTGCTGTGATGAGGAGACAAGGGTGTCTTAAAGGATTCTAAAATAGTTTCCACTTTTCTGAAGGTCCAGGGCAGTAAATGAAAGTAAAAAGCAGTGCAAATAAGCGTTAAGTATTTAAAAATAGAAAAGCCTTACTTTAACACTTAACACAGGGTCCAGCTGTCAGACGAACACGCTTCTAGATCACAGACAACCTAGACTTTTTACTTCAGACTTCTAAGTGTGTATGTTTGTGGCCCACATCACGGCATGCAGAAATCTTGTAGACTCCATGTGGCACGCAGCAAAACAGCTACTGCCTGAATTAAAGCTTGAGAGGTTTCCAAGATGGGGGCTATGGCTTTGGTCCAATGGACCTCCTCAGTAAATTCCCTTGCTTTCATTAAAAGTAGTCTTGGTACTCCAAAACAAGCTAATTACCTCTCTTACTCCCTGCAGATACAAAAACTAATGTGAAAACAAAACCAGTATGTGTTTGCATGGTGGCAGGAGTGGTGATGGACAAATTTAGCAGACAAACTGGGAAAATTAAAATTGGTAAGTTTAATGACTTAGTAAAGCTATTTATGCATTGAGTTTGCAAGTGATCTGTAGAACATACAGTTTTATAATGGCATTGTGGAAAAAAAAGTACCCATGATTGGGTTAAAATTTTAGATTCGTCAACAGGGTGCACATTTTGGATAAGAAAGTGAACAAAACATCTGGGAGCAAGTCTGGAGATGTTTTCCAGACCACAGCAGAAAGATTAATGACCTAAGTCTGTCAGGCTAAAATGGAAGCTTACAGAGGGTCTGGATAAGGTTTTGATTTAAGAAAAAGAAGAAGAGCAGTAAAACAATCTATAGAGTGGATCGGCCTGCTGCTTATTGTCAGAAGGGATCTAATTCTTTGCTTATGTATAAACACAAGAGAGTTTCATAATTATGTAAAAAGGGAACATTTTGTACTGGCAGCAATAGGAGAAATCCTGCGAGCAATGGAGGATGCCCAGTCTTTTTCTACATCTGAAGTACCAGAGGGTTTCTGGCATTGAGAAGAGAGACAAGTTTCAGCACGTCAAGACACTCCCTGAGAGCACCAGACAGTGGAACCTCTTGAGTGCCCAATGCTTTCCACAGCATCCTCCTGCACAATGGAGAACATGCTGCAATACATCATTTCAGAGCTAGAGACCAAGCCAACATGAAACCAAGTGGAGTATAGAACCTTCATTATTTTATTTAAGATGTTTGTGCAGGTAGGATCGAGTTTTTGAAAACACCACGTACCATGGGGACATCACTGCCTGTATGCCACAGGTGGACTGGACGCAGCTGTAAGGCAAAAATAAAGAAACTATGACTATAATAAATCTAGGGACAGGGACAACTGGAAGAGGAGTGGGGAAGAAGACTTAGAGGTCCGTCCTTTGAGGAGAACTACAGAGCCTGTAAGAGTGCATGATTTCATCACCATAATCATAGAATCCCAGGTTGGAAGGGACCTCACGGATCATCTGGTTCAACCTTCTTTGGCCAAGCATGATCTGGACAAGATGTCTCTGCACCTTGTTCATCCAAATCTGAAAAGTGTCCAGTGTTGGGGGGTTCATCACTTCTCTGGGGAGGTTATTCCAATGGCTGATTGTTCTCATTGTGAAAATATTTCATCTCGCATCCAAATGGAATCTCTCCAGGAGTAACTTGTACCCATTACCCCTTGTCTTTTCCATGTGACTCCCTTCTTTGTAGCCACCCTTTAAATACTGGAACAAACAATGTGATAGAGAAGAATAAAAAGGGCCTTCAAGATACACTATAGATATCTTCTAAAAGGTTAGTGGCTAAACTTTTATTCACACAGCTGTTGGTGTCCTATTACCATAGTACATCATTGTTCCAACAAAATCTTCCTAGCCATCTAGTTTTACAATTCAGAAACAATGAGATACAATTACTAGCTAAATCCATCTGGCAGGGACACGCCTTCCTCCTCCTTGAAAGGAATATTGATGCTATTGAGCTTACTGACCTCCACTAAACCTGTGGGTACACATACAAAGAAATACCCTTCCCTGTGGAAGGATCCATCCAATAAAAGTTAGCCAGCCACAAACAGGAGCAGAGCTGCAGTGAATCTGTTTCCTTATCACCTAATACAGAAGACAAAGATCCCAAGACAGTACAATATGTCATGGACCTGAAAGGAGTCCAGATGAAGCCACAAAGGATGGGGCACAGTCCTTCAGGACAGAAGCTCAATGCCATGCCTAGTCATCCTCTTGAAGTGGTATTTCCATTGCAGTGCTTGCTGAATGTGCTTTGAGCCTCTAAGGAAAAACATGTGTGCCAGCATGTAGACACATGCAAGGCTGTCAGAGATGCTCTGGCCAAACGGAGGAGGCTGATTATATCAACAAGGACTGGCAGCCTTGCCACATGCTTTTTCCAAAGAACTGTTTCCGATGGAGGCCAGGGACCCTGTCATATCATGCCATCTTTTCTTATAAGGCATTCCAGGCTGCAGCCATAATCTCTACACTCAAACGCCATTATCATACTGCCTAGCAAAGGCAGTCCTGGCTTTGGGTGAACACATCATGAACTGAATTAAAGGCAGGCCTGCAATGTCTTCTAGAAGATATGACAGCACCAATTGATTATGCTAGAAATAGCAGAGGAAGAAGACGCAGGGCAGCAGAACTGCCCTGGAAATGACTGGAAAAGGGAAAATAGTGATGCTGTTCTTCGGTCTCTACTGAGTATCAGCTTTTACGGAAGCTGCTCATTTGCCCTTGACAGGAAAGCAACATGCAAGCAGGAAAAGTCTGGGCAGCAATTCAAAACACTTATAGAAAAAAAGACAGGAAAAACCCTTCTGGCACAAGTTATTGGAGGCAAAATCTCATTCAAGTACAGCCAAATGTGCCTGTGTGCCCCATTAGACTGTGCCTTGGGCAGAGCATTTTCTGAGCTCATACACAAATAAAGGCTATCTAAGCATCTAAGCATGAGTGTCAAATCCAAGCAAGTCCTCTTACTTATCATAAAAAGTTGGGGAAAAAAAACAGGAGGAAAACCTTTATTTTTATTACCATGCTGGGTTGACCTTGGTCAGCTACCAGATGCCCACCCAGCCACTCTTATCCCCCTCTTCAACAAGACAGAAGGCAGAAAAAAGATGAAAAAATCTTGTGAGATAAAGGCAGGGGTATCACCTAACCAATTACCATCTTGGGCAAAATGGATCCAACCAGGGGAATGTATTGCCAGCTCTGGATGGTGACAAGATGTGAAGACAAAAATAAAACAACACCTTTCCTGACACTTTCTTCCAAGGCTAAGCTTCACTTCTTCATCCCTGACTCCTCTACTCCCTGCCACCAGAATGGTCCAGGGGAGACTGGGGAGTGGGAGATTACAGCCAATACACACTAGTTCACCTCTGCTGCTGCTTCCTCACCTTGCTTTTCTCCTATGCTACTCCCCTGCTCCAGCATAGCCTCTTCCCTTGGGCTGCAGTCCTTCAAGAACTGCTCCAGTGAAGCTCCTCTTCACAGGCTAAAGACCTTTAGGAAAAAATGGACTCCTGTGTGGGTCCTCCAAGGACCAGAGTTCCTGTCAGGAGAACCTCCTCCTGTATGGGCTCCTCCACGGGCTGCATTTCCTTCAGGAAATACCAACCTGTCCAGCATGGGGTTCTCCAACTGCTGCGGTGTCAGTATCTGCCCCATTGTGGTCTCTTCTATAAGGTACAAGGGAATACCTGCTCTGACACCTGGAGCACCCCCTCTCTTTTTTTCTGACCCTGGTGTTCACACTTGTTTTTCACAGCTTTTTTCCTTACTCCTCACATTGCCATGAAATGTTTTAACCTTTCTTAAATATGATTTCACGGACTTACCACCAGCTTCACTGATGGGCTCAGTTGTGTCCTATGTGGACTGCTGAGTATTGTGGAGCCAGCTGGAACGATCTGTGTCCAGCACAGGCATCCCCTGACTTCTCATAGAGGCCACCCCTGCAGCCCCCTGGTGCCAACACCTTGACACCTACACCCAACATGTCCACTAATATTTCTCATGTGAGGGCAGAAAAGTCTTTCTGTCTGCCTGGCTCAAAACTCTTTGCTGTCTATAGCTATAAAAATATGGGGATAAGGAGGAAGATGAAAGAAGAGTTTGCAGGGGGTGAAGAGTAGATTTAGTCTCAAGACTAGGTAAAAGAAAAGGCAAGAATAGTCATAGTGGTGTGAAACTTAAGCAAGACCTTTTCCTCAACAAACTTTTTAACCAAAGTCAGCCTCAGGCTTGGCAATAGCTTAGATATGGGCCTGGAGACACAAACAGCAAGAGCCATCACTCTTTACTGTCTTTTCGTGGGTTGCAAAGTATTCATTTGCCTTACAGTAATTGTATCCAGGCTTGTATTAAGTTGACTTTATGGACAACACCAGTAGGCCTTAAACTACCGAGAGTGTACCCAGTAGATAGCTGATAAAAAGTCATCATCTGAATAGGAGAACATACCATATGACAGCAGACCTAAGCGTAAGCCTGAAGTCTCTAGGTGAGAACATTCATGTCTTGACTGTAAACCTCTTCATGGGAACAAATTAACATCACAGCACGTAGGAAGACTCTGAAGTCCTGAAATATGTGAATCGGAGTGTTTCACAAAGTGTATGATAAAGCTGAACATGAATTGGTTTAGAGTAGCTTGTTAGTTACCAGAGCATGATGCAATATTCTGATGGGTTCTCCAAAGAACATCTATACATTATTTACAAAACCTCTGGCCCAGCTGTTCATATTGCCTCCATGGAAAGCAGCAGTGATGTCAGGAGAACAACGGCCAAAGCAATGAACAAAGATGGCCTTGAGCATCTTTCACCAGGAACAGTTACAGCAAGAGGGCCTGACAACAGTAAAATTTCCCAAATCTTTAACGAGCATGTTGTGGCCAAATAATGCCAACCCACTTCTGGATCAGGAAGGACTCCCAGGAAAGCTCTGAAAATGCAGAATAGCTAATTCTGAATTCATCAAATTAGGCCTAAAAGGTCTTCCACATCCTGAAATTACTATCCCATTACTAATAGTCCAACACCTGAGGAATGATGTGATCTTATCTGCAGATGCTAGTGTGACCTCAGTGTTGCCATCATTCTACAGTTCTGTTGTTTTATCCATGAAGTGGACAAGGAGCAATTTTTGCATTGCTGAGTAATAACACTGTCAGAGACACAGAAATATGAAACTGCCTGATTTTGCATTCAGCCAGACTACAGCTCATCCTTTTTCAGTTTCAGACAGCAAGGTGACGCAACAAACCCAAATGTGGACATCTAAGGCAGTAAGTAGGGTGCCCTATACAACAGGCTTACATGCTGACATGAAGCAGAAAGGGAGGCAAGTGCTAGGTGGATCTTGCTATCAGTAATGCAAGATTTCTGTGACAGCTTTTGCTTCTGCCTCTATCTCAACCCATGAGTTTCCTCACTTTTACCCTTCTGATTCCCTGCCCCAACCCACTGGGGGCAACTGAGCAAGCGGCTGTGTGGTGCTTAGCTGCTGATCAAACCACAACATGGCTAAAGGTCCCCATCCTGTTGGGGCAGAGCTGATCTCTGAACAGCGTAGCTCTCAAATGACGAAGCAGTTGTCTCAGTAACTGTTAATTGCCAGCATCAGCACTGGGAGGTCAGGGAGCAGAGAGAGGCTTATGTAAGCCCTGGCCTGGGAAGTTTGGAAACAACATACTTGTTACCAAATACAAGGAACAGGTTTTAGGTCTGGTGGAATGATGATCTTAGGAAAACTGTTGCCTAATTTACTTTCTGTACTACACAGGCACAACATCTTGCAAAGATGTGCAGCAGTGATTAGTAAAGAGATTTTCATAGAGAAGGATTTAATCCACAAATTCAGGTCCTGAGCTACTGGGATAGCCAAGAGCAGGTGTAATTATTGATGCAGTAAATACGTATCAAAACCAAGTAAATATATCAAAACAGGTAAATAGCAGACTTGGTTAACAAAACCAAAACTGTGTTAACAAAACAAAACCGATGTTATCAGACTAACAAACTTAGTGTTATCAGATTATCAAAACCAGTATGCTTAAGTGCAAGAACAGAGTGCTCCTTCTATGGCTTCAGCTTTTCCTCTTAGGCACTGAGACAGCTCCTGCATCCTCTAAAAGCAATGGTTTTGGTGAGCCGTGACTAGACAGCTTCTTTATAAGAATGCATTTTCTCTTGGATTGCCTTATCCTAAAAAGTCCATTTACACACTTGCTCTAAGCCCCACCATTCCCTTGAGACCCAGGGAAGGCCTCAACTGCTTTCAGATACCCCCCCCCAAGATCTGAGACTGTTTCAATAAGAACATGGCCTGCAAGTTCACCCTCCCCATTTAATTAAAAAAAAAAGGTTTTTTTTCTATTTAGTGCTCTTTTTTCTTGACTATACAACAATGCTGCTCTGCCAGAATCCTGGAAGTGCATTACTATAAAGTAAGCATGATCCTCAAATGCTTGCTTGGAGGGTGTTAATTTCAGAAGACACTTAACTGTCTTCAGGATCACTCCTCTCACAGTTCCTGTACAGCTTGATGAATGAACATCACAATAAATTCCTAAAATCCAATCTATAATAATTGCACTTCACAGGCTAAGCATATGAAATATTCATAAAGTCATGGCACGCTTAATAGATCATTGTTTTGCAGTCCTGTATATATCATTCTCTTTTCCTAACGCAATAAAACCGGAAATTGGGACACCTTGTTCTTACACACAGAAGAGGAACACTTACAGACATGGCAAGGGTTGCTGCTGCTAAGCCCATGTCAAATCTGATTGTGAATTTAGAGGATGGCAGCAGTCAGTAGGTATTTGCAACTCCTTTAGAAAGGGTCTTTTCTTGTTGCTATTACTGCAATACAAAATAAGCCTGATCTCAATCCTGTGAAGACAGGCTGGGAGAGTTGAGTTTGTTAAAACTGGGGAAGAGAAGGCTCTGGGGACAACTTACAGCAGCCTTCCAGTGCCTAAAGAGGCCTAAAAGAAATCTGGAGAGGGACTTTTTACATAGGCATGTAGGGACAGGACAAAGGCTAATGGTTTTAAGCTAAAAGAGGGGAGATTGAGACTAGATATAAGCAAGAAATTTTTACAAAGAGGGTGGTGAAGCACTGGCACAGGTTGCCCAGAGAAGTGGTAGATGCCCCATCCCTGGAAACATTCAAGGTCAGATTGGACGGAACAACCTGATCTGGTTGAAGAAGGCTTTGCTCCTTGCAAGCGGTTGGATTAAATGACCTTTAAAAGTACCTTCCAACCCAAACCATTCTATGATTCTATACTGTTCCAAATCCCCAGAGAGATTAGCTTTATCTGAAAGGATTTATAAAGTTAATGAAGGATATTCCACACTTTGAAGTTTTCTATCCTAACTGACAAAAGCAAAATCAAGGAGTTTGTACTTTGAGGTGAGAAGGTTATTCCATTACTGTAGAGTGGAGTGAGTTAAGGTAGGCAATGAAAGGCAACAATCAAAATCCTTTGATTGTTACTTACATGAGCAGGAATAGGAACAGAGAGACGACTGCAGAAAAACACAGGTTAGCGTACCTCTAATTAGAGGCAAACACCTTCACCACACTCAGAAGCTGTAAATTTCAGTTTTGCATAAACAGGATTCTTAAAAACCTCAGAATATCAAGTTACCTTTGCCCATGCATTCACGTCTCATGTACAGGGATAGTGAGTTTGAAGAGAAAAATATGTTTTCATCTTTAGAAGCATAACAGAAAAGGTCAGGGCTGCTGATGGACAGCCATGTCATTATGTATTTAGTGACAATGTCAGAATTTTAAAAATTTGTTCTTATTTAATGCAAACCAAACAAAGCTTTAATATGTTAAAGTAGAATAAATATAAGAAAATCTTCAGTAAAATTCAGACAGCAGAGAGTTCTGGTCACCAAAAGACATTGCAGAAGACTAAGTATATTATTTCAATTTATTAAAGAGAATAATTCCACTGTGCTATGATGACAAGTACAGTATTCTGGTAAGGACAGAACATTTTAATGTAACCTGGATTTAGACAAGATTCTTTTTAAAATGTGGTAGTGAATTATTCATAACTCATTAACCATGTCATTGTCCTGTATATGGTAATTAAGTGAAGGATAGAACCGGAATTTATTAAAGAGATGCATTTTCTTGGTTTTTTAAATATGATTTTTTAAAGGCTTTAGGAGTCTGAATTTGAACTACAAAATTCTATAGAACTTTTCCATTTACTGCGTGGAAAAGGAGATACCATAAATGACGCTATGGTCCCTGTGCATTGAGTAAATCCAACTGCAAGAAAATGTCTATCCTCCAAACAGACCATCTTCTTGTTTCTGGAGAAAGCAAATGCTGTTTAGAGTTACTGTACTATTTGATTCTCTATCTACAATATGGGTGCCCTGGGTTCAGCAGTAGCAGTCATTTTTCTCCTTCTTGGCAGCTGGTGCAGTGCTGTGTTTTGACTTTCGGCCTGGGAACAGAGCTGATAACAAGGATGTTTTGGTCTGGCCAAGGACTTTGTGAGGCTCATGCTCTGCCAGGGAGGAGGGGAAGCCGGGAGGAAGCAGAGACAGGACACCTGACCCAAACTGACCAAAGAGGTATTCCATACCACAGCACGTCATGCCCAGGAGGTAACCGGGAGTTAGCCGGAAGGGCTGGGCGACTGCAGGGTTGGAGGAGGTATCGGTCAGAGCTTGGTCGGGGCTGGGGGGGCGAGTTATCGGTCAGCTGGTGGTGAGATGATGTATTCTCTTCCCTTGTTATTTCCTTTATCATTATTATCATTGGTGGTAGCAGTAGTGATCTGTGTTATACCTTAGTTACTAAACTGTTCTTATCTCAACCCGTGGGAGTTGCATTCTTTTCGATTCTCCTCTCCGTCCCTCTGGGAGTAGGGGGAGGGAAAGAAGGGGGGGGGGGGGGGGTGAGTGAACGAGCTGGCTGGCTGGGTTTAAACCATGACAATGGGGAACATAAAAATCAGATACTGTAGATGCTAGAAGATAAAACGTTTTACACACTCCCTCCCCACCCCAGCCAAAGCATTTATTACTTCACTGCAGTCTTAGCTCTGAGCTAATGCATGTTTTCATAAAGCTGCCAGAGCTATAAGCACATCTCTTCTACCTTCCCTCTGGCTGGGGATTTGTCTTCTGGGCTTCAGTACTGGTGCAAGTGTCTAGCTTTGAAGACAGCTCTTCCAGAAAGCTCTGCTGAGAAGCCTCAGTGGGTGTCTCCCCCCACTTCACTTTGCAGTGGCTTTTAAGCTGAGGGTCTCATACTTGATCCCATCCTGAGCTATACAGCAGCTGTGCTGCAGCTATGCCTGTGCTGGGCCAGGCACCCCACTGATCTGGACACAGACCCTGAGCACTGAACTTGAGCTTCTGGCCTGATCCCCAGCCTGCCCCATCTGTATGGACTTGTCTGGCCACCCAGGCTCACGGGTGAGCCTTGCTATCACCAGGCTTATTTTGCCATTGTGGGGCTGAGCCCTTGCACAGATGATGAACACATGTATCTCTGATACCATCACAAACTTCTGTCTCTACCTAGTTTCCTTCTGGGCAGTTTATCATGTATTTGAGACTGCAGCTGGGACATTCTGACAATTTGGCTGACGTGGGAAGTTCTCACTTCCCTCACTTTCCTTGCTCCTGGACACATGCTCCCACCTCTCCTGTTGCCACTTGAACTCCGAGCTAAAAGTGACCTTGAAAAAAACCTTTTGTCAGGTTAGCAAGTTAAATCAGCTTCATAAAAGGTCCAGTGAGCACCAAAGATGGTGCAAAGAAGGCTGGTGCTCATTGGCAGATAGGAATAAAGAAGCCGAGGGAGCAAGAGGTGAATAGGACCTCCTTTTAAAGAAGCATTCACTAGCTTAACTCAGCTGCAGCATCACACCCAGTCCTGAAGTTATAGCCAGTTTCATGACTGATCACTGTAAAATCAAATTGTACTACACTACATTTCTCTAAGAGTGTATGAAGGGAGATAAAAGAGAGTAGAGAAGATAGTTCAGGTCCTTGGAACTCTTTGCACAAATGTACATGTTTTCACCGGGCTTTCTAGTTAATTAAGCTGGTAGCTTCAGTGGTTTAGTAAAGAAGAAGCAAAGGCTGCACATGAAAGCAAAGGGGAGAAAAAAAAAAGGATCAAATCTCTACTTCCTATCAGCAGGTGATGTCCAGCCACCTCCTGGGAAGCAGGTCCTTAGTATGCCTAGAGGTTGCTCTGGAAGACAAATGCCTTAATAATTACTGCCCCTTCTTCTCCCTTCTTCTCCCCCTTTATCTTACCTTCTGTTGCTGAGCAGACATCATATGGTATGGAACATCCCTTTGGTCAGCTTGGTTCAGCTCTCCTGACTATGTCTCTCCCAACCTCTTGCCCACCCCCAGCCTACTGGCCTTTGTAGGGGCTATGTCGGAAAGACAGCCCTGATGGTGTGGGAGCACTGCTCAGCAGTAGCCAGAGGACTGGTGTGTTATTGACACCTTTTTAGCTACAAATATAAAGCACAGCACTCTGAGGGCTGCTATGGGGAAAGTTAACTCCATCCCAGACAGACCCAACACACTCACTCAACCCAACCCTTCCTGAAATTGCCAATGACAAAAAATTTACAACTGCACTGTACAGAACCCAGGGAAGCTGCCTGACCCACCAAGCTGCAGGATCTTGCTTAATTTTCATGGCAAGTATGATTCATCATACTTATAGTTTTCTTTATTGTATAAAATTATTACACAAGGGCTCCAAGAGGTCTGTGGGAAATGCATAAACACCAGAAGTGTTTATGTAATTACTACTCCCACTCCAGTGCACACTGCAGATTTCCATAGTACTGGACAGAGTCAGGAATGTTACTGGGTGCCTGATAAAAAAACAGGGTAAGAATCTAAGAGAACAATGTGAAAAGCTTATCTCCATTGCACAGAGCTGGACTACATAAACACATATAGCAGTTCCCTTGCATAGTCCTCTATTTAGTTTAGCAGTTACACATGCAATGTGTAACTGCCCTGTGCAATCCTCACAAAACCTTTAGCAGGTAGACAGAAAGTACCGAAAGAAAAGTGCAAGTTGAAGGCAATTGCCCCACTTACCAATGTGGTAACCAGTACTAACCTAAACAAAAGGCCAATAAAATAGGGCTTTATAAAGTCAGCAGCAGTTATCACTAATAGAGGCAGCAGTGACTCTGAAGAGGCACCTGAAATGCGGGATTATACCCCTTTACCTTTTCCCTTTCCTCCCATTTTTTCCCAAGGAACAACCTTCACTTGCACAGGTCGAGAAAGACAGTTGGGAAAGTTGTGGAAACACCGGCCAGACCTGTCCTGCAGGTGCTGCCCAACCATCCCGTGAGGGAATCACTTCCTTCCCACCACAGGCAGTACCTTCGCTTTCACAAAGGCATAATGAAGCCTTTCATATTCTTCACTGATATGTCAAAAGCTCAAGAGTGAGAAAACCTTATATCCCTGCGTACATGAACCAGCTCTGACCATTGCCTAGACCTGCAATGAAAGTATGTGCTGCAGGCTACCAAAATAATAGCCAAATTAGGCAAAGAGCTGACACTAGTGTCATGGTTCAGTCTTCAAAAAATATTTCTGAGTTAAGGTGGACCTGTAATATGTCAGCAATCTGTCATCCACAGTCTTCTCTATAGACTCACCCTTACAGAGGCAACAACTGGGTGTAGAGCCTGGAAGAAGCCACCTGATTCAACCAAGCCACCTGCTGTTATGAATAACCATATTGCATAAGCCTGTTAATGAACTAATACATTTTGAAAGTAACTACTTCTTTGGCTCTGACTGTTCGTAGTGGGAGGTGATCCAGCTTATAATTGCTTTAACGGAAAAGAATAACCTTCCAATTTCCCACTAATATTTATTCTCTATTTTCTATCTACTTGTTCCTGTAGCTCAGATAGTTCAAAGAGTTTTGCATTTTCTTTTCCTCTCTGTCCTTAATGTTATAGCCTGCCTCTGGCATTCCTCCTTCACTGTTATGGAGAGGTACAATATCCCCTCTCAGCAGACAGTTGGATGGGGCTTTGATGTTCCTGCCTGTGGCAAAAATGGGACTTGGTGATCTTTAAAGGTCCCAGCCCACACAAACTCTTCCATGATTTGATTCCTTCTCAGAATTTTTGCTAGGGTAAACAGATTAGTTTTGAAGAATCTTCTTGTAAGAAAGTCTACTGAAAGAATAGAGCCTTTCTTTGCTTCTGCTCCTATTTTCATTCATGTTTCTTGAATATGAATGAGTAAAGCTTCACAATTTTTTTTTTTGTGTGCTCCCTAGAACTTTGCATAACATCATTAACGCTCCTCTGATTCTGTATCAAATAATTCAGCTAAGCAGGCCAAAGGTCCTAGTATTGTACTTGCCAAAGCAATTTGCTTGTGTTTCCAACTAATGAGCTGCTGGCTGAAACAGTAATTTTTACTATTAGTCCACTTGCAGTTGCATTCCATTTCATTGGATTTGCATTTTGAACTGGTGAATTTCATCCTGTTTACATTGCTAACTCAAGGTCACCTAGTTCTTCCCGTAAGCGCTTTGATACTATGAGTGAACTTTGCATAATGTGGAAATTTCATCACCATATTCTTAGCTGTTTTATCCAAGTGATTGAAAGATGTATTAAAGACTGAGATCCTCAGCTGCCCTGAGGAATTTCAAAGCTAACCCTCTTCTACACAAGAGCTTTCCTTTCTCTGCTAGTGTTATTACCTACTGAGGTACCTATTATCCACTGAGGCTGCAAATTTTCCTCTAAATACTCGTTTTCAATCCCAGTTTCCTATGTGTCAACAAAAGATATGATTTATTGAAGTTCAATGAGATTTACGGCACTTCTATATACACAGGTATCAGATTTGCCTATACCTGTCTGTACCAGCTCAAAATACTTGTGTTTGATTCCACTCTGCATTTATTTAATTCTTCGTCTCTACCTTAAGAGAACTGTTAAAAAGTTCTGCATACTTCCTAAATTACTCTGACCAGTACATAGCTGCCTGCATCTTTTTATTAACCTCTCGTTTAACACAGATTCTATATACACAACATTCTTGAGTCATCTGAGAACGAATGCATGTTCTGCTATGTGATGGAGATTCCCCCATTCTCCAGTATTAGCAGATATTAGCAGATGACTTGGGAACTCAACAAATCATTTGGAAAAAGAAATCTTGTGTGAAAACTTGAAAAACCAAAAATAACAAGTGATTTATAACTGTACAAATCAATGCTGGAGAAAAGTTAAACATCTACTGAAATCTGTACGAATTTATGAAACGAAAGACAATGTCAAAACCCAACTCTGTGTGTTGCTGTGTGTTAGCAATTTTGGGCACTGTTCTCAGATCTGTAGGCAGTATGTTTCGTATTAGCAGCCTGGCTTTCTGTCACTGTGTCTAAATCACCCTTGGTTTTGCGGTTCTCAGATCCTTAAAATTATATTCTGGTATTGTCTTACAAAGACTGGCTTTAGCCCAGACGTTTGTCAATTCATCATTTCAGCTGCTTCAAAACTTTCTGCGATTTTAAAAGCAAATGCTTGGTTTTTTCTTTACTTAAACTGAAATGTCTTATTTCTCACATATACAGTTATAAGTTATAAACTCAAGTTTGTTTCTTTAATGCAAGGAATAAAATTCTCACAATACATTCACATAAAAATGAAAATGCCAAGCAAACAGCTTTTTTTTTTTTGAGAACAAACTATTGTTAAGAAAACAAACAAACAAACCACCTTTTTTTTTTTTTTTTCCTCTCTGGTGATACTAGTTTCTGAATAAATACAAAGTTTTCCGATAACCTGTCACGGTTTGCTTGTTCAGCTTCATTCCATAAGCCTGAGGAAAATGCTTTAAAAGAAGTTACCTACGTAAAAAGATGTAAAACACTACGTCTAGCTGAAAGAAAAACCCCAAGTAGCGAAGTAACAGATTAGTTCTAACCCACAGGGTGTTTCATTATATTAAATAAAACGGACTCACAAACATTATTTTTTAAGTGGACTTAATCCTAAAACTGCTTCTTAACAAAGACTGAAGTGTGCTTGAAAGTGTTTCCTCTGAAGTCCTTCCTTTCCACTGTCTCTTGTCATTAAACACAAAACCTAGAGGACATTACTAACATGTAATACTAACATGTTAGTAATATTCAGTAACACAAGGATTGTTTATTCCAATACTTAAAATTGTGGTGCAGATACCTGATTTAATTCTAAACACTGGGAGTTACTTTTCTTGGAGTAATGTTGCATTTAAGACTCAAATTCAAAGATTGTACAGATTTTTGTTAATAACACGATACAGAAGTATTCTATAACCCTAGACTAGTGGGAATTTTACATCAGCAGTAGTTTGCTCATGGCTTAAGTTTCCAATGGACACTTGCAGCAGGGCTTTATCCTAGCATTCCACATACCTACTTCTTGTTACTTAAATAATTCCCAAGTTATTTTTAGACAGTTCAAGGACAAAAGGAAAAATCAACACACCTAGTACCATTTGCACATCTAAGGCTAACACATCTGATCCATTTAACTAAATAATTATATATATACATATAAGTATGTATATAAGTAAGAGTGCGACCTTACCAGGCTCTATTCTTAAGCAGCCTCCACTGATTTCAGAAACCTTTGACTTCAAATGTCCTGGCTGAAGTGCAATATTGTGGCTTTCTTCCTGCCAATTGACACGAAGTAGTACCTTGTGTCAATATTCAGCTTATGCCTTGGTTCTCCCTATGGACGGCTATCATAAAGTCCTTGTTTAGGCATTATTCCTGATAACTTACCTGAGGAAGCGACTCTTGCTCAGAACTGAAAGGAGCTTGTTAACTTTCAATTTTTGGTTTTCTGGTTTTATCTTCTGGTGATCTGTTCCTATGATTTTAACCCCTAGATGAGAAGGCTTTTAATAATTTTTCTCTTTATAGAATTACTTTAAAAGCAAGTCACCTATTATTTCTGAATAACCAGACTGAGTCCTTGATTTGCTTCTCATTAAGATACCAACTTCATCTCCCCCACAAATCCTGCAGATTTCTGTACCCTTCTATGTCATCAGCATTCATAAACGGTAGGAGCTTAATGAATACATAAGAATGCATTTTGTAATGGTACAGAGACGTTGTAAACAAAATTATCTTGTGGAGGCAAGCTTGTTGAGCTCTCGCTTTATCCTACAGCATCAAATATTACCCGAGTTGCTTATCCTCTCTCAAGCCTCAGCAATTCTCAGAATTAGTGACTATCACCACTCTGTAAAAATTACCTTCATTACTTACTACTGCTATCTATTGTTCTATACCTAACTATGCTTAACACACTGTACGAATGCCTCTAAGCTATTTTGTGACCCAAAGTGCTGTATCTTACTAATTTCGTGTTGTCCTTATTTACCTCTATGATAACTGTTGGCCACTTTGCTCAGGAGTGATTTTAGTATGTCTTTCACCATCAAGAATTAATCAAGCAGAAGCAAATGCAGTATTGCTTTCTCCAGAGGTCTTCTAGAAACACCTCTACAGAAACACTAGTACCTTTGGGGATTTAGTGTGTGTACTCTAATACATTTTTGAAGCACTTACTGTTTTAAGCAGAACTTTGAAAGGAAAATGAAGATGTTTTTCAAAGAAAATATGTTTTCCTGAACGTTACATCATTATCGAAACCTAGACCTTTAAGAACCCTTACAAAGAAATCTGCTCTGGGATTTAAAGTGGTCCCTCTAGCTCAAGAAGGGCTTTAGAATTCTTTTCTATTTTGGATTTGCTGTGGTTAACAAAATTAAATTCAGAACCTACTGATGTAATCTAAATTTCAGCTATTCTGTGTTATGTCATGTGATCTACTCTCATCCAGCAAAGCCTAATTCGGCCAAAACCAAATATGCCTTGTCTGTGTCTTCCACTGAACTCAAAAGAACATTAGAAAAAAAACAAAATAAAAGACATGGACAAGATGAAACTGAGTTGGTACTGGGCCCTTTTAAAAAGACTGTGAAAAACTCTTTGCCTGTTAAAAAATCTGAAGTATCTATTAAGAAGTAAAGCAGTCTTTTTCTTGTAAAAATATGTGGTGGAAAATTGTAGTATAAAGTAAAAATCTTCAGGATAGAATGATTTTTTCATTTTGTTTTTCTAAAGAATTAGCATAATGAGATCAATCCTCAGAGCTGGCACTCAAGAGTCACCATGACATATTCTTTTAAAGAACAATGCAGCTGTTTAAATATACATTCTTCAGACCAAATTTATCCTTGTTGACTTCTGGTCAGTTTTAACAGGCTGTTTTTAAGTTTTAGAGATCAACAGAAGATTACATTAGTTAATAGTTTTCTAGCAGAAAACATACCTATAAATCAGTATTATTTTGGTACGTCTACAAGGGATCTCTGTGTACAGCTTTAACTGGACGTGCACTTTCTGTGCACCTGCAGTCTTAATTCCTTGGTGTCACGCTGTGGTTTACTGTATCATGTGCCTTGCACACATGATACAGAATCCCCTTGTGGGATTCTTCAATCAGCTAAGCAAAGAAACGGTCTTGACTGTAAAATTAACAGTCTTGCTTATGTATTTTTAACTTTAGTGGCCTATTTTAGGCAAAGCAGAAGACACCTTTAGTGCCATTCATATCATTTGATTTCAGTTTATCTTTCACATGGTAAGACACCAGCTTTGTAAAATGCTCCAGAATGTCTGCAGTAGATTCTGTAAAGAAAAATATGACCGACTCTTTGAGGTAAATCTCTTCAGCACAGCTGGGGACCAAGGCAGTAGGAAACAAAAGGCAGAGAAGGGCAAGAACATTATCTGCCCCATAAAAATATTACAAATCAATGTATGACATACCCAAGCTTTCATGGAGTTACTAGGCAAGGGTCATAAAAAGAGTGCGTTGCACAACTGGAGAAGAGCTTTCAAGCCCAGGAGACCTGAAGTTCAGCTACCTGTCTGCAGAATCACAGAAAGTAGCCATAGTCAGACTTTGCTTATGCTACAGCATAGCACAATCAAAGTCTGAGAAGTAAAAAATTTGGGAACATGATGTTGGTCCTTAAGATCTTAACATCTTTGTCGCTGACACGGACAGTGGGATTGAGTGCGCCCTCAGCAAGTTTGCCGATGACACCAAGCTGTGTGGTTCGGTTGATACCCTGGAGGGAAGGAATGCCATCCAGAGGGACCTCGACACGCTTGTGAGGTGGGCTGGTGCCAACCTCATGAAGTTTAACCATGCCAAGTGCAAGGTCCTACACCTGGGTCGGAGCAATCCCAGGCACAGCTACAGGTTGGGCAGAGAAGAGATTCAGAGCAGCCCTGCAGAGAAGGACTTGGGGGTGTTGGTTGATGAGAAAATGAACATGAGCCAGCTTCAGTGTGTGCTTACAGCCCAGAAAACAACCATATCCTGGGCTGCATCAAAAGGAGCGTGACCAGCAGGTCGAAGGAGGTGATCCTGCCCCTCTACTCTGCTCCTGTGAGACCTCACTTGGAGTATTGTGTGCAGTTCTGGTGTCCTCAACATAAAAAGGACATGGAACTGTTGGAACGAGTCCAGAGGAGGCCACGAGCATGATCAGGGGACTGGAGCACCTCCTGTATGAAGACAGGCTGAGAAAGTTGGGGCTGTTCAGCCTGGAGAAGAGAAGGCTGCGTGGAGACCTCATAGCAGCCTTCCAGTATCTGAAGGGGGCCTATAGGGATGCTGGGGAGGGACTCTTCATTAGGGACTGTAGTGACAGGACAAGGGGTAATGGGTTAAAACTGAAACAGGGGAAGTTTAGATTGGATATAAGAAGGAAATTCTTTCCTGTTAGGGTGGTGAGGCACTGGAATGGGTTGCCCACGGAGGCTGTGAATGCTCCATCCCTGGAAGTGTTCAAGACCAGGTTGGACGAGGCCTTGGGTGACATGGTTTAGTGTGAGGTGTCCCAGCCCATGGCAGGCGGGTTGGAACTAGATGATCTTAAGGTCCTTTCCAACCCTAACTATTCTATGATTCTAAGATGTGGCTACTGGTCTTCACCCAGCCAGAAAAAAAAAAAGCTTTACGGTCTGGTGAAAAAAAATTATAATGGGGATGTGGAAGAAACAAAGTCCTATGGATCCAGTGAAAATTATCTCCTATTTAAAGAATCTAGTCCATACACTCTAGACCGTAACTACCTGGCTCTGGATGCATAGTACATATAAAGTTGTGATTTCTCATATAAAAAAACTTCAAATTTTAAGTATGTGTCAAGCACCATCCATTATTAGGGGTCAGAATGAAGGAAGCAGTTCCCCATCTAGCAGGTTCACAGTCCTCAGCTCAGACACTGTCTGTACAAGGAGTGTACGTTATGCTCTTCCCAATGTTAGGGCTGTAATTCTACAACATGCTGATGTACACCAATACAGCTATCTCAGGAAGCTTCTCTAACGAAACTTACTGTTCTTCCCATACTGCAATTTTCTACTTTAGTCAGTTGATAGAACTGCTCACGGGTCTGTGAGGCAATCATGGAAAGGGTTTGCAATAAAACATAAGCTACAATTTTTCTTGAAGCCTGAGTCATCTCAGTGATTCAGCTTATACCACCACTAAATGAACAGCTGTTATCACTATGACAGAGTGATAGTGAATTGGAGGATGGGGGTAGGCTGCAATTTCTTTAGCTTTGCAATTACAAGCAATGCATGATGGAAACCCTCTTCAAGGTTAATATTCTTTCTTAACCAGACCAAAATATCAGACCAAACCTCAACAAAGAAAGGGGGGGGTGCCTTAAAGTCACTTTCTAAAATTCATTATGCTATCATACGGTATCTTAAATCTCCAGTACTGGGCAATGACATTGCATCAACTCAACTCCATCTCTTATGCAAGATGTGAATACCCACAAGAAACTAGGTTTCAGCTGAAAGAGGACAATCTTTTCACTTGAGACTGGTGCCTGCTCTCCAGAGTAATTCTTTCCAACATTATTCCTAGTTGCTGGCATTAAATGGCAACTCAGTTCAGGGTGCTGCTGCTCAAGAACAGGAAAAGGGAGGAGAAAAGCTGCTTTCCTCCTTCTAGAGCATTCCCGAGTTCTGGTCTCAACTTGATACTTAATTTTTACTGGAGTCAGGAAACAGCAATCAGGTGTTCACCTTTCCTTTGTTTCCAGGATCTGCTCAACAGTGACAGTAAATGGTCTGTTTTGTTGCACACTGGCCTGCCATTTTCTATATTTCCCAACATCTTTTCCTAGTTTCTTCTGTGTTCCTCCCAAAGGTTCACAACAGTGTCTTGTCCTACTTTCTTAACACTCCAGGATTTTAATGCATCTCTAGGCCCTATCACTGCCTTACCTCATTTCTGTCAACTTTACATAGGAATCTACCCCTTCTTGAAATGTACAAAACTCATCACAGTTCATTTTCTACAACACAGCAGCAAAACAGCCTTCTATCTCTAAACTAGTTAAATTTTCCTTCTTACACCACTCCCTGCATGCCATAAGATGTAACTGCAGAAATTAAGTCAGACACAGCTAATTCAGTGCACTCATTCTTTACATCTCGTTACAGGACCTCTCATGGCCTCCATCAAGAATATGCAGGATTAGATTAGGATTGGGTTGGACCTTAAAAAGTCCAAGGACACTCAGGTAATCTCCCAGTCCTCACCAATACCATTACTACTGAGTTCTAGGTAAGTATCAACTTCTGTATCTCAACTCAGCCTGCCTGAACTGTTCCTTTTGTGTAGCTATTAAATATTAATTGAACCAGACAGCAAAGTACAAAATATAATTCAATAGCAAAAGCATTCATCTGCAGTGCTGGACAGGCAGGATCCCCACTACAGTTAATACTGTATTATTTATGAAGAGTGGAACTACTCACAAAAAGAAATTAAACTACTTCATTTTTCATAAATATTAAATATTAACACCAGTTAACTACTTGTGACATGAGGTGAAACAATTCAGACTTTCAAACTGGAACAAAAAAGGTTTTTATTTTATTCCAGTGGGTAAGATAAATAAACCAGGGCAGAGATTGTTATAGTTAAAGGCCCTACTCAAGTTGAAAGAAAGCAAGGACCTGGAGCTGATTCTCAAAAACTGCCTGAGAATGAATGCTCTAGCCTCTCAACTACTTTAACTCAAATTATAATGAGAAACATCTTCCTTCCAAATAATATTTAAAAAACCAAACCAAACCCTTTTTTATTATTCCCATAGAACTTTATGTCTCAACAAATAAAACTTTCCATAAAACACCAACAGTTCTTCATAGATGTCATTAATTTATATCTTCCATTGTGCATCAGAAGGTTGGAAAAGGGGACTGAAATTATACTGAAAAGATCTAGACGACACTGGGGAAAAGATAAAGAAACATGCATTTCATTCTGTAGATAAAACAGCTTAAAGGAATTACAGAATCATTCAAAGAACTTACCATTCAATTTTTTAATGAAAAACAAGTGTATCTGAGCTCAAAATCTGTTTGCAGTAACAGATATAAAGATACACTATTCAAAGGCTGCAGTATCCCTTCATGCTCTATGATAGAGTCAGGTGTTGCTCTGGTTCAAGGAGTGTGTCTTTCTAAAGACCTCACTCTCATAAAACTTACCCTGTTTTAAACCATAAAGGTTCACCCTTCATTTACACTGCTGTTGTGAAATCAGGTTTCTTGTGTCTGAAACATAAATCAAGAGTCTGTCTTCCTGTCAGTATCAGTGCCATCCAGATTATCAAGATAGTTCTGAGTCAACTAGCTTAAGCATTTGCATTAGTATCACTGCATTAATGTAACCCTCCACAGGGGCTAATACATTCTGCTTTTTAGCATTGTGTAATGTAGACAATTCCCCTTCCAGTTTTAGTTAATGAAATACTCTTTTCCACATTTTCTCCCCAAAACTGTTGTGTAACACCACTGTGTGCTGTAAATAGCTTCACGCTTCCATCTGCTGCCTGAAGTGTCTTCTCTAAACTGCTTTGGTTTGTAAAGCGTTTGCTTTGTAGCATTTATTAGCCTAACCACAACGTATCATCTCTTCCAGACTGCAGCTGCCAATAAACACCAGGCAATGGTACGTAAATGCTATACTGTTAATACAAAAACATTCTTACTCATTAAAAAGAGTACATGAAAAAAATCATTTTCATGAAGACATTTCACAACAGATTGGACATCATTCATTTAGAGAGTATTCCCCTTTATCAAGGGGCTGAACAGCAGGGCCAGATTAATATCTTTTTATGGTTTTACGGCAATGATGAATAAACAGTAAGAAATCCAGGAGCCCCCTGAGTTCAAAGGTAGGCAGCATTATTAACCATCTGATCTGAGCGCTCTGGGAGAAAACAAACTTTTAAAGCCTTTGCAAATATGATATGGATAACAATCATTCTTCACTTACATTGGATTTGTGACTATATTGATAAAAACATATTAAAATGATAAATTAGGAGTTTATCATGGCTGATTTCTATTACAGATCGTATCAAAACATGATTTTTACCTACAACAGTCACTGCCACAGTTTCCAGGAACGTTCTAATCAGCCAAGATAATCTGAATGATGCCAGGCAATTCTGAAACATGGTTGTACTGAGCTTGCATTGCAAAGTTTTAGTGGCAGGAGGTACTACCGGGATGGCTTCTGTGAGAAGATGCCAGAAGCTTCCCCCATGTCCAACAGAGAAAGCACCAGCCAGCTCTAAGACCTGCTGCTGGCTAAGGCTGAGCCCATCAACTACTGTGGTAATGCTTTTGGGAGAACGTGTTTAAAAAGTCTGGGAAAAGAAACCTGCACAACAGCGACTGCAGCCAGAGAGAGGAGTGGGAATACGCGATAGAAACAGCTCTGCAGTCACCAAGGTCAGAGCAGAAGGAGGGCAGGAGGTGCTCCAGGCACCAGAGCAGGTTCCCCTGCAGCCCATAGTGCAGATCATGGCGAGGCAGGCTGTGCCTCTGCAGCCCATGGAGGACACTACACTGGAGCAGGAAGATGCCCAAAGAGGGCTGTGACCCTGTGGGCAGCTCATGCTGGAGCAGGCTCCTGGCAGTTTCTGTGGTCCCATGGAGAGAGGAGCTCAAGCTCGAGCAGGTTTGTTGCAGGACTTTCGACCCTGCAGGGGACCCACACTGGAGCAGCCTGTTCCTGAAGGATGTACTCCCTAAGGGACCCACGATGGAGCAGCCTGTTCCTGAAGGATGCACCCCATGGAGGGACCCACGCTGGAGCAGTTAATGAAAAACTGCAGCCTGTGGGAACTCACATTGGAGAAGTCCATGGAATAATGTCTCCTGTGGGAGGGACCCCACACTGGAGCAGGCGAAGAGTGTGAGGAGTCCTCCCCTGAGGAGGAGAGAGCAGCAGAGACAATGTGTGATGAGATGGCCACAAGCCCCACTCCCCATCCCCCTGTGCAGACTGGGAGGAGGAGGAAAAGAAATTGAGTGAAGTTGAGCCTGAGAAGCCACAAGGGATAGGGAGAAAGTGGTTTTAGATTTGTTCTTACTTCTCATCCTCTTTTGGTGTTAATAGGCAATATACTAAATTAATTTCCCCAAGCTGAGTTGGTTTTTGTCTGTGATGACAATTGCTGAGTGATCTCTCCCCATACTTATCTTGACCCGTGACCCTTTCATTGTATTTTCTCTCTTCTGCACATTTTAGGAGAGGAGTGACAGAGAAGCTTGGTGGGCAGTGGGCATGGGGCAGACAGGGTCAACCCACCACATCACTGATAGCACAGTGACTCACAGTCATGTTCCAACACAACATGCTGATTACATACCATTATTACTATATAGGTTCTATAATGACTACAGTTTCTAGCTTCGGATTACTTTGCTATGTCCTGTAGAAATACAAAAGATATAGTTCCTGTTTCAAAGAATGTGAAACCTAACAATTTTATGCATAAGAGTGTCTCAATAAATCATAGACTAGAAGAGGTCTCAGGAGGCCATCTAGATCATCTAAGTGCCCTAAGGTGGCATTAACAATGCCAATTTTATTCTTCAGATTTGCTTAATCTGCTCTTAAAAAATTCTGATTAGGGGACTTTCACAATCTCCTTAGGCAATGTAGGCTACTGCTTTATCTTTATTATTAAAATATTCTTAATATCTGATCTGTATCTTCTGTGCTGCAACTTAATCAAAACACTTATTTTGCAGTCTAACAGCAACAGAACAACAGACAGCTTGTCTCTCTGCAAAGCTGAGAAACACTGGCTTGAGCACTTCAAATAGGTCATCCTTGTCTGACTTAGATTTATCAATCCTGGTTCATTTTCTCATATGCCAGATTCTCCAGACCTCTAAATGTTCTTGTTACTCTTCTGCAGACTCTGCCTATCTTTCATGAAGTGTCATGACTCAGAATGACAAAGTATTTTATTTGAGGCCTTGAATATACTGAAAAGAATAAAAGAATCACTTTGCACACCTCAGAACAGACTGATATTTATAAACCCTGGCTTGCTATTTACTTTTTGCACAGCAGGATGACGTTACTGCATCCTGTTCCTCTTGTGTACCATTATACCATTATATACGCAATACCTTTTTGAATCTTCATCACCTCTTTTCTGTATTTTGCAGTGGAGTATCTGTGTTTAAGAGCAGCAACTTGCTCTTGTTTTCACTGAGTAACTTTTTTTTATCATACAATCACACAACGGTTTGGGTTGGAAGGGACCTTAAAGGTGTTCTAGTTCTAACCCCTGCCATGGGCAGGGACAGCTTCCACTAGACCAGGTTGCTCCAAGCCCTGTCCAACCTGGCCTTGAACACTGCCAGGGATGGGGCAGCCACAGCTTCCCTGGGTACCCTGTCCCAGTTTCTCACCACCCTCACATGGAAGAATTTCTTCCTGATATCCAAAAAGTTGTTTAGTACCTTTTAACAGGAGTACAGTAACCTAACAACTGCTTTCTCTTCTCCATGAAACTGGAAGTCCCTCTCCTTTCACTGTTGTCTAGTAAATACATATGGTATAATCTTAACCACATCACTGATGAAACACTGATTAGTTGGCACACCACACAGTTAGTCTTGTGCAGCCGGTTTCAATTTGTTCTTTTGCTCTGACTGCAACCCACTGATAACCACTGCGCATCCAGTACAGCACTTTCATCTGGACTACATCTAGCTAATCTGTGAAAATTTCATGAAACTGTACTGAAATAACCACAGTGAGGATGTATGAAACCACTGCTGCTCTTCTGTCCTTGAAACATGTTTACCTTCTTCACAAAGAAATTGGATTGCTTTGAGAAGATTGTTTCTTTTCGGTGGGAACATACACTGCTGTTACTTGTCTCCATGTTCTCTCCAAGGAGTACTCACTTCAGTGACTTCCAGCAGTTTATAACCGAGATCTACACACAGAGGGTATCTCAATTTTAACTGCCTAAGATGGATGATTAAGTAATATTTTCACAATTGATCATAAAGGCTACTCTTTGCTCTCCTGCCCCTAAATCACATTTGTTGAATTTAAATTATCTGTCATAAATGTATTCCTTCTTGTGACTAGGCAGATCTAACAGTTAAAAGTCTTCACGCAACAGAAGCGCACAGGTACCAAAATGTGAACAGACTACAGAAACTGACTTGGTATCCTGTTGTCTGGAAAAAAGGTTTTGTCTCCCTTTCCCCTTGTCCTCTTTCAGATTCTGGGAGGGCCAGGACAGGGCTGGCAGGGGAGGCCATGCCTTGGTCAATCCACAAGAACAGCAAGAGCAGACTATCCTGCCCCTGCTCAGCATGGGGCTGCATTTGGTCACAGCTGCCATTTTGTTAATGGTATAAACTCTGTGATCTCAGTGCATCTCACTACATGTGGCAGCTGAACCCCTGAATTCCTGGTCACCCAGAAGCTCTGCAATGTCCCTCATACATTTTTGATGCATATGACACATAGCCATGTAAATATCTCTACAAATTTATAGCGAAAGGAGTGTATAAATACATGTAAATGCATGCATACATTTCTTTTTAGATATATATTAGTTTATATCTGAAAAAGTTTTCTTAATAAACATTGTTTATTAAGAGGTATTGAAATAAGCAAAGTTTAAATAAGAATAGAAAAAAATTAAATAAGAAGAAAATACAATTATGGGACCAGTAAGTAACTGGACTGATGAAAACCCAACCAGATCACCATGTAGTATTACTTGAGCAGCCTCTGGACTCTGTGCTGTGCTACAGGATATGGGCAACATCACCTATTAAAATAGAAAACCAGAACAAAAGCTCAACTTTACAGGAATGTGTGTTGGGGCACTAAGGAAAGTTCCCAATGGGCCTTCCCCAAAAGACCACATCTATTGGGTAACTGATAGTCGGGTTGCAATTTCTGGAACCAAATTGTGCAGCATGACAAGGGAAGGGGACTGCAGTTACCAAAAGGCCTCTCTAACACAAATGGCTCTCCCAAACCTGATGCAGCGGTCTCCTGTTAGGACAGAAGATGAACTGATGAAGGCAACTTCCAGGTCACCTACACCGTACACAGCAGCCTGTGCCATACAACCAGAATGAAGCTGTCTCCTAACATAACATCTAGCTCGCTGAAAGTAAATGCCAATAAATAATTCATCAAACTCACTCTTTTCTGCAAAAATTTTGCAGCAGAGATCCAGCATGATTGTTCAGACCTACACAGTGTTTTCCGTTCAAGTCCATGGAGGGAAATTATGTTATAGCTGGAAGTAATGGCATCTCAACGAACAAGCTCTTCTTGATCCTTATCTGCACTGGGACCACTTCAAATGAATCCAGTTTGTGTTTGGTACATTATTCTGAGCAGCCATAAACAAAGATCAGATTTATTAAAACCTGTCTTGCTTTTTAGTGGTAGAATGGGCCATCTTCTTCTGGATCTCGTTTCTTTTCAATGGTTCAGTAGGGTTTGTTACTCTTTTTCTTGCGGCAGCAGCCTGACACTACCCATCCTTTTCCTTTTAAGGGTTTGAGGACGGCTGTCCCTTTAGGGCTGTGATGTGTCTCTCAACAACCCTGAGACCTCCTGCTTTGACAGTGTTTACAACTTGGCCACAACAGCCTGGGAGACACATCTGAACACATCTGTGGACATGTTTGCAGCCATCCTTTTAATGTGTGTGTTATCCAAACCCCTTTAGAAAAATTATACAGCTTTTGAAAAGAGGCTGTAGAATATAACCTCTGCTCCACCTGGCGTCCTTCATAATTCATGTACAAAAAGGGGTCCTTTAATTTTTTTCACTACTCCTTTCACTACTTATTATTTACTACATTATGATATGCTTTCTTAGAATATCAGAACCTTCCAGGGCAGCAGATGCGACTTCACAACCTCTTCTCCACTGTGAAATAAGATGTGCTTGTTTTAATTTGCATTTACTTCAGTGTTACCTGCATCAATATGAGATTGGCATATAATGCAGCATTCAACAGCATATAATGCAGCTTGTACTGTGTCACAGTTATCTCAGTGCTCTTACCATTTGCTGGAAACAGCAGGATAATGGAACAATAAATCTTCAACCAGCTGGTACTCAACACAGCTTTATGTAGAGGGAGATGTAGATAACCTTCCAAGCATGTCAGATGAAAAGCGAAACTGTCACTGGCAACCCAAAGAGAAGCTTCCAAAAACACTGCTAGCTTCCCAGCTGTACAGAAAGTACAAGAGTTTTCATCTTTGTTTTTCTAATTACAGGATTGAAGACCAGGCCTATGGCTAGTCAGCAGTTAAAGTTCTGTTGTTGGAACTAGTACGTGTTTATATATTCCAGCAATATGCATATGGATGGATAATAGAATAGCCACAAAGAATAATGCCATGTTTTACCCAGCAGCACTATTAATATTATTGCAGCTGTTGGCATTGTATTTCTGCAAACCACACCTCCCACTGGCCTGACAGCTCCCAGGGGCTTTCAATAGCTGCTTAGTAAAGTTCAAATTGGTGTTTTGTGGGCAAATTTTGGTTCAGGCATTCTTGTGGAGCCTTTACTTGATGTAAAAAGTACAGGTCACCATCATTCTTTTTCTCCCATGCTGGCTCCAAATGCCAGATGATGGACTTGAGAGGCTTTTATCCAGCTGTCAAACTTAGAGGGCCAGGAAGTCCACTTTACAAACAGATGTTTCTTCCTTGCTTGCCTTTTTACTGCTAGAAACTTTTCAGGTTTGCAGATTTGCGTTAATAGTGTTCACTTCTTTAAAGCTCACCGGAATAAACTGTGCCCTTGATAGCTTGGTGACTGTAGTCTGCTAAGCACTTCATGGGTATTTGACCCATTCTCATAGTTTAAACTACTGTGAACATCTGCTCATAACAATTGTCAAATCTTTCTTTTGTTCTAAACATCCTCAAATGGCCTTCCTTTCTGAATGGAGGCATGTTTACTTTAATTTTGCACCAATTCCCATACAGGGAACCATACAGGTTTTCCAAATCTTTGCAGAACTTTCACATCCACATGTCCAGCTCTGACAGTACTGTGTAAGCTGCAGTTGTATCTCTTTATTATAAACTCTAGTAACACATCGATGTAGCAAATAGTAACTGCATGCTGCGAAAGAACCCCACATCTTGGTTTCTACCACGCTGTTAAAGCAATCTTGCGACAGAGCCCTGTGCTTCATTATTAGTATCAAAGTAGTGAAAATTGCTCTACTTTAACAGCTTGTCTGAAAGCTGGTTTAAAAACATTGATTCCCTGTTTGGTCTGTAAATACCAAGGTAGCAAAAATGGTTTCGAAAGCTCCAGCTATTCCAAAACCCATTCTGTCTTTTCGACACACAGTCCAGGCACATTTGGATAATGGCGCTCATCACCATTAAGAGAAGCTTAACACTGCTAATGCGTTTAGAACACGCTATAGACACCTGTTACTTCTAAAGTGCCTTCTCACTGCCTGATGTGTGTTATATCTTGGTTTACAAGCCACAAGGCCACTTGATTTCTGTTCGGATCAACAGGACTCCTGGCTGTTTCAGAAAGAGACTCATTTTGCCAAAGCTTCCCACTTCCCCAAAAGCACAGTAAGTATCTCTTAATAGGTGCTGCAAGCTAGTAACATGCTGCTACCACATGCACATAGGAAAACAAACATCAGACAATCAATTTAAGTAATGCTCAATGAAACTTTATTTATCGATTATTTGAATTATGGTGACCTGTCCCCCTCATTGTCACTGTTTCTTTTCTTTCAAAACTGTTGTTCCTCTTTTAAGTGTTGCTCTTTTCCTTTTTTTGAATCCTGTGGTCCTAAGCAGGAACAAAACCAGCTCTCAGCATAATTCTGTCTCCTATGTAATCAGCCAGGATTATGTTTTCAAAAAGGTGCTATGAAATCCACATTGACATAAGGATAAGTCAACTCATGCAGTACAGTCCCTGTTACGGTATTACAAGTAGCTATTAGCACACTGAGATGTAGGCAAAAGTTGCCTACCACTCCCCGCAACAAACTTTCATTTCCGAAATCCCAGACCAACTGACTTCTTTCTTTTGCTCCTGTCTTTTTTAGGAAAACCCTTTGGAGTGTAGGTGCCCCTACACACATATACTTGTGAAGTCGTCTTTGTTTTGGCTTTCGACTTTAGTGCTCAATGTTACCTTTAGTTTCTAACCCAGGATGAAGATGAAGGGCTGCCCCAATGTACAGTGATCTACTTGGTTTGAAGGTAGGTGAAAGGGGCCTCTTGGTATGACTCATAGGTCTGTCCTTTGGATGAGCTGGGTCTGGGTCTTGGTCAACTTCAAGCCTTAGCCCTTTGCCAAGGGCATATTCAAATTTTTCCATGGTTCCCACTTGTTCTGACACACTCCCACACCCTTCAATTGTACTTCCCTTTTATTTAATTTTCTTTCTATTTACATCAAATTTTGACTTAATTTCGTTATCTCTTATTAAGCATTTTTATAAACACACTCCATATAGTCATGTTTTTATGAAGAAGTGTAACTATATATAAAGATATGTTTATGCATTTTTCCAACTCTCACATGTATCTTTATAAATGCATACCCATATATGTATGCATAGTGTGTATACACACGTATATACAAGGGGCTTTGTCATACTTCTGGTGTACAGAAAAAGGCAGTGTTTCAGCTGTCAGAAATCACAGGGTGTTTTGAGATCACACAGGGTATGGCCATGACCGTGACAAAATGATGACTCTTACGGATAAAGGAGGACATCCTGGGCCTGAGGGAGTGGATACACTTCTGGCCTAAGTGGGTCATATGGCTGGAAAAGAAGGAAGGGCTTCTGGGGACAACGGCCTTCGGACTTTTGAGGGGTAGGTCTTCAGCAGAAGTGAGGGAATGGGGCCTGCATCATCTTGCCTCAAAGTTCTTTAACTGTTACTAATGACATTTCCCTTGGTTGTAGCCGTTGTTCACCCTCTCCTCATCTTTCTGAATCACAAGAGAAATTCAAGTTGCTACCACTCAAACAAGGAATAAAGAAAGATATTTGATACCTTTCTCCAATCTATAAATAATAGAAAGCAGTATATAATAATCATCAGAGAGAGGATTTACATGTGAACAGTATTTTAACATACATTAGTAATTATTGCAGGCAGATTGGGTTAACTTGGCATTATTTAGGCTAAGCAGATACATGATGGTATAAGACACATGAGGTTGGGCTTTTCCTGGAGCGAAGTATATCTTGAATGCCAAATAGCCAACAAACTAGTTTTTATCTTCCTTGTATTCAAACAAAACAGCATGAGCATAATCGATTACATTACATGGACAAAGCATTTTATCTTTTTACATAAAACAAAGGTGCCACACAAGAAGCCTGCCTTCAGATTCCCAGACTTTTGTCATTAAATCTGGTAGTTTAGTAGTTTAGTTAAACCTGGTAGTTATTGCATTTTAATAGGCAATTTCTCTATGTTATTAAAACTAATCTTTACTCTTAACTTGAAGTATCTTTAATTTTTTATATTTTTAGACTTTTTTGCTGTTTTCGTTCTGTATTTACACAATCATGGTCTACTTTCCTTTCCTATCACTATAGCACATGACTTTGCCTACCATAACTGAAGTGAATTGTTCTTTATTTTCTCTTTGCATTATGATCAAGTAAAATTAATCTTCTAAAGGAAAAGCCTACTCCCTTTGGATTTGCTTCCTTGAACTCTGATGACTTCCCAGTTAATGTTTAGGGGTGAAGAGCAGCAACAGCAGCAATCAAATTTCTGGATCAAGCTGTGAGCAGATGTAGATTTGGCTATGAGTCATCTTTGCTTTTCCAAAGGCTGTTTCTTGTTTCCTCCAAGGAAGAAGTGTCACATCATATGTAAGCATTTAAAACGTGCTATTTATCAAACAGATTATTCTGTCCCAAGCTATAAAACTTCAATTTTTGTATCATGATTGCTCCTGATTGTTCTTGTTCCAGTTAGAGGCCTAAAAGTTTCCAGAAATTATCAGTGCCAAATTTATTGACTTCTTTTAATGAACCAGTACATACTTCCTCACAGGGAAAGTTGTGTATCACATGTTCACTGAAGAGGAAGTGTGACAATTTGAAAGTACTATTAATGTGGCATGACTTCACCCAGAGGCAACAATGAATGTGCTCAGAGGTTTGTCACGCTAAAAATCTCTGGTTACCTCAGGTTGTCAGGGGGTTGAAAATCAGATCAGAAAGTTCCTCAAGACAAGGAGAACAAATATCAGACATAATGAATGTGCTAAGTGAAATATTCTCAGAGACCATTAACTGTAAAGCTAGAGAGATCATAATGATAATATAACCTATATACACAGGTGAGACGACTCACCTAAGTGCAATCCTGAACAGCACAGATATTTCAAAAAACTGTATTTTTAATATTTATCTTAAATGTAATTCTTCCACATTTTTAATTCAGCAACCTAGAGTGGGGCAGAAAAACACAAAAATAAAGCAGTGTCCTTGGTTCTTCAAAAGACAAAAAAATACCCCAAAATTACATTATCTAGTGGTCTCTTAGAAATTTAAAATAATCCCTTACCTCCTTTTTGGTGCATTATGTCAGCCCACCCTAAAAGGAGTCTAACTGGACTCCTCTGCTTTGTTGGTCATATGCTACTGCAAGGCTTGGGGGGTATACGTAGTAAGTCATCAGTTAGATCCACAGGTGTACTTGGCATTACATGCTGCAGGCAGGGAATAATGATTCCTGTGTTATGGGGTAGTCTGGGTTCAAGCTGCCCCACTGAAGGTGTTGCAGAGTGCATCCAGTGGCATGAGACCACCTCATTGGCACCTCATGCATTCTTCACAGTTACTGTATGTGGACACGTGAGTGCACGTGCTCAAAAAGCTTCTGAGTACTATTCTGAAATGTTCACATCACAAATACTTCTGGAATACTCTGCCCTTGCAATGCCCATGATGTAAACAAAAAACCTGGACTATGGAAATGGATACACACTTTGAGGTTTACATTTGTTTGTATCTTTGCAATGATTATTTTTAAAACATTCTTTTCTTATCTGCCAGTTTCATAATTTTCAGTGAATTATGGAAAAATATGAATAAAGCAGTTCACAAAAATGAATCTGCAGAGGATTTCCAAATGTTAAACTATGCAGATCTCACCTTGAACTCTTCCACAGCAGTGAGCTGTGTTTATGAATGCTACAATTTGAGACACGATTGTTTTGTTTCTCAGCTTGTCTCTCTTCTCTCCCTTTTCTAATCACAGTTAATGGATACCTAAGAAATGCTCTTACAATAAGTAGTTTGAGTTGAATGCTTGAATATGATGGAAAAAAGGGTAGATTTTGGAGTTCAGTCAATAATCAGGAACTGTAACAGTTTACAATTCCTAAAGTAAGTAGGGTGCTATATCCCAAGTAAGACGAGGTGATTAGAGCATTTTGGTATTTATCAATATTCACATTTGAAAAGCATGAGAAAGATTTCTGATGGTGGATGCAACAGCTTCAAGTCTCATAAAGTACGTGTACTTGCGTGATGAGAAGGCATTCATAGAATCATAGAATAGTTAGGTCTGGAAAGGACCTTAAGATCACCTAGTTCCAACCCCCCCACCATGGGCAGGGACCCCTTGCACTAAACCATGACACCAAAGCTCTATCCAAAAGCTCTGGAGAATGCAGGCCCACAAGATTCTCAGAATAAAAGTTTGTACTACTCCGGACCATACCAAACTTGGTGGTAAACCTTAGAAAAGGAAAAGCAGAGATTTAATTTACACAAAAGGAAATTTCTGGTTAAAACTTTTATCTATACATACAAGCTAAAGTGAGCTGATACTTTTATATAAGATGTATCAATTTAAATACAGTGTTTCAGAAGAAAAAGAAAACCCAAACAGTATCCTCAAACACTGAAATGAGTCATCACAGATTTCTATGAAGGAATTTTATCATTTTTGATATGACAGTTTTATAATTTATTTTCTTCTAATTTCTAAAAAAAAAAAAAAAAGACTTGAAATGGTTTTCCTTCAGATTAGCTAGTATTAGCTGAATGCTTTGTTCAGCCTGAAGGTTTGTCTTCTCAGTTTGCCAAAACACAATTAAGAACACCTTATACTTTCAATTTATTTAGGAACAGTTTTCAGTACTGCTAATGAACTGAAAAAAATCATACATATAAAAGTCTGGTGAGATTATCTGCAAAGGCATTCCTACGAGCAGAATTACCTGTGTCTTTGCTGGAAATATCTACAGAAAAGTCTACTCAATAGGAAAGCCTTTTAGCAGGTAAGTTTTTTACAAGGACTAAAGGTCATACTAAATAGAACCACCAACAACTGGTATGGACCAGACCTGTGAGAATCTTTTCTCTCAGACCGAGGTCATGATCTCTTCAGTAAGGCCAGGCAATAAAAAAAAAGACAGAAAGGAGGAAGGGCAAGGAAGCAGGAAAACTGCCTTCTCTCATTATTTAGCTCACACACGCACACAAAACATCTGTACACTTGATTTCATACTGCTTAATTAAATAGCTCCACAGTGCTAACTTGGGGTAAGGGAAGGACTGCAGAACAGTACAGCTACAGCTGACCAATCAATAAAAGGTATTAAAATAATGAGACGGCTCTTTAAGGGGTTAAAATCAGCCTCAAATTAAGTAAGTTCAACTTTGCTGCTCATGCAGCAGGTATCAGTACAGATTCATGTGACAGACTTCTAAATCAGAGCCAGGCTAAGGGGAAATGGATAGCCATCAGAGATACATGAGAATGGAGACCAAATTAGGGAATGAAGGCATCCCCCCAAAAGTATAGGGAACCAGTTAGGAAAAGGTCAATAAGGAAGTCTTTGAGAGTTAATGTATTAGAGCACTAGTCTAATTAATTAGTACAAACAAGGACTTATGGTACAGTCTGAGCTGCCCTTTGATTTTACCTTGTGAAATCCAACAGCCTCTCTGAAAGGCAGCTGTTCTGAAGGAATAAATGGGAACCAAAAATGGTGCTGAAGCAGAAGCCACAGAAAACTAAGGTTTTTATGGCGGAGCAGATAGATCTTTGGAGGAAGGGCATTGCCTCGCAAGAGTTTGGAACAAAACCCTAACAAAATCCTGCCTGGATGATAAAAAGTGCGTTGATACTTACATACGTATACACAGGTACATAAATATATAAAAAACAAAGTTTGTAAGTTGAAGATTCTGGAAGTACCAGATTATTAGCTTCAAACAAGACAAAACCAAGACAGTAGGAATAAAGCATTTCTACTGTTTTATGAGTCTGTAATTAACCTGTATTTAATTCTGGCAAAGAATACAAGCCTGAGAGACCAGAATCACAGAATCACAGAAGTTTAGACTGATAGCCTGATCCAGCTGAAGGAAGTGGCTGAACTCCCTTTGCTTCGGTACAGTAAGAAAGGTGTAGAAGTCAGACTTCCATAATCTCTAAATGAAGGCCAGAGCTTTCAAAAGCCACCTCTGTGCCTGAGTACCCTGATTCTGATAGCAGAACACTTGCTATGATGTTAATTTAGCTGGAGCCATGAAAACTCAACACATTTAAAAATGATCTTAAGCTGGGCAACAAAAAATAGGATGACAATACAATGCAAATAGCTTAAATACATACAAAACCCTTCTCAAAATGAAGATGAAAATTTTGAGACCTGAACCATCCCTCTGAGTTCATAGCACTGCAAAACATCTCCCTATCAAAGCATTACATCTTTCACAAGAAAATTTAGTGTGACAGATTTCTAGTTCAATTTTAACACCACAAAAAAATGTTGGGATGACCTATCAGGCTTGGCTCCTTATTGCCTTTATACTAACTGCATTTCTCCGGATATTGTTTTTCTTCAAAATCTGCAAGCTCCTTGCCAGATTAGAGTCTATGTTAATCCTTCCATCAAATTTAACTAGTCTGTACTTCATCACAGAAGACTGATGTGCACTCATGCCATAGACTTTCTATAGATATTGCCATGAAAAGGGCATAGAATAAATGGCTGCATGCATTACAGACATTCAAGCATGACTTGTTGCTTAAACATGCTCACAGCCTGGGCAATCCATCTGCCTGCCTTGGGGGAGTACCTAGCTCAGCTCAATACTAGCAAGCCAGATCTCAGAAGAAGAAAAGGATGACAGCTGCGGCATAGCTTTTCTACAGCACAAAGCTTATGCTGGTAATACGGACACAGAATCCATACACTGTCTTGCAGGCTGCTGCGCTCTCTAGAGGGAACTCAGCAAAAGAAACCGTATTCATTCCCAGAGTATTAATGAATTCCCAGGTGACTGCTGGAATAGTGAAAATATAGATGACGATGGTCCAGTGTTTCAATAGAACACAGGGGAAACTGGCTAAAAAGACACTCTCAGGATCAAATCACACCATTTTCTTTACTCCCTGTCAGCTCAGTTACCAGCTTCCTCCCCCCCCCCCCCCCTTCTCTCTGAGATCTCTGTTTCCCTTCAGTCTTCAATTGCCAGTCTATGCCAATATCAAAGAATTCTGAAGCTAATAACACACGAAAAAAAGGGTCAGGTAACTACTGAAGGTACATACAAACGTAGGAGAGGACAACACATGAAGAATAAAATCATAGCTAGGGAACTGTAGATAGTAGAAGGTATGACAGCAGTTACGGGAGCTTATTTCCTCAACCAGCTTATTTTCATTAATGAACGACACAAATAAGGTATACTTAGTAAACATAAACAATATAAAGCAGTAGTATCATGAGATTATTACTACCATGTGCATTTAAAAAGCTTTACAAAAATAAACACAATCCTGAATGTCATTTTAAGAAAACTTATAGGAGTGGCATCTCTGTGTCTGGCTTATTTCAGTATTTTAACAGAGACCACTGACAAGTAAAAATGTTTTGTTTTGTTTTTTTTTTTTCAGAATGTGAGCCATACAATATTTAGCATACTATATTGAAATTATTTTACTTTTTTTAAAAGTTTTTATTTCTGCTAATGAAACTACAGTCTACGCTGTCCTTATGCAATGACACAGAATCCTTCATAGGTAAACACACAGTAGGAACAGGTTTAACTGCAGTACTTACTTTTGCCTGGTAACGAAAAGTATGTTGACCCATGTCAGTTCATGAATGCTTCCTGAACAAGGACTTCAAAATCCAGCATTTGAAAGAGTTCCACATATGTAAAAAGAAAAAAAAAAAAAAAAAGAAAAAAGAAGAAAGAAATTCAGAAAGAAAAGGGGAGAAAAAAGACCCCAAAGTAGAAACATAAACAAAGAAAAAGCCTGTAAGGTTTACAGCTCTGACTGCAAAATATTCAGCCTGGCAGCTCTAGGAGGGATACAACTGTATACTTGTGCATGCTCTCCCCAGTAGAGGAGGAGTCAGTTTTGCAACACTTATGCTCCTTGCTCTAGGCAAAACAGTGATTCTCTTCAGTGCAAGCATGTTTGGAGTGTGACAGCTTTAAAGGTGAGAGGTGTACTGTGGAGTGTAGGAATGCATCAGCAGAAAAATAGTATTTTTAAGTGTCAGCTACATACTCTACAGGTTGTGGTTCCTTTTAAATGCTTATTGCATAGGATTTTCTTTTTTTTTTTTAAAGGAAAAAAATAATACTCCTTCAACATAAACTGCATCCAGAATACTCTGTGCACCAGTAGCCTATCTTTTATATTCTAGGACACCAGAAAAAAAAAATTCTTTTTATAACAGAATGAAAGGTGTTGGTTTTGCATCAAAAAGCTCACTTAAGAAAAAAAAAAAAGAGCATTTTTTTTTTTGTTTTTTTGTTTGTTTTAAATTTATTTCTTTGTTAGCTTTTTCCTGTGATTTGAAAAGAGTATCAGATTATGCAATTGGGCTTTCAATTTTACTGACATACTCAATTATTCACTAGTCATCTGCCTCAACTGAAAACATTTTAACATATTAATCCTTTCACTGAATCACATTTTTATCTTCTCTGTATTCATGCCAGTGAACTGAAAACAAAATGCATGCATGTGTAGTGAAAACTCTCTTGAGCAAGATGATTGAGCAAGAACATTCTTTTTCATAACAAAGCAAGTTTATGTGGTGTGGATGTTAAATTGTTACTGAAGTCTGTCCTATCAAGGTCAGAATTGCTCACATTTTGTGATAAAATGGGCATTCTGCAGACTATTTCAAACAGTCTTGGCAAGACAGGCAAACATTTTCGAGTCAGGAACACATCTTGTGATCTGTACACACAGAGATTATAAATCTTCAGGTGTTTCTTCAGTATGTGCTACACTAAATGCCAGCTGCTGCTGTGAGAACAGATTCTGTCTGCACCACCACCTGTGTTTTTCCCTTCCATGCATCATGTGCGCTGTGATATCTGCCTGACTCCATGTTAAGACAGTTTAGGGAGCTAAACTAGTGGAAGACAATTCCTTTTTTTTCGTTCCTACTGTGAATTTCTGAACAGGCTCACTCTGAGGTCAAATAAATGCTGGCAATAGGGGAACGGGACGCATAACTGGCAGTAAAGGCGGAGTTTATTGTATCATAAACTATGCCCTGTAATTGATCACATGCTCACGGTGTTAGCCAGCTCTGAGCAAATTCCACCAGTGACTCGCTGTGTTGACAGGGATGAAACTGCTCCTGGTAAATAGAGAACGTGTGCTTAAAAAGATGCTATCACCTCAGAAATGACAAAAGGAACAGAAGGTAGAACCCAACACGTATTTCACCAGCCAGAAAAGATGTAACAGGCTGTGGCTGGTTGCTGTATTTCTGCATCTGCTTGCCTCTGCTGAACGCAGGGAGATCAACATGGGGAGGGGAAGAAGGGAGAGACAAGATCCTGCCTAGTGGAGAGATTTTCAAAATGAAGGTGAATCAGGAAGTACTGTCCACATCATCACTATCTTAATTTCTGTAAGAGAAGCATATAATGTTAAGGTCTGCATGCACATTTTTTGCTCTAGCCAAAATAGTCTTTATTTGTCTGGAATCTGTTTAATGGTGAAAAAGAGAATAAAAGCTGAATCACTAACAATTTAGTGGAGGAAAAGATGTGGCATGAAAGTTAAAAACTATTACTGAGATCTTCCAGATGAGTAACTTCAGACATTTATACCTGTGCTATCCAGTTTATCGCTAGCTGACATAATGCAACCTTGGTAACTGTGGCAGCAGGTACTGCAGCGTGAGATAGTTCTTACATGTTTCCCCAGGATTTTGAGTTAGGTTTTTCAGCTTTTAATGAGCACTGAGTGCCTGTGGCTACACTACTAGCAATATTCAAGCCAGTCAGACAAGTTTGTACAGGCACACTCATCCTCTGGTGGATTACTGCCAAGAAAAGACAACTGTGATCCTAAGAACAGCGGCTTAAGGAGAATATTTTAAGGTAGTAGTAAGATCTCACATTCACAGAATACAGATAAATCTATGTTAAAGAAAGATTAGGACAGGAGAAAAGAGAGGTCACCACAGTGAGGTAAAGGATCTAAAGCCCATCTATTAAAAAGTGACTTGACAGAACTTGGCCAGTTTAGCGTGGCAAAGTAAAGGTTGAGGCAGAAAATGGAACAGGCACTTACATGTCCCTATAAATGTAATGTATGTTTATAAATACAAGTACAGTGAGCACTGGAAAAGTCCAGTAGGTGTTTAGGCTAAAGAACAATGCTGGAACAAAAACAAGTAGAAAGAGAACACAAATATAATCAGGCAGTAAACTAAAAGGATGCTAACCACTGGAGTATGAAAAATTGGAGCAGACTTTCAATAGAGCAAAAAAAAAAAGAAAAAGCATAGCTACTTCTAGAATAGAGCTTGGCCAGTCTCTGAAAGGGATTATCAACTTGGCTTAGCCTGTGTCATGTAACTGGGGTATCCACTTTAGAAAGAAGGTTTAAATCAGGATTTTAGGCTGCCTCTATAGTCAGCAGAGAAAGATTCCTCTGTGGCTGGTCTAGCAGTATAAATAGTTAATTTCCAGAGTCGGATTTATCAGAAAAGTTCATAGGCTTGGAATCTGTTAAAATAAAATTCCAATCAGCAGTCCCTAATATCAACAGATCATTTACAGAAAGGAAGTCTTTGTAAATCAAGAGTGCAAGGGCCTAACTTTAGTTTCAGTATAATGACATTTGTATCAGTGTAAATTCACCAACCTCAGTGATGCTATTCTGTGTCAGAACTCCATCAGACTTCTGGCATTTAGGCAGACAGAATTTCAGTGCCCTTAAAACCAGCAAAAAAACAGCACAACAGGAAGCACACAGGACTGTGAGAAAGGCAGGAAAGAAGATCGAAGTTGAAGGAAACACTCAAAAGTGGCAATAAAGTTTCAGGAAAGGGCTTTACAGGTGAAGAAAAATGCTAAAAGGAGCATGTCAAGCAGTGAGATTGAAAGGGCACATGAGAAGAGACTACAATCTCTCTTTCCCTTTCACTCAGTACTTATCAACCATAAACCTCCAGCCTTCCTTGGAGAGTAAGTTTGTACAGGGGTTGTGGCTGTTTGTCCCTGTCCTCCCCTGCCCCCTGCAAAAGGGAAAAAAAAATAATCAACCCAGAGGAAAGCAAACAAAGAAGCCTCTGCTTTTGAATTTAAAGGAAAGACTATAAGAAATAGAACAGGAATAAGAATTCATAGAACTACAGAGAGAATGACATTATCTTCAGCTGCTGCCTACTTTTCTTTACCATGACCCCCTCTGAAGAAACAGCAGCCAAAAGCCTCTGACGCGAGTCTCTCTAGAGGCAGACAAAATGTCCTTACAGGACACCTGTCACACAAGACAAGACATGGCAGCTGCCATGGCCACTCAACTCACTCTCACATTACCCATGTGCCTCGGAAGTCCCTCTTCTCGTCACACAGCAGGTTCATCCCAGAAGTACTGCAAGGACCCATAGGACCAGGATGTCCTCAGCCCATTTTGACAGACCTATCCAAGAATGGCCTATGATGGGGTGGCAGCTGAAACCATGCCTCCTCATTTACCCACAAGTATGCCAAGGCAAGCAAGACCAGGACATCTGCATCCACTCCATGCCATCAAGCCCTTCCTTATTTGTGAATTTTTACTCATGGACAAAAAGCACTGATGCTGGTTTATTTTCAAGATCTGTTCTCAACACATACCATATTTCCAGTCACTACATGTGTGAGTCTTTTCCACAACCTCTCTGCACCCCTCAACAAAACCACTTCAACATAAGTGTCCTCAACATAAAAAGGACATGGAACTGTTGGAACAAGTCCAGAGAAGGGCCACGAGGATGATCAGGGGACTGGAGCACCTCCCATATGAAGACAGGCTGAGGAAGTTGGGGCTGCTCAGCCTGGAGAAGAGAAGGCTGCATGGAGACCTCATAGCAGCCTTCCAGTATCTGAAGGAGGCCTATGGGGATGCTGGGGATAGACTCTTCATTAGAGACTGTAGTGACAGGACAGGGGGTAACGGGTTAAAACTTAAAAGGGGAAGTTTAGATTGGATATAAGGAAGAAATTCTTTCCTGTTAGGGTGGTGAGGCACTGGAATGGGTTGCCCAGGGAGGTTGCGAATGCTCCATCCCTGGCAGTGTTCAAGGCCAGGTTGGACAGAGCCTTGGCTGACATGGTTTAGTGTGAGGTGTCCCTGCCCACGGCAGGGGGGTTGGAACTTGATGATCTTAAGGTCCTTTCCAACCCTAATTATTCTATGATCCTATGAATAGCCAGGACCTTGTGCCATTGTAACCATTCTCCAGACCTCCATGGTAGTCTGCATTTAGGGCACCATATTCTTGCACTCCTGTTCTTTGGGATATGCGAGACTGCCGTTTGTCACAGAAATCCCCAGTCGTTTGTGCCTTCAGACTCGCTGACAATCTTTGTATTGACGTGTAGTGGATGGTCACACAGTGGGATCTCAGTGTGACATATGTGTGCATGGAGTGCACTGGCAAGCAGGCACGGCTTCGGGAGCCAGGCAGGCACAGGGAGATCATGCTGGTGTGACTGACGGTGGCAAGGTGGCTGCCGGCTGAGCAAAGCAAGGGAGGGCTGCTGGGTCCTGAGGGACCTCACACTTTCCCAGGGTAAGGCTGCCATGCGACTGTGGCAGGCAGGACTTCTGCCAGGAGCAAGGTCACATCTTATCCAGTGTGAAAGTTGTCCTTTAACTAGTGACAAAGTATTCCCTTTACCACCCTTGCTGGTTCCCCGTACAACTCCTTATCTGTGTTGTGTAATAAAGAAAACTGGACTCCTACTAAGTGTGGTACAATGTGAAGACCTAACTAGCTCTAACAGTGCTGAAGAAAACTGAAAAACTGAAGGCCTGAATGAAGTGATGAACAAATGAATTAACCAGATTTTCTCATTTTACGGTTGTTTCCATACGTTTGTTTTTGTTTTTAAATGATAAGCACATCTTTTGTATTTACATAACTATAAAGAATATGCCTGTCATCACTGAGAACTGTTTTTCAGGAATCATCCTTATCTCATCATGTCCAATATGTATGCAAAATAGTTTGACATGGTTTTTAATACAGACTGAATATTAACTTCTTTAATGTTACATTAATTATTATTAACTTAATTCAGCCTTTTATCACTTGCCCTGTAAATCCCTGTAAATTCATATTCTGCTGTACAAGGCTGGCACTTTCAGCTGAGTTTATCTGTTGATACAGATAAAGTAACTCTTTAACTCAATGGGACCATCGTAGAATGGGACAGCTTCCTACACTGTGAAGCCCTGCTTGACCACTTGACTACCTCCTAAAGAAATTTAAGAAATGTTCCTATCTCTTTTAATTGTAGAGTAGTAACAAACCCATGGTATACATGGATGCCTTCAATGGGTATCTCATTCTATTACAGCTGCCACATAGTTTAATTATATATATATATATATATATATATATATATATTAGATATACATAACAGAATCAGCTAGGTTAGAAAAGACTTTTAAGATCATCAGCTCCAACCTCTACCCAGGACTGCCAAGTCCATCACTAAACCATGGCACTGAGCGCCTCATTTACATGGTTTTTGAATGCTTCCAGGGATGGTGATTCCACCACTTCCCTGGGCAGCCTGCTCCAATGCCTGAGCACCCTCTCTGTGAAGAAATGTTTCCTAATATCCAATCTAAACCTCTCCTCGTTCACAGCTTGAGGCCGTTTCCTCTTGCCTTATTGCTTGTTATTGGGGAGAAGAGACCGACCACACCTCTTTACAACCTCCTTTCAGGCAGTTGTAGAGAGCGATAAGGTCCTCCCTGAGCCTTCTCTTCTCCAGACTAAACCTCGCCCAGTTCCCTCAGCCGTTCCCCATCACACGTGTGCTCCAGACCCTTCACCAGCTCCGTTGCCTTTCTCTGGACCCACTCCAGCACCTCAATGTCTCTCTGGTAGTGAGGGGCCCAGAACTGAACACAGGATTCGAGGTGCAGCCTCACCAGTGCCCGGTGCAGGGGGATGATCACTGCCCTGGCCCTGCTGCCACACTATTGCTGGTACAGGCCAGGATGCTGTTGGCTTCTTGGCTGCCTGGGCACAAGCTGCTCATGTTCAGCCAGTCATCAAACAGCTTTCCAAATAATAACCCAATTATGGTTATTATTAAAACAGAAATGGAACATGGTAGAGGGAATAGCGATTGCATGCACTATCTGTATTTAATTTCATTATTTATTATATTTCTGTGTCAAAACCTCACTCCCTCCAATTTAATAACCTCCAATTTAATAATGCAAAGAAAGGGAAAAACAATAAACTTTATCTATTGTCAACAAATAGGTTTTCATGTCATGGCAACGTTCATGAAATAAAGGTGATATTCATCCTGACTGATTTTTTTTTGCATAAGTTATAAACAAAATATTTTTTATATCTCAGCAATTTGGTTGATGTGAGATGCACATGCACATATAGTGGGTTAACAATACAAGATCTAACCGATAAGCAGTGAAGCCATAAACAAAAGTAGTATTTACACAGTAACATGATCTCTCTGTACTGGTAGTAAGTGACAGCCCAGTCAAACCTTTCAGAGTGTTACTGTTTTAATCTCTTTGATCTATAACTAAAGTTACACTAACATACAGCGAGTCATTTCTTACTGGATACTTTTACTGTTATGAAAAGCCTACTTATATTTCTAAACTGGAATGCATTTCCACAAAACTCTACATCTAATTAGCACAGTATGTCTAACAGAATCTCATGTTGTTTGAAAAGGCAAGTAGAAAAAGAGGTGGTAATAAAAACAGCCTTTCAAAGGCCTTGTTTCCTAGATATTTACAATCTCTCTTAAGTTGATTCAGTCTCTTCAAGTATTCTAAATGGTCCCATCCATTACCGTAGGGCAGATGCAGCCTTTTAGAAGACACTAAACACAAATAATGCTTTATTTCTAACATACATGATCGTCTTACAAGCACCAGCTGTAAAAGTGTAGTTTATGTATTGCCCTCATTGTATTCCTACTTTTTAGCCTCTTCAAATGCAAAAGTGTTAGAGCTCTGTCTTAAGCTGTTTGATCCCTAAATCAATCATTAATTGTTGAAGTAGATGAGATGTACGTGAAATCAATAAAGTGTTTAATATGTAGGAGGTAGAACTATGTAATGATGATGAGATTCCTTCTGACTGCAATCTCTTCAGTTATGAACTTGGCCTAATGTACTTCTCCATGCCATTCTACTGATGACCACCAGTGAAAGCCATTATGGCCAAGAGCAGGGTGTCCTGAGTGATGTTCAAATTCAGCCCTGACTGCAGAAGAACGGCTATACAAAAATCTTGTCTGAAATGTGTGCCTCAATGTATTCCTGTTCCTTGCTCCAGAACAATCTCATGTCTCTGATCTAACTTTGGACCTGACATCTATGCTATCCAACAAAGCTGAAAAATCTTTTAGTTTTTATCTTAAGAGTTTTCCAAGTTGTATCATCTCTATGATATAATGTATGATATAATGCCATAATACATCATATTATGAGACGTATATATATTTCAAGAAAATTCTCCCTTAAGAATTATTGCCAATAAGTGTATTAAACAGAAAAAAATGCTCACTTCCAAAAAAAACTACTGCTGTTCAAAATCATGCTATATGATCATTAAGAATAATGCTGTTCCGTATTTGGTTTGATTGGCAAGGTTCTGGTAGCCAGGAGGCTACAGGGGGCTTCTGTGAGAAGCTGCCAAATGATTCCCCCATGTCTAACAGAGTCAGTGTCAGATGGCTCCAACAGGGACCCATCACTGGCCAAGGCTGAGCCCATCAGTGACTATGGTGGCACCTCTGGGATAACGCATTTAAGAAGAGGAAAAAGATGCCGGACAAAAGCAACTGCAGCTGGAGAGAGAAGTGAGCATATGTGATAGAAACAGCTCTGCAGACACCATGCTCAGTGAAGAAGGAGAGGGAGCAGGTGCTCCAGGTGTTTTTGTCGAGAAGGTGTTTTAAGATTTAGTTTTTATTTCTCATTACCCTACTTTTATTTGTTTGGTAATAAATTAAACTCATTTTCTCTGAGTCTGTTTTGCCCATGATGGTAACTGTTGAGTGATCTCTCCCTGTCCTTATCTCAACTCATGAGCCTTTCATCATATTCTCTCTCCCCTCTCCAGCTGAGGAGGAGAGTGATAAAGTGGCTTTGTGGGTACCTGGCATCCAGCCAGGGTCATCTCCACCATGCTGTCTTATTTAACATCTGGGTAATCATTGTGTAGAAAAATGTCTTTTATTTACTGAGTATTCTTTATCTTAACAAGAAAGGTGCTATATTTTGTCTTAGCTTGAATGATTAATGTAGTAGTTTATAAAATAGAAAGGTATGTCTGCTTGAGACTATTCTCTTTTTGTAACAATTATTGGCTATTGTTGGAGAAGAGAGAGTGAACCAGACAGACCTTTCATCTGACTCAGTATGACTGTTCTTCTAACAGTACTTAGCAGAGTTTAAATAAAAAAATTACAATAGTAGGAGGCATGATGCATCTTTTTCTCTGACAGGTGGATATTCTCAAGCCCCTTCCCATGCAATAAGCCTGAAGAAAGAGGTCTCAGTCGTCATTACTGGATTGTTCAGAAACCACTGAAAAAAATAGCTGGATCCCAAACAGGAAATTTGGAAATCGTTCCCTCCTATCAAGGCTGTCCAATTTCCCACTTGATTATTTTGAACCACAATAATTCAATTGTTATTTGGGTATCTGGGGGGGTCACCTTTTGACCAGAATTGTACTTCTTAGTTAGAATAAATCACAGAAGGACCATCAGCATACTAAAAGCATCCTAGCAGATCAGTTTAATATTGACATAATTACTAACAGTAAATCTTTACTAGCCATTTCTCTGTTGTGTTTTGATTTTATTTATTTTTATTCTTTTTTCCCCTTCTTAGTGGACTCTGACTGATAGCCATAATTGTAAGAAAAAACAGTTTGTCCATAATGGTAATTGTCTCTCTCCTTAGTAATTACTAGCATTTTTTCCTAAGATTCAATCAAATTTTCTATGTGATAGTTTGTTAACAAGAAAGAAAAAAAAAAATTAGTTACAATGCCTAATTTATGTTTTTAACTGATGCTGTTCTATTGTAGTAGTCCAAAACTGGAAGAATGTTTTCTTAGTAGCACATCCCTACTTTGATTTTAAACTTTTTTTCTGCTTCTATTTAACATGAAGAACTAAATTCAGCAAAGAGACAAAGCCACACAGTAGAAAACTAGCAATGAAAATGGCTGTGATAATTTCTTACAAACCACAGACTGAAAAGAAGAAATTAAGACATGATGCTTTACAATGATACGACCTGAAGAGACAGATTCTGGAGACTTGAAAAACAGTAACTTCACATAATTTGCTGAAGTCATTTGTGGGACACAACACACTAACCAGAAAAATTCCATGGGAAGCAAAGTAAAAAATAAAACACATGGCAAATAACAATATAATGTACACTTAAAGCACTCTGACAAGCAGAACTTGGATATGAATTATATTTGTTTTCTTGATATTTGAATTTTAATATCACAGCAAGACTGCCTGTCTGCAGGGAGAGCAGCTGGTTTTTATATTTTATTGTTTTCTTTAATCTAAAATAAGAACTTTTATTGAATGTATGTGCCTTGCTCTTTGTGTGTAACAATAAATGTTTTTTTCAATAGAACTGCGTATTTGAAAACCTCCAGAAATACTTAAAAAAATCTGAGCAAAATCATTAAATAACAAAGCTTTGTAAGATTATTTATGAACTACTCTCAGTTGGAAGCAAATAGAAAAAATAATGCTAATTTTGCATGCTCATGCTGTTTCTCATGGAATTATTCCTAGCAGTAATTCCTAGCAGAATAAGGAACTACCATTACAAAATTACAGAAAATGTGCACAGAAAATAAAGTGTAAAGGCAGCAAAACCAATTTCTTCAAATCCAATTATTGCTATATTCTCCTAAGGCTGAACATGCTCCGCTCAATTTAAGAGCCCTTTTGAGGTACTGCTTCTCTAAGAAATAAAATCTAAAATCAACCTTCTGAGTTTAGGAGAGGAAAGATAAAGGATAAGTCCCTAATTTCTCATGGGCCACTTCCTCATGGAAGGAGGTGCCTTTGGGAATTGCAAAGATGGAGATTTCAACAGCCCCCTTAGCTAAACCAATTCACTCTGAGTGGCTCTTTTGCTTATGTTCAAGCCAAATCTCCCTTTTCATGACTTCTGACCACTGCCTTCTTCCACTACACACTTTTTAGAACAGTCTGGCCTTTTATGTAGTCAAGTAATATAACTAGATCCTCCATTATTCTAAAGGCTAAACAAAACCTCTTCCCTCAGCCTCTTCCTGTGTATGTATCATATGCTCCAAGCCAATAATCATCCTAAGGGCCCTCTGCTCCAGAATGTTGACTTTTCTCTTTATGGGGAACACAGCAGTACAGATGCAGTTACCCTCCCCTAAAATAGCACAACACAGTTGCCTGTTTCACAGTAAGAGTGCATTATTGGCTCATTTCAATCTGGCATCCATTTTAAATCCCAGGTCTTTTCCAACAGAGCTGCTACCCTGCCAGCTGGTTCCCAGTCTGTATTGATGCATGTGGTTTGGATGCAGAACTACAAGAGCCTTCTTTTGGCCCACTCCCTGGGTTTATTAAGTGTATCCTTTTGGTTGAAACTCTGCCACTTGATCTCTCAGTCTGACCTCACTCCTCTGACCTCAGTCTGACCTGACTCACTAATTTTCTATCTATTGTAAATTTGGTAATGGTGATGTGTCATCATACAAGTCACTGATGGAAGTATTTACATTAGACCACCATTAGACTGTCAAAAGGTAAAACTAGATCTGGAAATAGGGGTAAGAACACCACACTGTCAACCACAGCCACCCAAACTATAGATATTATATGATGTTCCTAATGGAAGAAAATGTCACCTCTACAGAACAAACACTCCTAAAGATGTTTGGGTGTGCACAGCTATATGCTGAGGGAACTTCTGGTGCAGAAGGTAAGCACATACATATTAGGAAGATGGAGAGAGATGGCCACACTCCCTGCTGGGATTTAGCTTTAGGAGCTAATGTTCTGGTTTAGGCAAGAATCCAGCTGACAGTATTCCACTGAGTGAGTATGAGAGCTAGCAAAATAACTCCTAGGTGCTCAGGGACAATTAGTGGCAGCATGTAAGACCAACTCGGATGATCTGAAGAGAGCTCAGTACCTGACAGAATACGCACACAAACTATCTGCTTCAGAAGGTGTTTGTAGGGAAGTGAACTACTGGTTTCTTAGCAAAACCTTCTGTTATTATTACTTTGCTGATATACACAGATAATTAAATGGAGACAAAGAAAACTGTGGTTTTGTTATAGGTTTGATCCTTTATTCCAAACCACAGCTTTATATTCTTAGTTTTACAGTAGTTTTGAAACATATTGCAGTCTTTTGAAAGACAGCAACACATTCTGTTCTCTGTGCCCTTTACAACAGATGTGTAGTATTCGATATATTCACACCACTTCATTAGCAGAGAGATGATTAAATCAAGCTATTTGTGCCTGCTTTCTCCTCTAACCCATATATACAAGTAACAGGAAATGCTTTCAAAATGGAAGATCTAAGGTATAGGCAACACCACCTTGTGGGAAGAAATTAGGAGTTCTTCCTAACTGGAGAATGCTCAGTTTCATTTTTGCTTTCAAAAGCAAAAGAAACAACCTGCAGAATGGGTTTACGCAATTAAGTATGGAGCACAGTTGATATTTTGAGGTCCCTTAAACCATTCTTCAGTTCTGAAGTATAATCAAGTGTACCAAAGTAATTTAGAAAAAGTATTTCTCTCAGCTGTTCTCAAAGACACCTAGTAACAGAAGTTCTACATTTCCAAGTAATGTTAGAGATGGTTTTTCCCACTGTTCTTGAAAAAAACCTTTTACAATTATTTTAAGGTGGCTGATGCAAATAATTACAGTTGCAATTGTTTATCCTAAATTATTGCACCAAATACTTAGATAATCTACATATCTATGTACCTGATTCATAGGAATAGGAAAGTCTTTACAAGCCTACGTCAATTTGTAAGTCTGCCTTTACAAGTGCTACATGCAAATGCAGAGCAATCTGCAGAAAATCTGCATTTTTAACTATGCAGAACTGCTTTAATTCCTCGTTTGTGGATTAAACACATGAATTCCTTCTCTGGATTCATCTATTTAAGATGGCTCACAGAAATAATGCTTTGGAAAATATCCTCACTATTAGTTTATTTTTCTGCTAATAGATTGGACTGAAGTATCTCTCAAGCAAAGCACTAGAAGGAACTTCATTGTAGATACTGTATGAATGTACAAAGGCATATAGATTTTTTTCACTGGTCCTTCTCCTCTACTGTATGTGCTCTTCAAAACATTTTTTTTTATCCTTCTAATAGGAATGTAGAATGTCCATGAGAGTTTTTGATAGGAGATGCATTTTCTCCCATAAATTATGTGTTTTCTCATTTCCCATACAGATTATCTGAAGTGACTCTTAAACATAGTGGTTTTCAATCGTTTGTAATCATTTAGATGGTTCCATGGAGAACTTCATTCTACATGAATGTATAGTTTAATACTGTTTAATGTTTATCACCAAAAGAATATTTATTTGTGAAACACATCAGATCACAGTAAACAGAGAATACTTCAAAAACCCAAGAAAAATTTTCTCCCTCAGGATGTTAGTCCCTCATTTTTACTTTCTTTGAGATGTACTACCTGAGATTTTTTTTACATTTCTCATGCATTCCATGCAGTTTTCAAGAAAAAAAGGCAACTTTAAAAATAGGATCTGTGTTAACAGGAATAATTTGGTGAAATAACATTGCCTTTTTAGACAACAAAGCAGAGAAAATAAAGAATAACTGAATACCATTCTGCACCTTGATGTGCTGGATTTGACCTCGACATGCATATGCTATTATTTTTCTATTTACCCTTTGTAATCAAACGCAGCATCTGACACAGCATCACCAGCTGGTCAACAGAGGTGATTCTCCCACTGTATTGAGCATTGGTGCAGCCTCACCTGGAGCACTGTGGGGGCAAGTGCTGGGACCCACCATTTAAGAAGGATATGAAGGCCCTTGTATGTGGCCAGAAGAGGCAACACAGCTGGTGACAGAACTGGAAGGAAATATTCTGTGAGGGGTGGCTGAGGGCTCTGGGCTTCTCTAGTTTGGAGAGAAGGAGGCTGAGGGGTGACCTCCTTGATCTCCTACAGCTTCCTTAGGAGGGGAAGAGGCAGGTGCTGAGCTCTGCTCCCTGGTACCCAGTGACAGGACACATGGGTATGCTTCAAAGCTGCACCAGGAGACGTTCAGACTGGACATCAGGAAGCATTTTTTTTTACCAAGAGGAAGGTCAAACACTGGAACAGGTTTCCTGGAGAGGTGGTCGATGCCCCAAGCCTGTCAATGTTTAAGAGACATTTGGGCAATGCCCTTAACAACAGGCTTTAACTATTGGTCAGACAGTCGGATTAGATGGTCATTGTAGGTCCCTTTCAACAGAAAATATTCTGTTCCATTCCACTCCATTCCTTTCCACTCCACCCCATTTCACCCTATCCTATCTTATCCTATCCTATCCTATCCTATCCTATCCTATCCTATCCTATCCTATCCTATCCTATCCTATCCTATCCTATCCTATCCTATCCTATCCTATCCTATCCTATCCTATGTCCTATCACATCCCATCCTATCACATCTCATTTCATTCCATTCCACCCTATCCTATCCTATCCTATCCTATCCTATCCTATCCTATCCTATCCTATCCTATCCTATCCTATCCTATCCTATCCCATCCCATCTTAAGAAATGCTATCAGCTAATTCTCCACAGTTGCTACAGCTGAAATTTCAGTCACATTGTTACTGTGTGGCTCAAAGGTATGCAACACTACTGGGATAAAAAATTAACTTGTATCTTAGAATACAAGTGACAGATGCTTGATAACTAGTATATGGAAATGTGTGGAAGTTTTTAAATGGTTTCAGAGGAAAAGGGTATGACCCCGACCCCGCAAATCCATGTACATTTTCATGTTAACAGTGCTTATTTTAATGCCTTTCATTACAACCTACAGCCTCCTGTTTCCTCCCCTCTGCTGCCTGTTCAATTACGTCATCTTATTTATTTGGGAGGAACTATGGTGAATTGAATCTAGGACTTGCATATTTTATCAGATCTTTGAGAAAATAAGAGTTTGTAAGTTGCTTGATTCAGTTCACAGTCTCACTCCACAGTCAATTGTGTCAAAACAAAAGAGAGGCAACATTCCATGACTTGAAATAAGCAGGGAAGTATCAGGAATAATCTATGAAGAATGACTAAGAAATGTGCCATTTCATGCAGGGAAGAGTGAATGAAAACATTATATACCTTCAAATACTGAAAACCAGAAAGGTCTTACGCTGGTGCTGCTGTTGCATTTGGAACTTCACCCTAAGACAGTGCAAAATAGGGGCAGAAAAAAACCTAAAATAGCATCTGCTGTATCCCCAATATCAAAGTGCTTTCTCATTCTTGAAAGACATTTTTATAATGTACTCTTAATGATTCAGCAATGGATTTCCATAATCTGCCAAGAAATCTACAAATCTTAAAAAAACCTAAATTTCTGCCTTCTCCATAATTTTGCCTAAATTCTTACATGGGAGACTTCCTAATCTCTCACCTGCATAACATACTGTGTGATTTCGAACTGTTACTGTTTTCTCTGTGGCGCACAGAGCAAATACAGATTAACCTGTTCCTTTTTGCAGCAGATTTGAAGTATTTGTAAATTATTATATCCTTCTACTCTCATTCTCTGAGCTTGACTTCTTAAGATCAAAGATTTCAAGTTCTTCCCTTGTCCTAAATTTATCTGAATTTTTGACAAGGCTTGATGCTTTCTCCTAAATTCTCTGAAATTATTCTACCTCTTCTTGAAGCAAAACACTCCAAAAATGAGTAAATTACTTTGATTTAGTAATTGCTGTTGCTGAAGAGTAGAAGGAAAAATACACATCTTACAGACTGTACTCTTCTTTATATCCAACATAATACTTACCGTTCTCACAAATTACAGGTTTTCCTAGTAAATCTGAAAGTAGCTGTATGTCTAACTCGGACAGAATATGTGCAAAGAACAATGGAAACATATGGCAGAACAGGAAGTCTTTTGCAAACAAAGCATGGTTTCAGTGTGAAAATAAATTTCATATTCAGACACTTGAGGTGATACACACCAAACAGATTCAACAGGCTTAACACTTCCTCACCCTGTGATCTGCTATAGTTTATATTTGTTTTTTTTTTTTTTTTCAGACTTAGTAATTAGTTGTTACCCATCCTGTTGCTGTGTGGCTATTTTATTCCTACTTAAATTTGTAAGTTTCCATTCTTTTTTGTGTTGTTGTCTCTCTTTTGTTTTTTTTGTTCCATAACATGACTTCAGTTTTTAAAGGCTATTTTGGATTATCTACCATTACAGTTTCATCACATCAATTTTATTTTGTTTCATTATTTTCATGCTGATGCTTAATGAAGTTAATAAAAATCCTGAATAGTACTGGATACAAGAGGGGAGGCATATAAAACTCTACCTGATACAGACTTTTGATGCTGAACCACTGATAAATGCCTCTGGTTTGATTTTCCAACCGTTTTCACCCTAACATAAATTCCATGTTTCACAGCTAGCTTATAAGAATGGCATGTGATGAAGCATTGAAAGCTTTATTGAACTCAAGATATCTAATATTTACTGCTTCTCCATCTATAAGGCCTGCTACCCCCTCAGAGAAAGAAATCAAAATGATTTGACACAATTTTGTTCATGACAAAGCTGTTAAGTTACTCATCTCCTTGTTCCCCTTGTGGTGTTTATAGATTAGTAGTTTGATTATATTGTTCTATTTTTCTGCTTCAGAATTAAACACAACACCATTATCTCTCCCTTTTGCTATTAACAGCAATCAGCAGCTCATTGAGACTGACTTCTTTAATGAAAGCTAATTAAAATCTCTTACCTTTCTACTTGTTAGAGAACTAAAGTTCTCTTGGTCTTTCTCTTCTCTTATTGTGCCAGAGAGATTTTTCACATTTTCCAAACTGTCCCTCTTTAGTCACATCTCATTTTATGCCTTGTGTTTGGGAAAGCCTGTAACCTTGATTTGTACAAAAAACCAAGACCTTATGTTGTTAATAATTTGAGCCCATTCATTCCTATTCAAAGGCTTTAAACAGGATCTAAACCCAGGAAGATAAATGTGCTATACTAGAATTGTCTCCTTTCCCTCAAAGGATAGACAACACATTTCAGAATCTCTCTAAAGAAAATAAATTCTACAGTAAAATGTGAAAAGTGTTCACTGGCAATATTTACTGTAGCAAACAAAATAAGGTCAAGGCACAGCTCAAGCACTGGTCTATACCATTTAACAGCACGCTCCTGGTCCAGTTTTAGTACTAGTAATGGTAGAGGATTCTACTAGTTGCTCATTGGAAGCTTTGTTTTCTTAATCTTTCTAGGTTAATTGTATTTACTAGGTCCTTACAACTATAATTGTCTACATTTCTGTCCCCTTTAAAAAAATACCCATAAATTTCAGTTCATCCATCTGCCACTGTATTATAAACTCCAGATTAAGTGTCTAAGCAAACATCACTGAACTTCTCCCATGTTCATATAGTCAGTACAGAAAGTACCATCAGCCTGTTATGAACTGATATAGCTGAGAATCACAGAATCCTAGATCATTAGTAGGTCAAGAGAGGTTCTCCTCCCCCTCTACTCTGCCTTGGTGAAGCCGCATCTGGATTGTTGTGTCCAGTTCTGAGCCCCTCAGTTCAAGAAGGACAGGGAATTGCTTGAAAGAGTCCAGCGCAGAGCCACAAAGATGATAAAGGGAGTGGAACATCTCCCTTATGAGGAGAGCCTGATGGAGCTGGGACTCTTTAGCTTGGAGAAGAGGAGACTGAGGGGTGACCTCATCAATGTTTACAAATACGTAAAGGGTGAGTGTCAGGATGATGGAGCTAGGTTTTTTTCAGTGACGTCCAGTGATAGGACAAGGGGCAATGGGTGTAAACTGGAGCATAGGAGGTTCCATATGAACATCAGGAAAAATTTCTTTACTGTGAGAGTGACAGAGCACTGGAACGGGTTGCCCAGGCGGGTTGTGGAGTCTCCTACATTGGAGATACTCAAGGCCTGCCTGGACAAGTTCACACACACACAGTCACACAGTATGCTAGAGATTGGAAGGGACCTCGAAAGATCATCTAGTCCAATCCCCCTGCCAGAGCAGGAACACCTAGATAATGTTACACAGGAATGTGTCCAGGCGGGTTTTGAATGTCTCCAGGGAAGAGACTCCACAACCTCCCTGGGCAGCCTGTTCCAGTGTTCCCTCACCCTCACTGAGAAGAAGTTTCTTCTCAAGTTTAAGTGGAACCTCTTGTGTTCCAGTTTGTACCCATTACCCCTTGTCCTATCATTGTTTGCCACTGAGTAGAGCCTGGCTCCATCCTCGTGACACTCCCCCTTTATATATTTATATACACTAATAAGGTCACCCCTCAGTCTCCTCTTCTCCAAACTATAGAGACCCAGCTCCCTCAGTCTTTTCTCATAAGGAAGATGCTCCACGCCCTTAATCATCTTAGTTGCCCTGCGCTGGACTCTCTCCAGCAGCTCCCTGTCCTTCTTGAACTGAGGGGCCCAGAACTGGACACAATATTCCAGGTGCGGTCTCACCAGGGCAGAGTAGAGGGGAAGGAGGACCTCTCTCGACCTACTAACCACCGCCCTTCTAATACACCCCAGGATGCCATTGGCCTTCTTGGCCACAAGGGCACAGTGTTGGCTCATGGTCATCCTGTCGTCCACTAGGACCCCCAGGTCCCTCTCCCCTACACTGCTCTCTAACAGGTCGTTTCCCAACCTATACTGGAACCTGGGGTTGTTCCTGCCCAGATGCAGGACTCTACACTTTCCCTTGTTATATTTCATCAAGTTATTCCCTGCCCAACTCTCCAGCCTGTCCAGGTCTCGCTGGATGGCAGCACAGCCTTCTGGCGTGTCAGCCACTCCTCCCAGCTTAGTGTCATCAGCAAACTTGCTGATAGTACACTCAATTCCCTCATTGAAATTGTTGATGAATATATTAAATAATACCGGTCCCGGTACTGACCCTTGAGGCACTCCACTGGTTACAGGCCTCCAACTAGACTCCACCCCATAGACTACAACTCTCTGGCTTCTCTCCTTCAGCCAGTTCACAGTCCACCTCACTACCTGATCACCCAGACCACACTTCCTCAATTTAGCTGTGAGGATGCTGTGGGAGACTGTGTCAAAGGCTTTGCTGAAGTCAAGGTAGACCACATCCACCGCTCTGCCATCATCCATCCACCGTATTATTTCCTCATAAAAGGCTAAGAGATTGGTCAAGCATGATTTCCCCTTGGTGAAGCCATGCTGACTGCCCCTCATAACCCTCTTATCCTTGATATGCCTTAAGATGGCACCAAGGATAAGGTGTTCCATCACTTTCCCAGGGATGGAGGTGAGGCTGACCGGTCTATAGTTACCCGGGTCCTCCTTCTTGCCCTTTTTGAAGACTGGAGTGACATTTGCTTTCCTCCAGTCCTCAGGCACCCCTCCCGTCTCCCAAGACTTGGTAAAGATGCTGGAGAGTGGTCTAGCAATGACTTCCGCCAGTTCCCTCAGCACCCGCGGGTGCATCCCATCTGGACCCATGGATTTATGGATGTCCAGATGGCTCAACTGATCTCTAACCCATTCCTCATTGACTAAGGCAAACCGCTCCGTTGACCTGACTTCATCTAAGGTCTCAGGGGTACAGGGCTCTTCAGGACTGCCTGCAGCAGAGTAGACAGAGACAAAGAAGGCATTCAGCAATTCTGCCATCTCTGTATCTTCTGTCCCCAGGGCACCCATCCCGTTCATCAGTGGGCCTACATTGCCTCTGGTGTTAGTTTTGTCCGCCATGTATTTGAAAAAGCTATTTTTGCTGTCCTTGACCCTTCTCGCCAGGTTTAATTCTAAGGCGGCCTTAGTCATCCTAGCTGCCTTCCTACATCCTCTAGCAGCAGCCTTATATTCCTCCCAAGTGGCCAGCCCCTCCTTCCATGACCTGTAAACTCTCCCACTTGAGCACACCCAGCAATTCCCTATTTAGCCACGCAAAGTTCCTGTGTGATGTACTCTAGGTTGCCCTGCTTTTGCAGGGGGATTGGACTAGATGACCTTTTGAGGTCCCTTCCAACCCTTGGGATTCTGTGATTCTGTGATTTGGGTTGGAAGAGACCTTAAAGCTCATCCAGTTCCAACTCCCCTGTCATGGGCAGAGATACCTTCCACTAGACCAGGTTGCTCCAAGCCCCATCCAACCTGGCCTTGAACACTGCCAGGGATGGCACATCCACAACTTCTCTGGGCAGTCTGTTCCAAATCAGTAGGATAATTAATATGTATTACTATAAAACAGTGCAGCTTCTTTGTGAAGGACAAAGGTGGGTAAAAAGTAGGTGGTGTTTGACTGGACACTGGAAATAATGCAATCAGCCATATACATTTGGAGGAAATCATCTGAAGTATAAATTGAAGGTGCATGCTTAGGAAACAAGAATTTTACACATGAACAACAGTGGAACAGAAGCACGTTAGTTTGGAATGCACCAACAAATATAAATACACTTTCTTAAGAAACAGAAAGTAAGTTGGCCTCAGCATGCAAGAGCTAATGAATTCTATTCATTCAAAATTCACCTTACTGACAGTTTTCGGCAGCTTGTGACAGAACATTCTCATGCCCTGAAGCTCACTGTAACAGAAAGCTGTGAGACAGAGGCTGCAGTCCCAGACAAAAGAAAAATAAATTCAAACTAAAATGCAGTGGTGTAGGTGCTAAAGAGAAATTTTGTAAAGGCATAACAACAAAGAAGGCAAGTATCACAGACAACTCAGGTCTCCATTGTGGTAAAAACAGCAGGTCTAAGTAAGTAACGCAGCAAAATCCAAATGGTTTAAAAAAATTTTTAGTATAAAAGAACATAGAAGTGCATTATATATGCATCATGAAGTATTCAGTTGGAAGGGAATTTCCATTAATAAAAAAAATTATTTAAAGCAAGACATGGCAAGAAGAGAAAAAACATGAAAAACATGGAAAGGAAAGGATTCTGATCTGTATCTCTCAGTTAACCTCTCAATTACCTATATGCTCCCTGCTTGCAGCATTAGCTCTTCAGCACAGAGATCTCTGTCTCTTAACATCTAAAAAAATTCATAAACTACATCAGTAATGTTTTTAAAGTGGTTGTTGATGCTGTAACGGAATCCTGCAGCTCTTGAACTCAAAATATTACTGTTTTTAAAGTTGCAGTTATTTTCCATTACAGATCTGCCAAAATGACTTGCCTTGAATTATGTTACAGAATATTGCCTTTAAGCTGCTAGGTGTCTATCCTTGATTAAATCCTGACCGGTATTAGTTATAACATTGCTTAATACTCACTTTGTTAACACACAAATCCTCTAAAGTAAGTGCTGCCAAAACCCAGAGGTCTTATTTTGTATCTCAGCCAAGATTCAGCAGAGATTGTGATACTGTGCTCAAATACTGAAATGGTGAAAAAAAAACATTTCACAGTGTATTTGCTAATATATTAAACACATCATGGATAGGTAAAATCATTCACACCTGTTGAAATCTAAAAGAACATACATAAAAAAAATTAGGTGCCGTATGTTTTCTCTAAACGTTCCAGTAAAATGTTAGTCTAATTCATGTTGAAGGTAGCAAACAGAATAGGTGAATTTCGTCTCTAACTCAGAACCTGAAGTTATTGTACAGTTCAACAGAGATGGCAACAACATTCAAAAAGTTCACATTAGTGTGATATAAAACCACATCATATTTTACTAGGTGCTAATAAGGTCAAATTGATTTTTACAGACTGAAACTATGACATGTTCCCTGCAATGGCCAAATCCATCCTTGTGTATCATAGTTATCTAGGAACACTCCTGGGTATCAGAGCCCAGCTGCCTATACTGCTAAATTTTTTGAATGGCCACTGACAGATCTCGTCCAAGGCATCTATTAGTCTCCCAGAGAACAGCAGATCTGGATACTAACCTGTAGCTTGCACAAGGGACTAGTCCCAGTAGGTGGTCTGCATGCAAACACAGTGTTTTGAATACAGTGTTTTAGAGGGCTAGACAATGAAAAACATGGACATAGAATATTTCATGTCAACTGGCCTCCAAGAGAGTAGATGCAGACTTAATGACTGCCTGGCAGAAAGGAATGCTGAAACTTTTTAATATGCATAGGAAGGCTACTGACATTGTGCTTAAGTATATATTAGAAAGAAGAAACAAGCATTTTATGTTATGACTAGTAAGCTAAAAGTGGCATTTTCTATAACATCAAAGCTGCAAATGCTAATAAAGTATGATAACCTATAGGACATGATACTTCATTGCCTATTAGTTTACATATTTCAGCGGCATGACCTTCCTGAGTGTCCAAATGGCTATTTTGTAAAATGGAGCTAAACAATGAAGACGGCATCAGAGGAAAGTATGTGAATTTTAAGTATCAATGTTTGGTTCTGGTTTCTTTCCCTTGTACTCTTTAATTCTAAAACGACAGAGATGGGGGTGGAGAGGAAAGGACTATTCCTCTACCCTAACATACATTACTGCTATTTGCCATATTTACTGCATGCTAAGGGAACGGGATTAAGGGAATACTCTCAGAATACGAGTACTGTAATAGGATTGAACTAATAATCTGATTATAGAATGAGCTGTACTCTGCTTAAGACACACACATGGAATGCAGTATACATGTAGGCATGCACATACATGTATATCATCATTGGAAAACCTGCATTACAGTACTTCTGATATAATCTGTTGAAAACCTAATCTATTACGACTATATTCTTAATTTCTCTGGATCTAAAAAATTACCACATTGTTGACTGGATAAAGAAAAACAAGATGCTGATTAATCCCACCTAGTTTTAGTCATGTAACAGACATACATTATAAGCATACACTTTTCAACAGTGTAGTGGGCAAAATGTTAAAAGGAGCTGAGCCATCAGCTTCTTTTAAAACCTTCCAAGCACCAAAACAATGTTCTAGGAAAGACTCAGTATTATGTATGGGAAATCTGATGAATTTATTTCAGAAGAAAAACACACTTTCCTGAATAGACTACTTATTATGTGTCCTGTTAGGGTTTTAAATTAAGTAACTATAGGCTGTGGCAAATACTAAATGTATAATATATGCAAAAGTATTGGTCAGATGCAGTGTTAAACTAGTATCTGGACTTCGTCTACATCATTGTGTTTATGAGAGCTGAATCATGGTATTTTTTAAAAGCAAAAAGATTTGGGACTGGATTTTATTTTGTGTCTTTATGATTTATTGAGGAATTCAGAAGTTCTTTTCTTCCAGCTTAATGTTAAAGGTAAAATCGTAGGCAGCCTCAAATGACAATTGGAAATTATGGTATCACATGAGACAAGACAATGAAAGACAGGGAACTGAACAAAAAATTGTTTCCCTTTTGACATTAGGAGAGCTGGTGATCTTTAAAGAATCCCAACTCAAAGTATTAGATGACATATGCTAGATGACATGTCATTTAACACGTATTAACTAAATAACATAAACATCAGAGAGCTTTGGCATCAATAAGATTACTTAAAAGGTTAAAGTCGTTCCCAGTGGAGTCAAAACTTTTAATAAAGCCAGCTTTATCTGGATAAAAAAACCCTCCCTCAATTCAAACTTCTACATAATATAAATAGTTCTGAGACTGATGTACAGTTTTATGAAAGTAACTTCTTATTTCATCTGGAAAACATGGAAATAGAAAAATGTTTTTAATACTGCTAATGCAGTCTAATCCAGATTGTGTATTAGAAATCGTACCCGTTTTAGCTTGCTGAAATAGAAAAGCATGTAAAAAGATTACAAATCCAAGATCCTGAGATATGTTCAGCCCAAATGCCAAACAAAGAAATAAAAAGGGAAGTTTTGATTTTGGCTATTCATTGTACTTTCTTGATTTGTAGAACATTTTTATACTGTTACTTGGTGTTCAATTGTTCAAAAACTTCTAATATCTTAATATAGCCAAAATAAGAATAATCATGAACATTAAATGTACAGCACTATTGAAAGAAAGATAAAAACAAAACCAAGAAACTAGTTGTGACTGTGGGAACTGGAGGAAGGTACACGACATTTCTACCTTAGTGAACAACTGTCACCAAGATATAATTAACCATGGATAACTTAGTCTCAAGCAAAAGCTGATTTTGCCACCTGGCCTCTGTAGGTCAAGCAGCTGGCAGTTACCTAAGTAACTTAGACTGAACCCAAGACATAATGAGACAATAAGCATCTGCTGCAATGATTTATGACTTCTTAAGCAAGGCTGGAGGTGACGCAGAAAATAGCATAGTAGCTCAAAAAAATAAAACAACTGCTGAATTGAGTGAAAATAGGACAAGCAAGGAATTGGGAAAACTACAGAAAGTGACCAGAACAGCCAACCTGTGAACATCCAGAATGAAGAAAAGCTGAATCTACTTCTGAGTTTCATTATTTCCTAGACTCCCAGGCCATTTAGAGAACAGATAAGATCGCTTTAATAGGGATTATACATCACTGTGTTTTGCACGGTTGTATATGCAGCTAGTAAACCTTGTCCATTATGTTACGGACAGTCCTTTGGTCACTGGCTGCTCAACTACTCAACCCCCACAATGACAGTTTGAACAATGGATTTGACAACCATGGGTGGGTTCAAAGGATGAATGAAACAAAGCTTTTTGGATTGAAAGACTGAGACCCTTCCAGCTGCCACTGATCTCAAATCCTCTGTTTCATGGGGCCTATTACACCATTCTGCAGGGCTAATATCTTACCTCCCTCAAAAATAACCCATTTTGCCTAGGAACAAACGACCTAGAAACACCAATTTACATCAATTTTTACTTCAGAACTCTCCATACAAACAGTTTCCATTCACATAGGATTCCTGGGATTAAATGAAATGCTTAATACTTAAAAAAAATAAAACTACTATAATCCAACCTTTCTCAGACATAATTATCCATTAGCAGTTACAGACAGTAACTCTAGATCATTTACATGCAATGACTACCCCATCAATGAACACAAGAACTTGGATTTTAATTCCAGCCAGTCATGAAATTATTCAATTAAAATTAAGTTCTGAACTCTAATTTTGCTCCAACTCCCTTCCTATCTACTTAACTTTTTGTACATTTAACTTACTTCTCTGAGCATAACTTTGCTTATAAGAACATGTACACCCTCCATGTGCCAGCCATACTGTGCACTGAAGACTTCAAGATTGCTTCTTCTCCTCTCCTGCTGCTACTTACACTCCCTTACGACTTTATTTGAGTCCACTGGGCAATCTCACTCCTTGCAAGTAGTAGAAATGGGTCCAAATCACAGGAATTACCACCAGGCATAGCTGTTATGCACAAGAGACATTACTCTAATGGGTAAGCCTTCCAGTAGCTGAAGGGGGCCTATAGGGATGCTGGGGAGGGACCCTTCATTAGGGACTGTAGTGATAGGATAAGGGGTAACGGGTTAAAACTTAAATAGGGGAAGTTTCGATTGGATATAAGGAGGAAATTCTTTCCTGTTAGGGTGGTGAGGCACTGGAATGGGTTGCCCAGGGAGGTTGTGAATGCTCCATCCCTGGCAGTGTTCAAGACCAGGTTGGACAAGGCCTTGGGTGATATGATTGAGTGTGAGGTGTCCCTGCCCATGGCAGGGGGGTGGAACTTGATGATCTTAAGGTCCTTTCTAACCCTAACTATTCTATGATTCTATGATTCTAAGCTCTTCTGGCACTTCGATTTTTCTGTCATGCAAGAAAGAACGATGCAGACAGGTCAGTGTTTTCTGTAAAGCCTGTTCTGCAGAGAATGTGCTTTTTTCAGGGCAAACCTCACGGTGGAAGTCCCTGGGCCACTGCGTATCAATTTCATTTTAGGTTTTGTCAGATTCTTCTGTTTCAGCATTTCCATGCAGACAGGTAAGGCACAACTTGGCCAGGTTTTCTAAAACCTCTGTCAAAACAGGAATTTTTGTTGAGTTCTCTTCAAATATTTAAGCAGGCAGGTTGAAATCACTGGTACAGCCAATAAGAGTATAACACTACGTATCTTTAATCAGTCGGGTCATGACTCTTAAGCATTAGACCATTAGAACCATGGCTATAGAAGAGAAGTCTTTTATAGAAAGAACAGGCCCTGGGATAGACAAATCTCAGGGACAGAAAAGACAGAGGATGTGAAACTCAAATATCTATTTCTACGAGTCCTCATTTTAGCCATTCGGTATGCAATCGCCCTCCAATTGTGGAAAGTCTCTTTGCATTCATAACTACAGTCTGCGTAACAAAGACATGAGAGCAGAAAGGTTCCTCAGCAGGAATATATCCTGTCACAGCTGATTCCAACCAGTCTGTGGGAAAGAACTGTCTTTATCTTACCATGGTTGTGATCAGAAATACTTATTTTGTTGCCATTTACAGAGTTTAACATGGAAACATAAAAATCCTCCAAAAAAAGTAACGGAAACAGTTTTACAGTCATATTCTTTCTGAAACCAAATGCACTATAAATCAGCAGGAAAAATATTTCCATCAAGTTTTAGTTATTTGTTACTGGTTTTGTAATTCTAGTCATCAGGTTGAAGTCTGAAAACTCCTACTTATCCATAACATACATGAAAGAGCTGGTATCATTGAGGAAATATTTTCTACCTTTGCTTTTTCTTGAAGGGATCAAGTAATGTGGAAAGAAATAACTGAGAATTAATTAAAATAATCGGCTCAACAAAGTACGGTAAACCATGACTAAGCATAAAGGTATTTCAGTGTTTTGTCTTTGCAATTTTGTAATATTTATTAGAATTTTTAGAAATACTTTAGAAAGAGATTAAGAATTCCTTGTGACTGCAGCTTACAGCAAAATTTACAATAAGGCGAAAAAAACCCAAATGCATGAGATAATTCTTTTTTATAGTTAATTTCTCATTATGTCCAAATAACTGAAAACTGCTGAATTAAATTCACACCACTGATAAAGCTCAATATTAATATAAATAATATTATTTCAGGTATACCTTATCAATGTCCTTTATTTGTAAGACCTAATTGGAAGATAAAATCATTTAAAATACCTAAAACCAGAAGATGTAGTTAGTTACAATGTATATAGAATTTTATGAATTATACTTGAAATAAGAACTGAGATGAGAGAAGACACAGGTATGCATCCAGACAGCAGAACTGGAAATTATGGCAAAATCATCTTTCATTATTCTATTCAGTGAAGTGCAGCTGTATTAAATCTGGAGATGACAGTTCACTTAATGAGTGGAACAAATCAGCAGTTTGACAAGTCTTGCTTCCTCACTTTTTCCTGTTTCTCTTGGTTTTGGTTCAGTTCCTTCCTTCCCACTTGCAGTAATGCAGTTTCCCCACCCTGTCTCACTGTCCAGGGTACACCATCCATATAATTTCAAGATTAAAGATTTAATGAGTTAAACAGCTTCTGGTTTCCCAAGCTAGTTTTCTGGCATTTTAGTGAGCTGGCTATGCTCACGTGCAAGGTAAGCAATACACTGTTTTAGCCAGAACTGGGGAAAGAGAAACAAGATAGGGATTTCCCTTTTTTTTTCCCTGGGAAGTTATTAATGTGCCTACATCTATTTTGTGTGACCACATCTTATTAGCATTTTTAAAAGAGGAAACATACTGTCCATTCATCAATGCATAGTCTGTATCAAAGTTTCAAGATCTGTTAATATCTGCAGTGGAAAAGAAATGAAGGCAAAAGTTTTCTGTTCAATAAATGGAAAAAAAAGTGAATCTGAAGATTTAGAGAAATCTGTAGTTGAAAGAAGCAATCGTAAGAGTTAACTCTGTCAAGTAAAACACTCTAGAAAGGTCACTGTAACTTTCCCATCTTGGAACAAGGACCTAATGTTTCCTCTTTTATAAGTTTAACTGAACTATAAGAGTCGATTATGTGCTCACTAAGAGATAATACTTTCACAAATGACAAATCAGGATTCACCTCACTTAACCAGATGCCTATAGCTGAGCTTGTAGCTGAGCTATACAGGGTCCCTATATGATCAATGAAGGGAAATGGGCTCTTACAGAATGTGACTCATCTCACCTATGTTAGATAAAGAGTAAGACAAGTTTCTTGGAGAAGTACCTACTTCACTGCCTATGGACAAGGAATCTAAGCAGGCCGTTGTTAAGTATCCACACTAGAAGAACTGCAATCACGGTAACAAGTGGGAGAAAAAAAAATAATAAAAAAATAAAGAGATGGCAACTAAGTCTTGTCATTACAGACAGCTGCAAATACCTTCTAGGCACGTATCTATGGAGAACCAAGATTTTACTCATATCCAAGTATGATACCCAGCCTTTTTTCATGAGAGCCCACTCTTTCCCAAATCAGCATAAAAATAATGAATCTTGTTCATATTGATGAATTTAAGACTTGGACCTAACATCTGAATGAGATGTGTCTGAATGAGGCACTTTCCTATAATAACATAGTAATGAAAGATTACAGATAATTGAAAAAGTATATACTGCAGTAGGAAATAAATGTTAAGCTGTAAGTCCAATATGCTTTTAATGGTTTATATGTGAGTGTATCTACAGAACAGCTACCCCAAATGACCAATTGGAAAGCAGTCTTATGTTTGCTGCTAATTTTTATTAACAATTTTTGGCAACTTCCATGTTCTGTTCGATTTTGCTTCTCAAACCAAGTTCATAACCCGGTATGTGGAATACATACACCTGGAAATGAAGCAGCAGCCCTGTTCTTCATGATTTGAAGGCTGGGAAAAGATAAGACAGAGTAAAATTTGGTTTAGAAGGAGCAGCTCACTGGACACAGAGAGCAGAACTAATCTGAAACTTTATGATTACTAATATTTACTGATTGCAACCAAATAAAAGTTTCCAACATCAGACAGACAATATACTTGTACTTATGCACATGCCTTTATAATCTGTGAAAGCATTTTTTCATCTAATCATAGTATTTTTTATTGACAGAAAAAAATAATTTCATAATATTAAGTAAACTGTGTACTGTAAAATGGCATACATGGCACCTTTTATAAATTAAGCGTTGGTTAAGCTACTAATGCATTTATTATTTCTAATATCATCTTACTGATGTATGGAAAAAATACTAAGACCTTGCAATTTAACTTCCCCTGTCAATCAGGCCAAGGTCAGGGATATAAATACCTGTGAGAAGAGAGAAACATTAAATTTTAAATCTAAGGAGTGCTGTCAATTTTGAGAAATTCTTATAATTATTTTGCTTTAGACAAGAACACCAATTTTCACTTTCTATTGCGGAGAAATGTAAAAAAAATAAAAATCACAATTTTGTTACAAAACATAGGGTACAATTTCATGTGAAAAATGGAAGAACTAAATGTGTTGGCAGACTCTCTTAGTTTTGTTTCCTGAAGTGCTTTAAAACAGAAATGACAGCTTTTTCATAATGGTAATCACATAAAGATTTTTTTTCTTAATATGTGTAATTAGGTAAATTCTGGTTTTGATACAACAATGGGCTATTGCATTGTGGTTGAATACCTGTACAACAAAAAGTCATGTAGTTTGATTTTTCTGTATCTGTTAAGAAATACTGTTTTGTATTGATCTTTTCTTTCGTTCTGAAACAGACCACAAAACACATCAGAAATCTTCTGAATGCCCTTTCCTTTCCACCTGATAAAGAAAACAAAGCAAATATATTTCCAGAAGGCTGTAATCAAGCCAAACAGTGCAATATAAAAGGAAACTTTCTGCATGAATGTGATGGAAAATGGGAATTTCATGCCTCCAGCACCAGGCTAAAATCTAAGTGTCTTTCTCACATGCTCTGAATTAAAAATAACAAAACAGTGACTCTGTGGTTCATCATTACTTCAGCTCTCTGCTAAGCATGCTGTGTAAGACTAGCCATGAAAATCACTCCATCATTTAATGCAAATAGTCTCACACTCTCAGAGGAAATGGCCACTACAATATCCAGAAAATCAGAATACATTTAAGGTAGGAAATTAAGATACATTCAGGGAAAAAAATAAAATCCTGCATTTCCCTCTAAATTTTTGTGCAGACCTTTTATTATTTAACTTTGGAAATCCTGTTCTTTCACAGTCTTCTCAGTTTCTTGAAAGTGTAAAACCATGATAGGATGTCATAAAAAAAAGATGTAGAAACATGTCTGACCTATCGCAATTACATTTCCTCATGCACCTTCAAAAATTGTAATTTGTCCCTACTATGCATGATGAAAATTGCAGCCTTCTCCCACAATACATATCAATCCATAAACATTTCATATTCATACCTATGTGGCTCTCCACTTGCACTTTAGAATTCTGATCTAACCCTCAGATAAAATAAAATAGAATAAAATCACATAAACAAGTTTACTTCAAAAATACAAAAAACAGGCTTAGTATTTATTTATTTATTAGGGATTGGGATTCCTCACCTTAGTAGGAAAGCACAAGATTTTTAAGACTATAATACTGACAGTAGGACTAGGATGATGAGTGTGTGTGACATACTGTGGGAGACCAGGAAATCTGAAAGCAAGCAGCAAACAATAATGCACACCAGGTAAACTCGGGGTTGCTTTGCTGAGGCAAAAGTTTATAATACTATACTGTATTATTTTAATTAATCCAGCCAGAAAACCCACAAGAGGAGAGATAACTCTAGAGTTAGCCCTCTTAGTCCTCCACAAAAAAAAAAAAAAAAAAGTTTCAGAAAAAAAAGGAGGAGCTTTCCTTACAGGAGATATACTTGAAAATCTGTTTCAAATGTACATTACAGTAGAAGATTTGGAACGTAATAACAAAATTAACTGTTGCAAATTGCCAAAACTAAATGAAAAGTACTCACTAGTTTTGACAGAACACCCCTCCAAAGTAACTAAAATGTTATTGTAGATGTGAAAGCTGTCCAAAGTAGGTTGCTAGCGTACATGCCTGGGTTCCCCTCCTGCCCTGAATATGATCTAACTATTACTTCTGCTTCCCCCTCATTTGTAGTGTGACAACATGTTGTCACACCACAAATGAATTCAGTTCACTGTGGGAAAAGCTGCATAGAATTGTCACAGCAAAAAAACGTAAATGAGTATCAAATGCCAACAAAACAGACACTTATTAATGTCCCTTCAGTTTAGAGGCAAGGATGCTGCGCAGGACAGTGTCAAATGCTTTGCACAAGTCTAGGCAGACAATGTCAACTGCTTTGTCTCTGTCCACCAGTTCTGTAGCCCCATCATAGAAGGCCACCAAATTGGTCAGGCAAGATTTTCCCTTTGCATATTTTTCATGTGCCTTAGCATGCCTTCCAGGAGAATCTACTCCAAGATTTTGCCAGGCACAGAGGTGAGACTGACTGGTCTGTAGTTCCCTGGGTCATCCATTTTCCCCTTCTTGAAAATGGGGGTTATATTTCCCTTTTTCCAGTCGCTGGGAATTCACCCGACTGCCATGATTTTTCAAATACGACAGACAGTGGCTTAGCAACTTCATTTGCCAGCTCCTTCAGAACCTGATGATGGATTTCATCAGGTCCCATGGACTTGTGTACATTCAGGTTTTTAAGATGATCTCGAGCTTGATCCTCTCCTACAGTGGGCCTAAGGTCTTCATTCTCACAGTTCCTGCATCTGTATTCCAAAACTTGAGCAGCGTGGTCAGAACACTTGCTGGTGAAGACTGAGGCAAAGAAGTCCTTGAGAACCTCAGCCTTCTCCAAATCAAGGGCTGCCAGTTCTCCCATTTCCTTCCCAAGAGGGCCCACGTTATACTTAGACTTTCATTTGGTGGCCACATACCTACATAATCCATTTCCATTACCCTTGATGTCCTTGGCCAGGCTCAAGTCTACCTGGGCCTCAGCTTTCCTGACCTGATCCCTAGCTTCCTGGACAACGTCCCTGTATTCTTCCCAGGCCGCCTGTCCTCGCTTCCACATTCTATAAGGTTTTTTCCTTCATACTTGAGGAAGCAGTATGATCTTCCAAAAAATGCTCTGTAAATTCTTATTTTAACCCCAGTAAAAGAGTTTAGCTGCACTGACTCAAAGTGACTTATGCTGATTTAAACCAATTGAAAATCCAGACCAATAAATTTAGACAACCTTTTGATAATACTCCCATTTAGAAAAAAACAGCAAAAGCCAATATGCTGAAGGGCAAAATTTGAATGTGACTGCAAATTCTACACTCAATGATCCTAGTAAACTTATTGCCTTAACAGCAGAGTTCTTAATGTGAGTTACATCAGAGTGATTCGTGTCAGCAACTCAGGGGTCCTAGTGACCATTGCACTTTGTGTGGAGATGGAATCCCTTGTGATCATTGTGCTATGTGCAAAGGGTACGATAAGTGTCCCTGTCAATACCACAGTGAGGAGGAAGAAGAAACAAGGAAATAATTCCCCTGGGTGAACCGCAATATTGTGCAGAGAAATGTTTTGTTCATTGTTTAAATTGCATGAATTTTCTTAGAAAAGGGGGGGGTAGGTAATTTAGAGGTATGTCCTGCTACAGAGTGTTGTGAAATCTGTGCGCTGAACAAATAAACACGTAAGGAGTGGAATTTATGGGGGCTGAGATGGCGGTCAGACTTGTGATAGACATAATATTTCTTCACCTGGAGACAAGACCCCAACAACAGGTGGAGAATCCTGGGAAAAGAAGACAACAGGATTGGCTGGAACCCAAGAAGCCGGGGAAAAGAAGACAACAGGATTGGCTGAAGAAGCCAGGGAAAAGAAGACAACAGGATTGGCCGAAGAAGCCCGGGAAAAGAAGACAACAGGATTGGCTGAAGAAGCCGGGGAAAAGAAGACAACAGGATTGGCTGAAGAAGCCTGGGAAAAGAAGACAACAGGATTGGCTGAAGAAGCCCGGGAAAAGAAGACAACAGGATTGGCTGAAGAAGCCCGGGAAAAGAAGACAACAGGATTGGCTGAAACCCAAGAAGCCCGGGAAACCAAAAAGTATAAGAGACTATCCCCAGAAGTTCCCCTTGTGTGTCTCGGGCGGAGCAGAGACCCCCCGGCGCACCCAGCGCTGCTTGCTTATTGTCTCTCGATATTAATTATAATAAAAATCAATTAAAACAGATTGGCTAGATTGTTATAATATTAATCATAGCCTCTCAAGACCCATGGATTTATTAAAAAACAGGACCACAAACCAGAAGTCTTTCCAATTCCATTTCTTCTGATTAAATAAAATTCACTCTGATTTTAAATAATGGTCAGTACAAATAGGTTATATATTATTAGACTCCACACGAACTTTAATTATAACTAAAGAATCCAACTATAAAGGGAAAGCATGTAAGTATGGTTCATGCTTAAAGAAAAAAAAAAAATCACCAAAACCTAAGTAAGAGATTTCATGGGAAAATGAAAATAGTTCATATTGCTATGTCCCTTCCAACTGAACCACTCTAGTGTAGTCTAGTCTAGTCTATAGAAAAATTACAGATCTTAAAACACAATCTGATTAATATTTCTGCTACAGATTTGCAAACATTTGCAGCCAGCATGAGATTAATATCCTATGCAATTCCTTTCATTAAGGTACTGCACATGAGAAATTTACTCCAGGCATGCCAACTGGATGAACATTTAGAGATCAATCAGAAGGAATTTTTAGCTGGAATAAAATAATCAGCCACATCAACGCTCTGGTATAGGCAAGCAGAGTTAAACACAACTATAAAAAAAATTAAATTGTAACTACATAATAAAATGGATTAAAATATTTAATTTAAAAAAACCCACCTGCAATACCTGTTTCTGGAGCTGCCAAAATGCCAGTGAAGTGATGGGCTATTTAAACAGAACCTTGTAAATATGATGCAGCAGGGTGATGTAAATATGCCAAATTATAGTAAAGGTTTATGTGGAACTCACACTGAAGCAAAACAGGTACTATGTATCTAATACCTGTCACTTCTGTGGACCTGAATACCATCCTAACCAGGGAAAGTTACCATCTCAGCAAAAACTGAAGTCTGATATTTGAAAGGATTTTACGCTTTTCAGGAAAAGCATAGGTTTAAGTTGCAGAAGAAAGGCAAGTATTACTTTGTATCTAGTATAATGTAAAGTACATAATAATTAGTTTTCTTCTGCTGGATTCTAATGAAACTTGCATATAACTGTGTGTTTATAATGTTTAAAGCTCGGTAAATTCAAAATTCCTCGAAAATGTTCAAGGGGAACATCTGACCTGCAGTTAATGAATGTGCCCTGCTAAACAGTATGTGACCTATAAAGAAAAGACCAAATACCACAGGCTAAGGAATTCAATATTGCTTAAGAAAAGAGCTTCAATCCAGGAAATCTGCAATCCCAAACATTTGAGAACATACCAGATACCTGATTAAAGGGACCACAGAATGAAAGAATATCTGTTTCCTAACTATGATTCTGGTTGTCCTGGTATTACATTGCTCCATTAAATACTCTTTGGACAGATAGGGACTTTGTAACCTAGACTCTTGAAAGTATCAATAAAGAAATTAAAATGTGTGCGTGTCAAAGAATAATACATTAGATTGTATTATCTCAAGCAAACAGGAATATACAAATGACTAAGTGAGCTAACAGCAAGAACCTTACAGGCCCACCTTCATAGGCTCCAGTGTATGAGATATAAAAGTTGCCTGTGTTTTTATCTGTACTCTGCTCTTACAACCATGACAACACAGAATCATAGAATCATAGAATGGTTGGGGTTGGAAAGGACCTTAAGATCATCTAGTTCCCACCTCCCTGTCATTGGCAGGGACACCTCACACTACACCATGTCATCCAAGGCTTCGTCCAGCCTGGCCTTGAACACTGACAGGGATGAAGCATTCACAACCTCCCTGGGCAACCCATTCCAGTGCCTCACCGCCCTCACAGTAAAGAACTTCTTCCTTACATTTAACCTGAACTTCCTCTGTTTCAGTTTAAACCCATTATCCCTTGTCCTATTGCTATAGTCCCTGATGAAGAGTCCCTCCCCAGAACCCCTGTAGCCCCCCTTCAGATACTGTGGAAGGCTGCCATGAGGTCTCCACGCAGCCTTCTTTTCTCCAGGCTGAACAGCCCCAACTTCCTCAGCCCGTCTTCATATGGGAGGTGCTCCAGTCCCCTGATCATCCTTGTGGCCTCCTCTGGACTTGTTCCAACAGTTCCATGTCCTTTTTATGTTGAGGACACCAGAACAGCATAGACTTAATTTCTACCTTGAAAATCACATTAGCTACTATAATTTCCTTGGTAACTACAAACTCAGTGGTCACTGAAAGAAAAAATCCCTGACCTACTTGTATATATACTGGAGATAGAATCAAATGCACCTACTAAGAAAGAAACCTAACAAAAAGCTCCTTAATATTTGAGGTTTCTAAAGAGCTTAAGCAAAAACAAGGCGTAAGAATTAGAACAGGAGAGAGTATGCACTCTCTTCTGCTGGAACTCAGTGTTCATACGGACTACAGAAATCAAAGACATATCTATACTAGTAATACTTAGTTCAGTTCTAACAATCACATGTATAAAAAAGAAAACAGGAAGAATAAAAAAATAACAGAAGGAAGTTCAGACAGGAACTGTAATTATAATGCTAAAAATATAAGGAAAGGTATGGAAACAGGCACCATACAAAAGGGAAAAAAATTCTGGGCTCTGTAACTTAGAAAAGAATATGTGGGCTTATAAAACAACAAACAATACAATGAAAATATGCTTGGCTGGTATCAATCAGAAACAAAAAACTAGCGAAAAACTGACAAAAAGAAATGCTTAAACATCCCTTTTCCTCAACTTTGTGGTTCTTGTCTTGTTTACTATTAGGGGCTGAGCTCGCATGGAGCGTTTTAGATACCATATAGGTCTTTTCTCGCTGTTACCTAATAAGCTGCGTATCAGGAAACATAATTTCAATGAATATTCCAAAAGCTTCTTCCTTCCCCTTATGACATATCCAAGTTTCTCACCACACTCATAACTGACGCAATCCTATCCTCTCCCCAGAACTGTACCCTCAGTTTCACCCAGTTTCTCCATTCTTGTTCAGGCAGTATTTGTGAAGTACTGACTATTCAGAAGACAATGTCAGCTACTTGTGTCATTGTCAATCTATGTGTCCTTTTCCTTCTATCAGCCTTCCTTGCTGTTCTCCTCTACCCAGCAGCATTAGTAAGTAACTTTTACCTTTCCTTCATTTTCTCCATCCAACACAACAGAGCAGAGTCTCTGCATGTAAAGGAAGCCTCACAAGCACTGACTGGGAGAACTTCACATGAAACGTTCTTTACTAAGCTGATTATTCTGTAAATATAACAGATTGTTTCCTTTTTCTCAAGAATGGGTTATCAACTCCAATGAGAGACTGTGTATCAGGAAAATGAACAATAGCTTTGATCCAATATAGCCAATTCTATGTTCTTGTGTCTGAAAGGACTTAAATACCCCCTAAGGAAACACAACAGTTTTGTGTTAGCAACCATGTGCCTCAGTATAAATCCTAAGCAACAAGCATTGAAATAATAATTTTCTTGTATATGGGCCTGTTAATACCCTTAAAAAACCAGAACCGGTAATCCAAATCCAGATCCTCTCTGTATTATTCCCAGCCAACCTGAAGGTCTGTTAACAGGACAAACATTATTACCTCCAAAAGAATGTTTTATCTCTCAATGGAAGCATCACCAGTATCTACTTAGGTTTTATCAAGACTTCAGACTGGAAATGGAGACACCAAAGAGTATTAGCAAATCATAGAATCATAGAATCACAGAGTTGGAAAGGACCTTAAGATCACCTAGTTCCACCCCCCCTGCCGTGGGCAGGGACACCTTACGCTAAATCATATCACCCAAGGCCTCATCCAACCTGGTCTTGAACACTGCCAGGGATGGAGCATTCACAACCTCCCTGGGCAGCCCATTCCAGTGCCTCACCACCCTAACAGGAAAGAATTTCCTTCTTATATCCAACCTAAACTTCCCCTGTTTAAGTTTTAACCCGTTACCCCTTGTCCTGTCACTACTGTCCCTAATGAAGAGTCCCTCCCCAGCATCCCTATAGGCCCCCTTCAGATACTGGAAGGCTGCTATGAGGTCTCCACACAGCCTTCTCTTCTCCAGGCTGAACAGCCCCAACTTCCTCAGCCTGTCTTCATACAGGAGGTGCTCCAGTCCCCTGATCATCCTTGTGGCCCTTCTCTGGACTTGTTCCAACAGTTCCATGTCCTTTTTATGTTGAGGACACCAGAACTGCACACAATACTCCAGGTGAGGTCTCACAAGAGCGGAGTAGAGGGGCAGGATCACCTCCTTTGACCTGCTGGTCACGCTCCTTTTGATGCAGCCCAGGACACGGTTGGCTTTCTGGGCTGCAAGCGCACACTGCTGGCTCATGTTCGGTTTCTCATCAACCAACACCCCCAAGTCCTTCTCTGCAGGGCTGCTCTGAATCTCTTCTCTGCCCAACCTGTAGCTGTGCCTGGGATTGCTCCAACCCAGGTGTAGGACCTTGCAACATATCAGTCGAATGTTTTTTCTCAATTGTTCTAGTAATTTCCTGGATTTGGTTCTATCACTTCTAAAGCACTGAAACACTAAATTAAATTGAAACACTGGTGCTTTAATAAAAGTAGTAATGGAAAACAGACATGTTTTGCATTATTCAATAAACAATCTCGAAAACTGCACACCACTTACCAAGGGATCAAAAAACCCAACAGGCACTGAGGACTGCCTTTCTTAAGGTAGTAAGTTGTGTATTGCTGGCAAGTATTACAGAGTTTCTACAAGTTAGGCCAAACTAGCTTGACTGAAATGAAACACCTTCTCTATTTACAGACAGAAGACAGCTGTGAGAGGCACTCTTCACTTTTCTCCGATGCAAGGCTACAACTTCATAGTTCGGTATCTCTGCAGCAACTTCCTTGCTCTCTGAGCTAAGATGCGAACAGGCACAGGAGTAGGCACTCAGCTACTACTCATTTCTTGAAAGCCACATGCTGTCTCCTGGAAGATGCAGTGAGCTATAAGGGAGCATTCTTAAGCACAGTCCAGCTTGTATGCTGCTGGTTAGATTACAGTAAGCTTCAGTAAAACAATTTTAAATATGATTATCTACTGCTGCTATCAAACAACAACTTGAATTTAGGAAGAATATCAATTCAAACACAGTGGCAATAGTTTTGGTTTGGTTCTCCGTCTAAGTTTAAACTAGGTTGTAAATTGAACACTTATGCAAAAGCACACTCAATGTATTGTTTTTTTTAAATATCCGTAGATCTTAAAGCCTACTGCTGCCCGCATTTCTATTTGCTTGATTATCTTGTATACAAAAGACATGCAATATACATACTATAGGAGCTAACAACAAGAACAAAATGCAGTCAAGTATGCAAAATTTTCTATATAATGAGTGTTGATTAGTTTCAGTAAAACTGGGCAAAAGCTTGATGTACTTCTGGCTAGTTGTTTCACTTAGCACTATCTATTGGTATCAATACTGCAGTGACACAAAGGTACATACTACAAATGTCTTTAGTTTTCATGTTCACAGATTGCTGCTGGGGCTGACAGTCTTTGACTTAATGGGTGAATTTGACTGACTGGTGAAAGCATATAGGAATACGTTTGTTGGTTTGTGGGTTTTTTTTTTAAATCCATGTGTATGTTGAATAATATACCCACTAACATAGAAAAAATCTGGACTTCATAACTTCAAAACTGGACTTCATCAAGAAGTGTGTTCAAGTTTGAATGTTTCAGTTGTCCAACCTTGTTCAGAAAGTGATTTATGGATACTAGGTCACCCTCATGAGAAACTTAATGCACCGTAATCTAAAGGAATATAATTCACATGCAGAAGATTTGAGAACATAGGACTAAATTAATTTGATTTGCATGTTATACTTTTACACAATAATATGTTCCCAGTGACTAATCCTGAATTTATGTCTGAATTTGATCAAATAAATTAGACCTTCCTGGTACAAGGCATTTAGAATAGATGGACCAATGTTACACCTGTATTTTAAAACGGAATGAGAAAATTGAATTGGCCAGCATTTCAGAAGGAAGAAAAAAGATCTACTACACCAGCTGAAACACCTGGACATGTGTATTTGGGCCATGCATAGATGGACTGCTGCAAGATCAACAGCATCAGAAATATCTCAGAAGAGTTATGCGCACACACCTAACTCACTTCAGGAACAGAGAAAGGCTGATTTGCCTATTTGTCCACAAATGACCCACACAGAAAGACTGCTACTGCTCTACCTATTCAGGATTGCAGATTATACCAGAAAGTGGCAGAGTAGTAGATAAGCAGAAGTAGAAGCTAAGCAGGGTCAGGCCCAGTTAGTACTTGGATAGGAGACCGCCTGGGAATCAGGTGCTGTAGGCTTTCCCACATGACATCCGTGTCTCTAAATAGGAGAGACATCAATTTGATGGGTGGACCACTTGGTGGATAAAGAACTGCCTGGATGGTTCCACACAAAGAGTTGTGGTCAATGGCTCAACGTCCATTTGAAAACCAGTAACAAGTGGTGCCCCTCAGGGATCGGTGCTGTGACCGGTCTTGTTCAACATCTTTGTCACTGACATGGACAGTGGGATTGAGTGCACCCTCAGCAAGTTTGCCGATGACACCAAGCTGTGTGGTTCGGTTGAGACGCTGGAGGGAAGGAATGCCATCCAGAGGGACCTTGACACGCTTGTGAGGTGGGCTGATGCCAAGCTCATGAAGTTTAACCATGACAAGTGCAAGGTCCTACACCTGGGTTCGAGTAATCCCAAGCACAGCTACAGGTTGGGCAGAGAACAGGTTCAGAGCAGCCCTGCGGAGAAGGACTTGGGGTGTTGGTGGATGAGAAAAGACGAGCTGGCTTCAGTGTGCATTTGCAGCCCAGAAAACCAACTGTATCCTGGGCTGCATCAAAAGGAGCATGACCAGCAGGTCGAAGGAGGTGATCCTGGCCCTCTACTCTGCTCTTGCGAGACCTCTGAGGATTGTGTGCAGTTCTGGTGTCCATAAAAAGGACAAGGAACTGCTGGAAAAAGTACAGAGGAGGGTCACAAGGATGATCAGGGGACTGGAGCACCTCCCGTGTGAAGATAAGCTGAGAAAGTTGGGGCTGTTCAGCCTGGAGAAGAGAAGCTGCATGGAGACCTCATAGCAGCCCTCTGGTACCTGAAGGGGGCCTACAAGGATGCTGGGGAGGAACTCTTCATCAGGGACTGTAGCAATAAGACAAGGGATAATGGGTTTAAACTGAAACAGGGAAAGTTCAGGTTAGATATAAGGAAGAAGGGTGTGAGGGTGGTGAGGCACTGGAATAGACTGCCCGAAAAAGTAGTGAATGCTCCATCCCTGGCAGTGTTCAAGGCCAGCTTGGACAGAGCCTTGGGTGACATGGTTTAGTGTGAGGTGTCCCTGCCCATGGCAGGGGGGTTGGAACTAGATGATCTTAAGGTCCTTTCCAACCCTAACTATTCTATGATTCTGTGATTCTGTAACTTGCAGAAATTTACTGGCCAACTGTTACAGCATTTAGTTGTTCTAAAGAAAAAAACCAACTTGGACTCTACTTCTACTCCCTAAATTAGGGATGGCTGGTCAAGTTCATTCATATTAATGAGCTCTAGATTAACTCTGTAATCTAATTCACATCAAACTCATTTCAGAATCCAGGGTATTTAACAAAAGCATTGATTTTTCTACTTGAAAAGGAAAGAAAAACTGCCATAAAGCGACAGATAGAAGACAAACCAAGAGAGAATAAAGACAGATTTATTTGTACAAAAGTAGGAAAAAGGCAAGGAGGGGAAAAAAGGTCGAGATGTAGACTATGAATTAGGAAAAGTATCATGCTTCATTTATTCCCCTGATGTTCTGATACAAAATCTTAACAGGAAAGTGGCCACTCTCAGAAATGCAGCAATAAAAGTTTCAAGTTTCCTGTAACAGCCTCAAACATGCTGCAAAACATCTGAACCCTCTTTAATAAGAAACATCTTACATACAGATTTTTTTCTGTAACTTAGATGAAATGGTAAAAACGGTAAATCTAGTAGAGAAAATCAGGGATTTTAAATAATCAGATATAAAGAAGAAAGAAATGAGAGCATGGAAAAAAAAAAAGCATGGAGTATCAGAAAAGAACAATCAAAACCTGACAAAATCCATTGTCTTTGCCAGGTTATCCTCAGTAGGAAAAATAAAACCACCAAGCAAGAAAATAGATCACGAGATAATGTCAGAAGCAATATCACTATGATAATCAGATGCATCTCATTTCATAGTTTGCTCCAGTTCCTCACTTCTCTGTAGGAGGCACAGGGCAGTATTACTATTGAAAACGGTTAATCTGACATTATCTGCAAAGAAAGTAACATTGATTCTTTTTTTTTTAATGGCCTTTTAACACCTCAGGTGATACTGACACAAGAAAAATATGCTGTTAATACCTGGAGTTTAACAATTAAAACATAGGTCAAATTAAGAAAGATATTTAATCGCCTTTGATGTTACGTGACAATACATGAAAAAAAGCATAAAAAAATCCAGAAATTCTGCCAAAACATGTAAAATTTACTTGTTCATTTATTCATTCTTACTTATTATGAAGCTTCAACTGAAGTGTAGCATTCTGTTTTCCTTTAGAAAAAGAAAAATATTTTAAGTTTGAACAGAAAATAATTAACTTGTAACTTTCAAATTCCTTCCCCACTCAGCAAAAATAAATTTGGCATTTTACCCTCGCTCTTAATTTATCTCAGTTCCATTTGGATATTGATTCTTCTAGCCAAAAAAAAACTGGGATGAAATAACATGTGTATGCTGGAGTGTGAGTTTACTTCAGTGACACATGCATTCATTCCTTTTACTAGAGAAGAACACTGTGCTTGAAACTGTTGAGAACTATTCTGAATCTTGGTGGTCTATAAACTTTCTTATCAGTGGGAAATTTGTAGTGGCATATTTGTGTTTGAATTTCAGCCTGAGTATAAAGCTACAACAAAGATCAAAAAGATTGCTGGAGTTCATTGTATTTCAATTTCCTCTTCCTCATTTCAAAGCTTACAGAAAAACATGTCACATTACTTTCTTTGCTAGTATCTATTTTATATAAACATTTACTTACACAAATGGAGTCTTTTGATCCATCTAACTGGGAAATGCACTCACTTGTTAGAATAATCCAAATCTGACATTTAAATTGGGTATATTTCATCTGTGTTTTTGCTTTTCCCCTACTCTTAAGGGACACCTGCACAGTGAAGAACAGACAGATCTTGTTCATCCCTGATAAGCTCACAGAGGTTTAGCTATAATATAGTCTTGCTTAATCCTCATTGGTTTTGCCTACTGAGCACAAGGCTGTTGCCTTGACAACACAGCTGCAGTTGCCACAGCATCCAGAGCCACATGTGATGTCCAGGTTTACAGCATGGCCCAGTTGAAAATCTATTATTCAGTGCTATTTTCTACAAGTCAAGGCTAAAAATAAAATCAGTGAAAATCTTCATACATTCTATGTCTTCTCTTACAACCCTTCGTATTACTTACTTACAAAGACATTTCCTATATGGGATGGACACTTTTGACACTCAGGAGCCATGAGAATTCTTGGCGCGCAGAGTCTAAGGGAATTCTTTATTCAATGCATGTCATTTACATGTAATACGCAAGTAAGAATTAATCATCAGGTGGTGATACAAGATGACAGACAGAATTAGGAAACGTATAAAAATGCAGGAATCTGGAAAGTAAAGACATCACAAATGGAGGCAATTCTAATTTTTTTAACTTTTTGATCCCAACACCACCCCCACCCCCCCCCCCCCAAAAGGAACTGACATAGATTGCACCCAATTAACTGGTTTTGAAGTAGAAAATCATGCTAGACTATGCAAAGCCCACCATATTTTTTTTTATGCCTCACCTCACATCTTAGCCATGGCAGGCAACTGTTTATCCTCTTGATGCTAATTCAGGACAGAAGCAAGGCACAGAATTTCAACATTACTGACAGTTAGGCATTGAAATAACTGCTGAAGGCTATGTGGAATAATGCACGAATTCTGGATGACCTTCAAGGTTGCGCATTCTACTTTAAAGAACAGTAAGTGCATGGAAATTCTATAGCCACAAAAAGAAAAGGTGATTTGATGATAACAGCATTATAACTCATTACTGAAGTTCAGAATAAATCAATCTACAGTAATCTGTCACACTGGCAATTTTAAAGATGAATGTATTCTGGAGCTTCACAGACATAGAGCAGACTAGCTCAAGAGCTACACATACAAAGTTCCAGTGCCCAGCTAAGTAGATGTAGTTTGTTTCTATGAAACACAAGAACACCTCCTATCTGTCTTCCAGTGAGTTCTGGGCTTATGTCCTCTTTGTATGAGGACACACACAACTTGGTCCTTAGAAGTTACAGGTGCACTCATCACTTAACTGTCATGAGTTTACACATGACTCTCCAGCACTCAGACTAGTTGTTCTAGAACAGAACAAGTCCATGTTCTAAACTCTTCCAAACAGGCTGACTGCAAGCAAACTGCCAAGTGGGAATGACCAACAGCCTATACAAACTCCCTAACTCTGGAAATTTTTAGCAATGCCCTGGGCAAAACTCAGTTTTAAAAAAAATAAAACAACATGGACAACTGAAGCCAGTGTGGGGGAAAGTTCCCTGGCACTCTGTAACCTACTAAGATTCACATAACCAAGGAAGTGAGACCTCATGTGGCATAAAACCTTCTGACCCTAGAGCCTCGGAGGTTGCTATCCTGCATTTGCCTGTCAATAAAGCAACATTGTTGTGAACAGCAGCATCAAACAAAATCTACTGAATATAGAACTAAAATGAAATGTAGCCTCTTTCAAGCATTAGAAATAATAATAGTGGCCTGTGGTGTTTAGAAACACCAGAACAAAACGAGTCTGATGGAATTTAAAACTGACAAACAAACCAAAAATTTGAAGCCAAAACCACATGATTTACACAAACAGAAGCCAAAATTCCTCTGTTGTTTCAGAGGCCGTATTTCCAAATTAGTGCTGTAAGTTATGTCCGATCATTTGACTCATCTCTAGTAAAACAAGCTGAGAATTCCGAATTAGCCTAGAGAACAAAGATTTCACAGGAATATTATTTTTTTTTCTTTTTCCGAGAAGGAGGAGCATTATTACCACTGTAAATCAACAGACCTACTGATCCTCTGATATTTGTCCTAGAAATATTTCAGAATGAGTATGAAGTAAGGGTCAGCAAAAAGTTGCTGAGATTGTACAAGCCAACCTATAAAGCTATTTGTACTACCTGGAAGCATACAGCTACAAATAATAAATGAAATATAGCAAATGAAGAACACGGAAAGGTACACAGATAATGGTTAATGCCTGATAAGTCACAGTCATACAGCACTAACTGATAGGCACAAGATATTGCAAGCTGTAATTTATAATGTTCTATCAGTTTCAGTTGACTTAGTAAGTTTCGGATCTTCTCTGGGTATCTGATTTGTTCCGAATCGTTAAGATTTAGATATTTGGATTAAAATTCTAGTCTCACATTAATCAAGAGCAAAAGTTCAATGAAAAACTAAAAGTGGATATAGACAGGTGAGGAATAGAATGAATACAGAATCATACAATCATAGAATAGTTAGGGTTGGAAAGGACCTTAGGATCATCTAGTTCCACACCCCCTGCCATGGGCAGGGACAGCTTACGCTAAACCATATCATCCAAGACTCCATCCAACCTAGTCTGGAACACTGCCAGGGATTCACAACTTGGAGCATTCACAACTTCCTTGGGCAACTCATTCCAGTACCTCACCACCCTCACAGTAAAGAACTTCTTCCTTATATCTAACCTGAACTTCCCCTGTTTAAGTTTTAACCCGTTACCCCTTGTCCTGTCACTACAGTCCCTAATGCAGAGTCCCTCCCCAGCATCCCTATAGGCCCCCTTCAGATACTGGAAGGCTGCTATGAGGTCTCCACGCAGCCTTCTCTTCTCCAGGCTGAACAGCCCCAACTTTCTCAGCCTGTCTTCATACGGGAGGTGCTCCAGCCCACTGATCATCCTTGTGGCCCTCCTCTGGACTTGTTCCAACAGTTCCATGTCCTTTTTATGTTGAGGACACCAGAACTGCACACAACACTCCAGGTGAGGTCTCACGAGAGCAGAGTAGAGGGGCAGGATCACCTCCTTCAACCTGATGGTCATGCTCCTTTTGATGCAGCCCAGGGTACGGTTGGCTTTCTGGGCTGCAGGCGCACACTGCTGGCTCATGTTCATTTTCTCATCGAGCAACACCCCCAAGTCCTTCTCCGCAGGGCTGCTTTGAATCTCTTTTCTTCTTTAGTGGTGGACTTTGCAGTCCTGGGGTAGAGGTTGGAGTTGATGATCTTAAAGGTCTTTTTCAACCTAGCTGATTCTATGATTCTGTGATTCTATGATATCTCCTTTATTTATGTTGAATGATCAGTATTACAGGCTGTAATCTCAGCAAAACCTTAATGAAATCATTACGAACTTTGTGCAGCTAGCAGAGCAAAGCGATGGTAAGAAACCATGGTATGTAAGGGGATTACTCCATGAATTCCCATCTAGTGGGAAAGACAACACCAGAAAAAGCAAAAAAAAAAGATAATTTGAAAATTTATCAAGTGGACAATAATGGCTGGCATAGAAAGGAGGGAGGGAGTATTGGGGTGCCAGACTGAAACATTTGAAAAGAAGTTTTAAGGTGGATATAGAAATGAGACAGTGACAAGCTACACACAGCACCAATATTTTACATAAATACACAGTGAATAAGGCTACGTATTTCAAACTTCAGAAAAAGGATTTTACAATAATTAAGAAAAAATGTCAAAAAAGAAAACAAATGTATTAGTTAGTCTGTAGCTGAATAAGGAAGGTGATGTTTTAAAAATACTGTTCAGTAAGTATAGGAAAACTAAAATCATAGTCAATCTAGCCAGATTCCTTACACTGCAAAGTTATGCAGTGCAGTAATGCACAGGAGAAATTCTATACAGAAATTATTTTATTGGTTTAAATTTTTTCAGACTATTCTGACAGTGGCAGATTTTTTTATCTGACTACATATCAACTAATCTAATACAAAACCAGTAAGCTGTTAAAAAACTTTTCATGTGTGTGCACTGACTTACTTAACAGAAACTCACTATGTGCCCAGAACAAGTCAGTGTTCTAACCTAACTTGCAATTCAATGCTAATGACTGCAGAACAAGAATGGGCTGAAGATGGCATCCTGGCTCCATTACCATGTGGCAAAAGCATTGCCAGGTACAAAGCAAGAAACAAGAGTGAGGTAAGTCTGGAGAAACAGGGAGTTTTGCTTTGTCCCCTGCTGACCTGGAACTTCATAGTAGATGTTCACGGAAAGGTGACTTGGTGATTTTAGTTTAGACGGAGCAAGAATAAAGTAAGTCAAGAAGCAGATAAAAGCTTGACCTCATGGTTAACGGATTTCAGATGTTAGAGCCTGAATAAGGAATTGCAATGGATCTTGTGGTAAAAACACTTGCAAGAAGATTTAATCAATTGACACAAGAGTTTGTTTCTTAGCAACACAGGTCACCAAGAATACATCACTCGACTCATATAATTGATCTTCTGTTGAATACGGTTAAATTTAGGTTTTCGATTTTTCCTCTCAAATATCTGAAGTATAGAAGCTTACATGAAAAAAAAAGATAAGGTTTAGCACAGCTATGAACACAGCCTCTCCGACAATGACTTTCCATTTTCAGGAACAGTGGAACTGAAAATGTAAAGAAAATTATAGTGGGTTTGAGAGTTTCTGGGCTGAATTTGTTGTTTTTTTTTTTAAACACCCAACAAACAGTAGCAAGTGTTCTCCGTCTTTCTGGGCCATATTTGTCAAATTAGACATATGAATTTAAAACTATTAATTCTATTGCTTTCAGAAGAAAAAATATGATCTGACTTATTTTCCTACAGACTTATGGGCTACATATTAAATAACCAATATAGATAATTGGGACCTTTGAAAGAATGCATTAAGAGAAACAATATCAATTTTCTAAGATATCAAGATAGTAGAGTGATAAGGTAGATACAGTAGGCCTAGTAAAATAAGCACAATAAACCAAGTGCATTTGGTGAATGCTATCTGTGCTTTAGTCTCCTCATGTTTCATGAATTAGAAAAAGTCTAAATCCCAAAATCTGAAAATTTGTAAAAACTTATTTTGAATAAAATACTGCCTATACTGAACTATTAATAAGTCGTTATCTGCTCATTTCAATTCTGGGAAAGTTATTACTTACACAGATAACTGAACCACACAAAATCTGCACACTGCAGATGTAAGACAGTGAAGAGAGACTAAGTGGCTTTCGGAAAATGACATTTAAAGTATTACTGAAAAGACTGTTCACCCTGTAAAGACTATGAGCACCTTACACTATCAATACTCTGTGAAATTAGTGTTATAAAATACTTTACACATTTCAAAAATAATGTAGATACACAACAAAAATGGCAATTACCCATTCCAAACCTTAATGATACAGAAACAGAAGTCTCCCTAGGAGTGTCATTTTTATGAGAAATGCAACTACATATAGAAAGACAGCTAAGGTTATTAGACAAAGATGTACCTATAGGGAAGCCCCAGAGTTAATTATTAGAGATTCTGAAACAACTTCAAACACAGCTTTATTTGCATCATGTATTTTATATTTATAGCAGATTAAAAAAAACCACCCCTAAATCTATAGCTCGGAAAGGAACTTAATTTTCATAATGACCTTAAAAAGCACCAGCTGATAAACACAGAAAATAGTAAATATAAATGCTTAAAAAAGAATAATTACTAATGTGAGCAATCTGATTTCAAATTCTTTAAAAAGAATGACTAGTGAATGAAAACCAAGCTTACAGCCTCACTCCTGTTGTAGGCTAGCACATATTGGGCAAGATAAAAGCAAAAGCAAAGTTAAGTGAATATAAGGCTTTCTGCAACAGAAGAAGGAATAAGAAAGAGGAAAAGATAATTAACTGAAAAAAACTTCAAACAATCAGGGTTAATTCATGCTTAACGACAACAACAAGATTCTTACCTGGCAGTTCATGTTTATATCCCTAGAAGAACTCCAAATCCCTAAGTTCATACAATCATAACCATGTAAGAATGGAAATATAAATGACATTTAAATACATTTATAATAATGTTAATGTATGGAAACTAATGCTAAAAATGAAGTTAAAAATAAAATAATATGTTGATAAAAATTACTATTTTATTACAAGCAGGACTTTAAGTGAGTGTCTTTCCTAGCACATATAGTAGTAGTATGAATCCTGCCAGCTAACCAAAGTCATCCAGTCAGAACCATGAACACCCCCTTCAAACATGAGCTACTCAGGATTCCAAATCCATTGCCTCTTCTTGTCTTCGAACAATGTATTTATGTCCTCTCTACTGCAGTCTCTGCTACCATCCTAGCTCACCAAGAAATTCTTCTGAAAACTCTATTTTTATTTCCTGAAGTTATTAAGAATGTACATTAATTAGACTGTAACACAGACCAGTTGAAAGATGCTGATACTTTCGTGAAAGTATTACAAATCTAATTCATAATTTTAGCTGGAAAAGTTAAGAAGGAAGTTTTTCTTTTGTAATTTATTTGAAAACAGCTTTTCTGTACTTAATTAACTGGCATTTAAAAACAAAATTTTCCTCATGGTAGGAAATTCACTCAAAAACAAGCATTCCTAAAAATACAGAAAACAGTGAATTTTCTTTATCTACAACAGAAAAAACAGAGATAAAATGGTTAGATGGCTTACATCATGTCACAGAGTTAGGAGCTTGGGCAGGAGAAGGTCTTGCTTCAACCTTCTTGTTTCAAAAACTCTGGATTCTTTCAGCCTCCAATATCTAAAAGGAGAATTAAGCATAGGTTAAAAAGGGAGCAGTAGTACAGACAGAAGATTTTCCATTTCCTAAAAAACAGTGAAGCTTTCAGCATTACAAAATGCTTTTTTTTAATGTGATGGTGACAGATTTTTCTTTTTGTCATAATTAATGATGCCTTGTCAGGTGTGTTCAAGTAATTACCAAAAGTCTAACAGCAAAATGAAGCAACCCAAACTGCCAGCATTTCCACATACCTGTCATACAGGTTTTCAATCATCACAGCTCCTATTTCAATTCTTGTATCATAATTAACCCTCATTAGGGCAACATTATGACATGCAAGTAATTCCACTAATCTTAATTGTCTCACAGTAATTCATGTTTAACTACCTGCTTGTCTCTGTATTCCTTCATTATACTTTTTCTACACAACAATATTTTTTTGGATTGCATAGTTATAAAGACAGTACATACTTCAAAGAATGAAGTTTCCAGATGTGGCCAGCACATTATACAAGGAACACAGACATATAGTAATATCTTTTCACCTCATCTTCCTCCCACTAAAGTAATTCTTCTAAAAAGCACTAGGAGAATCTCAAAGTCCTCAGTGATGGGATATGTCATGTTAAATTTGTAGAATTTCAGCATTCTTTCAGATGCAAATGGAGAAATAAAACCTACAAAATGTCTTACATAGTCTGTAAAGTAACACTTTGTAACGGGCAAAGTGATTGTCTCTGGTTGATGGAATTAATAATTTTAGAAAACATTGCTAACTTGGAACAATTCAACTAATGTAAACCAAAATATTCTTCACAATGAACACATTTCAACACAACACAGCAAATCTATTAAAATTTCCTACTATGAAATTAGAGATTCAACAGTATTAAACACCTTGTATCTTTTTGCATTTTCAGAATTAAACAACACAATGAAATTCCACACCAGAAAATTCATCCTTATAGCAATTTCAGTGCTGTTAACTTAAAAAAAAATAGATTGTCTTAAGGTTATTAGATAAGCAGTACCCAAAGTTTAGAAAGCCCAGAAAAGTAATTATAAGCATCAACCAACTTTTTTTGCTAGGCAGTATATTATTACCTGAATATACTCAAAGAATTATTAGTTCTAACAAATTTGGGGAAGTTTGACAAAAATGATCAATACTGAGAGAAAGAAAGAATTAAAAAACAGAATATGTTTTTTTTTAATTTTTTTCAGTTCTAGACATGTTAAGCAAAAATAGCTAGTAGCTTGATAATTATTTGATAATCACTGGATCTGAGTTTGCAGGTCAGTTTTCACATTACTTGCAGTGAGAAGTAAGACGTATCACCAAGAATGAAAAATACTTTAAAAGAATTGTTCTATATGATATTCTGCTGATTGTCCAGAACTCATAGACCCTTGTTAACTAGCATATTAACTACTCCACAGCTTATACAGTCCACCTTTTCAACATGCAATGACAGCTGATGCAACACAGTGGTCATTCACTTGCAGCTACTAAGTAACAACCAAATAATTATCTAATTTTTTTGTATATTTCTGCTTTCCTGTTTATTATTGCCTTCTAGGTTCATAGGTTCAATGTCACTTCACTTTCAGTTTTTCAGAAATGTCAAAGTTTTTATTAACAGATTACAGTCACACTTCAATAATCTTACATGATATACAAGACCTCCTAATGAAAAATATAAGCCCATATAAATGATTTTAAAAAAACCTCAAAGAAACCACAAATAGTTTTTTTTCTGTCTTGCTGACTGTGCAGCAACTGGATTTTTTGTAATCCTGATGTGCTTACCATCTGTAATATTCTAGTAGTAAAAGGATCAAAAAGACTGGAGCAAATGTAATACATTTGTTTCCTACTACAGTCTTCACAATGTTATCAGAGAAGATCAACCCCTCCTAAGCAGAGGATTAAAAATATTTACAACTGGTCAGTAACTGTCTCATCTATAATAGTTCGTTGGGCCTAAAGGCAAGACACACACTGATACAGTACAGAATGTAATAAGAAATTACAGTACTCTCAACGTGAGGAAAAAAAAAATTAAGGGTATTTAAGAAAATCTTATGACTCCCATCAGTTAATCACAACAGGCACCCCATGGCAATACATTATTCCCCCTATTTCTTTGCCTAGGATGTCCTGTTTCAACCTCCATGACCAATATAAATCTCCCTCTTGCCCCCTTTCTTCTTTTCTTCCACCTCTGTTATTGTTGTATACATCCTTTCACCCTGTTCGGCAAACCCTAGCTTCTTCAATCTTCCACTTTTATCAGAGTTGCCACTCTCTCAAGCAAAGTGACTGCCATCCCATGGCGTCCTCATTGCTTTGTGTCCCCTTCATGACTCCAAGTCATACCCTCCTCATTCACTCTGTTCCTGACTATGAAACCATCTTCACAGTTGCATGGAACCTTCCCTCCCTCCCTCCCTCTTCCCCCAGCACCTCCTCCCAACAGAAATGCTATGTTTTCAATGGAAACTGGCTTGGCTTTCACTTTTTTAATATAGAGTGGCAGGATACCTCCTGCCTTGTATATTAACTTAGTATGTCTTAGTATGTGCAATACATATATTGTACTGTCTCAGTACAGGTCCTTTTCCTATTTTTTTCTGCTTCATTTAACAGTAAGAAGTGAAGTTTTCAGCAGGCCTGAATTTTGCACTTCCAGAAGTATACAAAGAGGTGGCTTTCCTGTCATTTTGCTGGAATTAGCACTGCGTATCTTGGAAGAGGGGTTGAAAACATAAACAGAGAAGGATACATTAATGGAAAAAGCCAAAGAAGGAAGAAAGAAACAAGCTGCTCCTTGTATCTCCTTTGTGATGTTACAAAATAGTGTATTTGCCATTCCTGGTTGTTGCAAAAAGTATTTAATAATTTGTCATATCAACTGGCTAGAACATGTCTTGGGGCTCCTAGTCCACTGGGAAAGAAAATTTTGACTGTCTGCTACAAGATTTATTAGATTAGTTAAGTCTTGTCTTCTGATGGTGAACAGCCAAATTTCTATCCCAGTCATACAGTTGGAAGTATAATGGTGACTGATCTGCTGCATAATTCACCCACAAACTCACTATCTGGTTTACCTACCGTGATATAATTATGAATGCAAATCATACTATCTAAGACAAAGATGCACAGTTTTTCTCATACCAGTCTCAAAGTCAGCAGAAACTTAGCCAACCCAGAATTTAACGGACAATCAAAGATTTTGTGATTACATGTGCAAATCTTTTGGTTGCTCTGGCTGTTGCAGAAAACCTTTGCTGTACTTCAAGATTCAGTTGCTGGCCCAGCTGAAGTAGCTTCCCTTCTTTGAATTATACACCAGCATCATCAGTCCTCTGGTGAAATGACAGAGGCGTTTGAAGCATATCCACCCAGCCACACTCCATAATAATTGCATTTCCAAACAACCATGTTCTCTAATTTGGTAGAGGAACAACCTACCTGTGTTCGTGGCCAAACAACAACAAAAGTTTAATTAATTCTGCTGCCTGGCAGCCTAGTCCTTAATAACTTCCAGAAAATGAACAGGAAGTAAATATAAGTTGCTATGAAAATTTTGTGATCTCACTCAAGCTTCCTTTTTAGCTCCCTATACATGGGACCTATATTTATAGTCAATTTCATCAACTCTCAAAATTTGATGTTGAATATTCTCAATAAATACTCTTGCATAATATTGTACAGGTAGTATCTATCAGCAGCTGGTTAGAGAAGTTTCAATTGTACTCAACTTCATTTAACTAATTTGTTACAACATTTTTAAGAATGCTACATGCAAGTTATACATGCTGCTTTGTTTGGGATGTTACAATTAATATCTACTATCTTGAGCCAAGACAGCCAAGCTGAATGGGTTACTGCAAACAATAATGTAAAGAGTAATGTCATTGATGTGGTTAGATGAAAAGCTGCACTAGATCAATAACAAATTCTGGAAAAATTAGTCCACATGCAAGATAAGGTGCAAAATACAGCCAAGAGAAACTAAGTTGAGAAACACTTTGTAGAGATGCACAGAAACTTAATCCTTTCAAATGGCAGACTAACAGAGGTAATGAAAAAAGTGCAGCTGTTTGTTTCATAAGCAAAACTATAATTAAATGCAATTAAAGATTTAAACTAATATGAATCAGTTCAAATATTAACTGCCAAAGTTTTAGTCAAATTAATATCTGAAGAACAATTGGCATTATCTACAGATCACTACTGAAATGATTAGCATGTCATTAACTTTTACTAAAATTGGTGGTGAGGATTAGTTTAGACTCATTGCCATGTTCCTTTTTTGGTTCTGCTGTTACTTCAAGTAGACAGAAAGAAATTGAATTTCGGAAGAAAGCTACGGTTATGCTATGTAAACTGTTATGTGTTACATAGAATGTACATCATGTATTATTCAGATTTTCATTTTTTATAAAATAACACTGTCTTGGTACATTCAGTTCATCATCTAAACAATATTCCATAATGCTTTGTAAGACTTCAGAGGCAGCTGCTCAAGACACAGTGTACCCATGTTTTGATCAATCTCTTCAAAACACAGATTAAATAGTTCAGGGACTGAGACTGTCATCATGATGTTCTCCTTGACTCCACAATCGCAAAGATAACTTCTTCAGCTCACCTCAACTGATTCTGGGTAACAAATTCTGACTTACCGCATACAGTGAGCAGCTTGAAGCGCACCAGCGAAACTCCTCTCACCCATCTATATTCAGAGATCCAGACCTGGCTATTGATGCTCTCTATCAGTTATGAAAAAGCCAGTTTTAATTCTGACCAGAATTTGCACATTAACTCACATCAGAGGTCACTAAGTACTCTATAAACAAAACAGCTCTCAAAGCCATTTAGACCATAGAGTATCAAATCACCATCTACTTTGTCATGTGGATAAGGGAGTGAGTGGAGTCAATATAAATTCCTTGACTTGTATACTGACTTATATTTCTATATCAAATTACTTATACTTTCATTCTGGGACTGCATGGCTTCATACATGTAACAGGAATATTATTTCCAATGACTGGGGAGGGGCTGGGCAAGGAGGGAAGGAAATACGCACTTTTCTTAGTGCGTAAGAAATACTAATTCTACCTTTCAGGTTCACAGGGGGGTAACCAAACAGTTTTAGAGGTATATTACTCTATGAATTTAAAAAAAAGCTCATTTTCTAATGGCTGCGTCTGCAGTGAGGTTTCCTTTGATTTCAAAATCATGTACTGTCTTCAGAAAAAAAACCCTAAAATAATAAATCGACAACATCAAGCATTATAAAGTTCACATTATCTCCTACAGCAGGTTACTGTTCTTCAAACACGGTTAAATTACAGGGTACCAAGTCATTTATTACACCAGCTTAGAGAACATAATTTTTTTTTCTAATAGCAATACAGTACTATTAAAAAGGTTGGAAAATAAACAGACACTTATGCCGCTTCAAAATGAGGTTTTTTTTCTCTCCAATATTATTGTTCTTCCCTATTTTGACAACTACTGTTAAAGTAGAGATACAGATTTTCCCCCAGGGCCAAGAAAAGCAATTACAAAATGCATCACATCAATCCCATTTTAATTTTTTTAAAATGTATTTTTTGAAATATGTCTTTCTTATGCACTTAAAAAAAGCAATTAACACAGTTACTAATGATGAATTGTTTTCTCACAACTCTAGGGTACAGATTTATGTATCTGATTTATATATGCTTACATACATATATACATATACACGTAGAAGTATATTCACTAATTTTTATTCTAAAATACACAAAAAAATCATATACGTTACCTATCAACATTAAAAAAAAAACACCAGAGGAAAATACACCATTCCTTTATGATCATTTCGCCTGCTTCCAAAATTTAAAGTGCAAAAAAGTCTATATTCTGAAAGAAAATTGTTAGTTCATGTACTTTGCATGACTGGAAAGCAAGAAAAAAAAAAACAAAAAATCCCTATACAAAAAATACACAAAACCATGTCCATTCATAACAACATTTAATTTAGGACTTCATCTAAAAACATTCAGAGGAAATACAAAAACTTATATGCAATAACAAATTTAACAGCAAAAGTACATGTATTATGTTCAAACGTACAGTGAAAAATATTCTTTCAGACTGACTGCTCTGGAATCAATGAGAAATAGGTAACACACAAGAGGGGACAGGAGAGCACTAGGCTGCTAAATTTCTCTTACAGTTTGATTTCTTTTAAGTAAACATTTACAGCCTAACATAGAATTACAGACGACTGCTTTAAAAAACTGCAACACCAGACCCACTTCTAATGCTGTAAGCCAATTTAGTGTAAAATAGTCAGAAGACATGCCTGAATTAAGAAAAATTTGGCACTCACTGTACCTACCCAAAAGGACAAAGAATTTTGATGAAACCCTGAAAAACACATTACAGTTAAGACTAAATAGAAGATTGCTGGGCAAGACCAGCAAAGCAGCACAGTTTACACAGCAACAAATATGGTCTACATCTGCTAGTTTAAGCTGTGGTGATTTCCAGAGATTGTTCCTCAGTTAAATGATAGGCTACAGCACATTTTTGTAGGGACACTAAAACAAGCGGAAAGCTCAGTACGCAGCTGTGGAGAGCACACTGAGAATTAGTCCCAAGTTATATTAACTGATGAGTTGCTACAAATAAAACATGTTTAAAGTCAAATGCTAAACTAAGAAAGAAAGAAAAAAATCCCAAACTAGAAAATACATTTCAATCTTCACCTCATGCATGTTCTCAGGCACCATCATCTCCCCATGTTTAAATTCTATCATAAATGGATTTCTGAGTCATGGTGAGGCAATACCCCATAATTACTGGCAATAATTATAAATTACAATGTATGATTTCCTACCCCCTTTAAACATCTCGTCTGCCTATACAAGCCATCAAACACCCAGACCTGCCACAAATGAGATCCAGTATATTGATCATAATTTCAAGTCAAGCTGGTTCCTAATGATCTAGCAGCTAGCACTTTGTTGTGAGGACTAGAGTTCTGTGTTCCAGAATCTGATTTGATTTTATTTATAATATTAGCATAAAATTCACACTTCACCTTATTTGGAATTGTAAGTAGAAAGTACTAAATTGTGTTAGAAATAAAACTGTTCATATATATAAAAAAAAATACATATCCATGTTTACAACTTGATTGAAAGTGTATCTTCAAATAAAAAAAAAAAAATAGTGGCACAGTACTCTAGCCAAAACATTAAAGGAAAAGATAATCCTAAGCCCTTTAAGTACATTGCATTGTATCTCAACAATAAATTACTATATACCTGTTCTGGCCAGGAGCTGTAACAGTATAAAGAGATGTCTTATCGGGGCACAAAAAACAGCCAAGCTAATCCTTTGAAGGCTTAGGTGTGTGTAACTGGGATATATAAAGGGTAAACTTTGTCATCTTTCCACCAAAAATTACGCATCACTAAATCCTTTCTTAGCTTTTTAAATTACCAACATTTTAAGGATTGAGCAAGGAAATACGTCAACATTTTCCATCTAAGCAAATAGCCCCACTTTCTTTAATCCTCTTTTCTCTCTCAGAGCACTTTATTTTCTTATTGCTCATGAATGGACTCTAAATTAAAATGCCTGTGCTTCATCTATACTATTATTCTGATTTGTTTTACAGCTTCACACTTAAGATTCTAGCCAAAATGGTGACTTTAAAAAAAAAAAAAAATTTAACCAGAACCTCTTCATTTTTTTGCACATTACAGTTTACAAGTCATTGCTTCCATTCTCTAGTAAAGTGGCATTGTTCTTCTATAAAAGTATGTCCAATTCAGAAAATCTGCTTTAATGAAAATTGCTCCAATAATGGTTGTGTAATCTCCATCCAGAACCTAACTAATGGTTTAATCTTACTGCTTTAACATACTTGCTAACTTGAAGTTGTTGAAGTATTTCCTAGCTTTAGAGCATGCATGTGTTTCATACCACATAACGGAAGCATTTGTCATACACCAGAATGCTGTGGTAAATCCAGATTCAGTAAGCCGTTTGCTAGCAAATTTCTGTTACTCTTAGGTAAATAATGTGTCAGTGAGGAATGTGCCCAATGGTTATTTACTGTGATATACATGCCTTTTTGGGCTTTGAATTTTATCCTGCTCAAAAATGACAGTACTTCACAAAATATCATATGACATTTTAGGGCCTTAAACTTCACTTCTTTGATCATAGAGTTAAGATTTACACACATTTTTTATATATAAATATATCGTGTTTTTTAGTTGCTGTAAATCAGCAGATTGTTAGAGCTGCTGACACAACTTGCTAGACTTCATAATACTAGGGCAAAATCATTTCCCTTAAATGCATACATTCTCTTTCTTTTGTGATGATATACTATATATTTAGTTTAGGAGTTTTACTCAAAGAGCCAAGGTCTGATGTCAAACTCATTATAATATGAAACCTTTCTGGAAAAATAATGAGTTTTACAGACCAGATAAAATGTAGAAGAATTTTAGGCCTTGTAGTATTTCTGAAAAATGAAATAAATATGAAAAGAAATGGAATCTGAACTGAATCAAGCAGAAAAAAATCCTCACTGCAGTGAGGCAATATAAGAACACAGAAGAGAGGTAACAGAAAAAAAATGTAAAGGACAATGAGCAGGTCTTGCACAGGAGAAAACAAAAGCTGACTGAATTTAAATACACAAACTTACATAAACAGTGGTAATGAAAAATTATAGCAGTAAAAGTTGAGCAAAGAGGAGGAAATAAGGAACATACCAGAAAGTAGAGGCCAGAGAAATACTAAGATTCAGCTAGGGTGTGAAACAGAACTTCTTACAGAAGTACAGGCTTTTTAAAAATATTTTTATTTTTAGGAGTTTTGCCCTTTCACAGAACAGGATTTGAACTCCTACTACATTTTTGACCCAAACACTTTTCCAAAGAATTGCAATTAGCACATTAAGAGTGTAAACAGAATGTACATGGCATACATACTGCAACTACAAAATTAGGATAAATAAGGTTTCCAACAGGACTATTACAACATAGTATCAAGTTCTCCATACATACAAGGACAATGCATGCAAAATAAGAAATTATATAATTTAAAATTTTGTCCTGTCTCAACTCTCCTTCTTATGCTTCAATATTAATCCGATCTTAGAAACTGAGGCAGGTCTTTCAAGTACATGAAACTAGTGCAGCAACAGTATGCAACATGATGCCAGAAGACAGGTCAGCATAACACTGTGATAAAAAGGTAATTATGACTTTCTCATCAGGATAGCAGGGAACAGCGATGCCTTGTGATAGGATTAATAGGTTATAAAGCTTAACAAAAATGAATGTTAAAATTATTGAAAAATTACACCTCTGTAGCAGCTGCTGTTCTATATGCAGACACGTCACATGCAGGATGGAAATCTCTACTTCTAATCTTACAAAAAGATTGGGAATAGTAGCTCAAAAATACAGAAGAGATGGGGACAACAGAAACATTATCTAAATATAAAGAACTGTCATAAAGAAAGCAATGTTACTTCCTGATTTTCACAGAAAAACTGAGCCAGAGATATCTATAAAACACTGCTATACTCATTCTCTCTGAACAAACAAGCTGATGGATGATAAATTCAAAAGACAAATAGAATAGAATATTTCAGTTGGAAGTGACCTACAAAATGTTTGAATAAGTTGTATTTACATAATTATTCAAATTTGAAAAGTATGTCATGAAGGAAGAGAAATATTATTATATATTATATTATTATATTATATTATTATTGAGCTGTGTTTGGTATTGCAAGCTAAGTAACAGTATGGTGAGAGGTAAAACAAGAGAAAGGGCAGAATGAGCTTTACTGTCAGATCGTCAGTGAGAAGAAAAAAAAAAAAGAGAAGCAGTAATGTGCCAGATCACCTCTATACTGACACTTGAAGACACTCTACCTGAGTATATATCTTGACTAATGTTACCTGAAACTCAGTGAGGTTTTCAGAAGAGACAGGAAGAAATAGGTGCATTCTTGACGTTGTTAATGATTCAGTCTGACAAATGCCGCTACTGTGCTGCTGAAAAGGAACTTGTCATTGGTACCATTTCTTTGGAAGCATTCATTCTGCATAAAAAGCTAAGTATACTGACAGCAAATCCTCAGGCGAGCAAGCAGCTTTTCAAACCCAAGCACAGAAAAAGATGTTCCAGACTTCAAATGTAAATTGTGTAAGATAAATTAGAACTTAGAGGTTCAGAGTAAGCTACAATATACATAGGAACACAGCCATAATTATGCAAATTTGAGGATACATGATCAGTGGTTTCCCAAGAAACAGAATGTGCATAGGAAACTCGGTAGGAAAGAAAGATTAGGGCAGCAGATGAAAATCAGAAGACAGGCACATCATCAAATGTAAACACCTGAGGAATATGAAGAGAGAAATAAATGGACATATATGAGTAAGAATTAATTCTGATTGCAGGACAGACTAAGAATCCATGGCAAGAAAAGAGTTTGAAATAGGAATAAGTGGTAGGATAGCTGGAGAAAATCAGAAGCAGAGAACCAAACTAATTTAGTCTTACTACTGGCTTGACCACAGAGTGGTCTATGTTATTGAATGACTTGAAGTGATTCAACAGTAACAGTAAGGCAGTCATTGCTCTACAACACAAGCTCATAACAGTTATTATTTCTGTCAGTTCTTTAAAAATGTTTATTTGTGCCACAACTTACAGCATGAACAGCTGAATGGCTGCTTTGCATCTTTCATTAGTGCCTGTATTCAGTCATTCTATATTAAACATTTTCACAGAATTCCATTAATTTTAAGGTCAACCCTTTATTCCATCATTTCAATATTCTAGTCAGGTTGGATGTATAAAAAAGGAGGAAGTTTCTGAATAAGACAAAGATATTGTTAAACAAAATTGTATTTCAGTAGCCATTAAACACAAACACAACACTATCCCTATCATCATCATCAACTCTTACATCCAATTAAAAAAACATCTATTGAATCAGCCCGAGAACAAATTCATACTGGCATAAGATGAGAGAAATGTGCAACTTGAAAGCTAAATCACTGTTATAAAAAAGAAAGTCTACACATATCTTTCTCCTCATAAAATTAAATTATATATACAAGCATTATTGTGCCATGATTTATTATTAATTTATTATTAAAAGTAGCAATTGGGCTTGTTAGCCCATGGTCTCTCCTTTAACTATATCAACATCCTTTTCTTTTTTCCCCAACTAATTACAGCATCAGTTTTACCCTAATTAGTTAACAACTGTCAATTAAAGAAGAACTGTGAAAGCCTGGTATTCTACCAAAAACATTTCCAACATACAATATACTTGACCAATGTTCTCTTTCAACATAATGAGAAAGAACAAGTATCCGAAGCTTTTAAGTGCTGGCATTAATTGCAAGGATGCTAGCCAAATTCCAGATCACCTAGTTACATTATGCTTACTTGCACCCCCTCTCTACACTAGTCTTCATTTTATATCTTAAAAATATAACTGAACAAAACTGTTAGTGCACAATAGCTGTTCTAGTTCTCAAATAAGAAAAAAAAACAAAGGCAGCTGCATCTCAGTAGCAGCCAAAAACCAAAAGGATTCTAATTACATTACATACGTTCCTTACAAATGCTAGACAAAAGCTACAGTGAAAGAACATAAGACAAATGGTGCACAACTAATGAAAGTTTATTGAACAATAAAGACATAATACTAACGGATGAGGTCTTGTGAGTATTTCAAATACTACTCAAAATGTATCAGGCCATTGTATATAAAGTAATGCATTCATAAAATGATAAACTCACGTTTTGTAACTGTCTGGAAAACTCTGGTCTTGGTTTGTATCTCACAGAAACACTATGCCAGAGACTGAATTCAACTATCCATGACAAAAATGAATCATCTGAATTTTACTTACTACTTAGCTGCCCTTTAAAAGAAGAGTAAAAGAATAAAAGTGGAGAAAGCTTTCATAAATCCATACCAAGCACATGACCATTCTGTGAAGAAAAGGATGACTACAAGAAAAACGTTAACATAATTTAAATTCTAACTATATTATGACACATGTGTGTGGATGTGGGCGATTACTGTGATTGACTGGAAACATCCTTTGCCAGTATGTTTTACATACAATTTCCTAAGGCAGAGAAATAGTGAATCAAAATTTCAAGGCTCTGTTCAAGCAACTGAACTAAGGCAATTTTTGTTGCCTTGATCCCCTTTGCTCCATCCCTAATGGAACCCTCTTAAAGGGGTTAGCTAGCTATCTGTACCAGTCACATTTCTTGTCTCAATTCCACTCTCTAATCTTCAACGTTTTTTCACCCCTTGCCTACACTCTTTCCCAGCTACTTCTAACTACTACAGATACAGTATGCCAGAATACTCACTTTTCTGATGGAAGAAAACATACCACACAGGTATTAAAGAGAGATTGATAATAAAACCAAACAAAAATTATTAAGAAAAATAAGTCGCTCAAAAAATGGGTAATCAATTCAGTAGCATCACAGTGACTCTTCAAAATAAAAATGCCCTTAATTTTCTATTCCTTTGTTTTGCAAACTTGCTTAAAGCTGTATCTACCTCCCCGTAATTTACCGTGTCCTTAAGACATGTATGTACTCAGTATTCAGAGAAGTTCTAGTAAACTTTCTACTTCCTTTATTTAGCGTATGTGAATTTTCATTCTGTCAGGCAGTTTGGTGCTTTATTTCCATCACTCGCACTCAGCTTTTACTGTTTTGAAGCTTTCTGGATAAAACATTCCTTTGCTCTGGAAATGGATAACCTTAAAGGCATAGAATCTCTTCAAGAACTTTCAATGAAAGACAGTAACTATATACACTTGAAAAAAAAAAAAGGCAGGGGAGGGCTGCTTCAGTAAGTCTTTAAAATTCTTACAAATGTAATCAAACAGCATCAATATTTCAGACATTATTCAGTATTATATGCCACTACTCACTATGGCAGATAGCGACTCCCGACAAATTATACTGGAGACACTGAACTCTTATTTGAAGCTGAAAAATTCTTCAGAACTTGGCTTAAATGTGGAATTGCAATAACTGAACTAAATGGAACCATATTGTCTTAGATACAGCAAGCAAGTTACGGTTCTGTGCAATAGGTTAAATTATGTTCTTCCTGTTGCCAGCATGGAAAATAATCCAAACATCAGCTGTAACACTATGCTTGTTCCTCATACTGGAAGCATTTTGCTCTGTTTCTTCTTCACAGCATCAGAACTTCTTCGCAGTTCTCTTGCCTTAATCTTATCCAGTAATTTAGTGAGGTTTATTCAAGTTAAACCTTCCTACTAATAATCCACTTGGCAAACAGCACACCCACTTAAGAGTATTTTCCTGCGCACAGCATACCTGTAGTTTTCCAGACTGCATCACACATTCTCATCAGTGTTTTAACATAAGAGATACTTGTTTAAAATACAAATAGGCTACTTAAGCAGTAATTGCCGTTCTTGTATATATATTGTATGTACCCACATTAGCGTTACCATTGTTTGTACTACAACTACTTAAAGTGTAGGAATTTTTCTTTTTTTTTTTACAGCACATTCACATCTTGGCATTCTTCATGTAGACAATAAAAAGAGCAGAATATGCAATAGGAACTACAGTTTCCCTCCAGAGACACAAACCCCTAGCCCCAAAACAGGGAAGAGGAGAGAATATTAAGATGAGCAGTAAATGTACATATAAAATACATCTATTACACACTTACTGGAAGCAAGATATCACTTAAAACATCAGCTCAATCTGCAAGTCTGTTGCCTAATGCTCTTGCTTAAAAATGAATCATAGAATGGTTAGGGTTTGGAAGGACCTTAAGGTCATCAAGTTCCAACCCCTCTGCCATGGGCAGAGAAGCCTCACACTAGACCATGTCACCCAGTGTCCAGCCTGGCCTTGAACACTGCCAGGGATGAAGCATCAGAACTACCAGAGTGCTGAAAGCAGTGAGCAGAAAACACAGCTTCAAAATACACAAAACAATGGAATTCTTCATGTAATGAAGGGTAATGTAGTTTATTCATACAATGGCTGGTTAAGATAAGGAACTCCTTACCACAGACCACTGTCTATATTAAAACATTTACACAAATTCAAAAGCGTATGCACATGTTCATGGAATAAAACATTAAGTGCTCTAGATCATGTGGATGCAGGAAGTCCTTCAGCACAATCAGTGGTGGCTGGGAGAATGTTCTGCAGGGTGTCTCAGTATCACAAAATCGTGATGGTACGTTAATAGATCTTAATATATGATTCCCCAGAATTTGTTATTGATCATTGCCAGAGACAGGAGACTAGGCTGGACAAACACATGCTCTGAACCAATCTATGGGGTGATCAGGTATTGGAACAGGCTTCCCATGGAAGTGGTGGAATCACCAGCTCTGGAAGTGTTCAAAACCTGTGTAGATGAGGCTCTCAGTGACATGGATTAGTGGTGGACTTGACAGTCCTGGGTAGAGGTTGGAGCTGATGATCTTGAAGGTCTTCTCCAACCTAGTTGATTTTATAATTCTGTAATACAGCCCTTGTCTTGTGGCAACACACAAAACCAAGCAGGAGTCAGGGCAGGGTTCCAGAATCATGGTGTTCTAAATGTCAGTATGGGGAATGGAACTGAGAGATGTAGCTAACAAAGAACTGTGAAAACGAGTGGTGAGCACAAACCTCAAGATCATGGTTTTCTGTTTAGGGCTTGATCCTCTTCTGTCCTCAATAGAGACATGACGATCCAGAGGTGATGGGAGGAGAGTACCTGTGCAGGATGAATACCATTGAAATTAAATTTCAAAGAAGATGTGATCTGTTGATCATGTCAGAGGGAATAAACAACATTAAGTAAAAGGAAAAATTAAAATACAGAGGGAAAGGTGGAAAAGAAGCCCTGTAAGAAGTGGAAGCTATTTACTGCCTTTGTATCTCCCTAGGAAAAAGACAAGCAAAGAACAAAGAACGTAACATTACCCCAAAATGATACTTGAGCATGTTTGTAAGTGATCTTCCTCATGCAGTAACAAATTCTGGTACAAAAAAGAAACTCCTGAACCCACACATTCTTTCATTACTCTGTAGCAGTTTAGTGCTACTACTATCTGTACGGCTTCTATCTAAGTGCCATTTAAGAATTCATTCAAATTCATTTGACTTTTCTTAATCTTGGTTGTATTAAGATGAAATAATTCCTCGGTTTAGTATCTTGAACATTTAGATGTACTTTGATTGTCCTTTTGTAATAAAACCTAGAATTCTTTTCTAGTTTTTTATGCATACCAATATCATGTCCACATTATTCAAAACTAATATCCACAAAAGCTGTAGGCTTGATTATACCACAAGCTCTTTTTTTTTGTTCTTATATATGCAGTTTCTTTCAAGAGGGCAAAAAGAATGAAATGTAACAGATAATCCCTTGGTACTTCTGTGCTCAACAGATTGCTGTTTGATGTCTTTTATTTGACCATTATAAATACGACCTATAAATTCTATTTTCTTCCAAAGCAAGTCCACAGGAGCATATATAAAATTTGAAATAAACACAGAGTTTTAGGTGAAAAATTCAGATGCATTCCACAGGCCACTATTAGAGTCTAAAAGCACACTGTCCTCTGGAAAATCAGTCTGGAATTTCCAGAACATTCCCAATGGCAGTCCTAGCAGAAAAATAACAAATTAACAGAGCACAGAATAAATAACCTTATTATTTAAAAATATCAGTGTTTTCAGCAAGGGTTGAACTAGTGAAACAGTTACCTCACTAGTTGTCTGCAAGTATTTTCCTTTAAGCAATCTCTGAACTCAGCTTTCACAGTGCAGAACACAGATGTCCTTCCAAGTTCTTAAACTCAGGGAAAGAATGAGTTAAAAATTGATTACTACATTATCCCACCACTACTCAGAATTCTGTTAAGAAAGCTACATTAATTTGTAAAGAGCTAAGTGAGACCTAGTTGGAATAGCAGACAACTACTAAATTTGAGAGGAATTCCACATCTTTCTCACAACTGTAGCTTAAACAAGATTTTATTCCATCTTAGAAGATGGAAGAACCAATGTTATTTATAAACAAAATCACTTATTTAGAATTCCACTGAATATGACAATGAACTTAAAGGAATACATTCCATAAAAAAATCTAAAGATACAGGAAGTACCAGGTTTTCAAAGTCAGAAGTGATATGGAAAGAAGTTCTAAACTCAATATAAACCAGTTCTTGTTTGCATTTTTTAAATCAACATACATTCATGTTAATGACTACTTACACCAACATGTAACTATACATAAATATGCTGATTTCTGGAGCTGAGGAAAGAATTTCATGATGAAGGTACAACAGATTTGTTCTTTGCCCTACGACATACCAGAAACACACTCTGATGATAGATACTCCCACTACAAATATTATATTGAAAAAAACAAAACAAAACCAAGGGGTGTTTTCTTCCCCTAAAGTGTGCGTATTTTTGTGACTTAACATAAAATTTTAAATATTTAAAAGGATTTTTGAACATCTGCCCTGAAAGTACTTTCACCCTAAGTTTCCTGTTACTCGATTTATTCATATGCTACTAATTCTACAATGACCTCTCAAGATATAAATGACTTGCCAGTTATACATTAACTCTTGCAAAACCCAGTAACTTATCTGCATGTGAAGCACACACTCTGTAAAAGCACAGAGATTTAATCTGAAGACTTCTAAAGCAACAGAATCTGTGATATTCCAAGTTGTTATGCCAACTGTTAATCACTGTCACTTTTGGAAATTACTATTAGCTTGCTTTCTGCCTGTCATTAACCACTAGATGCTCATGCTCCCGTCTTTTCTAGATTAAATAATCCTTTAGGATTTTGTTGCACTGAAAGGCACTTGAAAACTTAACTCCATCAACTGCAGATCTGCCTCCAGAGACAGAAACTGGGCAATTTAGATTCCCATGGTATCCATTGCATTTTTCAGATGTAGTCCTCTTCCCTACAGTCTACATTTTTCTAACACGCTCCTCAAACCGGACGCACCCAAACTATACCCAATTACTTCAGCACGATTCTAAAGCAAAGATAACAGCGCAGACAAAAAGCAAAGCACAGGGCCAGCGAGGCTCATTTCAAACCAAGCTCAGACCCCCAAACTGTCTTACCGTAGAGCCACAGGAGCAGCTGTATTGGCGCACAGACGCTTCAGACTTCTTACACAAACACTGCTGTTGAAAAACACCCCCGTAAACGTGTAGCACGCATTCAAACTGGCACAGCTTTCTTCAGCAGTTCTTGCTCTCCCTCCCCCTTTCATACGGTGCCAACAGAGTAATTTGTGCCATTATCTGAATCGATTTGAAGAAAATTACCCTGAATTAGTTTTTTTCTCGTTTCCCTTCTTGCCAGGCTTTCAGCCCGGGACTCCTCCGCTGAACACCATCTGCGCTAGCACCAGAGCGGTTTCAGCGGGGAGCAGCGCAAGGTCGAGGTGGAATGGGGAAGTTTTAGACACATTAAACAAGCAGCGAACCGCAACCAGGAGAAGGCGCTGGGGCAGGCGGGAAGGGCGGCTGAGGCGGACTCCGCGCCGCGCTGACAGACCTCGCAGCAAGCGGCGCGGGACAGCGAAGAGAGCGCCGAGGGGCAAGGGCCGCCGACCGGCTGTGTCCAGCGGGACGCTGCCACCAGCGTCCTCCGCAGGTCAGGGGCAGCCTAAGGGCAGCCCCGCGCTCGCCCGCTCGGCTCCAGGCAGACCCTCCTCAGGTACGGCTCGGCTGCTGCTTCTGCCCTGCCCTACCCTCTCCTGTCTGCCCGCCGGCTGCCGCGCCGGCAGCATGCACACCCCACCGCTCACACCGAGCCCACCCTCCCCCCCATCGTCCTCGTCTGCCCGCCCAATGCACACCTGTCGCCCCGCCCCGCCCACCTGCAGCGCATGCGCAGAGCGCAGCGCGCTCCTCCTGCGGGTGAGCGGCGCCAGCGGGCGGGTGCCGTTACCCGCCCCCCCCACTCCACCCCGCCACCGCGCACGCGAAGCGTCCGGTCGTCGTGGTAACGGGACGCGGTGCCGGTTGTCTGTGGGGCCGCCGCCGCCGCGGGACATGTCTGAGATCTTGTGCGAGTGGCTGAACGAAGAGGTGCAGCTCTCCCGCAGCCTGGGTGAGTGCGGGACCCGCTGCGGTGGGAGCGCGCAGGGGCTCGGGTATATAGCAGGCTTGCCCGTCAGCGCGGGGGGCTGCTTGCCGCAGGGTCAGGGTCGAGGGGGTCCCGCGGCCCAACTCCACGAGCCCTCCCGCTTCCCCGCGTCTAGATACCCCCTCAGGTACATTTTTGACCTTCATGCGTAAGACGGTGACTTTCGAGATGAAGGTAAGTTTCCTTAAGGCGCGAATGCTCCCAGGGAGTATGAGGAGCTCATGCTTCATCTGCTAATAAGGACTCCAGAGAATAAGAGTATTTTAGTATGTTTGCAAAGCAGTTTGCAGAGCCTTGCTTTACATGGCAGGTGTTGTGCTGGCTTTGAAGAAGCATTTCCTGCAAGGAGGGAGCAACTTTCTGTGGAAGAGAAGCGCTTTTGTTTTCATTTGCATTTTTTATTTTTGATTGTGTAAAGCTTATGTTGCAAAATAACTACACTGAAAGCAGATTTATTGGTGGCTTGAAAACTAGTTACTGCTAGATCAACTTCCTAAAATTCCTCTGAATTATTTAATAAAGTTTGGACAACTTTTTAATGAAAATAATAATCTATTGTATTATAATCATTGTATGAAAATTTTTGTTTCTTTTTACTAACAACAAAACCCCCAAACTTAGTTCCAGGATCAATATCGGAAGAGTTTTCTAATGGCTACCTCCTAGGAGAACTTCTACATAAATATGATCTTCAGGATGACTTTGATCAATTTTCACAGAGCAGGTCAGTACATATGGATAACATGTCTGTACAGAAATTAGGCCAAATATTTAGTTTTCAGGTAGGATTGGCTAATGCACAGTGGGAAATACATCTAGAACTTACCAAGATTTGGTACATTTATGAGTAAGTGAAAAGCTACTTGTATTTGACATATGGATTAGCTTCGTATTTCCAGAGAGACTGGTAATTCTTCAAGAAAATTATGCATTTTGATTGAAACAATGATAATAGCAGGTTGGACCAAAAAGTTCTACAGGTTGTGCAGAGAACTGATTCAGAGCAGCCCTGCAGAGAAGGACTTGGGGGTGTTGGTTGATGAGAAAATGAACATGAGCCGGCAGTGTGGGCTTGCAGCCCAGAAAGCCAACCGTATCCTGGGCTGCATCAAAAGGAGAGTGACTAGCAGGTCCGAGGAGGTGATCCTGCCCCTCTACTCTGCTCTTCCGAGACCCCACTTGGAGCACTGTGTGCAGTTCTGGTGTCCTTAACATAAAAAAGGACATGCAACTGTTGGAACAAGTCCAGAGGAGGGCCATGAGGATGATCAGGGACTGGAGCACCTCCTGTATGAAGACAGGCTGGGAAAGTTGGGGCTGTTCAGCCTGGAGAAGAGAAGGCTGCGTGGAGACCTCATAGCAGCCTTCCAGTATCTGAAGGGGGCCTATAGGGATGCTGGGGAGGGACTCTTCACTAGGAACTGTAGTGATAGGACAAGGGGTAATGGATTTCACCTGAAACATGAGAAGTTCAGGTTAGATATAAGGAAGAAGTTCTTTACTGTGATGGTGGTGAGGCACTGGAATGGGTTGCCCAAGGAGGTTGTGAATGCTCCATCCCTGGCAGTGTTCAAGGCCAGGCTGGATAGAGCCTTGGGTGACATGGTCAAGTGTGAGGTGTCTCTGCCCATGGTAGGGGAGCTGGAAGTAGATGATCTTAATCCTAACCATTCTAAGGTGCTATGAATCAAGGATGTCTCTACGACTGGAGATAGCAACACTGTCCTCAGGAGCTGTGTAGAGCTAGGAGTCCAGAGGTACGGTGTAGTGTTGATGGTTACATCTTCACTAAAATGATATTGGTGGAGATGTGTTGTGAGGCTGAGACAGTGTATGCATGCTCAATAAAGGTGATGATGTACGATGGGACAGGGTTCCCAGTACCAACTGGAGCAAATGCTGAGAATGTCAGAGGCCTCAACTCAGATTGCTGTCCAAAGGAGGCATTTCTCCATGATTCAGGCTGTAGGAAATGCCCAGAGTCTTTACCAAGCTTTGGGCAGGGTGTGGTGGCAGCTTTTTCTTCAGAGGTGTGTGCTCGCAGAGGATATGTGTCACAAAGTCAAGCTGCTACAGAAGGAGGTCAGTAGACTGTTCAGCATCAGATGATGAAAAGGATATTGACTGGGTCTTCTCGTGAGACACTACAGATACCAGAACCTGAGCACACAGCTATGCTGAGAGAGGGGCAGGCAGAATCTGTGCTTGTTGGGTTGGGAAAAGATTACTGGCAGCTTGTGACTTCTGGCAAGAGTAGGCATGTTCCGGCTCAAATGATCTGCAGCTGCAGAACAGGGTTACTGTCTTGGTGGCAGATGAGAGGCTGATAGCAATAAAGAATCTCAGCTGGCTCAGTCTGGATCACCCCAGGGCACCAGGAGGATAAGGTGAGGGATAGTAGCTGGATACTTTCTCTTGCAGGAGGTGGAGGTACCTTGTCTGCTGACCTAGGGAGGTCTGCTAGGCAGGGAGGTTTGCTGCTTGCTGGGGGGGTGGGTCAGGGACTGCAGAGGCTTGTCTAGCCCTTATACTGTTACCGTTGCTGCTCTCTTATGTGGGCAGCAAGGATACTGCCAGACAGACCTGGACCATATCAAGAGTGACTCTAGACGCAAAAGTCAAAGGTATGGGGGGCCCAGGTGTTTTTTCCCTTAATTCTGCTGGTGAGGTGGAAAAGCTTGATAAGGACAGATTCTACAGGGTGTGCAGCTGCTGTCAACATCAGGGATTTGGTTTTTGTAGTCATGGGATTCTCTCTGAAGGTGGAGGACTGCTAGGAAGAGATGGATCCATCGGACCAGGTTGGGCGCATCTTTGCCAACAGGCTGATGCTGATGAGCCATAAACTAGGAACTGGGGGCTGGGAAGAGATGGTTATCCTCAAACAGGTAAGGAAGTGGTGGTCTAGACTGGCAAGCAAGAGGAGGAGGGTGATGTAAATAAGAAGAAAAAACCAGTGCCCAAGTCTGCCCACCCCAAATGTATGCATTCAATTAAGGAAGTCCTGAGAAGATGGCATTATGGGAGAAGCATTCACACTTTTTCTGGTATGTGCTGGAAAAGAAACACTGCCAAGCGGAAGCAATCCAGGAGGTCTCAAGTGCAGTGAGGATAACTTCCTGAGAAATGTGATTGAGCTGCTGAAGAGGGGAGATGATCTGCTAAACCTGGTATATATTATCTGCAGTGACCATGACTTGGTGAAGTTCATGATCTGGAGAGGAAGGGGCAAGCTGAAGGGAGGCTAGAGAAAACATGCTGAATGGTACACAGGACCCAGTGGAAAAAAGCCCATCAGTGCTTACATTGAGGAAAATACTCCCATATTTTATAGCATTCTTCATAGGGGTCTGAAATCTCCATTGATTCACCTCAGACTTTCTGTTGCGACATCATTTGTACCCATGTGAAAGAGCAGGAATGAGTAGTAGTTTGAAAGTTGTATTAAGCTCTTCAGCCCTGTAGTTACATCCCTAATTTTGAACCCAGAGAGAAAGCAAATTGCCCTGAAAAGAGGACGTGGTCTGCAAAGAGGTGCTTCTGTTCTGCACAGGAGATAATCACCAATGACCACAACTCACCACTGTTTCTCCTTGGTGCTTGTCTTAAGGCAGGTTTTATTGTGAGGGGCTGATCTCTGCCTTTTACAAGACTGTTTGCACTGGTTCCTCTTCTATCTCATTATGTGCTTTGTCCACCATACCCAGGGCATTTACTTATTCTGTAAGGGTGTCTCAGAGGATAAGAACAAGTTTCTTTAACCTCTCAATGCTGTAACTGTCTTCAGCCTTTCCTTATCCCTTGTGATGCTGCCTTCCTGCTGGTGCAAAACAGATCCAGGACCAGCCTCTGTGGCCATGGTGAATTCGCTTACATCACAGATGGCAGCATACAGCTCCATCGGTCAGTATCCCTCTCAGATTCTCAAATACTCAGTCTGCCATGGAAAAGGCTGAATTACTTAATGCCTTTTCTGTCTTGGTCTGCTTTACTGGTAAAACTGACTCAGAAATCACAAGCCTCTGAGACTAGCAGGAAAGTCTACAGCAAGAAGGATTTACCCTTGGTAGAGGAGGATTGGCTTTAAGGAACGTTTACATAACTGGAAATACACCAGTCCATGGGACCTCATGGCATATACCCACACATGCTGAGGGACCTGGCTGATGTCATTGCTAGGCCACTCTTAATAATCTTTGCAAGGTCATGGTAATTGGGGGCAACTCCTAGGATGAGATGAGTGTAGCTGCCACCCTCTCTTCAAGGAAAGCAAGAAAGGGTCATTGGGAATGTAGAAGCCAGTCAGCACCATTTCAGTCCCTAGGAACTGATGGAGCAAATAAACATGGAAAACATTTTGAAGTATATTAAACACATGCAGATGACTGGGAGTTGTCAGCGTGGTTTTAGGAAGGGAAAATCATGCCTGACAAACCTGACAGCCTTCTACAGTGAGGTGGCAGGCTTAGTGCTTGATGAGAAGATGTGGTGTTTACATTTGCTTTTGACACTGTCTTCCTTCACATCCTCATAGACAAACTGATGAAATATGGGCAAGGTAACTGGACAGTGAGATGGACTCAAAACTGGGTGAACTGCCAGACTCAAGGGGTTGTGAGCAGCAATGTGAAGTGCAGCTGATGGTCAGCAGTCACTGGTGTAGCCCAGTGTGCATTGTGAGACCAGTATCATTTATCATCTTCATTACCAGCCTGCACAATTGAGACACAGTGGACCCTCAGCAAACTGGAAGGAGCAGTCACTACACCAGATTGTTGTGCTGCCCTTTAGAGGGACCTTGATGGGCTGGAGGAAAGGGCTGACAAAAAAGACATGGACATCTTTGAGCAAGTCCAGGGAAGGGCCTTGGCAGTTATTAAGTTCTGTGAGTATCTGGCATATGAGAGGGAGGAGGACTGTGTATGTTATTCTTTACCTCAGTACTTCACAGCTTTGTAAAGATAATTTGATGTTTTCACCTTTCTTAATTATTTTCTAATATTGATCTTTTGACAACTATTTAGAATTGAGGCAATGTTTTCTCAATTCCAAAATATTTCTTCTGCATCTTAATTATTGCGGTGTGATACTCATTGTACGGTCTTGGAATCCTGCAGGAACCTTTAACTGTCTGATCTTACTTAATATCTATAAGTTTTTTTTTAAATTTAGACTGTGCTCTTAAGGAACAGCATGTTTTTCGTGGATCATTTGGTAAGCTGATGTCACTTTAATGTATTTTAGCAAAGTCTAAGGCAAAATCATACTTGTTGGGATGGTGGTGGGATAAATGTAGATTCATTTTTAGGATAGGCTACTGTAATCTAGAAGGCACTAACAAGAAAGAATGTGGGTCATTGTGACTGACTACTCAAGGTATTACAGGTTGGGCAGAGAAAAGATTCAGAGCAGCCCTGCAGAGAAGGAGTTGGGGGTATTGGTGGATGAGAAAAACTTAAAACGAGCTGGCTTCAGTGTGCATTTGCAGCCCAGAAAGCCAACTGTATCCTGGGCTGCATCAAAAGGAGCGTGACCAGCAGGTCGAAGGAGGTGATCCTGCCCCTCTACTCCGCTCTAGTGAGACCTCACCTGGAGTATTGTGTGCAGTTCTGGTGTCCTCAACATAAAAAGGACATGGAAGTGTTGGAACAAGTCCAGAGAAGGGCCACGAGGATGATCAGGGGACTGGAGCACCTCCCATATGAAGACAGGCTGAGGAAGTTGGGGCTGTTCAGCCTGGAGAAGAGAAGGCTGTGTGGAGACCTCACAGCAGCCTTCCAGTATCTGAAGGAGGCCTATAGGGATGCTGGGGAGGGACTCTTCATTAGGGACTGTAGTGACAGGACACGGGGTAATGGGTTCAGGCTTAAACAGGGGAAGTTTAGATTGGATATAAGAAGGAAATTCTTTGCTGTTAGGGTGGTGAGGCACTGGAATGGGTTGCTCAGGGAGGTTGTGAATGCTTCATCCCTGGCAGTGTTCAAGGCCAGGTTGGACAAGGCCTTGGCTGATACGATTTAGTGTAAGGTGTCCCTGCCCATGGCAGGCGGGTTGGAACTAGATGATCTTAAGGTCCTTTCTAACCCTAACGATTCTGTGATTCTATGATTCTATGTCCAGGAACAGTGCAATGTAAGCAGCTAATACAGGTACATAAAAGCAAGGGAATAATAATTGAGAAAATGATACTACTTTTATAAAGGAATACTGCTGGAAAACTTTTTCCAATTTGGTTGTCCATATTTGAAAAAAAAGAAAAAATTGTGGCTTTCCCTGAAAATTGTCTTGAAATAAGATTTTTGTATTAGGAAGCAAGGTTAAGAAATTCCATCTGATCTGATTACAGAACAAAACATTAAGAAGTGGTATCATCACAGCTTCTCAATGCATGTGAGGTGATTTATGACAATAGGGCCTTTGCTCAAATAGCAGAAAAATTTTCAATAGTTGTGAGCTGCAGTTATATATAATTGTGTAAGAAATAAGGTACGGGCTATTATGGTGAGAATAATGAGCTCCTGGGCTGTTTCCTCTGGGAATAAGGTGAGTTCTGTGTTACCGGAACATCTTAAGTTAAAAGTGGACATTTCTGTACAATTATGCTCTAGCTCAGTTGACCTCAAAAGCTTGTTGGTTCATGTGAAAAAACTGTTGTGAACTCAAGTGATAGAGCGGTGTAGAAAGCATGATGTTCTGACTAAGGTTGAAGTTACGGATTTTTGAAATGAAATTCAATGTGTTAATTGTGATACAGTGATGATTTATTGTTACTGGGTTTTGTCCTGTATAGCTGTTGATTTTGAGTGCTTCCACAGGAGAATCTGCATATCAAGAGAAACATTAACCTGCAATCCACTATTTCAGTTTTGAATGTAAAATATTCATTGAGACCATAGTCTGTTTTCCACACTAGTCCAACCCATCTTTCCTTTCTTTTTATTGGAGAAGTATGACAAAGGATTGTTCAGGTTAAAGGACTATATGGCTTTTTTTTTTTCTTTTCCTAAATTTTGGCTGCTTGGAGCTCAAGTGAATTGATACAATTTATATAGAAATTTCATTCTAACTCTGTACTCTTTTTAGATAGTATAAAATTAGCTGCAACTGGGGGTAAGCTTTTGCTGTCTGATGCACTTTGTGTGTGTATGTATCAAGATTTATGTAACCCAATGTGTTCTCTATTTTTTCCAAACGTTATGCCTGCTAGACCAATGCAGTTTTGTGTACTGCAGTATAAAACCTAAGACAAAGTGTGTATCATATTATTTTAAGGAAGTCCTCCTCTGTGTTTTCCCCTACTATCTTCATAAAAATGTCATGACCATGCTTATTGAAGCAAGGTAGAATTGAAAATAAGTTTATGCTCTTTTTTTTTTTTTTTCTGTGTTGTTTTTCTTAATCATATAGGGTTGCAATTGCAAAACTTAACAATTTTTCTCGCCTGGGGCCCACGCTTCATCTCCTTGGTGTGCAGTTTAATGAGAATGTGGCCCAAAACATCATGACAGGACAGCATGGGGCTGCAACAAAGCTATTATATGAATTGTATATTGCCTTGGAAAAAAAGAGAAAGACAAAGCTCACCAGAGTAGCCATGGAAGCAATGATACCTGCGGCAACTGTAAAGCTTAAGTCTATTGAAAGTGTTTTGTATCGAGAGGTAACTAACTGTGCCTATTTTGTATAAATATATAGGAAAAAACATAGCAGGTTTACATGTACGAACAAGCATTATGCTTGCTTCCCTCCCCACTTTTTAAATCTCCTATTCAAAATCTCATATTTATATGGAAAAGGAGCAATCCTTAGTCATATTTTTCATACAGAGACATAGGATTACACAGTTTATCTGTGACTCATGAAGATATTGATTATCTGTGGTTTGTGTTCCTTTGTTTTGGCTCATTCTGTGTTACGTATAGCAACAAAGGCTTGTAGTTGCTCACCAGCTGCCTTTTTACTCATTTGATAAGTACAGACTGCAGACTCTGCTGTGGTCTGGGTATCAACTTAAACTAATTTCCCCTTCAGGAAGCCTATTTATAATTGTGTTGAGCTTTGTACCACAGCGGTTTGGTTCCTTCTCATTTGGTTCCTTCTCTTGCATATCTTTCCATATATTTATACTACACTCCAGTCTGCAATAAACATATGCTGAATAATACAAAGAGGAAAAATCAAAGGAGAAAGACAGTATCTGAGAGGAAGTCAGTATTGATGTAATAGATTCTGTTAAGGACATTCTTGTCTTCAGCAGTAATGTTCAGCATATGCAGACCACAATTTGTTATCAGGATGAACAATCTTTAAGAAGCTATATATCATAAATTGAATTCAGCTGGGTGAAATGTCACTTTTTTTTTTCTGACACACTTCCTGAAAAATGGTCTACAAGCAGAAAGTTATCCAACAAGCCCAAGGACAGTACGAAACCGTCAAAACATCCCCTCACTTACAGAGGGTCAGCTTAAAGAACATAAAGGAACTGAGAATGGTTCCTGTCAATAGAAAGATTCAGAATGGTATTTGAATTGTAGAACAGCTGAGGTTGGAAGGGGCCTCTGGGGTCACTTAATCCACCTCCCCTGCTCTAAGAAAAGTCAATGGGAACAGTTTGCTCAGCACTTTGTTCAGTTGAGTTTTGAATATCTCGAAATGCGGAGACTTCATAGCCTGTCTGGGTAAATTATTTATTACCCTTCCAGTATTTTTTTTTCTGTATATTTAAGTTGAATTTTCCATCCGTTTCCCTAGTATAGAACAGTTCCAGTTGAAAGGGACCTACAACAATCATCTGGTCTGACTAGTCTTATCACTTCAGGACTGACTAAAATTTAAAATACGTTATTAAGGGCAAGGTCCAAATGCATCTTAAACACTGACAGGCTTGGGGCATCAATCACATCTCTAGGAAGCCTGTTGCAGTGTTTGGTCACCCTCTTGGTAGAGAAATGCTTCCTGATGTCCAGTCTAAACCTCTTCTGATGGCTCTTTGAACTGGTCCAATGTGTCCTGTCAGTGGGTACCAGAGAGGAGACACCAGCATCTCCCTCTCTGCTTTCCCTCCTCAGGAAGGTGTAGAGATCAAGGAGGTTGCCCCTTAGATTCCTTTCCTCCAAACTAGACAGAGTTTGGTATTGCTTAAGTTCAGATCTGCATATTATTTTCAATGGAGCTAGTCCTGTTTTTTCTGAAAAATAATCAACCATGTTTAGATGTTCTGTGTACATTAGCACAGGAAAACAGATTGAAATTTCTATATCAAAATTGTAATATTTAATTATTTAAATCTGTTTCATACTGCTTCTGATTTAATTGCTTGATGTTGAATTTTAGCGTTTGAAAACTTTAACACCTCGTCAGTTTGATTTGCAACTACAACAGATCGCAGAGCAGTTTGAAAAAAAATCTAAGGCAGCAGAAGATAAAATAGCTCGTAAACATATTGCAGAGCAACAGAAAATTCAGAAGCTCCAAGAGGAACGAAGAGTGCGAAACATTGAAAAGGTGACTTCTTACATAGTTCTGAAGAATTTTCTTAAGGTCATGTACAAAATGGGTTAAAGCCAGTGTGAATGCTTGGTAATTCTGTGCCACATAGTCATGGTTATACAAAAACAAAGGGAAGGAATAAGCATAGCAGTCATTAATGTGTAGCTATAAAGACAATATACTGTTATAAGGCCTTTAAAGTATTGATGCTTTAAAATCACTTAATATTATATTAAGGATTCTTGCATATTGTTACGCTTGGAAAATATTTATAGATTTTAAGACAAGGTGCAAATTTTACTACTGTATGTGTTTAAGGTGTCCTTGTAAAAGAGTTTTGTGATGTTCTTCACTAATGAAGATGAAGCTTTGATCAAAAAGCAGGAAAAAGACACAGGAAAGGGAACCTGCAGTGGGCATGGCCTCAAAACATGCAGCTCTGTGTAGCTGTTCTGATAAAATAAAAAACAGAAACTAACATCTTAAGATACAGTAACACAGCCTGTGTACAGCCTGGAGTTTAGATAGAGAAATTGGCCAGCTATCCAAGGCGTGATGAATCACAGTGAAGGTGAAGTTGACTAATTTGAGATGCATTTTATGTGGCATAAAGAAAGAGAGTCTGTGGTTATTTAGCTGTTCTATTGCCACTGCATGAACAAGAATGAAAAAAAGAAAGAGTCCCTTCATGTATCTGGAAAAGAAAATACAATCGATATCCAAAATATTAAAAATAAAACTCTAGAAGAAAATATCGTATTTGCTATAGTACATACTTATTTTTAAATATTTGTTATCTTACATATTTCTTTTGTAGCTATCTTTGATATAGTGCATATTTATTTTTCAACTATCCTAAATTCTTTGTAAAAAACCCTTTTATCCACTTTCACTGCCTGTAACTCTAGTGCACTTCTAAATAGTGTAATTTAGATGTTTCTTACTTCTTGATCATCTGACACTCATTGTTCAGTAGTAATATTACATAATGGTATTCTCAGTTTTTGTACCAGGAAACTGGTATTCTGAGTTTCTGTTCTGAATTCTGACTTGAAACAGGTGCCATAGTAGAGCTAGAATTTAGTACAAGCCCTTAAATGTCTATCAGCCACTGTGCATAAACTGGTTGGGTTTTTTTGTTACAGATGGGGTTCTATTGCATCACAGTATTTGCTTATGTATATAAGATGTACCATTTCATAATGGCAGTGTAAAAAAAAGTCTTCATCCTCAAATACTGAAAACATATACTAGCATATTGCTAAATTGTCAAATTACTCGTAATGATACTTCAAAATGCATTTTACAGCATCTACTTGGTATAAAAACAGTGGTTTATGACTACAGTGTCTGAGAATACTGTAAGACAACATTTAACTGCAGACAAAAGATAAAGAATAATTGTTTTATGGCATTTTAGTGGTCCACTTAAAAAAAAAACCACAAAACAAAACAAAAACGGAGTAAATTCAGCCATTGCTAAAGCCTGGAGCCTGATAAGCTCTACTACTTTCTTCCAGGAAGACTTTTTTCCTAAGGCTTAATTACATTTACTTCATAGATACATAGGTAATGTATTAGGGCTATAGGGTGTATTTTGTTTCAACGTCATTATCTGAACGTAAGATATTGAATATTCAGCATCATATAGAAAGAAAGAGGCAAAATGAAATAATGGCTAGGATTCAAGAAGCCATTTTACAGACTCCAAAGCCACCACGAAGCCACACCATAAAAGCTATTGAAGCAAACAAATTCTTAAGGAAGAAAAGAGAAGCAGAGGTAACTATCATCTGTATTCTTTTAATGTTAATTGTATGACCTTGCAAAGCAGATAATTCCTAGGAGCATTTAGATTTAAAAATATTGTACTTGCACTCTCTAAAAGCAGACAATACAATGTTAAAATGGTGAAGTAGATTCAACCAGTGGAAATTTGGCTAAATATTAGAATAATTCTGCATTTGTTACTTGGAAAAATTAGCTTTTATGTAAGTGAAAGTTCTTATTGAATAAATGCCATAGGTAGAAACTAATATAATTGCTGACAGCTTTTAGTTTACTGAGTAGAATATGTGAAATAAAAGGACTACTGTTACCTTCTCATTTGTGCATGACGGTTTGCACATAATGTATGAACTCTTCTGTAACACACACTATAACACTGTCTGCTCTATCAAAAATGTTAGTAACAGCTGAAATAGACAGTAGTCAAAGACCAAGTGATGATGGCAGTGCAGCGATAAAAAAAAAAAAAAAAAATCTGTATTATCTGGTGCTGGAGATTACTTAGATAGTAATCTTATAGTTCATGGATTCGGTTGTCATCAGGAATGCAAATATTACCAGTTTTTACAGCTGCACAATGGTGCATTTAGATGTAGAGTGTACAAAAGCAACATAGTTGCTTGAGTGACTATCAGGGATAAATTCAGGCTACTAAATCTAAAGCAGATCATAGCTAGAATATCTTGTTTCAAGTCCCTGAATGGTAGGAATTATATAAATTGCTGGAGTCCTATGCAAAATCAGAATTATCTTGCAAAATGAACAGCTGCAAAATCTTGGGATTTTCTGGGTAGTGGACATGGCTGTGAAAAGGGCAGGCAGGAGGGAAATTAAACGTAGGAAAGGGAAATAGTCTTGTTTTTTTCTTCATCTATCTGATGCTAAAAATATTTTCAGTGTAAACATTTCCACTGGACTAAAATGACAAAAAATAATTTGTAAATCCTTAGTCTACTAAACCTTTGTGTTTTGTGAAGAGAAAAAAAAAAACATTTTTTTTTTTGTTATTTCAGGACGCATATAAGGAGATTAGTAAGTTTGAGAAATCTATTGCCTATACACTACACAGCCAAATCACTGACAGGTAAATAATTGAATATTAGATTGTTAAGATTAATCAGGATCCTACCTCAGGTGCCTACTATCTATGTAGACATCTATTTGAGGAAAATGTGATATCTTGTTTAGTTTTAACTGTGATTTTCCACTAGCACTCTAAATACTCCAGCTCCAGCACCACCACAGTTTTTACTTTACTTTTAGTTGTAGTAGGGATGGCTCAAACTTCCTTCTCTCCTTTTTACCATGTATATAGCAACAAAGGACACAAAGCGCTTCTCTTCTCTGTTCATTCCAGTCACTGAGTCTGTAAGGTCAGTTATATTTGCAAAGAGACAAGAATGGTTGTGGATGTACGTACACAGTAATATAAACCAGAGAAAGTAGAAGTAACCTTTCTCCTTAGACTTATCTGTGTCTTGAATTATTTGTGAATAATTTAGTCATTCTGTCATCTTTAGTGACATGCATAACATACTCAGAAGAGGTGGCACTCATGCATACTGCTGTGGATACTTCTGTGTGTAAACAAAATGTGACTAATAACTGCAAAACTGCACCCAAAGCATATGAACATCTTAAAAAGTAACCCATATTTCTCTGATATTCTGTGAGCCATCATAATTTCCTGTTTCTATAGAATATGACTTCATATTAGCAAATGAACTAATTGACAGTTGGCTCAAGTCAGTGTTGGCTGGAGCCCTCCTCCAGACTTAGTGGTCATTGTGGGGCACAAGAGCAGCAAAAAGTAACCACAATGCCCACAGAGTGCTGTTGTGCATTTGTCAGACTTCCACGTAATTATACAGGGATCTGAATGAAAACACCTCTAAGAGCCATAATTCCTATAAAGTCAGTAATCTTTTTAATCTTTTCAATCAGTGATATAGAAGAATCATTGCAAACACAGAAGTTGGAAGAAACAACTCCAGAAACTACAGAACAGACAGCAACTGAGCTATTAAGTGTTTATTCAGATGATGACTATATAAGGAAAATTAAAAAACGTTTAGAGGAAGATGCATTTTCTAGAGAACAACGAGAAAAGAGGCGGCGAAAAATGTTAATGGACCAATTAATAGCACATGAAGCTGAAGAGGTGAGAAAATGTATGTTGAAGTATATAACCCATGCACAATTACTAATTTAAAGATTTGCTTACAAGCATAGAAGAATGGTATTTTTGGAGGTTAATAGATTTGTATGCAATAAAGGGAGGTGTGTATGCTTAGCTCTGGAAATAACTTCTGTGCCACTGTTTTTCCTTGAAAAATGTGGACGGTTGTCCATTCTTTCTCACCATCTTTATGTCATACTTCATCCTTATAAATCATAAAGGATCAAATGAAGGCAGTAGAGCTAAGATTATTAAAAATCAGTTCAAGACCTACCTCTTATTCCTTCCCCCACCAAGTTGACCTTCAAATTATCAAAATGTATAGTGGTTCTGAAGAAGATACTTCTTAAAAAGCAACAAAAATGTCTCATTCCTTGGTTGGAAACCTGTATTTACAAATACGAAAATTTGATCGGGACTGGATGAATTCTGAAATGTTAGTTCTATGGAATATGAAGAAGCAAAACATGCTGCAGATCAGATCTTTGTTTTTTGATGTTGTCCTGGGTTCAGCAGTAGCAGTCATTTTTTCTCCTTCTTAGTAGCTGGTGCAGCATTGTGGTTTTGACTTTGGCCTTGGAACAGCACTGGCAACACCAGTGTTTTTAGTTGCTGCTACTCTGACCAAGGACTTTCCGAGTCTCATGCTCTGCCAGGGAGGAGGGAAAGCTGGGAAGAAGCAGAGAAAGAACACCTGACCCAAACTAACCAAAGAGGTGTTCCATACCACAGCACATCGTGCCCACTATATAAACTTGGGGCAGTTACCCAGAAGGGTGAGATCACTGCTCAGTCAGGCTGGGTATCCAGTCGGTGGGTGGTGAGCGGTTGTATTCTCTTCCTTTGTTATTTCCCTTATCATTATTATTATTGGTGGTAGCAGCAGTTGTTCGTGTTATACCTTTGTTACTGGATTGCTCTTATCTCAACCCGTGGGACTTACATTCTTTCAATTCTCCTCCTCATCTCTCTGGGGGCGGGGGGGGGGGGGGGGGGGGAAGAAAAGGGAGTGGGGGAGAAAGTGGCTGTGTGGTTCTGAGTTATGGCTGGGCTTAAGCCAGGATAGATGGCTTATGAAATAGAAGATACATCTCTGGAGGATGCCTGTGTTGTGTCTAAAAGGTGCGTTGCAGGTTATTTCATTTAAACACTGTCCCATAAAGCACAAGGCTTTTCAGATTCCTCCTCAGACACTCATTCAAAAAGCAGCTTTTAGACTACTGACTTCACAGACCTTCTTTCTCATAATGGTCATATCAAAACAGAACCTTGTAACTTACTGGGTTCTGTGATTTCTAGTGTCTTTTATCTTAGTATTGCATTATGGGTCCTTAGCTTAGGTCATATATGCTGAAATCAGAATATATCTCCACTGTTGTTTCCCAGTAAGAGCATTTCAGATGTGTGGCATATCTGAAAAGGAAAACTATGAAATTACATATATATATATATATATATATAAACATTGGAATCTAATGTCTGGAGATGTTATGGTGATGTTAAGAAAAAATTAAATTTATTGGTGTAGGCATCTTCTCAATATTTATCCTGGACCTATATAGAATCATAGAATAGTTACGGTTGGAAAAGACCTTAAGACCATCTAGTTCCAATCCCCCTGCCATGGGCAAGGACACCTCACATTAAACCATGACACTCAAGGCTCTGTCCAGCCTGGACTTGAGCACTGCCAGGGATGGAGCAACCCATACCAGTACCTCACCACCCTCGCAGTAAAGAATTTCTTCCTTATATCTAACCTGAACTTCCCCTGTTTAAGTTTTAACCCTTCACCCCTTGTCCTGTCACTACAGTCCCTAGTGAAGAGTCCCTCCCCAGCATCCTTATAGGCCCCCTTCCCATACTGGAGGGCTGCTATGAGGTCTCCACGCAGCCTTCTCTTCTCCAGGCTGAACAGCCCCAACTTTCTCAGCCTGTCTTCATACAGGAGGTGCTCCAGTGCCCTGATCATCCTCGTGGCCTCCTCTGGACTTGTTCCAACACTTCCATGTCCTTTTTATGTTGAGGACACCAAAACTCCACACAATACCCCAGGTGAGGTCTCACGAGAGCAGAGTAGAGGGGCAGGATCACTTCCTTCGACCTGCTGGCCATGCTCCTTTTGCTGCAGCCCAGGATATGGTTGGCTTTCTGGGCTGCAGGCGCACACTGAAGCTGGCTCATGTTCATTTGCTCATCGAGCAACACCCCCAAGTCCTTCTCCACAGGGCTGCTCTGAATCTCTTCTCTGCCCAACCTGTAGCTGTGCCTGGGATTGCTCCGACCCAGGTGTGGGACTTTGCACTTGGCATGGTTAAACTTCATGAGCTTGGCATCAGCCCACCTCACAAGCATGTCAAGGTCCCTCTGGATGGCATTCCCTCCCTCCAGCGTGTCAACGGAACCACACAGCTTGGTGTCATCGGCAAACTTGCTGAGGGCACACTCAATCCCACTGTCCATGTCAGCGACAAAGATGTTGAACAAGGCTGGTTCCAACACTGATCCCTGAGGGTCACCACTCATTACTGGTCTCCAGCCAGACATTGAGCCATTGACCACAACTCTTTGTGTGCAGCCATCCAGCCAGTTCTTTATCCACTGAGTGGTCCACCTATCAAACTGATGTCTCTCCAATTTAGAGACAAGGATGTTATGCGGGACAGTGTCGAATGCTTTGCCCAAGTCCAGGTAGAAAAAGTCAACTGCTCTACCTCTGTCCATCAGTTCCATAGCCCCATCATAGAAAGCCACCAAACTAATACTCTGTGAAAAACATCTGTATTGGCTTGAACCAAGAGTCCATCTATTCAACAACATCTTTATCATGTTCTTGTTGACATTCATGTGGGCCATGAAGAAATTTTGCAACCCAGGTATATGAAATCACTGTAGTCCCAAAACTGGCTCTTTGACTGCTATCAGCTGTTGCAGTCCCAGCAGGACATCAGCAGCCTGGACTAGTGGTTCTGATAGTCATGGCTATCAGCTGATGGCCCTGTGTCCAGCAGCAATCACTGAGGCATTTGATAAATAGAGCAGCTTTAAGCCAGCAAAGTCAGTCAGTGCTGTTGAGGTCAGACAGGTGGTTCCCCTGCGGTTGTAGTACAAGCCTTGTCAGTTTGAATGGAGGAATTGTTGCAATGTGCTGCCAATCAGACTGTCTCCAGTGAGGCTTTAAAGCAAGTACAAAATAACTTTTTATAGAATCATAGAATAGAATCATAGAATAGATATTTTCTTTAATAAATAAATATACAAAATAGTGAAAATTACTTTCTCCCTACATTAGATATCAAGTCAGAAAGCATTTTCAGACTGAAATGTAGCTTTCTTCAAAACATTAGGGTCAGATTGTGATCTATACTGCATAAAACATGAACACATGCACAAGATCGTTTAGAGTCAAATTTTGTCTCTTCAGAGTGCTTTAATGTGTTTTGTGTCCGTACATGTAAACCTCTACTAAAAGAGTCTTTTTCAAGTTCTTGAGGTTTGGCACACTACAAGCCTGTGAGAAAAAATACTTTACAATCACATGACAGTCCTCTGTGTGGAGCACAGGGGGATGCCAGTCAGATTTTCATAGGCAGGAGTTGAAAGTGTTTGACAGTAACATGGCTTCATCCCAATTGAGTCTTAGATCCCTACCATTTCAACAAAATGTTTTTCTAAGTACTCATTTTATTTAGTGCTCTCAGATTTTACCTCTCTGATTTTAAAAAGTTGTCATAAGAAGTTACTGTCAACAATAAATTGAGAAGATGGAAATGGGAGGGGAAAGGAATTGCTACTAGATTATCGCTTGTCAACCAAATAGATTTATATATGCTAAACTATAAGTTTTGGTCATAAATTTTATGACTACATCATAGGACAAAATCGTTTCATTTGAACATCAATTAAACAAGGAAACAGAAAAATAGAAAAACCTGATGTAGTCATTATGTATGAGCAACAAGAAACGTAAATGCATAAATGTTTGGCCACTGGATGACACTGTTGTCTTGAGTAGGTAAACTAAAAAAAAAGTGTGTATTTACGATTTCTTCAGGCACTTCACAATCCTCTGTAAAAAAGTTGATATTTACATGTTACATCAAAATGTTAGGTCAAAAAATTGTACTACAATTTTTATTTTGTGTCCTAGCATCTCCAGGAGTTTCAAAACTTTTCAGCCTTAGGTTCTAGTACATTGTCCATTACTGTGTGTATGAAAGATAGCTACCAATGCTTCAATAAGCACCCTTTTTGAAACTGTGAGTTTGGTATTCTGAATCCTAATTTGTCCACAGTGTAGCTCTGAGTTAATTGCCTTTTCATATGTTTTTGTTCATCAGAAATCTCTGGCTACCTCTTTTTAGGCCTATGCAGAATATCAAAATGTTTGATTGTGTAGAATACTGATGTTCTCCACTGTTAAGTTAACAAAGAAAAGGTCTCTTTTGGCTGTTCTGAAGTGTTCTAAAGGAACTGTTTCCTTTATAGAGCACATGCTACTAGAGGAGGTGCTTTGATTTCTTACTAAGCCAGCTATTTGCACCATACAGTTAATTGTTTGGGTATGTCAAATTACCACTGTGTTAGGGTGAGTACATCAGTTCCTTGTGAATTAAGATTTGAAGATCCATTTTCCTCTGGTGGAGCACTTACTGCATTACCAATCCATGCCTGAGGATAAGCAGTGGCAGCTAAAGAAAACAATGAAAATGATTTATTCCTAATGGGAAGCAAAGTCTATACATTCTCTTATCTTCATTGAAATCTTCATGAAATACTAAGCCCAAAGAAACAGTAGATAAAACTGAGGCAGGAAAGGGCATCATGTCTACTTTTATTGCCTTGACTTCATGAATGTGAGAGACAAATTGGACAACTCTTCAGTAGGCAGTGCTACTGGGAAATTTTATCACATGAGCTGTATCAAATGACACATAGGATGAATATGAAAATATAAAGTACATATAAAGTTCTTATTATTACATTGTTTTCTATTTCAGTTGAATGCATGATGATAATTGTATGCATAGAAAAGCAGTGTACAAGCACTACAGATAGAGTACAAAGCAAAAAACTTCCAAAATGGGATCTAATTCACAAAATTCACTGCATGCAGTTGAAGCATTATGGGACTGCATCTTTGCCATTAAAAATATCATGCAGTGTCCTGAGATTTAGTGCTTTGAAAGGGAAATGCAAAGCTTAGGCTTTTCAAGTCACCAGTATTTAATCTGAGTGTAGTTTATTTCCAGCAATTATAAAGGGGAAGGAACTTAAAAATATGGAAAGAGTTTTGTTTGAAAAATATTGGCTTCTCGCTAACATCAACATTAAAGAACTAAATTAATTAGAAAGTTGTAGTTATTGTAGTTATTATTAAAATAGCCATGTTGTACAGCTTTGTGTTAGAAATCTATTGCAGATGTCCTAATTGCATGAGTAGCACAGATCTAGACCTCTTTGTAGAGCCCTTTCATAAGTAGTATAATAATATGTAATTTAGTTTGATTTTTCATTTACAGGTGAATTTATGTAACGTGTTCTGCCTTCTCTGTCACAGACAGCTAATGGAAAATAAACCAGATTAAAAGAAAGCAGAAATGATACTTTACTTTGGTTTGGCTTTCATAGTATTACTAACTGGCTTTACCTGTTCTTCTGGTCGTAAGAAAATGAGTTTGAAATCTTCAGATCAGTTTCCAATTTAGGTTCTTAAATTTGAATACATATCATAGCATTTTTACTACATCTGAAATAAGTGTCCTGTGAATAAAAATATCCTCTAAAATACTGCTGTAGGAGTGATATTTGGCAATGGAGCTTGAAAGGCAAGCTTAGAAGTCAGAAGGAGTTCTGGACTGTGAAAATAATGAGGCAAAACATTAGGTTAGGTGAAGCATTAGTTTAGATACCAAGAGCAGTTTAAAGAAGTGTAGTAGTGAGAAGATACTATTATGTTTTGACAAGTACTGTGAGAAGTTACAGTCCACAGCCTTCAAAGTGTCTGTGCATACTGACTATGCTTCATGCAATGGTTCAGAATGATTTTCTTATAGTACCAAATAGAGGATTCTATTCGTGTCCCAGTGAGAACACTGAAACTGTTACCAGGAAGTCTTGTGTTTTCTTCTGCTCTGAATGCTTCCTCATATCCCACTTTTCTGAATGGAGGAAAATGGAGAGCATAATTACCCAAATCCCAAGAAAGCAGGGAAAATTTCGTAGAAGAACAGACTGATCAAGGATCCAGCAGAGTACAACACGGACTGGCAAAGAGCAAGGATAAGTTAATTGATTTGAAGAAAGGACATATCTTTAGGTACTGAAGCAAATATGAATAAATGTATTTTTTGCTATCTCAGTTAAGACATATAGAATTCACTTCTACGGTTCTACAGTTCTCACATAGTTTACAAATATATGACTTAGATATGTTGTTTTGCATTTATATATAAAAGGAGAAGGTAAATGCTGTTATATTACTCCATATTCTCTATGAGCAACTGATGAGTTGTCTAGGAAATAGTTTATAAGCTGTGCTTAATACTATTATTTTTTATATTTTAGAAGGCTTATCGGGAGGAGCAACTAATTTACAGACTATTGAGACAAACTCAGCAGGAGCGGAGGATTGCTGTTGAACTCATGCATGTTCGACATGAAAAAGAGGTGTTAAGGCAAAACAGGATTTTTAGGGAAAAAAAGTATAAAGAAAGACGACTGAAAGAATTCCAGGAAGCTCTTGACAGAGAAGAGGTAAAAGATTACTTACTTCCTGAATTGCTGCAGGGCTGTTACAGAGCTTTCCTTTTATAAAATGGGATTTGTATTGTCAGCTGTTAGAATTTAGGACTTTTTTAGGGACAGGAATATATTCTTTTATATAGGTTCAGAGTTACAGCTAAGTTAATTAAGGGATAAAGCTGGAAAACTTAAAGTCTGATTTTGATCTTTTCTTCCAAGCTCATTTTAACTTTGTAGGAAAACATCTATGTATGCTGAGTTATAAAAGGTACAGTCTTGCAGAGGCAAAATGACAAGACAGTGACATAAGACCATGTTCAAAGAATCATGTTTTTCATTTCCTGTAGATGTAATCTGTTAACATCAATTTTTGAGAAATGCTGGAGAACTTTCACTCATGAGTGCTAATTTCTACCTTGGAAACTCAACTTGGAGTTAATTAATAAACTAAAAGGACTCATAAACTGTGACAAACTGCAAAGTGCTACACTCATAGGAGACGATAATGTGATAATAGAAATCACCAGGTTTATTCCTGAAGGTTTGTTTTGAAGGTTTGTTCGTGCAAGAAACAATTAGCAGCTCCAAATTCTCCAGCACAGCTGGCATCCTAAATTATCAGCAGCTGCAGCTGTTGATTACAACAACTTTCTTAAGTATGCTTTTGGCATAAAGGAACACACTGTCACGGGAACTATTGATAATTTTCTACCAATACCAGAAGTCTTTCTCAAAGATTGATCAGCATCAATAATATCAAATTATTTGCAGATCAGAATCTTTTAAGCTAAATTGCTTGTCATGTTTTCTCAATGAGTATTCCATTGTGGGTTTCAGTGGAAGTAAGCCTTTACCAGTATATATACATAGTTGTTTCTTAGGAGGAATAGACAGTATCATTTCATTTTCCCCTGCCCCTTAAGCACTAACTGTGTTCTTAATCTTTTCATTGCGAAAGAATTTACTTTGTAGTCTCAAATTTACTCTTTAAAAAAAAATTCTAGGCTCTTGCAAAACAAGAAAAAATCGATTATGAAGAACAAATTATTAAAGAAAGAGAACATCATGAGAAAATTGCTGCTGAAAGAGCTCAGGCACATTATAAAAAGCATTATTCTATATGTTGGGAAGTTGTCAACCAAATCATTGATTTGTCAACACAAGTAGGAGAGTATCGTCTTCTGACAAACAAGTGAGTATAGTAGCTGTGAGCAAAAAATAACAGCATAGGTGTTAGGCTTCAGAGTTCTACATGCTATGATTCCCTCTTCTGATATGCCCTAATAGCACGGAGTCTGAAAAGGTCCTAAAAATGCAGTAGTGTCCAAGTGCTGGTGCTGTAGGAGTGTTTTGAAAACTAGAGTGGGGCCTTGTTGCTCTTGTTCTTTCATCAGTATTCAGTGATTAGACTGTGGGGTAAGGCTTATAGTATTAGAAGGTATGCCAAAATCTTCATTGTCTTTTAATGGAATTGTATGTAAAAATAATAAAGCTGTAACCATGTGAAATATATATGATAATGTTTTATGGAAATTGTATAAATTTAGGCCCAGTGAGTTCATGATAAAATAGTCATCCTAAACACAGTTTAGTGATGATTTGATTCTTTCCTTGTCTGACACAATCATGGTTCCAGTATAAGCTAGTGTCACATTTGCTTGTACTGAGTGGTGCACAATATATAGAGATACTTGAAGTAGATTGATGTAATCCCAACAAGTAATAGAAACTTTAATTTTGACTACATGTTAAATTTAAGTATACATTTAGCTTGCTACCATATGTAGTTTGTCTTGTTTGATATAAATATTTTCCCTTTCTAAAAGAAAAATTCAGCTTACTTTTGTAATGCTGAATTAATTTTAGGTTCCAGAAAAAAAAATCTATTGTTTTTTTGATGAGAGGAAGCTTTATCCCACAAAAGCAAAAAATATTTTGGAGTAGGGAAAAATAGCTATAGCAAAACTGTTATTACACAGCTCTGGCAGCCAAATACTGTGTGATGACACATTTGTGAAATATTGACGCCTACAAGTGCCTATGGCTGTCATATAAGTAACCAACAACTTATGTAAAGCTGTAATAATTATAGAAATCATTACAAATGATATCTACTTTAGCATATGCATGTTTTGTCATTGTGATTCTTGTAAAATCGAGTTCACTATTCTCAAATATCTAACCCCTTTAATTTTTGTTTTGGAATTCATTCTTTTTCTTTCTTTAAATTTATTTCTTCTGCAGCAGAATTCCATTAAAGCTGATGCTTGATTGGAAGGAACTTTTTTTTAAAGGAAAACCGATATATGAACAAGCTTCAATTCAGCCTTTGCCGAGTGAACCACACCCAGAAGAACTTTTACATCTGAATAAATTGAATCTTTTAGATGAAAAAGATTATAGTGAATACAAGGTACATCAAGCTGATAAGATAAAATGGAAGAAAATACACTTTGATTTTTCATAATCATAAATATTTTGTTGTGGTTTCATTATGTTCTTCTACAAGTTTCAAATATCAGATTTCAACATGCATTTTCTTTTCATTGCCTGAGGTTCTATATGAAATATATGGCTATATTTTATGTTAATAGCAGTGGAGAACTGGTACAATTTTAAAACACTGTTATGATTTCATTCTTGTACATAACATTGTTTGGTTTTCCCTCTTGAGCTCGTAGGACCAATATATTAACTTGATAGACTTAATTTCAGCAATTTTGAGTGAAAGCCTTCTAATAAGATTTATTAGTTTGAGATAAGCATTTGTTTTAAAATGGTAGCATTAGTGAAAATTATTGAAAGTCACTGGCATTTTTCTTAACCTTCCATTAGAATACAAGTAACTATTTTTTGGGGAGCCTTAAAACTTCAGCTTTATGATACTTTAATATAATTTCACAAGTTACAGATGAAGTATTAATGTTTTCCTGTTTAAATGTATTGTACAATTTTTTTCTGAATTACATTAATGGTACTTTTCTTTTTGGGGGGGGGGGGGGGAAAGAAAATCCTGCTACATATTCATTTTTTTCAAGTAAAAAAGTTTAACTAAAAAAATTTAACTAGAATATGGCCAAATCATGGCACATAACCCATGTTTGACTTTTGGGGAACTTATAACTACAATATGCATGTGCTTTTATCCACATCCTGAACCAATTGGTACATTCTTTTGACGTGAGTATAAATGTTCATTGCAAGTTGCTGTGATGAATGTCTGCCAGCTCAATTTACTTTGGTATCAATCTTAATATACATTTTTTCTGATTGTCTGCTATTATAACTTATTATCTGCTATTCTGGTGTCTATTTATAAGGTCTTTGTTCAGACTTTATCAACTCGTAGTAGATTTAATGATCACTTTCTTTAGGTGAAAAATGCATACATATAAGGCCAACGGGGAGGACATATGGGACAGACAGGCAGGAAACTGGAGAGCTTTCCCATCATGCTGTTGTTTATATTACACCGTAATAGTCTTCTTTAGATGTAAAGCACTGGAGATCACAAACATTTAATGACGCATTTAAAGTCTCTTTTTCAGTACCAGGCTGTTTCAACTGTACATCCACATACTTAGTTTTTTCCCATTTGCTGTTAGTCTTATGCCTTTCTGAATCAGTATTCCTGAAGAGCTGGTATCATATGACTTGTAAAATTTTTGGCACCAACTTGTATTTGTGTCTTCTAAAAACTTAAGTAGATTACTAATACATACCTTCAATTGATTCTAGATAAAAGCATGTTGGCAGGGCATTCTGGAAGTTTATGCTGATTTCCTTAAACCTTGAGAAAAAAAGCTCAGCAAAGGCAATTCTGCATCTCTCAAGAATATTAAGTTTACATTAGGAATACTGACTAAAAGTGTCAGATACATTTAATAAAATACAAGAACATGATACAGTGCTATCAGTCCACTGCACATTCCACATTAGATTGAAAATATTGGGAAACTTCTACATCATCAGATTCAGCTAATCACTTCATAAGTTAAAGGAATCACCCAAAATAAACCTAACAGTAGGCACTGCTCAAAATATCAAGTAATTTCTGGTTTCACTCAAGAGTGTTGACCAGGAGTTACTTAACTTTCACCTAGATACCTGAAAATGTGTTTCTGAGAAGTAAGCTAATTTAGCTCAAGAAAGGTACAAACTTCTGCTTAAAAGGGCAAGAAATCGGAAAGGTGAGTACATTAAATGGGGAGCCCATTTAATTTGGAATTAATTTTTCCTCCTAGAGTTTAAAACAACAGATCCATCTTTACTTATTTTTTAAGGAAGAATGGTTCAGATAGGACAACAATTTGGGTTTTTTAAGCATGTTATTTCAATTACATATTAAGAAGAATGTCAAAGCGGGAGATGATGGGTTCAGTTAGGTCCATGTTCTCTGAGAAAGTCAGTGATGGGTCTGGTCTTGTTTAACATCTTTGTCGCTGACATGGACAGTGGGATTGAGTGCACCCTCAGCAAGTTTGCCGATGACACCAAGCTCTGTGGTTCGGTTGATACGCTGGAGGGAGGGAATGCCATCCAGAGGGACCTTGACACGCTTGTGAGGTGGGCTGATGCCAACCTTATGAAGTTTAACCATGACAAGTGCAAGGTCCTACACCTGGGTCAGAGCAATCCCAGGCACAGCTACAGGTTGGGCAGAGAAAAGATTCAGAGCAGCCCTGCAGAGAAGGACTTGGGGGTGTTGGTTGATGAGAAAATGAACATGAGCCAGCTTCAGTGTGTGCTTACAGCCCAGAAAGCCAACCGTATCCTGGGCTGCATCAAGAGGAGCGTGACCAGCAGGTCGAAGGAGGTGATCCTGCCCCTCTACTCTGCTCTCGTGAGACCTCACCTGGAGTATTGTGTGCAGTTCTGGTGTCCTCAACATAAAAAGGACATGGAAGTGTTGGAACAAGTCCAGAGGAGGCCATGAGGATGATCAGGGCACTGGAGCACCTCCTGTATGAAGACAGGCTGAGAAAGTTGGGGCTGTTCAGCCTGGAGAAGAGAAGGCTGCGTGGAGACCTCATAGCAGCCTTCCAGTATCTGGAGGGGGCCTGTAAGGATGCTGGGGAGGGACTCTTCACTAGGGACTGTAGTGACAGGACAAGGGGTGAAGGGTTCAAACTTAAACAGAGGACATTTAGATTTGATATAAGGAAGAAATTCTTTCCTGTTAGGGTGGTGAGGCACTGGAATGGGTTGCCCAGGGAGGTTGTGAATGCTCCATCCCTGGCAGTGTTCAAGACCAGGTTGGACGAGGCCTTGGTGATATGGGTTAGCGTGAGGTGTCCTTGCCCATGGCAGGGGGATTGGAACTAGATGATCTTAAGGTCCTTTCCAACCCTAACTATTCTATGATTCTATGATTCTAAGGATGTTTTCTGAGATTGATTAGAGAGGGGTTATTGTGCAACTCAAGATTATTTTTTTTTTAATTTGGTTTTACTGATTAAAAATAGGAGATATTTTCATTTAGAGTGATAATAAGTTACATTGTGTTATTCTATCTAATGCACGTATATTCAAAGTTGACACTGATCAAGTTCTGTTAGTAGAATGTGTGCTGTGAAAATGTATCATACATGCAAGTAAGTTCAGGAAAAGGTTGCATATTCTACCTGGAACATGGATTCAAAACATTGTATTTCAGCAGAACTTTGAAACCAGTTGCTTCTGTTAATGGTGATTAAATATTTAATTTTAGAATGATATAATTGTTGAGGTTTAAAGGGATGTGGAGGTCATTTAGTATAACCTCTTTCCTCAAAGCAGGGCCAACTTCTGAGTCAGATAAAGTTGCCCAAAACCATGTCTGGTCAGCTTTCAAGTATTTCCAAGGGTAAAGATTCCACAGACTTTCTGCATTCAGCCACTTTTATTGTGAAATTCTTTTTTTCTCCGTTATTTTTCCCACTTGGAGTTTCTCTTGCTGAAATAGTTGACTGTGTAACAACCCTTTATTTTGCACCCTAAATGAGGTGGCAAGCCAGAATCTATTTGGTAATATTATTAGTCCATGTATCTTTGAAACAGTTTTTTAGTATCCTGCAACCAAACAATAATTAATACAGCACTAGAACTACCCTGCATACTAAAATATTCTCTTTTAGCTTTTTGTACCAGAAGTTGGACATCAGAACTTTCCTACAGCTATAAGATCCGGTAGTGGTAGAGTATATATTAGAGTGACTAATAGCAAAAAGTACAATTCTGTGTTCACTTCTTTTGACTACACCCTTTCAATCTCATATTTCTTCCAATGAGATTGTCAGCAAGAGTATTTTTACTAGCAAAACCTCATTAAGCTGTATGCTGGTAACGCGTAGTACTGATAAATTTATATTGGTCTCAGAGTAGCTGAACAGGAAGTTTCTACCCAATGTTTCCTTCCCTCATAATTGTTTGAATTATACGTTGGCTTGTTTGGTTTGGATTGTTGACTGTTAGTTTTTGGTTGGTTGGTTGGGGTTTGGGTTTTTTTGTTTGTTTGGTTGTTTTTTTTTGAGGGGGGTGTGTGTTTTTTTTTTTTGTTGTTGTTATTTGTTTGTCTGTTTTCGCTCTATTTTGTGTGTTAGGCAAATACATTTATTTGAAGTCTTTATCCATACAAATTTTCAAAGATGTGTAATACTGGACAACAATGTTACCCATTTTTAGAGTGCTGAATATTAAGATACTGACCTTCTGTTCCAAAAATCTGCTATTGATTCATTCTCTGTACTAGTGAATATCAATGAATGCCTAATGATTATGACATAATTAACGTTTTTAACAAGTGTCTATTCTAAAAAAATATTTTATTACTTGGTAGTATTCAGATTTGGTTATTGTATGTATCCAGTTTGTGTATAAATACATATATCTAGAAAGATGAAAGACAAGGAATATTAACAAATTATTTGGTGATTTGTCGTTTGACACAGAGTATGACAGGGGAATGGTGCCCAGATGAAGAGAACAGTGAAACCAAACCTCCTCTTAATAATAACATGTTGGGTCATGTGCTTCATAGACTAATGGAGATTTTCTATCCTCCAAAACCCATTTCTTCATCTGCATTTCCTCCATTTCCTATCAAGGGATGTATTTTGGGAAAACCTTTTAGTGGAAAAACTACCTGTGTAAAGTTTATTGAAAAAGGTAGAGTGGGTTTGTTCTGTTTATTTGTTCTTTTGTTTGTTATTCCTATAATTCTTTGTTATCTAAATTTTAGTCTTTATTTGCCTTAAAATCCCTCTTTTTTGTGTATTAGTTTGCAATATTCAGGTACTATCTGTGGATGTTTTGGTTCAAGAGGCCATCCAAGCTTTTCTTAAAAATGAAATGAAAAATGAAGAAAATATGATTCCGCAAGAGGCAGAGAGATCTGGGGAAGAAAATGAGGTAAGCAACTTCGTTGATTTTGGTTTTGGCTCCTACAGGGAGATGAGCATGAAGTATGTAAGGGAAAAAGCATGTTTAAATTTTTTTTGATAAATTTCAAACTTAACTCTAAGTTTTGCCTTAAAAGACTTCGAGAGTCAGCTTGAATTAACAGGCTTGTTTTTCCTGTGATATGTAGTTTCCTTTCTAATCCGTTTTGTTTCATAACTGATCAATGTCGAGAAGAACTTGCCACCACTGGATGTATTAAAGAATCTTGAAACAGAAATATCTATCAATGGAACCGAAGGTGGGTGTATATTTTACTTATATATGTATAGGTACATGTAATCTTACTAGATTTAAATGACAATTCCCCTTTCTCTTGTACATTTGAGGTACTACCCATGAATTCTCAGTTTTCACAGTAGTTTCTGTTATGAATTTCCTGTTTCCACACATTCCTAGTGTTTGGGAGCAGCAAATGCAGGCTGCTCCATGAAAGAAAGTGAGCTAGGTGACAAGGACAATAGCAAAGCAGGAAATGCCAACATTCAGAAACAGAGACTGAGGATATTTATTGATGTCAGAGTCACTATGAGGTCCAGAGACATTGATCAGCTTCAGTCTGATGCTGTTCACCTTCTTTACTGCAAGGGCATGTTGCTGGTTCATGGTCAACTTATTCTCCTCCAGGGCCTCCAGGCCCTTCTCTGCAAAACCGATTTCAAGAGAGTTGACAACCAGCTGGTACTGAAGGCAGGGGAGGTTCCTCACCAGAGGCAGGACTTTGCATTTCCCTTTGATGAACTTCATGAAATTTCTGTCAGCCCTTTTCTCCAGCCCATCAAGGTCCCTTTGAAGGGCAGCACAGCAATCTGGTATATTGACTGCTCCCTCCAGTTTGCTGAGGGTTGACTGTCTCAGTTGTGCAGGTTGGTAATGAAGATGATAAACTATATTCGTCTTACAATCCACACTTGGGCTACACTAGTGTATCACACACCACTGATCACTGTCAGCTGCGCTTCACGCTGCTGCTCACAACCCCTGGAGTCTGGCAGTTCAGCCAGTTTTGAGTCCATCTCACTGTCCACTTACATTGTCCATATTTCATCAGTTTATCTATGAGGATGTGAAGGAAGACAGTGTCAAAAGTAAACGTAAACATCTTCTCATCAACCACTGAGCCTGTCACCTCACTGTAGAACACTGTCAGGTTGTCAGGCATGGTTTCCCCTTGCTAAAGCCATACTGACAATTCCCAGTCATCCCCTTGTCATTACAGTACTTGAAAATGTTTGCATGCTTGTTTGCTCCATCAGTTCCTAGGGACTGAGATGGTGCTGACTGGCTTCTGTGTTTCCAATGCCCCCTTCTTGCTTTGAAGAGTGAAAGGCAGCTACACTCTTCTCGTCCTAGGAGTGTCCCCCAGTTACCATGACCTTGCACAGATTATTAAGAGTGGCATAGCAATGACATCAGCCCTCAGCATCTGTGGGTATATGCCATGAGGTCCCATGGACTTGTGTATTTCCAGTTTATGTAAATGTTCCTTAAGCTGATCCTCCTCTACCAATGGTAAATCTTTCTTGCTGCAGACTTCTCTGTTAGTCTCAGGGGCTTGGGATAACTCAGTCTTTTGCATGTCTCAACAGGCACACATTTTTGCTAGATTTCCTTTTGATGTGGAGGGACCCGTAAAATCCCATCATGTTGCCCTCCTGACTGGGCATAAGAAAAGGCTTTTCCCTCATGAGAACTATCCAGCATTGTAACAAAGTGCCTGGAGAGGTAGTGTAGTCTCCATCCTTGGAGGTGTTCAAGATCCCACTGGGTAAACTATTGAGCAGCCTGCTCTGACCTCATAACTGGTGCCACATTCTGCAGAAAGTTGAACTCAAACTAGGTGACTTCCAGAAGTTGCTTTCAACCAGAATTATTCAATGACCTTGTGATTCTAGCTATTATATATACCTTCTGTATTGATATTTTTCAAAGAATAATAATGAGGCATATACTTCAATCATCTATACATTAATAGAATTTTCAAACTTTACAATGTACATATTTCAGGCAATTTTCCTGTCAGAAAGGATCCATCTTGGCAAGAAATTAAATCAGATAACAGTCAAGATAACCTATCAAAGGTTTGTAATCTAATTTTAGCTTCTACTTTCTAAAGATGCATTAGTTAAAGTGGCTAAATTACTGAAATGGTGACATCCTTTTATCATTCTGAATTAATTTGTTGACCTCACTGCAATTATTTTCTATTTGAAATATGAAAAGAGTTTATTATGAAAAATTATTCCTTTGCATATTGTTTAGAGTTGTATGTATTGTTAAAGTTCTATGTCTTCTTGTTAAAGCTTGTATTTATGTAAGATATGGTATTATGCCATTTCTGAGGTAGTAAAAATGTGTTTCTTATCTTGCTGCTGCCAAGCCAATAGGTCATTCATCCCATGGCAAGGTTTCTTTTCTTTATGTTGAAAAATACTGAATTCTACAATGGTATCTTTGACTTAATTGCTTCTTGGAAAACACTTCAGAAGCTCAGATATAATGGAATCCCTGTGGAATTAATGCCGCTGTATGAAACCGTCAGTGGAATTACAGTATATGAAAATCAGAATAAGCTAAGAACCAGGACACCTAACTTGTTGTTTCTTGGCCTTTATATTCTTTGTTTCTCAACCTTGTTTCTGCCTGGCATTTTCATGAGTGTAATGACGGAAATCATTTGGAGATTGCGCTTAAACTGGGTCTTTTTTGCATCATTTGAAACTACTTATCCTTAAGAGATAATAATAAAAGTTAAATATAAACTAGTAATGCAATTAATTTAAATAAATAGTATGTGATCTATAAATTAGAATTATACTCTTTTTAATAGTGACTGTTGTGAACATTCTGAGCAGATTAATCTTATACTGCACTCTTCCACAGCTATCTGTACGTGCCCAGCTTGGCGCTGCGTCACAGAAATTGTTGAAGAAAGGAGAAAGTATTCCTGATGAATTACTAATTGACATCCTATTGGAGGCCATTAAGTATGAAACTGTACAGCTTATTTTCAGTTATTTAGAACTTAGTTATCCAGCTTGTATTCTAGATTCAGATATTTATATTTTTTAAGTTTTTTTTTTAATGCCGGAGTCTTCTAATTTGGAAGTGGAGCTAATTAGTGGTTAGTGTTCATTTTATGCTAGTAGTAGAATGCTAGAAGTAGAGTATGGCCCTAAATATTGCAGACATTATTGCATGCTACTGAAGGTAAGTGAAAATATACATCACTATCACATAGTCATTAAATATAACTAATGTGAATATAAATGTCTTTATTTCATTTATTAGCTGGAAGCTATTCAGCATGTGCTAGTATTTATTTTTTTTTTAGGTTTTGTGAAATGAGTAGTTCAAACATTCATACTTTAGCAGATATGTTACTTATCTTTGTCTACTCTTGTTTGGCAGAAAATTGTCTCAACTACCTAGATGTGCAGTTAGCACTTAAATTCCCACATGAATATCATTTCAGTTATATTACTCCCATTAGTATATTTTAAAATTATGAAATAGATTTTTTCTGTTTGCTACTTCAGTACAAATGTACTGTGTAGTACAAAATAATGTAATTACACCTCTGATCATAGTCTGTGTAGAGAGTGGTTTTGAAAGCTTTTTTTCACTTTTAGTTAGGCTTAATGTTATTTTTCAGATCTAGAATCCATTGCTCTACAGTTCAGGATTTAATGATGTGTGTCATATTCTCTATTCAACAGGATATTTAATATACTGAATTCAGAATGAGACTGCTAGGGCAAGCACTTCCTTAGGTGTTACTATTATGCTATCAATTCACTGTATGAATCTGAAACTTCATTTATTTTTAGACAAATACCACCAGAGAAGGGGTGGATTGTGGATGGTTTTCCGATGACAGTTAATCAGGCAAAGCTATTTGAAAAAGCCTACACTGGCATTGATCCAGAAGCAGAAGATGCAAACTCTGTAAAGCTCTCACTTGTTGCAGATCCTAGAGCCCCTAACAAGCCTCCTGCTACCTCACCTGCATTTGATATTTCTGTGTTATTGGATATTTCAGACACAGTAGTACTGGAACGTGTGGCTAACTTGAAGTGTAAGTTTCCAACTACTTTTACCAAGGTAAAATGACAAGCAGATTTTGGTGGTTGTAAAAGGAAAGTAAAGATGTTTATAGTACTGAAATATCTAAATTGTAAGTACTTGCAACATAACAGCAAACTGCATATTTTAATTAAAATACTCAATTATAACAGTATCTGTCTTTTTCTCTAAAAATTATGAAATCAAAAATTGTTTAGCTTTCTTGACATCTTTCTTCTCCATTTGCAAGTATTTTTTTTCCAGGAGATGCATTTGGAAAGGGATGAAGAAAATGATAAACAAACGAATGTGCCAGCGTTAATTCGCTATTGATTACTGCCTTTGCATTGTCTTCAATTATTCAGTGAACAACCAAAAGCTGACAATTTTGACTGCAAAAGCAAAAACATCAAAAGCTTTTTGAATGATGTTTCACTTCGAGACCACACATTTTTAATTGTGCTTACTCACCTTGGCAAAACATAGGTTATTTTCATGAATTGTCCAAATTATGAGGAGATTCCTCTCCACTGCTTTCACTCCAGGGCTTACATGGCACATAGGTTGAATTAAAGCATCATTACCTTTAGCTTTTATCAATAGGTAGGAGTGAGGATGAGGTAAAATCATTGTTAGCTTTTACTAACAATGCAGTGAAGATGAATGTATGGACGTCTGAAATTCTTGTTAGACCTTGTGTTGCCAAAACACTTTGAAAATGTGATAATAAACGATATAATCTCAGAAATCCAAACAGAATTGATTTCATAAAATGTAATGTGGTTATAGAAAGAGTCAAAAGATCCATTAAAAAAAAAACAGAAATCCATGAAAAAGGGCTTATTTCTAATCAATGAAAGGCTTTTTTAAAATTTTGGAAAGACTTAGAGAGTGAGAGAATACTTTGTCTTCCAATGCAGTGAAATAGCTGCCCACTGATGTGAACAGGAGTAGTTACTTCAAGGATAATTCAGATTAGACCAGCAAAATACCTTCTAACTGTTATAATAGATAAGCCTAAAATAGTCCACCTGCCGGAATGTTCCCCCTCTACAACTGGAGATTTCTATGACTGAAAGAATATATCTGGAAATGTTAGATGATCTTAAATGTCTTCTCCAACCCTAACCGTTCTATGAGTCTATGATTGGCTATGCGTTTAAACAGAGGAAGAGGCAAGACACTGTCTTCAGGTCCTTTCACGCTCAATTTTATATTTCTATCATTTTCTCTGACTTTTCCTTTCTTTTAGGAAAATGGTACCTAGTTTTTGCATGCAGAAATCTAGCATCATGGAACACTGAAATTTTTATTTTGATAATTACCTTACTTGGTGCAAAGAAGTACCTGCATAATTGCTTTTTTCAATATATGCTCATATGTGCTGTTTTCTACACAGCAGATAAATCAAAGCTATCTCAGACTGAACAGGAGAACAAAAATCAAAATCCAGATTCTGTAATCCTGGAGGAGAAGATTGACTTCAGCAGAGACAAGGTGCTACACAGGTGTGTTATACAAAGTACAAAGAAGTTGCTTCAGCCAAATGTTTAGGCATGTAATTAATCGGAATCTCATATGATAGTACTGGCGTGCATAATGTTAAGAATTTGCTTAGGAATTTCTCTAATATGAAGCCTAAAGAGTACATTCATTTTTAGCACAATATAAATAATCCTAGAAGATAAGAATTCAGGTGTTTTGTTTTTCCAGGGTATTATTCAAAGGAGAGGGTTTTTTTTCACATATATATTGCAGGAACCATATGTATACGCGTACGTATATGTATGTATCTATGCATACGTATATCTGACATCTGTCATGGATCATATAACTGCTCTTCTTTTTTTTTCCTATGTTGAAAATGAATGGGCTGATGTGGATGGAGTGTTATTTTGCAAAAATATTGCCTGGATTTGGTTTAGTGTTAAAATAGAGGATCTGCTTTTTCTTTTGTTTATTGTTTTAGTAAAATATTTTCTTTCCATTAGTTAGATTTTAATTTTATACATTAATGTGATTTTTGTAGAATTTCAGGCTTTCTAGATACCTGGCCAAAATTAGAGAAATGGTTTTCAGTCCATCACAATATTCTAGTGAAAGTCAATGCAGAGACAGAAGAAAGGCTTGTGTGTGAAACGGTGAAGGAAATTATAATACAAGAAATTTTCAATAAACAGAATAGAAGTAAGTTTTCCTTTTCCTACTTTTTCGAAGACTTTTTTCTTTATAATTAAAACTAGTACTAATCTGTAACCATATGGAAACATATATTTTACTGGCTTTGAAAGAATTTGGGGATATGTGAGTCAGTGATAACTGTCATGCCAGAAATTTGAAATTCTCTGTTGCGATTTTACTTTTTGAGAGAATATGAACCTGTTTTGCAGAAATGTAAAGGTAGTTTGAGAAAAAGAAAAAAAAATTGTCCATTTTATTTATTTAAATTTAATGACGTAAAGGATTAGTGAATTCAGTCCTTTCTTTCTTGTGTAATTATTACAGCTACCATCTTCAATATATGGGATAGCATAATGGTGTAAGAAAGATGATAATGACTACCTTGTCATTATAGAATCATAGGATCATAGAACAGTTAGGGTTGGAAAGGACCTTAAGATCATCTAGTTCCAACCCCCCCTGCCATGGGCAGGGACACCTCACATTAAACCATGCCACCAAAGGCTCTGTCCAACCTGGTCTTGAACACTGCCAGGGATGGAGCATTCGCAACCTCCCTGGGCAACCCATTCCAGTGCCTCACCACTCTTACAGTAAAGAACTTCTTCCTTATATCCAATCTAAACTTCCCCTGTTTAAGTTTGAACCCGTTACCCCTTCTCCTATCACTACAGTCCTTAATGAGGAGTCCCTCCCCAGCATTCTTACAGACCCCCTTCAGATACTGGAAGGCTGCTATGAGGTCTCCACGCAGCCTTCTCTTCTCCAGGCTGAACAGCCCCAACTTTCTCAGCCTGTCTTCATACAGGAGGTGCTCCAGTCCCCTGATCATCCTCATGGCCCCCCTCTGGACTTGTTCCAACAGTTCCATGTCCTTTTTATGTTAAGGACGCCAGAACTGCACACAATACTCCAGGTGAGGTCTCACGAGAGCAGAGTAGAGGGGCAGGATCACCTCCTTCAACCTGATGGTCACGCTCCTTTTGATGCAGCCCAGGATACGGTTGGCTTTCTGGGCTGCAGGCGCACACTGAAGCTGGCTCATGTTCATTTGCTCATCGAGCAACACCCCGAAGTCCTTCTCCACAGGGCTGCTCTGAATCTCTTCTCTGCCCAACCTGTAGCTGTGCCTGGGATTGCTCCGACCCAGGTGTAGGACCTTGCACTTGGCATGGTTAAACTTCATGAGGTTGGCATCAGCCCACCTCACAAGCGTGTCGAGGTCCCTCTGGATGGCATTCCTTCCCTCCAGGGTATCAACCGAACCACACAGCTTAGTGTCATTGGCAAACTTGCTGAGGGCGCACTCAATCCCACTGTCCATGTCAGCAACGAAGATGTTAAACATGACCGGTCCCATCCCCGATCCCCACTCGCTACTGGTCTCCAGCTGAACATTGAGCCATTGACCACAACTGTTTTTGTCAAGTTATAGTCATCTATCATCATCAGCTTAAAAGCGTGGATAACTTGGAGTGGTTTTTGCATGTGTTTTGGTGCATCTTTTTTCCTATTTTCCTTTTAATCATTCAAAAAGAAAGAGCCACCTAAAGAAAGGAAAAATGATTACATACCCAAGGGAAAAGATACCTCAAATAAGCTAGAACCAGTAGACTTCTGAATAATCATTTTTTTTCTCTGTAATTATTACAAGAAAGTCTTGATGTGTCTTCTACCACCCACCCCCCCCACCAAAACCAACAGCAAACAAACAAACAAACAAAACCTGTAATAGCTTGAAAAGCACTCCTAACAGTTATAGCAGTAAAAATTTAGACCACTGCTCCTACACAAGGAGTTCCAGTTCATTGGCTTCTGCTGGAGTCAGTGGCAGAATTCCTATTGATGCAAATGGAGTTGAAAATTTCTGGTTAGAAACCAGCTATTTTGCAGAAGTCCTTTAAGGACTATTTATGTGGAGCAATAATCCCTGCAGTCAGTTAATAATGCCTGATTTTGTGTTTATGTTACTAGATTCCAAGCTGTCCTTCACTATTAGGTTTGTATAGGCAGAACAGAGGTATGAGAATGTATTAATTTGTAACATTCCAGGAAGGACATGGTAAGGCTAAATCCAGAGAATGCAAAATATTTAGCAGAAGCTGAAGCACTTGAAATATTTCATGTGGTTAACAGTTTTGTTCATTTTATAAATTTAAATCAGGAAAATGATAGCAGTTTTTCCATTAAAGCAAGATTACTTTTCAGAGGCAGATTTGTCACACTTAAAGTAAAATAAAATAGATCTACTCTTTAAATATTAAGCTTCCTTCAAACAAAACGATAAGGCTGTTCCAACAGTGGTTTAATGCAAGCCTGTTTATTTTCTTTGTGTATTTTCAAGCAGCAGCAAAACTGGCCAGAGTTCATGCTCATGATTCTGAGCAGATAATTAATGTTAACTTAAAAATCTAGTTGTTGTAGGATCCTTCTGTGGTCACTGAGGAGAAGCTGGTATCTTTCTCAACATCAGTTCAGATCTTAGGGTTGAATCATGCTCTGAAGATGCTGATTACATTCAGTATTGTTTTGCTATACGATAGGTTAGCAGGGTTAGTTTTTCACTTGTTTCTTTCTCTAACATGATCTTTTCTGTCTCTTTTGTCCCCCATTCATCATCTTTCATACTTCTCAGCTTCTCATCAGAGTAAGGTGTATTTTCCATATTAGGCCAGATTTAGCTCAATTTATCTGTTTTTTGTTCAGTGTTTGTTTTTGTTGATTCGCTGTTTCCCAAGTCTAGCACAGAAGCTGTGTTTACAACCATTCTTTAATTAAGCAGGTAGTCCTTGAAATTATAACAGTGACAATGAATCTCAGAATTGTATCAACATCACTGGCTTTGGTTTACCTGGTAAAGAATTTGTTATGTATATGCATATATAATAATTCATTATCTTCCTGTTTTCCTCACAGTGCTGGTTTTAGAAAAGTATCAGTCCTGCAAAATATAAACTTAAATGGAAAGTGATTTTATAACTTTGGCATCACTGATTTGATTTTTATCTTTCTTGATGAACAACCCCTAAATAATGAAATAATTAATCTGTTCCATTATTTTGAGCTAGTCACTAGCATAGATGTCTAAGTCTGTTTACTGATACTTAAAATACTTTTGAAGTTACTAATTGTATGTTCATATAACAAGGATGTGCTAAAGAAATATCACCAGAAAAGATTTCACCAGCTGACGTAAGTAATATGGGTACACATACACAGGAAGACCTGCTTCCTCCTATTCTTATGGAACTACCACCAACTGAGCCAGGATCAGATGAATGGATTTATGTAGATGAACCACTCCCCAAGGTACATTAATTCATGATTGAATGACTTAAATATCAAAGTATATATTTTTCTCAGTAATTTATGTGTATTCTACCTGAATCTTTTGTCTATGTTCTTTTCTTCAATATTTTTCAATGAAAGTTACACTAGTACTGTATTATAAATATTGAAAAATACAAATAATGATTGCTACTAAAATATATGAAATAAGGAAACACATTTTTAAAATGGTGATTTTTTTTGTCTAAATTCTTCACAATGATGAACAATAGCACATGGATGCCAATTTAATGATACTTTTTAATACTATGAAATACTAACATAGTGTTACTAGGTCAGTTTCCTGCCTCTGACAGGGGCCAGTTGTGAATCTCTTAGAAAGAATGTAAGAATGGGGAAAGTGTGCACTGATCTTTCTCCTAGGATACTTTTTTCTAACATGTTTTCCCCTGGGACATCTTCCTAGTTTCCAGTGATCTGAAATTTAGGGGTTTCCTGAGATACTTTTAAATTTGCACCTTTGTGTACTCTCAGAAGAGTATTCTTCCATGATTATGTCTAGTTGCTTTTTTTTGAAGCAATTTACATTTTGATTTCCATGATATAGCTTGTATAATTATGTTCATTCTGGAAAAAAAAATTTTGTCTCTCCACTTTAAACCTGCTGTTTGCCTGGGTCATTTGATGATTCTATTTTCTTGGATCGTGACATACAACGAATAATAATTCTGTATCACCCTCTGAAGGTATGCAAGATGCGACAGACACCTATTACATCTTTGTTTAATTCAGTGTTTCTTTGCTTCTTCAATATAGTCATAATCTGTTTCATTCACCTCATGTGGGCAGTTCATATGTTTAGTCATGATTCTTGCCCTTCTGTCTGTTCTACTGTAATTTTTTGAGATGGGGAGCTGGGACTGCGTGAAGTATTTGAGACTCAAATTTCAAGGCTGCTTAATGTTGCTTTGTATTTTGTTCTGTAACTCGTTTCTTAATATTTACCAGTTTTGCTTTCATGACTGCAGCAATCTAATATATGTTGCATTTACTCTAGTCATGGGCTTTATTTTGTATTTCATGACAGTCAAATGTCACTTTTGCAACACTATAGACAGTTGGCATAGGTTTCTACCAGCTTTAGCAGTTGTGTACCATCAAATTTTGATACTTAAGTGCTCACTTAGGATCTTCACTTAGTTTTTGAGCATTTCCAAAACCACAGATATTGGAATATTCTGCTGGAATTTCTCATGTATTTTGAGTACTTCCACTTCTTCCCAAATAAATCCATGGATAAAACTATATGTTGGTACAGTGTCTATAATCAGTTATAAACAGTTGTAAATCACAAGAAATACACAGCAAAGAAAAACTGTAATATGATTTCATGAGATAATCTTATATTTGCTAATGCTACAGTTAAATGGGTTGCCAAGAAATATATTGATTAATTTTTATGTTTTTTAAAAATTCACAGGAGATACCTGGTTTTTTAGTACCTTACTGGGAAATGGTAGAAAATACATATATGAATACCATCAAAAGTATACTTAGATGTCTAAGAGATGAACAGCATTCGGTGATTTATTACTTAGCAGATGTTAGGTAAGTAGAAATAGTAGCTAATTACAGTAATATTAGTGTTTCCCATGAGCATACATCTTTTAACTCCAAAATCATTTTTACCATAATTCACAGAAAAAAATTCCAAGATTATTTGAAGCATCCTGATATTAAGCAGGAGTTTGTATCTCTGTGGCAATCAGATTTTAATTCAATTGCTGATGACCTGCGAGAAGATGAGGAAGCAAAAGCAGAACTACACCAAAGAGTTACTGTAAGTAAATAGCAAAAGTTAAAATATTATTTCATTGTATATAGAATCATTGAATCAGACTAGTTAGGGGTGGAAAGGACCTTAAGATCATCTAGTTCCAACCCCCCTGCCACTGGCAGGGACACCTCCCACTAAACCATGTCACTCAAGGCTCTGTCCAACCTGGCCTTAAACACCGCCAGGGATGGAGTATTCACATCTTCCTTGGGCAACCCGTTTCAGTGCCTCACCACCCTCACAGTAAAGAACTTCTTCCTTATATCCAATTGAAACTTCCCCCATTTAAGTTTTAGCCCTTTACCCTGTGTCCTATCACTACAGTCCCTGATGAAGAGTCCCTCCCCAGCATCCTTACAGGCACCCTGGAAGGCTGCTATGAGTTCTCCATGCAGCCCTCTGTTCTCCAGGCTGAACAGCCCCAACTTTCTCAGCCTATCTTCATACGGGAGTTGCTCCAGTCCCCTTATCATCCTTGTGGCCCTCCTCTGGACTTGTTCCAACAGTTCCATGTCCTTCATATGTTATCTGAGTTGGAAGCTGCCAGCTGTGAATCCTGAAAAAACAAATTTCTCTGATATCAGCTGGAAAATATAAAAATCCACCCCATTTTGTGGTGTGTGAAAAATTCCTCAAAGGCCTACAGCCTAAAGGGCATCCAAGGCTTTGGGATCATGGTCCAGCCTCAGAATCACTGTTGATAAAATATGCTTGAGCAGTCCATCTCTGTTACGCTGTCTTTCAGTAATTTCTCCATTTTCTGTCTTACTCTTTTGCTATCACCCAACATAGTCAGTCACTGTGGGTTAGGCCGCACTACTTGTCTTGTTCCAAATAGAACAGGACACATTCATCCATTTTTTCTTTTTTTTCACCATCTTACTACAAGGAAGCTGATCCATTTAACGCTCTTCTCTTCCTGCTGCCTCTTGTTACACAGAAGTCTGTCACACCATTTCCATGCAGAGATGGCAGTGGGGAACAGAATGGTTGCGTGCATGTTGTATCCTTATAAGATCTTCCGTGCTGTCAGTAAGCTACATACTGCTGCTATTAGATCTACTTTACTGGTTGAAGAGCCCTTAGTTATGAAGAATGTTGAAGAAAAAATTGCATGAAGTTATCCAAACTAATTGGAAGAATACTGAAACTCTGACATACTCAGAATTTTTCTAATATTTTTTCCCCTTTCTGTGTTCTTGTTGTAAGTGTAATAGAAAACAATTCAAGTGGGAAATTGTTGGTGCATTTGAGAGCTTAGCTATTCGTATTCTTGTATCTTTGTCTAGCTTAGATAGATCTCTGCCTGAGGAAAGCAAAACAGCCTACACATTCATCTCATACCTTTTATTATTCTCTCTGGCACATTTGTAAAGCTACTTTTGTCACCTTTATGTACGAACATGACTCGTTAATCAGTCTTTCACAATTATAACAACGAAAAAAAGCACCAGATGGGAAGATGCCTTATGCACAGGCAAAAAAAAAAATAAATAATAAATATGAAAAAGATATTTAAGTTTTCTTTCATAGTTATTTCTCATATTTCATAGAATCATAGAATCATAGAATAGTTAGGGTTGGAAAGGACCTTAAGATCATCTAGTTCCAACCCGCCTGCCATGGGCAGGGACACCTCACGCTAAACCATATCACCCAAGGCCTCATTCAACCTGGTCTTGAACACTGCCAGGGGTGGAGCATTCACAACCTCCCTGGACAACCTATTCCAGTGCCTCACCACCCTAACAGGAAAGAATTTCCTCCTTATATCCAACCTAAACTTCCCCTGTTTAAGTTTGAACCGGTTACCCCTTGTCCTATCACTACAGTCTCTAATGAAGAGTCCCTCTCCAGCATCCTTGTACACCCCCTTCTGGTACTGGAGGGCTGCTATGAGGTCTCTACGCAGCCTTCTCTTCTCCAGGCTGAACAGCCCCAACTTCCTCAGCCTATCTTCATATGGGAGGTGCTCCAGTCCCCTGATCATCCTCGTGGCCCCCCTCTGGACTTGTTCCAACAGTTCCATGTCCTTTTTATGTTGAGGACACCAGAACTGCACACAATACTCCAGGTGAGGTCTCACAAGAGCAGAGTAGAGGGGCAGGATCACCTCCTTTGACCTGCTGGTCACGCTCCTTTTGATGCAGCCCAGGATACGGTTGGCTTTCTGGGCTGCAAGTGCACACTGCCAGCCCATGTTCATTTTCTCATCAACCAGCACTCCCAAGTCCTTCTCTGCAGGGTTGCTCTGAATCTCTTCTCTGCCCAACCTGTAGCTGTGCCTGGGATTGCTCCGACCCAGGTGTAGGACCTTGCACTTGGCATGGTTAAACCTCATAAGGTTGGCATCAGCCCACCTCACAAACGTGTCAGGGTCCCTCTGGATGGCATTCCTTCCCTCCAGCGTATCAACCGAACCACAGAGCTTGGTGTCATCGGCAAACTTGCTGAGGGCGCACTCAATCCCACTGTCCATGTCAGCGACGAAGATGTTGAACAAGACCGGTCCCAACACTGATCCCTGAGGGACACCACTCGTTGCTGTTCTCCAGCCGGACATTGAGACATTGATCACAGCTCTTTGTGTGCAGCCATCCAGCCAGTTCTTTATCCACCGAGTGGTCCATCCATCAAATTGATGTCTCTCCAATTTAGAGACAAGGATGTCGTGTGGGACAGTGTGGAACGCTTTACACATGTCCAGGTAGATGACATCAACTGCACTCCCCCTGTCCATCAGTTCTGTAGCCCCATCATAGAAGGCCACCAAATTGGTCAGGCAGGATTTCCCCTTAGTGAAGCCATGCTGGCTGTCACCAAGCACCTTATTGTATTTCATGTGCCTTAGCATGCCTTCCAGGAGAATCTGCTCCAAGATTTTGCCAGGCACAGAGGTGAGACTGACTGGTCTGTAGTTCCCTGGGTCATCCATTTTCCCCTTCTTGAAAATGGGGGTTATATTTCCCTTTTTCCAGTCATCGGGAGCTTCACCTGACTGCCATGATTTTTCAAATATGATGGCCAGTTGCTTAGCAACTTCATTTGCCAGCTCCTTCAGGACCCATGGATGGATCTCATCAGGACCCACAGACTTGTGCACATTCAGGTTTTTAAGATGGTCTCGAACCAGTTCCTCTCCTACAGTGGGCCCAAGGTCTTCATTCTCACAGTCGCTGCGTCTGCCTTCCAAGACTTGGGTGGTTTGATCAGAGCCTTTGCCAGTGAAGACCAAGTCAAAAAAGTCATTCAGAACCTCAGCCTTCTCCAAATCCTGTGTAGCCAGTTCTCCCAAGAGCTTCCTGAGGGGGCCTACATTCTCCCTATTCTGGTTTTTATTTGCTATGTATCTGTAGAATCCCATCCTGTTATCTTTAATACCTCTAGCTAAGTTTAATTCTAACTGGGCCTTAGCTTTCCTAACCTGGTCCCTAGCTTCCTGGACAAAAAATTTTATTTTGTGTTTCAGGACTTAAGAGATCTTCTTTGGAATATTTGTGATAACCGAAGGGAAGCAGCAGAGCAGGAACGTACTGATATCATGAATGATGGCTGGTTACCAGATCGTAGGGGGATTGCAGTGAACCATTTCTTATCACTTATGCAGGTATGGATCTACTATGGAGTCTGCAGTGAGGACAGTGACTTAGGTTTGAAGGACTTAAGTAAGCTGCAGAGCAATTTCATATGGTTGGATCCAAATAAGTGAGGGATGGAGAATTAGATAAGCAAATGTTCATGCCTCCTCTGAATTTATCTAGAAAGCTAAAAGACGAAACGTAGACATTCATACAGTTAACTGTTTAGCAGGCAGAGTAGGTTAAGAAAAACACTACTGTTTTAGTCCAAGCCTTCAAGCTTTTAATTGGTAGTGTATAGTCTTAGTTTTGTAGTTTTATCAGTCCAGTGAATCATCTGAATTTTGTAACATGTATGTTACAGCTGTTTATCCTTCTGTGGTTATACTGACATCTACTCTTAATTTACACATTCCGTCATTCAGTGTAGGCCCACTTGCTGTTAAGGTTGTCCTGTGTTTCCCGTATCACAAAATTATTGTAACTGTACCAATGTGGCTTGAAATTTTACCTACAGACTGAAAAAAAAACGCAAGGAATGGTTTTGATTATGTGATGTCATTTGTTACTCTTAAGAAAACCTGTTCCAATATGACCCAGCTTTCACATTGCTAACTTAAAGTTTTCAAGAGACCATCTTCAATTAGTTGATTCACCCCTCACCCACATGAAGTCCTTCCTTTCATTCAGCCTGATGTGGATTACTTCAGGTCCTGAAGTAAAGTAAGATTTCCCTGTGGCTGCTGTTCTAGGTGCATAATTTCAGTTTAGGGCTGAACTGAACTGGAATAGACCAGTCTAGACTAGACAGACTTTTCTGTAAACTCAGGGACCATTGCATGAAAGTTTTGGCAATTTTAAAGAAGACAATGAAAACAGTACTTTAAACACATGCCATATGAAGCTACTTTAGCTGAAAAATCAGGCCTAATCATCTTAGGGTGGGCTTTCTGCCCTTTAATTTTCAGTGTCAGTTTTTAATAAAAAAGGGAACCACTCTCTTATCTCGTGAATTTTGTGATAATTTAGGTAACATTTCTGAAGTAGTCAGTTGCTACTGGCTTAAAGACTTAAGGCCACCAACTTAAAAGAAGTCAAAATATCAAGTAACTGCTGACTAAACCATATTCATTCTGTAATTACAATATTTATAGGGCCAAGTATTTAAAAATTTATCTTGAATTATGTGCACAAGGGAGCCAAAAGTAATATTGCTGAGCTTAAATCTTTTATTTTTCTACTTTTATATTCTTATATAATTTTGCAATCCTTATTCTCTTGTAGCCGAATTTCATGGGCACATACAATGTGGTCCAGAGTAGATTCACTATGAATCTAATTTGATCTGGCTTCTGTGGATATGCAGACTAACCATTTAAAATTACAAATACATATATTAAACATATAGAAGTTTAATAAAGAAAAATGCAAAAGAAAACATTTTTAATTTCTTTACTTTGTATATACTACATAAAATAAAGGAGCTGTTAATGCTAAAACAACAGAAATAAAACTCTGATAACTAAATCTTTACGTTATGACTTTGAGCAACAGCCAAAAATAGGCTGCTTTGGTGTTGAGCTCTCCATCTCTGGGTTTTTCTGTGGGAAGTTACATATATTCTCCAGGTGTCTTTTGTTACTGTGTGAACACATAGATTTTTATAAATGCCGTTTATCAGATTTCTTTCCACCTTTCTGTGTACACACAATTATACTAGAAGATATTTTCTCCTTAATTTATGGATAAGTTTACACCACAAAGGTTTTATCCTTCGTTTTGTGAATGTGGTTTTGTGCATTTTCCCATGAATACTTAGCACTGTTTTGTCAGTTAGAAGCTAACGCCATACTGTATCAATAAATCAAAAGCTGACAGGTGTGAAATGTTTTTTGAATCTTCTTCCAAGATGATTCATTTAAAGATCTTCAATACACTTAGGTCTGTTGATTTCTTTGGTCCAGCAATAAAAAAATCTATTGCTTTTAAAATTTTCTCAATCGTTCAACCCTTTGTATGTTATGCCATTAAGTATTTTATTTCTTTTGAATAAAAAGATCTATATAGTTTATTGATGTTAGCATACTTACTACTATAGAAATATATACATAAAAGTATGTTTTAATTAAATTTAATGCATCAAACATTATTTTTAAAATATTTTTTCCTGTTCTACCAACTAAGAGTTTTATTAATCCTTAAAACTACCAGTGTGATGACATTATAGATGCAAATAGAAGTATTTTGAATGCACTATAAATTTTCAAATAGGGTTGTGTCTGTTTGCTCTCCCTCACACTCTTATGATTTAGAATCACTTCTATTATGTATTTAAAAATGTAACAGAAGTTTTTTCTGTCATGTTTCGAATTGCAGTATTTCTATCTTTTTTTTTTTTTTTTGAGGTTGAAGTGGATCGTTTTCAAGATACAAAGAGACTTCTTCATGATTATTATAGAGCAATGGAAGGAAAAATCCCAACTGAGTACAGTCAAGATTTTACTAGGATCCCATTGCTAGATATTACGGATTCAGAGCAAAAGGAAGATCAAAACAACTCAAGAAGGTAGAAATACATTATTAAATTATAGAAATATCAACAAATATATTGTACTGATAGTTTTGTGGGTGTATGGGGAAATATGTGTGTGAAATAAGAATTTTTAAGTAGGGATTATAGTAAATTCATGAGTCTTGAATCATCGTGTATGTTAAGTATATAGATTTTTTTACTGATTTACCTATGTAATTTTCATTAACACATCTCAGAATTATAAAACATTTTAAAAGCTGCCTTAGAAAGGCATCTGATGTAGAAAATTTTTCTACTTCCTCTGTGCTGCTGATAATTTTCAGCATAATCTTCTCGTAAATAAGTTAAACATTATTACAGAACTTTAAAAGGTTTAAAAAATAGGTAATTAAATGGGTTATGTAATGAAAAATATAAATCAAAGGAGTCTTCAAAGATGCGTGCTATATTAGAAGTTAAAGCCATACCATCAAGTGATTTCACAATATAAAAAATGCCGTCAATAATGACTCCTGCTTTTTTTGTTGATAATGACACCTGCTTTTTTAAAATACTTGCAGTTCATTTAGAAACTATCTGAGTAATGAAGCTGTGCTTCTAGCCCATGTGGAATATATCAGCAGATCAGACAATCATTTGGCATAGTTTTATCCATCTATTACTATTCCTTAGCTTCTGTAGTTAAACTAGACAGTTTTCTTGTCATCCACATATTTAACCACTTTTGGTCATAAGGAAGTTCATCCCTTTTCTGTTGGTATGGCAAATTTTGAAAATAGCATTCTCTTAGCATATTCTCCAATGTTTTTATAAATTAACACTTTTTTAATAAAGGGGATGTAAGCAATGCCTTATATTTAATTTTTAAGGATTCCTCTAGTTTCTTGGAAAATGCCTGTACCAGAAATACTTATTACCAAATCAAAAACCAAGGGATCTCTGCAGAAGAGTGCTAAGGATGATAATTCTGAAAATGGAGTGGCTACTGTTAGAAAAGACGAAAGTCTTATTACTGATACATGGCAAACAGCAACAACAACAGTATCAAATATGGTAGGAATGTTTTTACATTTTACATGTATTTACTGAAATATTTCTGCATCAGACCCAGAAAGCCTCACATTCAGTAGGCAGCCTAAACACACAGCCTTCTCACTGTATATCTCAATTTCAAGCCTCTTGCTCCACCACTGATATTTCTATGAAATATGTTTGTGTTTCTACAAGGAAAATATTGGAATTGTGTATTATCAGCACCGCTATTTATAACTGGCCCAATCATTCCATTACTGAACTATTTTGAATGTTGACTTTATATGTCTGCTTCTTCCATGGTAAATTCTCCCGCTATCCCTCAATAGAAGCAGGAGAAGAGGGACAAGTTTTATTTTGTGATGCAGTGTTTGCTCAAACCTTTCACAACTTCAAAGGCTATGGTTACATTGGTTTTTATATATAGCTGGAAGTAAATTAAGCTGGCTTTTCAAATGGTTGGTTTCTAGGTTAACTTCTTCTTTCCTCTCTCTTTGATCATTTTAATGTAAACAAATATCTGCACCCTTACAGTGTAGCTGTAGTCTTGCTTTGAATACTGTTGAATCTTGCATTTCTCACTTTAGCCTAAAGTACAGCTAATGGGTTTCAAGAATTAAAACCATTATCTCTGTCTTGCATTTTTGCTGTAGAATTTTATATTTGATTCATGAAAAATTAATCAATTTAATTGGGTAATATGTTCAGTTCTTGCCCCCTCACTACAAGACAGAAACTGAAGTGCTGGAGCAGGTCCATAGAAGGGCAATGAAGTTGGTGAAGGGTTTGGAGCACAAGCCTGATGGAAAATGACTGGGGGAACTGAGAGCGTTTAGTCTGGAGAAAAGAAGACTTAAGGGGTCCTTATCACCTCAAAGGAGGATGGAGTGAGGAGGTGGCTTGTCTCTTCTTCCAAGTAACAAGGAATAGGACAAGAGATAATGGTCTCAAGCTGCAACATGGGAGGTTTAAATTGGATATTAGGAAAAACTTCTTCACTGACACGATAATTAGGAATTGGAACAGGCTTCCAAGGGAAGTGATGGAATCACTGCCCCTGGAGGTGTTCAGAAACCATGTAGAGGAGTCCCTTAGTAACATAGTTTAGAATAGAAGCAAAGAATAGAATCATAGAATAGTTAGGGTTGGAAAGGACCTTAAGATCATCTAGTTCCAACCCCCCTACCATGGGCAGAGACACCTCACACTAAACCATCTCACCCAAGGCTTCGTCCAACCTGGCCTTGAACACTGCTGGGGATGGAGCATTCACAACCTCCCTGGGAAACCCATTCCAGTGCCTCACCACCCTAACAGGAAAGAATTTCCTCCTTATATCCAATCTAAACTTCCTCTGTTTGAGTTTGAGCACATTACCCCTTGTCCTGTCACTACAGTCCCTGATGAAGAGTCCCTCCCCAGCATCCTTACAGGCCCCTTTCAGATACTGGAGGGCTGGTATGAGGTCTCCACGCTGCCTTCCCTTCTCCAGGCTGAACAGCCCCAATTTTCTCAGCCTGTCTTCATATGGGAGGTGCTCCAGTCCCCTGATCATCCTCGTGGCCCTCCTCTGGACTTGTTCCAACAGTTCCATGTCCTTTTTATGTTGAGGACGCCAGAACTGCACACAATACTCCAGGTGAGGTCCCACAAGAGCAGAGTAGAGGGGCAGGATCACCTCCTTCAACCTGCTGGTCACGCTCCTTTTGATGCAGCCCAGGGTACGGTTGGCTTTCTGGGCTGCAAGCACACACTGAAGCCGGCTCATGTTCATTTTCTCATCGAGCAACACCCCCCAGTCCTTCTCCGCCGGGCTGCTCTGAATCTCTTTTCTTCTTTAGTGGTGGACTTTGCAGTCCTGGGGTAGATGTTGATGATCTTAAAGGTCTTTTTCAACCTAGCTGATTCTATGATTCTGTGATTCTATTATATGTCCTTTATTTTATTTAAGTATTTTCAGAAAGTATCGGCTATGCAAATCAGTACTTGCACAGCGTTAATACTATGTACTTTCCTATGTGTGACTATGGTGTCAAGGTAACAGCTGAAATACAGTTTAGAGAAACTGAAGAAGAAGAAGAAGGTCAGCAGCTAAATCTGAAATCTTCAAAGCCATCAAGCAAAGCTACCAAAGATTCCGAAAAGCAATCTCCAAAAAAGGCTCCTAAGAAGAAAGGTATTTGAAATGCAGAACTTGTTTTAGCAGTGCTTGAAATTGCTGAAATGTAAACATATGACTAATACAGAAAAAAAGACAGCCAAGGCATTTCTTTTGGATTTAATTTCTCTTTTGAAATGTCCAATGAATGTGACATGTCAATGTGAAAAGCTGATAGTGATAAAGCAGTGTGGAGGCTTTTGAAAGACAATTGCATTTATTTAATCATATTAATGATTATTATGCGTTTACTACGTGCAAATTATGATTATTATGTGCAAATAAATATTCTAAATAGAACCTAGAAAGTAAAGATTAATTTTTTTCTACGTGCTGTTTTGGAATTGAATAGTTAGAAATAGTTCATCAAATTAAATAAAATTCCATTAAATTCCATCTACTTTACAGCCATAAGTCAGATATTAAAAGTACAGGAATAGAATGGATAAATTATCCAATACCTTAAGGTATTCTGAAATTAATTTGTCAGCCATATAGTAGCATGGATCTGTCAATGTCCATTATTATTATATGTAACTGTAACATACTGTAAATAATGTAAAATCTAATGGCATATATAGTCCTAAACCCCAGGCTCCCATAGGGGTAAATCTTGCTCATAGGCCTGGCAAGAATCTGTCCAAAATACAAAATTAATCTGTAAAAGATAAACAGACCTTAAAAAGCTATCTCTTTAACCTAACAATCCAAGCCATCTGATGGAAGGAGTTCTGGCATGCAATGCTGTTTATATATTTTTTCATAAATCATTCCTTAAGCATGTACTGCTTTAAGTAACTTCCTCTTTCCGCTGTAGCTCCAGCAGGAAGCAAGGCTAGTACCCTATGCCTAAGCATTGGGCTTTTTGTGAAGACTTTGTACACAGCAAAAGAGGGGCTTAAGCCCTGTGGATGTGAGGGAAGCCTGAAATTCAGGGACTTAATTTCCAAGTCAGAAAGCTGCAACTGAGAGTTATTATGCATAAAGCAGTTTTGGTTTTGTTTCTTTTTTTTTCTTTGAAAGGCATTTGATTCAGTGCTCTCTGGTTGATTCTCCTCATAATAGGATGAACAAGTATAGCCACATAGATGCCTAATTTGTGGCCCACAGGAATCCCAATGTGCGCTTAGCATCTCAATCCAGCCAAGGGAGTATCAGATTTTCCAATTTCTAGAAAAACTTTGTAATAAAAAACCAGTAGCTATCACCTAGTGCATGCTAAGTGGTTAGGTTGGGGTTTGTGGTTTGCTTCTTGGAACTAAATTTTTTGTTCAGACATAGATGCCTTACAGTTCTTTCACAAACCTATAAAGTGAAAGAACTGCAACTAGAACTCAGCTGTGCATTCCTCATGGTAGAAGATGAGGTATCAAATGATGTATCTGTAATTAAAGTATTGATTTTGATTTCATGACAAACACAGTATTACAATGGTCCTTCTGTAACAGAAGAGTTGCCTAGGGTACAGCTATAGGCTAGTAAGTGCATGATACGAATTATCAGGTGTGATTTTATCACTTTGAGATTTGACCATTTGCTTTATGTTGACCCTCTGTGTCATGTAAATTTTGTTTTTTTTTTCTTTTTTCCTGTAACATTTCCATCTGTTCTTCTTTTCGGACAAAGCAGTTACAAATATTTGAATATTTTTGAGTAACAGTCAAAGTGTTGTTACTGCAGAATTTCATGCAGTCTTTGAAAAGTTGATAAAATACCTTTACAATGTCTGTTCATAGGTGTGTAAGTTAAAGCAAGATGCAAAAGCAGCTAACAGAATGGTTTAGAAAAAGCATGAAATAACATAACTCTTTTTTTCCCCGACATGATTTTTTTTTAAATAACATTATTATTTTCACTGCTTTGATGGCAGCCAATGACATTTACTACCATAGTATTTTTACTACAGTTTGCTAAACATGAATTTGCTCCACAAGAAACAGCTGTCAATCAGAAGAGGTTTATTTATGTGCTGGTTGTGATAAATCAGTAGATTTTAGGATCAAAGAGGACATTCTGACCATCTAGGATCACAACAGAGACACACGTGCTCATTCATGATTTTCTATTTAAAAATACATTTTAGGATGTAATTTAACCAATTTTAATACAGTTGTATGTGCTGAAGTAATTTTATGTAGTATTAATCTCAGCATGTCTTGCAAATATCAATTACAATTGAAGAAATCTAAATATGTTATTTTGACACAAGAGACCTGAGTAATCACTTTTGTATTCTCATACATGGTCGCATCAAGTAAGTTGGAAAGTGCCATTTTTCATTTAAAACAATATGCTGTCTTGTAAGTGTTTCTGTTTGGATACACAAGCTTATTACAAAAAGTCCAAAGACTGTGGAGGTCTGTTTTCCTGCAGGGCTATCTTCTACTGCATCTATGGGTGAAGACGGTACAGTTCCTATAAACCCAGAAGAGTTAAAGAAACAAGAACTGGCACTTAAAATAAAGCAAGAATATTTCAGTGCCTTGAAACATGAGGGTATGTTACTGTTTGGTTACTTAGATTGGGGAGTGATTGTTATTCCTAATTTGGGTAGTGTCATAGTCAAAACTAGCTAGAAACCCTAGGCAAAATGGATAGACAAGTGAAAAAATAAGGGGGAGAGAAAGGAGTGCCTGAAGAAATCATGATTTTTCTTTTGTTAGGACGGTAGTTATCAATGATTATGTGTTAAATATATTTAAAATAGAAATGTGTTTTTCGTTCTTCTTTTTGTTGTCTTTCACTTGATTTAATTTAATTTAATTTAATTTTCCATGATTAAGCAAGTATTCCTCATGAGAGAGTAAATTTCACATTAGTGGCTAGCCGTTCTTCAGTATTCGACTGAGTTGAATTTGATATTTGAAATGTTTTGATCTGGGAAAGAATTTGATGGTAATTATATATTTATTAATGCTCTTCTCCCTGATTCCCTCTTCCTCAAGCTGCATGGGATTCAAGCAACAAGACTCAGCTTCTGTTTATTCTTCCAAACTCCTTTCCCAACAGTCCCTTCAAAAAACTATGTACTATTCAGTCCTTCTATCTCTTTGTCCATGTTACTGAATAACTTCCAATCCGGCTGGTCAATTTCAGCAAAAAGTAGATATCTGAAACAGATAAGTCCCAGACTGTAAATGGGTTGATTTTTTTTTTTTTTGTTTATAGGTGTTTAGACTAGAGCAAAGAGCCCTCTTTCTCACTAAGGAGAAGATAAAACCTGTTAGAGATTCTGTTTGTCAAGAGCTGGCAAGCCCCTCATCATGTATTTACCCTCATGGCAGGCTAACTTTTGCATAGTACTTACTATGAAAATTAGAGGGCAAACTTCAGTTAATAAACAAAACACATATTCATAAGGCTTCTTTAGGTCCCCACCAAATGCTTGTACACCTACCACTTTCAACACGGTTTAATCCAAAAGCATTTTAGGAATAAATAATCTTAAGATTTTAGGATAGTGAGGAGAGGAATGGTAGTAAGTTTGAGGATCTTAACAGTATGAAGATAAATCCTAGTGAGTCATTGACACATTTTATTTTCTGAGTTTGCTTCATTTTCATCTTGTATTTAACAAAAAAGCCCACATAAGAACTGAAGGAAGACTAAATATGTTGTGATAAATCAACTGCACAGACACATAGCTGGTACATTTGAGGATCATAGTTTCATTTACAACTATGGTAACTGATTCTTGAGCTTTTGGTTATCCGGATGCACAGAGACTAGCAAGTCACTAGTAGTGGACAGTTGCTAAGTTTTTAATATTGATTTTATATTCCTTTTACTCTGTTACTGTTAAAAGAGCAGCTTTATGAGTGTGCTATACCTGCTTCTGAAGATGCAGGAACCCAAAAGTTGCTGTACACTTACCTTTGTATCATACTGATAACAGCTACTAAAAGAAAATACAGAGAAGTCACAAATAAGGCAGCCTGTATTAAAGAAAAGTGACTAGACAGGCACAGAGCATCTTCGGGTTGCTTAGAAGCTTTAGTTTTTGCCATCAAATAAAATAACCCTATTTCAGACCCAGATCCATTCTATATTTAAAATTTTGGACTACTACTATTTCTTGCTCAAAACTGAAAGTGTATACAATTGCATTCTACTGTGAACTAAAAAATAGCATGAAAAGGCCATGCCTTATATTTTTCAGGGTCCATCTTTCCACACTGGTTGCCGAAAGAGTTTCAGCACCAAACCGAAGTATTTTGAAAACTTGGCAGCATATAGAATAAAGATCATAATATAAATAATTTTACAGTCTAGAACTTTGAACTTACTGTACCTCTTACTATATAACATTAATTCTTTAAAAGATTCTGAAGTGTAGAAAGTCTAATACAAAGAAGCCTCATCTTGAATCTGAATTTTCTTTCAGCATTGAAAATGATCTCTAGCTACTCATATTCATTTCTTACTCTTCTTTTGTAAGGCTTTGAATGTCTTCCAGTGCCTGTTCCGTGTACACTCAATACATTACCTTAGCTGCCTTTCCATCCACTTGGCATCCTTTTCACTTTGGACATTGCTGACTTGTTCACATTTCTTGTCCTTTTATATCCTTCTTTTTAAACATTAGCCTTTTAGTGACAGCTTTTTTTTTTTTTTTTCCCCTCCGTTCTTCGTATTCTGAAAACTAAAAATAATGAAATTCTTAATGGTTTTAAAAGTTACATGTAAATATGCATAACTTTGGTAGAGGTGAAGTATTTTCTCAGTGCTCACTAACCAAACTCGTTTCTAACCTGAGTTTTAGGTATAGAATAGTTATATGTGGGAAGCTTGGAACAAAACCAGTAAGGTTAATTTTAAAGGTCTGGAAGTTAGAAACAAGAAAGCAAACTTTTATTGTGACTACCATACAGAACGATTTAGATGTGTTTTCTTTAAAATTTATCCGTAACGGTTTACTCACACATGCATCATTAATCTTATAGGTCGGTTGCTGTTTAGGGTTAATTTAGTTCAATGTCACTGCCTACTTAAACATCCTCTGCACCTCTGTATTAGTTTCAATAAGGTGTTTGCTATTTTGTGAATTCTGATACCCATAGGAGACACACTTTGGTAAAATACATGGTGCATTATGGATGATCTGAAAAATAATTCAAGAATATGATTAATTGAATAAATAACTTACTGCTCAAAGACAAGTCAACATGTTAAACTGTAGGTGCTTAATACTGAGAATTTTTGTCAAATTTTATAAATAGTAATTATTATGACATTCCTGTTTGAACAGAGGCAGCCATAAAATTTCGACTAGAACTTATAAAAGAAAAAGCTTTAGCATTTGTTGAAGAGCTAACGATGAAAGCTGAAGAGGCTTATAAAGATATGGAAGAGTGGCTTGGATCCAGGTTCTTGGCAGAAATGTCCTGGTAACGTATAGCTAATTTTAAACAGGAACCTTTTTTTTCAAACTAGGCTATGCAAGTAAAGATAGTTGTTTATATAAACCTGGAAAAAATGTATAAAATAATAATTTAATTTAATGAACTGGTAATTAATTTCATCTTAAATACCTGAATGGTAATAGTTCATTTCTTGAATGATAAGAAGGTTCTGCTGGCAGCAGTAGAGATAAGTATCAGTTCTGCTGGTTTTGTAGTCTACAGATGTAACATATTTATGAGCATCAGCAAACAACCAGTTATTTCATTTAGTAGAAGCCACTGTGTCATTCTAGTGACACTTCTTCACCACTTCAGATTGTGGTGTTATTTTTTTTCCTGTGCTTTACATATGCTTTAAAATTCCACTTACTGTTATTATCACCAGGTATAATATTTCTCAAAATTATTTCAAGGTCCATAAGAAAAAATAAAGTAAATAAAATGTGCTTGTGACTACCATATTTAGGGCATCTGGCATAGGACAACCTATCCATATAATTAAAAGATTTTATTCTCCAAAAGAAAGAGGTCATTTTTCCTTTTGGAAAATCTTTCTTGCCTGTAATAACTTTTGAAGCATACCTGGGACAGTGCTAGTTGATCCATGTCAGGGCAAGCCAAAGAGACGAGACACGAAATGTAGGATGTGAAGGCTCTAACAGTCAGTAGCTCAAAGAGGGTGCGCCTCTGCCTTCCAGGCACTTTTATTTGCTCTCTTGACAACAACCACTACGAAAGACACAATATTTACAGAACAGCATGTCCTTTGACCTGACACCCCAGGCCAAAACCTACATCTAGTTAAACATTATAGAAAGCTGACATCTTTCCTTATATGAATTGTACTCGTTACACTTGAAACAGGAGTTCATATGCTTCTCCACAAAGCTACTTTAGAAAGTGCTTTGTGCATCTAGGATTTAGAGGCAGAGCAGAAAATAAGGCATTGAAATAAGACAAAGGATGATTACACATGCAACGTATGTGCTCAGGCCCTCTAAAATCTATGGACTAAAGAAAGCCTCATCCTTTCATATTTTTCAATCAGCTTTCTTCTATGGCTTATTTATCCCTTTATATCAATCTCTTACCATAGTTAAAAGATTTCTTGCTGCCAGGAGAGAACTAAACTTCATAATGATTTTGCTGAGTACAGAATTCACACAGAGAATTTGTAATTCTTACTTCAGGAAGGCTTTTGATGTGTAAACTCATTAAAACTTGAACCTATGTTATTAACATTGTCTATTAAAAGTACTCACTGTTTTCTACATTTACACTTTCACAGTGTTGAAAAGCTGGTTGAGGTTGCACGACATCATATTGAGAGTTCTAGCAAAATTCAGTATGAAATTATTTTAGAAGAAACAGATTTCTTCATCAACAATGATGTAAAAGTGTTTCCTGACCCTGCTCCTTCACCACACGTTCCTCATATGGAGACCTCTGGAAGTAGTACTCTGACTATGTCACAACTTACTGCACTTCATAAGCAGTTTCTCCAAGTAGCACCTAAAGGTAAGAAAAAATTTTCCTTTTCATTTCTGAACGACTGTTAGTTTTCTACTTAAAATTTAAAATAATTACTGGGAGCTACTAAACATTACTTACCAATATTGTTAAAGATACTGCTAGGTATAAAAATATAGTGCAGAATATTGAAAATGTGAAATACTAGACTACTTGAAAGCTTTTAATGTCTTTGCTATGGGCTTTATATCCTCAAGACCAAATAACTTATTTTCCTCAAAGTGATTCCTCTGTAATGCTTTTTTAGGAGTGGTATGTATCATTCTTACTTTGGTTAGACATGCCAGTCTTCAACTTAAGAATTCATAGGTCAGTGAACACTGAAACTATATTATTTTAAAAGACATTTTTAAAGAAATTAGTATTTTCATGGAACTATTAAATAGGGTCTAGTATAACTATTAACAATTGTATTCTTAAGTCAATGTACCAGTTGTTTTGGGTGATTTGCAAGTGTTAACTCAGATACATATTTTTTTTCTCTTTGTATGTGTATCTGTTTGTGTGCCTACCCTCTAATTCTGGGAACCTTGGTCTTAGGATGCTTGAAAATACTTTCTTGCAAAACTTACATCTACTGTATAAATGCTACAAAATAATTTAGATAAGGCAGTTTTAAACTGAGATGGAAAGTTGTTAAACATATTTGCAGAGGGTTTAATTTCTACCAGGGTTTCATATTGTAATTATAATTTTAGTATGAGTGCCACCAAGATTATGGAATACAATGTGTAAATATGTACTTTTGGATCCAATTCATCCAGTTTAATGAGGCCACAAAGGCACAATGAAGTTGAATTTAATTCTTTATTCAGAAATTATTTTCATGTATAATTATGCAGCAATTCCAATTACATTTTGAGCATGATTTTCCTTTAGAGGTGTATGTCATCTTATCTATAGATAGTATTGCATATATAATGCCATGTGAAACTAAAAATCTATACATTTGTAATCGTTAGAGGTGAAACACAGATACCAGTTTGACTGTCATTCTGCTTAAAAGGTTTTCTTTTGCTTTTAAGTCATTTATTCATCAAGATACTTAAAACTAAAAAAAAATTGTCTAATACAAACACTAGTGTTCTTGACCTCTAAAGGGATCTAGATGTGCTGCCAAACATCTTAGTCTTCTAATTCTTAATTCACCTGAGCGTATGCTCACTCCTCTGAGCATTCATATCAGAAATCCACACAAATGAGCATGTGAGGCATAGAGTATAGGGCTAATCTGAACAGAATGAATCTACCAATCTTCTATGCTATGTAAATAGCAAAATTCCTAAGGTTGTTCTGAAAATGGAATATTAAGCTTGTTTTCTATGACATTATGGAGATTCCATGAAGAAGAATTTTATCTAGCAATCCAAGAAATAAAAGAGTAACAAAGGAGAAAATATGTTGGAAGAAATAAACGTGAACAGTTTTCTCACAGGATATTTGGTAAATGTCAAAAGGATGTGTTTTCATGATGTGTTTAAAAAATTGCCAAAATTAACGTAAAAAGTGGTAGTGTTAAAATACTTACAAATTGTTTGGTATTTACCAAAGATATCTTACAGAAATTGTAAACAGTTTTGTGTTTCCTAGGAATTTAAAGTATTAAAGAACTGCTGGTTCATCAGACAACTTTATTCTATCCTGCACACTTGGTTCTTCGTGGAAGCAGATCACATTACTCACCATTCTAAGCACCGATGGACAAAAAATACAGCCTGTGCTGGACCTTTCTATGTACTGACACAGTCTTTCATTTCATAAGGAAATATTTTAATTATTCTTTTTTATTCCAAGTGCCATTTCCTAAACTCAGTATTTGGGAGTATTTTCATTCACAAAAGCAGTATTTCTTAATTTCATTAACTCCTTTGATAAATTTGTTAACAGTGCTTTAAAATATTGGCTCAGGAATGTGCTGCTTTTTTATAGGAAGAACTGTGGCAGGTCAAAAAAGAAGCTACTAATACTTTTTTTCCTCCTTTTCTCTTCTACAGTGTCTTTGGATATGTCCTGTTCTTATCAACAAGATTAAACTAACCATCCGTTAGATTTCATCTTCTTTGATTCCCTTTACCATTATCCTTCCTATCACGACATATACTGTCAATACAATTAGCACTTATTTGGAATGGCCTATTTTTGCTCTAATGTTGCTCCAGAGAATGCAGTTTTGGTGATATTTTGCATTAGGAAACAGATCAAGATTCTATCCAAGACCTTTCTTCTCCATCTTGTGATTGAATTGCACAAGAGAATTTTAAATTTTATTCATTTTTTTTACAGTCATCATCTTCATGAACCATTCCAGTTTGAATTATAGAACTGATTAGTCAATAGAAATAAATTCCAGTTAGGTTTAAAAAACTTCAACATCAAATATACAAAAAATGTTTCAAGTAAAACATAGAGGACAGCCTATGATCAAATTATGTTGCTATTTTCATATTGTAGACTTGTTAACTAAGTTTTTCTGGGTTGCTGGATTTGGAATACGCTAGATAGGCTATTAAATAGTTAATCTATTTCAGCTGAAATATTACCTTTTAGTAAAATATTTTGTTGAGTGGAATAGTCAGAATTATATGCTGACCTTGAATAATGTCTATAGATTATGCTTTCTCTTCACAGGCATTTTTGCAGAAAGAATTCAAGACCTTATAGTAGTAATTCTAATGCTCTGACTTTGATGTGAATAGAGTGAAGCCCATCTGTGAGTGCAGAAATAAGTTCATCATCTCTAACTTCACTTTTCTAAGACTATATTTCTTTTTATGTGCTTTTTTCAAAACTTGAAAATAACAAAGGTTAAGTTTGTAGACAGAAGTGTCTTTTGTGAGACAAACAATATAGATAGAAAATGCCTCAGTTTGGGGGATATAAAGCCTTTAATCAGAGACCTAGAATAGATACAATACTTCTTCCCACAGATAATGGAAAATTTGGTAATTCTACTGATTTAGTTTTACTTACACCTCCTATTATATCTCTTACTAAATCATGTATATTATCTAATTTCAGAAATCTCTATTTGCCTATAGTGTTTAAAATCTATGTATCCAATTGCTTTTATGAAACATATTTCACATGTTTCTATGTGTTTTTGTGCATTTGAATGTATATATATCCGAGTATTAAGATTTCAGTGGAGGAACGCTCCCCTCATTGCATCTGTGCAGAAGCAACCATACCTTATTCTGTGTAATTCAAAATTTAAAATCCCAATTCTTGTTAATTAGTAAATATTGGTGATAGAATCGATAATAATTGGTGAATAAATAAAGTGAAAGTCATCTGTAGACGATGATGAGTGTCTCAGTATCTTGGAGGGAATGAATCATATTTTCAAGACTCCTGTCTTTTTTATCTGAGGACAGAAGTATCTCATATTAATAGTTCTTAAACTGCTAAAATTAGATTAATATAATTCAGCCTCATGGTTTCTTTCACTCATTCATCCCTTACAGTGTTGCTATAAGGTGCATAACTTGCCTAGATCATCATCCAAACTTCAAGTCAGGAATTGCTATGGTTTATTTTTCTCAGTGAAAATTGAGGGGAGTAGGAATGTTTAAATGTCTTTGTAAATTTTTATGAAAAGGAGATAAAAATGGAAAATTAACTAACTCTAGTACAGGTTTACAATTGCTTCATATTTTGTCATAGAATCATAGAATCGTTAGGGTTGGAAAGGACCTTAAGATCATCCAGTTGCAACCCCCCACCATGAGCAGGGATGCCTCACACTAAACCATGCCACACAAGGCTCTGTCCAGCCTGGCCTTGAACACTGCCAGGTGTGGAGCATTCACAACCTCCCTGGGCAACCCATTCCAGTGCCTCACCACCATCACAGTAAAGAGCTTCTTCCTTATATCCAACCTAAACTTCCCCTGTTTAAGTTCTAACCCATTACCCCTTGTCCTGTCACTACAGTCCCTAATGAAGAGTCCCTCCCCAGCATCCCTGTAGGCCCCCTTCAGATACTGGAAGGCTGCTATGAGGTCTCCACGCAGCCTTCTCTTCTCCAGGATAAACAGCCCCAACTTTCTCAACCTATCTTCATATGGGAGGTGCTCCAGTCCCCTGATCATCCTCGTGGCCTCCTCTGGACTTGTTCCAACAGTTCCATGTCTCACAAGAACTCTACAAGAGTAGAGGGGCAGGGTCACCTCCTTTGACCTGCTGGTCACGCTCCTTTTAGAATCATTGAATCATAGACTAGTTAGGGTTGGAAAGGACGTTAAGATCAGCAAGTTCCAACCCCCCTGCCATGAGCAGGGACACCTCACACTAAGCCATGTCACCCAAGGCTCTGTCCATCCTTGCCTTGAACACTGCCATGGATGGAACATTCACAACTTCCCTGGGCAACCCATTTCAGTGCCTCACCACCTTTTGATGCAGCCCAGGATACAGTTGGCTTTCTGGGCTGCGAGCACGCACTAAAGCCGGCTCATGTTAAGTTTCTCATCAACCAACACCCCCAAGTCCGTCTCCACAGGGCTGCTCTGAATCTCTGCCCATCTGTCATCTGTGTAAATTTATAATCTGAATCTTTATTCCAGATCCTTGGTTTAGGGAAATTTTTTCATACAGTGCCTCCTGACTCGTTTATCATTAAGGAATACTGTCTTTTATATATCTGTGCCTTTATAACTGAAACATGTTGATTGCTTTTTTTGTCCTTGGGTCCCTTTAGATGTCACAGTCCTGGTTCACAGGGTATACATCTAGTGTATGCTTATGCTGGTGTCATTCTTAAATACTCTCTTTTGAATGCTAATATTTCTGTTTTCAGTTTCAGTAGTGTTCACAATCTTAATTTCCTCATTCAGGTGTTTTGTTTTTTTTTATATTTATTTATTATGTTTCTGCACTGCTTATGTAAATATAAGTGCTTGTCTATGTCACCTTGTGCATCACAGAATGATACTTAAAAAAAAAAAAGAGAAAGAAAACCAATTCTACTTTATGTAGCTTTTTCTACATTAGTTCTCCTTTTGATTTCACTGATGACAAAATTTTATGTGAAAATGAGGTCTCTTCACAAGTAGTGCAGGCTGTCTTCGTTTTATATTCTGTGTTCTTTCACTCGTGCCATTGTAACAAATCACAACTTTTCCTCCTACTAGTCCATCTCCTGTTTCTTTCCATGTTTGTTCGTCTCAGTTAAAAAAAAAAAAAAAAACAACAAAAAAAGCAACCCTCCCCCCCCAAAAAAAAAACCAAAACAAACCAAAACCCAAACACCAAACCAAACCAAACCAAAAAAAAAACATATCATCTTACCCCTGTGTTTTGTCTGCATAGCTAGGGTGCAGTGGATGCTGTGTGTGTGGTCTGGAACTGAGATTAGGCTGATTTACGCATGTTGGCCATAGAGTGGATAAAACCTCGTCATCTTTCTGTTTATTCCTCAGCATGAGTGTTATAAGGATCTTTCTCCTGTATCTTGGAGCAGATCTGAAAGAAATTCATAAGACCTCCGTAACTCTAGCCCACTGACAGACTTGGTTCAAATTTGCCATTCTAAAATTATCAGTGATGGAGAACTGGCAGACAGACAAATTGATTTAGACATACACAGGCAACATAACTGCATAACCTTAATTACTTAGGTAAGCATGGTAAGAGTATGCTTCAGAGAGCATTTGTAATGAGTATAATCATAGTTTAGATGGATTAAAGAGATGATCTGATTCATGACTCTTAGCTGTGTATTTACTGTTTTCACACACTGTAAGATATGCTGTCTTTCTAAAGGTGCATACAACTGATCACTTATTTTATACATTTTTACACACAACGTCCCAAACGTCTTTTTCTAAGGTTTAAATCCTTGGTTTTTGAAATGAAAAAATTCAAAACTTGAAAAAGGTGGTGTCATTGGAGGTCCATTTTACAGGGAAACTCATCTTTGACAACGGCTCATAGAATCTGCTCCAATCCCCTTTTTTCTAATCATCAGCAAATTTCTACAGGTGCCTATACACCTCAAGAAGCAGTGATCACTACAGAGGTGTTACAGTGATTTTTTTTTCCCTTTCACCCTCTGACTTCTGCAGTTGCAGATCCGTTAATCTTACCCCTCCACTCACCCTTTTTCACCTTCTCTTGCAGTTTTCTGGCTGGTATTAGAGAAGATTTTAATGTTTACCACATGTTAAGAATGCTTCTCCTTCTCTCTTTTTGGTCCTGGGTATGGTACTTGGGCATGTGTCAGGAAAAGCTTCTGTAGTCTAGTTGTTTCTGCTGTCCATGTGAATTACAGCTGCTACTTCAAATTTAAAGTTGTTTAGAAGAATCTCTCATAATGGCAATGTATTTAAACTGCATATTCTTAACAATTTTTAATAATGGCCTTTCAGGATGTTCAGAATAGAATGGGGCAGGCAAACTGTCATTTTTATGACAAGGGGAACAAATAGTTCTCTCATTGTCTAATGCATATATGAAAATTTTACCTCTTTTGAAAAATAGAAAAGGGTGTGGTATAAAGACCCTTTCTTAAGACCTTATAATGCATCAGAAATGACATTTCTTTTGGTGATTAGCTGAATGTAGCTAATTTTGTCTCTTCATGTATGCGTTACAAGGAGGGGTGTGAGTCAGATTGTTTTTAGGTCATTTGCTCAGTGCTTTTCTTCTGCTATTTCCCTATCAATAGGTTTCTTGTTGTATTGCCTTAGTCGTGCATGGAATTTGTCTTAGTTATTTGACTGCTTTCTTTGCAAAGTATACTTTATGGCAACGGTATACAAAAAGAACCATCAAATTACTTTCAAAACTAGAAAATTCATTAGTTCTAGGGATAGAATTTAAAAAAAAAAGTCTGCATATGGCATTTACTCCTACAAAAAAACAAGAATGACCATCTTGAGAACAATTTGTGAAATTAATGTTGAGAACAATCTCAATACTTTGAGAATGTTTCAAATTTGAAGGACAAAATGTGAAGCTTCTCAAAACATTAATAAAATCATTCTGTGGAGATATATATAGATACATATATACATATAAATGTATTTTAAGAAGAGCCAGTCAGCTACCTATGCCATAGAACATCTTAATGCATTTTATGACTTGTATAGGATTATGTATTTATGGACTTGCTCCAAGTTAACTTTTCTGTTAATGTCAGGTGTTGTGGGCATTGTAACAGGTTTGTGACTTCAGTAATATGTTCTGCATTCTGCCTGAAAGACCATTCTGAATTCTACTCTGTCACTGTTTTCCTCTGTTTCTAAAATGGTATTGATGCTGCTGCAGTTTACTGGTTGCATATTCTGACAAACTTCTGGTACTCAAAAGGAAATTGGAATCAAAACTGACCATTTCTTACAAGGGTCCTAGGTAGCCTCCAAGTGATTTAAGAGTAGATCTCAGATTTCCCTGTTCTCTTGCTGTTTATTGCAAGTCACAGTCTAGTCCCAAATTAACAGAATAAATGTAGATGAAAAAAGAAAACAAAACAACCAAAAAATTAATAATTTACTAAATAAAACCTATTTTATATTTAGTTGTTTCTTTTTAAATTATAGCCATAAAAGCACTGAAGCAATTCAAAAGAAAGAGTAATTCTTCTAGCAAGAGAGAAATTGGTGACAGAGGGAAAGAGAAGAAAGATTTGGAACATCAGAGAACAAAGAGGAATCGCCACTTTCCAAAAATATGGCTAACAAAATACTCCTGGTTAAAATATGATGGTGAAAGGGGAATAATGTTTTGTGCACCATGTCGTAAGCATAATGTAGATTTGGGAGAAAACATTCATAATTTTTGTTCTGGCACTGATGATTTCAAGCTGGAATTTATAAATACACACCAGAGTAGTGAAGCTCATGCCTGGGCTACCTGCATGGAAGCTGCCACTACTGCTTCACCGCATACAGCTTCTACTGAGCACATGTTGAAGAGCATGAACTCCATAATATTAGGTAGAGTAGAAAATATTTTTAGAACATGCCATGCTATTGCTAAATCTGGTCGTCCCTTTGCAGACCTTGACTGGATGTGCAAACTAGATGATATGAAAGGAGTGGATATTGGTTCTGTATTTAGAAATGAGAAGTCAGCAAGAATGTTTATACATTTTATTGCTGAAGTGGAAAGAAGAGCTTTGAAAGAGAAACTGGAGAAATGTAATTTTTTTTCTGTTATTAGTGATGGAGTCACAGACAGTATACTCAAAACGGCTGCAGTCGTCTATGTGCGCTTTGCAAATGAGGGAAAAGTCCATTGCCAGATTGTTGGGGTACAACCTGTTCACAAAACCGATGCTTCAACCATAAAAAATGCAATTGAGCAAACATTACAAATAAATCTTCAGCTCAGCCTGGCAAGCCAAGACTGGTCAAGAAAATTAGTTGGGTTTGGAAGTGATGGGACAGGTGTCATGGTAGGAGAAAACAGTGGGGTAGCTAAGCTCCTGAGGGAAATTCAGCCTTGTATACTGTCTCTGCGTTGTTTTGCTCACCACCTAAATCTGGCTTACAAAGAAGTGCTGAAGAGCGTGCAGCTGTACAACATCTTAATCAGCCTCCTGAGAAATATGTATTACTTTTATCATAACTCACCGCTAAATAAGAATAATCTGAAAGCCACATATGAAGCCATCAAATTACGCCCAGCTATTCCTTCTCGCATTGGGGGCTCCCAGTGGCTTCCTCGTCTACAAACAGCTCTACAAATTCTCCTTAAAGGTTATCCTGCAATTGTTCTACATCTGAATAAGGTAAATAATTTAATATTTGGATGTAACTTAAGGAAAAATTAATTGCTATAGCTAATTTTGTTCCACATACCTGATATTTTCTTTTTCTATATTGATTTCCAGGCTCAAACAGCCTCAAACCAGCAGAAAGTCAAAAGTCTTTTGCACCTCCTTCTGAAAATGGAGATAGTCAAGTTTTCTCACTTCTTGTTGGATGTCATCAATGTCCTCAACATTCTGTCATGTGTTACACTGGATCACAACTCCTCCATTGCAGATATATTTGCAACCGTACAGTTAACATTGGAAACACTCCACATGTATCAAACAAGGTCTGGCATTTCTAACTGAACCATGATCTCTTAGAATATAATAAAAGAGCATTACATATTGGTTTGTATTCTGTATCTTTCAGAGCTGGTCCAAAGGAACGCCTAATGGAGACTATTCAGCCCTTTCATGGTTATCAGCTTATTGGAAATGGAAATATTTCAGCAGTACGAACCAAAGTACTACGTGGTCTGGTGAATAGGCTACATGATTGTTTTTGCGATGCAAGTCAAGATGTTCTGGGAGCAACTACTATTGGAAGTTTTAAACTGTGGCCTAGCAAAATGAAACAAGGTGTAGAACTGTGAGAGTGGCTATTTGAAGTGCCTTCTAAACTTCTTAAAAGCATAAAACCATTTTTGTTTTGCTTCTGTTACAGAATTTGGTGAAAAGGAAGTGTCTGTCTTGATTAAACATTATGAAGTCATACTAGAAGCTGCCAGTGTGGAAACAGGTGAAGTAGAAACTGAATGGAGCATGTTGAAATCAGAACTGTATAACAGGTAAGAAAAAACCTACATTTATGTCTGTTTACCCAGAAGGATTATGGAAATATATTTAGTGATAGTTAATTATACTTCTTACCATGCCTTTTAGATTTCAGAACATCCAGAACTTGACATGGGATTCTGTGAACTCAGATTATTCAAAGAAGTATCCCAACATCCTGACGTTGGTAGATTTGATCCTAACTCTGCCGGCAAGCTCAGCTGTAACAGAGAGAGGCTTCAGTCAAATGAAACTCAGCATGATGCATTTACACTCTAAACTAAGGTCTGAAAGTGTGACCGATCTTATGATAGTTCAGATGAACTCTCCAGATATCAAAAAGTTTGACCCCCAGAAAGCTATTCATTTGTGGAATGCTACTTGGCAGAGAAATAGAAGACAACAGGAAGGTGACAAATAATGACAAGTCAAAAACCTGATTATCCTCGAGTTTGATTTGCAGACTTTTTTTTTTTATTTCACAGTCTTCTTGTGACATACATGGACGCTTTAACTGAACACCTTGCATGGTTAATGAGTGTAAAATTTGTATTTTTTTCATAATGTATTATAATGTTAAAACACGGCTTTTCTTTATGTTCACTGCGGAATCACCAGTAGGTGTTTACATTTATCCTTCTATAAACTGAAGACAATGGAAAAATAATGGAGTACCTTGTTACCTTGGCAACATTTGGACAGAGGGATGACTGTCCAACTTCTGTCTAACTGATCCTAACTTCTATCTGATTGTTTATTGCATTTAGCTGAGTTATAATGCATTATAACCACTGGGGTTAACTGTCATCTCAGTCTTCAGTAGTTCGACAAGCTCCACTGACTCTGAAATCCAGATTTTCTTTTCATAAATGTGTGAAAAATCAGTGCCTTATTTCTGTCAAATGACTGCTTGACCTCTGTAGCCTATGAAGTTTTGGTCGTACATTCTCTCCATATCTGTATATGTTGCTGCTTCTTAACTCACTTGTGGATGTAGTTTTAACATGACCTTTCATAGATCTTTGTCAGACTTGTTCTGCAGAAGGAAGTCCTTTCCTGCAGATCCGTTTTGCATTGCTGATTATTTATTGCACATGTCAGTCTTCCCGTAGCAAGTTCTATTAGTCATTCTTATGACTAATATACTTCACAACTTCAGCCACTTTTTTCCCCTGTAAAAATGTTTGTAAGGGTTACAATAAGAATGCTCTATCTTAATTTTTAATCTAGGAGTTGAGAATGAGAATTGTTTAGAGAACTATCTGATTTCGTAATTTTACATGTTCTGAATGCAACTTCCTACTTTATAATTTTCAATCAATGTAAAGCACACCAGCAGAATATATTTCCACCATCAAGGAAAAAGCGTTGATTATATCAAAAGGTAGCTAAAGTGAAATCATTCTTAGTTCTTCCAGCAGCGATGAGGATGAAATAGAAATAATCTGAGAGAAATCTGAAGGTGAATGACCTCACATTATCACTTTCAATATAAAATATGTCTAGTAATTGCAGAAGACATGCTATGCTATGCTATGCTGTGCTATGCTATGCATACATACATATGTAGTCTTTTTCTGTGTGTCTTGCATGTATATTTGTAGTACTTCTAGGTCTGAACATTATGTCAGAAATAGAGTAGGCTTTGAATGAATCCCTTGTTAAAGGATGTTAGTCCATTCAAGTAGAATTAATCTGTAGGGATGAGAAAAAGAGAGCAGTACTGTGAGTTATATGCCTGTTTATAGATAACAAAAAGTGTTTAATTATGTTTCACCTAATAAGTGGCACAGTATGTGTTATAGGGGATACCTTATTAGATATGTGGCATAGTTCTAAGGTTTTTGTCTTTAATGACATAATACCAAGTTTTTCCCCTCAAAGTTTTCAAATTGGAAGATTTTAACTATAATGAGATTAGAAGAAGTTTGAAATGTGTCTCTAGAATGTCCCAACAGCAGAAGACAAAGTAACAAACAAAAGGATGTTTAGAATCTGTAACACTGAAATTGCTTCCATGATGCATGGGGGCAGCATCACATTTTTAGTATTAGGATTGAAGGTAATCATAGAACCATAGAACCATAGAATAGTTAGGGTTGGAAAGGTATTTAAGATCATCTAGTTCCAACCCCCCCTCCCAGGGGCAGGGATGTCCTATGCAAAACCATGTCACCCAAGTCTCTGTCCAACCTGGCCTTGAACTCCATCAGGGATGAAGCATTCATAACTTCCTTTAACAACCCATTCCAGTGCCTCACCACCCTAACAGGAAAGAATTTCCTCCTTATATCCAATCTAAACTTCCCCTGTTTAAGTTTTAACCCGTTACCCCTTGTCCTGTCGCTACAGTCCCTAATGAAGAGTCCCTCCCCAGCATCCCTATAGGCCCCCTTCAGATACTGGAAGGCTGCTATGAGGTCTCCACGCAGCCTTCTCTTCTCCAGGCTGAACAGCCCCAACTTTGGAAAGGACCTTTAAGATCATCAAATCCAACCATTAATGGATGCATTGCCCTTGGAAAAATGCTGGCAAAATCTTACTATCATAACAAGTAGTTGGAAATGGATATCAAGAAGTCATCCATGTCTAAAAATGGGATCAAATTTAGTTAGAAAATCTGTATGCAGTATTTGCCCTCATTGTTTTTTCATAAGCTTTTAAAATAGTGCACTGTAGAATGTGTGGTTTATTTTCCTTAGTGCTTTGGTGTCCTTCTGATTACATGGCTCTTTATCAGTCTCTCAAATATTTTGCTGCAAATAAATTTTGTTTCCTATAATTCTTCCTAACTGCAGCTATGGAGAGGGAGTTACCCTCTCTGTAACTAACTTTTAGTGCTGAATTTTTTCATAACATTCCTTTCATAGATGAAACTAGCAGAATTCCTTCAACCTTGCTCTTTTTCTAGGCCTGTGATGGCTCTTGTTGCTTTCTTCTGGGCACTCTTTAGTTTCCATACTAGATCTGCAAATTCCAAAATTATATGCCAGCAGAAGCCTTAACAGATTAAAAGAATGCACAAGTTATTTCCAGTGTATGCCCATCTACTTTCTGGCAATATTCTAATCTGCCATAAACCCAAGAGCCTTTTCTACAGAAATTTTACATTGGCAAAAAGATCCCCATTGTCATGTTTATGCAGTTCATTATTTCAGCCCACTGTGGCACTTTACTTTTATTCTTATTGTATAGTATCCTTTTTATCCTAGAGTGTAACTCCAATTTGTATGTAAAGTTCACTATGAATTCTAATCCTGTTTCCAATGTGCTTGAAGTCTTTTCCCGCTTGTTTTAATCTGTAATGTAATAAGTGTATTAATTTGTGCAGTCTGTTTCCTCAGAGTACTTTGGTGTGTTTCCAGTGAAGTTTACTGGGTAATCTTGAACATCTCTCTGGTATTTCAAAATCTTGAATTCTGATATTTTTTCAAATATTTGCTAACCCTTCTTATTAAAAGTGTTTGTACACATTTAATAAGTTCATTTTCTATTCAGTCTCCTACATCATTCAACAAAAACCCACTGGGTGGTTTGGTTTCTTTTTTTTTAGAAACCAGTCTTCAGATGAGCAAAGCTGATTCTGGGAATTGTTTTCCCATTCTTTCCCAGAGGACATTATTTCCTTTTACCATTTGCAGAGTACTGTTTGCAGACACCACTATTTTTTTTCTTAGCACCATCTGTGTAGCTGCCCTATCATAGCACCTTTCCATGATAATAAAGCAATTACAACCCTGAAATTAAATTGATGAATCACCTTTTGTCTTATGATGCAATCAGATATTCAAAACCAGTTACATGCTCTACAATATAAAACCAGATACATTAAACTGAGGCAAAATATCTAAAAATACATTGAGCTAAGTTATTTGATACCTTTATTATGTGTTTATGACGGATTTCATCTCTCTCTGAGAGTTCCTCATTCCTCCTAAGTACTTGATGAGGAGGAATTAGGTCACACCCAATTTGAAGTTTTTGAACTATTATAACTTTTTGAGAACACTTTGAAATTGACCCACATGAGGGATTTTAAGAGGAGGTAGTAAAGGAAAAGAAATTGACCTAAAGCATACCAGCAATTCTATAATTAATAGATTGACAGTAGTTTAGCTCTGAGGGAGTTGTTTTTTCACACTTACCTCAAAGGAAGAAAACTGGGCACACACTACAGATCACCTGACAGTGCTGCCATAGGCTTACAGCAAATAATACCAAATTTACTTGAATACTATGTTCTAGCATGTTCTACAATCCAGAGTTCTATAAATTGAGATTAGTGTTTTAGTCTCTGGTCCTTTAATTCCATTTCAGACATTATCTCTTGATTAATAATTCAAGTTTTTTAATTTCTTTGCTCCTCACGTACCTCTTAGATATATTTCTGAAGTCATGTAGCTTCATGAAAAGTGATATGAGGATATAAATATTATTTTAGTTTGGTTTTTTTTCAGTAAAACAATAATCAATTTCATTTAGGAAGACAGAAACTCACAGGAAATACAGGAACAGCATTTTCTGTTGTCATATAGGGAAATCATAGTAGGAATTGAACAGCTTAAACCATAAGGTAATGTGAGAGAAAAAAGTTAGATTTCCAGAGTACTAGGGATCAGATGTGGGAAGGGAAATCTTTAGTAAAGCATTAAATATAAACTACAGTAGCTGGGCTTTTCATGGTAAAGCACTAGAAAATTTGAGATGCCAAATAAGATTTAATAATTTTCCTGTTATTTTAATACAAAGTTTTCTTTGGCTTCTTAGTGGCCCATAGCTTGTTCTCTCCATGAACCACTAAAAAGTTCCATGGTTTATTGAATGTTCTATGAAGTCTTCCAGTAATGATACCTCTGTAAGGCAGGCTGTATTGTGCTGTCTGGAAATCATCTGTTTCTTGTGCCTTGAGGTTGTCATCAAAATACAAGTCTCTGGTTACTTTAAAATTATTAAATCAGCAGTGCAAGGTGCTTCAGTAAATAGGACATGATTTATCGCATGGTGTTCTCTCTGAAAGTAGGTAACACAAAATCCTTCAAGGGGTGATATCAGAGCACTGTTATCAGCCTCCCAGTATTTTTGCCAGTTTTTACTTTCATGCTGAAATTTATGGTTGGACATAAGGCTTCAAGTCCAGGTGTTCCCCCTTCTTGCTCTCCCAATGAACTTTAAGCTTCCCAAATCTATTCTTTTCCTTTTCTGTCTAAACTTACATATGTACTGTATTTCTCTGCTGCATTAAGATGTGCTGAGGGCATTACTTCTGGTTTTCCAAGTTGAAGGCAAACATGTCTACAGAGATTGTAGACTATTAATTCAAATTGGCAACTTGAAACGTGAGTTTGGATACTGACAAAATTAATTTTTCTTGATAAACTTAACATATTTCACTTCTCTACTCCAAAGAAAAGTTGTTGACCACAGAATATGTATAGCTGTGCCTTTTCAAAAAGGCAAGTTTGGCCATAAAAAGGAGAAAAAAAAAAAGTAAGTCCTTCCAGTATTTCACTTACTGTGTTTGCTCTAAAGGTAATCTGAAAATTTACTTTTTTGACACTGTTGCAATGATTATAACCTGACCAAATCAGCTTTGTCTCTCAAAATTTAGATAATTCAAAACTAATTTTACTTTTTCTTTTTTGTCATTAATGCAGAGATTTCCCAATAAATCCTCACTAAGTCAGCAATGTCCATTTCTGAAAGAAAAGACCCATATAAGTCTGTTAAATGTTGGTACACAATTTTGTGTTACAATGTTGTGCATGGAATTTGAAGATTCTATTTGCGTATAAGCAAATCTGTGTCTATCTAAAAAAAAATAGGTTTTGTTGCACCTTTTTTTATCGCATGATTTCTGTAAAATAAAATTGACTGAGCTAGTTATAATTCCCACAAGGCAATTCTAAGAAGCCTTTTAAGCAATTGAGTTTTGTTTCAAAGTCTAACAGACAACAGTTCGTGTTTTCCATCCTGTTCTCTAACAGGATGCTTACTTTCGAGAGCAGAGATAGACTTATGATTCATTAAAATGGCACAGTGAAAGAAAAGGTTAGTAGAATGTGTATTTGATTTGTAGTCATGAACTGCTCATTAACTGTCAGTGTAGACTGCATCAGTATGGGTTAGTGACCACAATGCAGATGAGGAAAGTATCAAAAGGATTGCAGTGTATTCGTATATTTAAAATTTGCATATTAGAAAGGCCACATATGTTTACTTTAAATGAGAATTCTGTATTTAGCTTGAATGATACTACCACTATCAATAGTACATAATAACAAAATAAAATATTTTCCCATATGGCCACTGAAATAAAAAATAGATTCCATCTAACAAAAAAAAAGGTCATTTAAAATTATAAATATTATTTTTTATATTGACTTTCTTTTATTAGGTTTTATACAAAAGAAAGAATTTGTTGACATATTTATTGACATGATTAATTTAAATCTTGAAGCAAATTTCCTTCCTGATGCATGGATGAACTTAACACTCCCACACGTAAGTTTACTATTATTTTCATTTCAACTGAAGTGTTGGTTTGTGTAGAACATGCAGCATTGTCTTTACTATCATAAAGTCAAGAGTATAACTATTACAGGGTGTTATCACTTTTTCCCTAAAATTCTTCTGTTTCGCTGGAGAAAGATTCTGGAAGCCCCTGTGGCAGAAATAAAACGCTTTAGTCAGCACTGTTTGTTTTCAATTTTCAATTTCTAGCAGTTCCTTAGAAACCATACAAAAATAATTTCTAGGAGTTAAAAGGAGACTGTTTATGTTCTTCATTCCAAGACAGGAGAATAAAATCTGTAGCTGTATGACTTTAAAGTTATTTATTCAAGATTTTTCAGATTTAGGAACATGGAAATTTATAGTTTAATCTTGCCAAGTCTTCCACCAGTGAATATTCTTACTAATTTTACTTCCAGGTATTGTTGGTAAGCCTGTAAGCCTATGGAAAGGTTTACTTGTTTTAGCATATTTTTTATCATTATTTCTGTCAGTAAGCCATGATTCCCATTAAGGTTTTGTTGCATTTTACATGAGGGGAAACAGCTTTATTCAAATATTTTGGACACAGATGAACAGCATGAGTAAACCATTTGAAAGTTTCTGAGCAGTGGATTCCCACTGAGTTTAGTAAACACTAAGCACAGCTATCATTAGTATATAAAAATCTAATCTTAGCACAGGAAATTAATTATAGGGGAAAAATGTGAGTCAGACATTGTGTATTAATAGGTCACATGCGCATATATCCCATGTTCTTTATTCTTTGAGAAGTTTTAGTGCTTATAAGTACTATTTTAGATTTAAAAGCATACTTTCCTTCCTTAAAAGCACCATTTTAAAATGAGACTATTAGATTTATCGTGGAAGCCAGATCTTACATACAAAAGGAAGTGCATGGTGCATAAGCTAAGGTACATGTTTATTCTGCACAAGCTGTTCTGCGTTGATCTCCCCATTTCATAATTGTGTGACATGATAGAATTTCCAATACATTTTGGAATTATAATAAGCAGTACTGTGCCTGCCAATCTTGGGGCAGTTGACATCTATGGTATTACCAAATTGTTTCAGTCTGTGTTGCCTCAGGCCCTAATTCCTGAAAAAACATTGCTTCCTTCTTGAACTCCAGTCTGGAGAAAACCAGGCACTTCTCTTGACAAGGAAATCTGGCTGCAGGGCAAAAGATAGTGTAGAAGTACACAGTAGGGTCTCAACACACCAGTAGTGCAGAAATAAACTGCCAATATTTTTCCCTCTATCAGGTATAGCCTTTGCAATGCTGTGTCAGGAGACTTTACATGTATTCTATGTGTGTTCTGTACCCCACTTTGCTACCCACATACTTCTTCAGTGGTAAAAAGACACATGCAGTGTCTTTCCACTACTACTTTTTTCTAACTAAAAATAATGCTGGAGCAGGGGAAAGCCATGTGGTGTTCACCTGTAAGAGTAAGCGACATAGAGCCAAAGCACAGGCCCAAGCATTTACTAGATTTTGTACATGTGCTGCTAAATTGTCTGTTCCATTTTTAGTACTCTTCCAGGTGGAGCATAGTTCAGGAGTTAGCATGTAGCAAGGGCTGTTATTTCATAGGCAATTTAGATATAGACCCCTCTTTAGAGAGCTGGAGTATTTATTTATAGGGATATCAACTACATGTACCAGGTGGCCTCAGTGACGGACAGTGGTCTGTGACTTGTTTTGTTTAGTGATACATGTCCTTTATTCATCTTTGAAATCTCACTGCAGATGTCCTGTGCATCCTCACCAGGTAAAAGACCCAAGTATACATAGCATATTGAAAGAGTATGTTTATGCATGCATATTTGACAGTAGAAATTTTTTTTGGTTTATAGTTACAAAATCTGGCATCTGCATTCTCAGTGAACTCAGAACTTACTGACTGGCGCAGATTCTTGCTAGCAGCAGCACAGCCTTGGCCAATACCATCTGTGACACAACTTCTCGAAACACTACACAGCTTCAAGTCTATTGATGTAGCTGGATCAGGCTTCGTTACAGAGGAATACTATATGCAGGTTGTCATTATTTCCTTTTTAAAATAATATCCTTTCATTAAACTCTGAATTGAACGATGCATTGTTTGGTTTATTCGCATTCAGAAACTCAGTCTGAATTTTAAATGTTTTGGGGTTTGAGGGTGCTTTCTAGCGTCTTCAGGAAATTGAAAGCCTAATACCCATGTTATCCGTAGTTCCACAAATCTAATTAATTAAGCATACTTTTTACTTCCATTTCCTACTTCCCCCAAAGTAAATTTCAAGTGAAAATCCTTCCTGTTCAAAAGAAACTATTCTGTGAGCACTTTGACTACTATTAACTTACTTGACACCATTGCGTAGTTCACCAATGTTTTTCAGGAAACAAGTTTCATGAAAGAGTACTAAGAATACATTTTTATTCCTTTAGCAAAATTCTGCTCATTAAATTTTCACTTACTTTTACTTTAGATTCTTAATCATGTTTTGGATGACTGCCGGTTCATTCATTTAATGCATACTAGCTATATGTATCATATATTTGTAGATGTAAATTTATATAGGTAGATATATATATGTCAGTTTCAGAACTACTGTCAATAATTTAAAACTTTCATGAGTGCCTGCCAAGCCCTACATACCCGAAAGTTGCAAAGAAACAAGTTCTGCAAAGCCAGAAGCCCCACAAAATGTTCAAGTCTATCTGCATCTATTAGACTGATGCAGATTATTTATTGATGCATGTTATTTATGGATGTGGTGATTTTTACTGAAGTGTTAGAGCTTAAAAATAAGCTAACAGTGACAAGACATGCAGACTGTGAATGCAAATTTCTAACACAGAATCCTAGTTCAAATATTGTATTAACTGAGCAACATAAATTAACTGAGTGATTAATTTACTTCTGGATTGCATATTTACTATCATTCAGCTAATGATAGTAAATATGCAATGATGTATGCTAATTTGTTTATAGGCTTATCCTCTGTTAATTCTTCCAGACTTTCAGTAGAGTGATGACTCTGAACCTACAGTCTATATAGTGGCTTAAACACTAAAAAGGACTAAAAATTTCATAAACACACAGGTAGCTCCACAGCTGTCTTTATGAGAAGAGAACTATATCAATAGGCACATAACTTAGGTACATGAGAGAATGTTATGGGAACCTTCAGAGACTCTCCAAAGCACCTCAGTTTAACAGTCTGTGTTGCTTGGAAGATTTGCTCTGAAACCAATTCATATTGAAAATAAAAGTTGTAATGTCTGTCACCCCTATTTCATTTTTGAAAATATGACCAAAATATTCTTCACTTAAAGCCTCATGAAAACCTTGTATATCTACTGTATATGAGTAGATACACAAGGTCCTAGAGTTCATGTTACTGACAGTACTGTAACTTGGAAATTTTTCATATAGAATTATGAGAAGAACAAGAAGAGAATTTTTCAGACATAAGTAAAATTTAGTGCTCTAATTTAAAAGTAATTGATAAGGAACATCTGATTTTTCTTTTATTGGAATACTTGTTGTATCCTTTTGGACCAGTTTATGGCAAATGTTATGAGATCAATGCCTGTTTCATTTTTTCTTATTCATTTCTTTCTTGAAAAAATGATGATTCACTTCCTGTAGAACATAGTGCACCAGAAAATTAATGAATCATTGCAGTGCATAAAATTAAGGAAAGAACAATAGCAGAGAGTTACCAAAATTATTCTTTATCAAGTGTTATCATTGATATTACAATTATATCATCTACAGCAAACCATCTGATCTATTTCTGGTAAAGATTTCAAAGGCAACATGAAGTCTTTTGTCTTGTTACTAATTTGTTCAGTTTTCCAAGATAACTCACATAAGAAAATAGCAGAAAGCTAGCTTTATTGATTTCTTTTCCTTTCTGAAAATCTCTTGGAACTTCCTGTTTTGTTGTATTTCATTGTCTTGCTTTGTAAAGAAAACACATAGTAATGATATATTTCATATAATCAAGAATCTAGTAATTCACCTGAAATGCGAAAAAGGATGTTGCTAATGAAATTTATAGCTTTATTACAATATTTTAAGTTAATGCCTACACAGAAAGACTATTGCATCTTATTAACAACTGTGATTCATGTAGATTTCCAATTATTTGAAATTATTTCATATTAGTCTATTAATAGGGAACATAGATTTTTTTCATATGTTGAAATCTTTCAATAAAAATGGTAACAAACTTTATTCTGTGTTTAATACTGAGACTTATGTGCATTCAATATGTCATGAAACTATTTTATGTTACTGTATTAACAAGAAACAATGACAAGCATGTTCATTGAGAATAACAGGAAGAACCTTTCACTGGGAATTTGAGATGCCCCAGCTGGCCCCTCTTTCTGCATCTGTATTAGTAAACTACACAGTGCTAGGGAACACCCCCCGGTAATGGTACTCGGCTGTCCGTACTTTCATGTTGTTTACATGTTAAACCTGGCTTGGTTTAACATGCATGAGTTCCAAGCAAGTGAGATTTTCTGTAGGCAGTCTGTTCACGGCCATCCTGTTTTACAAGGTAAGATCTAGCTGGTATTTCATGTTTGTTTGGCCTAGTTTTGGAGAACTGGTTCTGGGCACAGCTATAGCTATAGCTCTGTAGGCATTACAGGCCACTGTCTTCTTGTTGAGAGCAAGCGTGGGAAGGGCCTTGACTCTGGCCTTCATTATACTGAGGTGTGTGGACAGTTTCTTCCAGAAGTACAGCTAGGACAAAAGCTATGATGTAGCAAAGAATACCCTAAAAGGATGAAACTAGAACACACATAGAACTTGGCATCATATTCTGTTTCTTGGGTAGTGTAGGTTTACAGCTACCTAGTTCATTTGCACTCTTTTCAAGGGCATAGAGTCACTCCTAGCTTACTCCATTTTCAGTAATCCCCAAAGTATCTGTTACAAAGTACAAACAGCTACTCAATTATTCTGGTGTCAATGTATGTTAATAACAAATTCAGCCTGATTAAGCTCAGGAGTTAAGCTCTTAGTTACCTGTCTGTTGAACAGTTATAGAGCATGAAAACCAATGTATTTCATTGTGTAAAAATAAATTACTTTTTTTTTTTTTTAAATCAGGTTGGCTTATGGTTTAATGGAAATGAAGAGCTAAGCATAACAGAAAGTTGCACAGAACCTTTGCCTTTAGATAGGCTAAGAGCGCTCATAAAGGTAACTTTAAAAAAACAGGTATTTTGAAGAGACCACTCACTATTCTAACCAATGGGTATCATTAAATGCTTCTTGGGTCTTTTTTTTTCCATTACTGCTGCAATTTTTCAGTGGTTTTTAAGGATAGGTGGTACCTCAAGGTATGATTTCCATGTATAAAAACCTCAAAGTTTTAAATAATGTAGAAGAGAATTGAGGAATTGTCCTTCAGTATTCTAAATTATAGTCTAGAGGAAAAGGGAAAGACTTAATTTATTTCTTTTCTTCTCTGAACCACATTAATTTTGCTACGCAGTAACTAGCTTTGTAAATAATTGGAAGCAAATGATCTTTGTATCTAAGCTTGTGGAAGTCTTCAAGGAACGAGTAGGTAATAGCATGCTCTGAATACAAGAAAATATTTTGGATCTATTTGTCATGATTTTCTCTTTGTTCTAGGAAAGCCCTCAATCTAGAAAAGAAAATATGATGATTTCTGTTTCCTTGAATAACATGTTTTATTTATCTTGATTTACACAGCCTTAACACATTTTTAAAGATAGTTTCACTTATCAGCAGTCATTACTTTATTTCATCTCTACAGTCATTGATTTCTGCTTAAGTTCCACTTGTAGAAACTAATTTATATATTTTTGTCCTTTTGTAGTTTTTCTTCAGTTTGTTTGCTGATACCAAAAAAGATCCTGCTCTGCTCAGCTATACTGAGATGCTACTTTATTTTGCCTCCCACTCTGATCCAGTTGAAGGTGTTTACAGAGCACTTAGCGTTGCTACTGGAACATATATTCATAGAAAAGAAGATTCTCTTCCATACGTGGTAAAATATTACAGTAAAATATTTGATAATAGTGGTTCTTGCAAATTAGAAATTATCTAGATTTCTGTATGTTTCTGAGTAGCTCCAGTCCTTACAAGGAGTCCCACTGATTTCACAGGAACTCTGCAAATAGTTCACTGACTTTAGTAATAATACTCATAAGTATTCCTCCAAAAGTCTGAAAGTTTGCTTGCCAGATAACAATGAAAGTTTAAGATATTTCCTGGGAACTACTTGTACAGATGAACAGAGGACCCTAATCTTACACAACTAAGTCCAGCTATCAATCCTCAGAAGTTAGACTGTAATATGACTTACAGTATCGCTATCTAAAGATATGAAGCCTGATATAATTTATTTTCTGCTATGTTTCTTTGGGGTATTTAGAAGTATATATACCTTTGTGTTATTTTGAAGTGTTTTGGCTTACCCATAAATCAGAAGGATCAATAATTATTTTATATTAAATAATTAAAAAATATTTTTACAGCTATGGTGAATGTATTGCCACAACAAATGAAGCTTTTGAACATTTCTGGAGCATCTTGTTATTTTTAAAATCCCCAAACTGCCATTAGTATACTGTATGTGTCAGTTACTTATTATTGAATTATAAGTAGTTTTTTGAGGCATAAAATTTGTGTCAGTACACAGCTTTGAAAGAGCTTGTTCTTCTCAATAATAAAATGTTTCACTTTGCTGTCACAACCACAGTGACTCTATCATTTGCTTAATACTTAAAATATAGTTGTGCTCTCCAGAAACTGTAGAAAGGGCATAATTTTACCACACAAATTCTACCCATACTAATAATTACATTTTATCACTTCAAATGACAAAATATATTCTTGTACTCCCCTGTGTCTGCTTTTATTTGGCACAATGGAGTTTTTGTCCATGAGAGAGACTGAATAGGACAATTTCTTTTTTACATTTCTTAGAAGGAGAGTACAGAATGCTCCCAATTAGGTACAGTGGATCTGAATAGTTTCCCATATTTCAGTGGAAAGTTCTAACTCTCATGTCATCAGATATAAAGCAACACACCTACTCCCCTCCTCACTGTTTTCTGCTTGGTTTGATCTGTTTAGTCGGGACTTTTGTAAGCCTCTAATTACATGCACTGGCATTATCACATATGTGTCTACAACTTGTTAAGGCTGTGAGTCACTGTTGAAGGTGAAAAATTCCTTTCAATCTAGAATTCACAATGTATTTGAGAAGCAAGAATTATACCCCATCCAACCTGAGAATTTCTTCATGCTTCGTTTTCCACTCAATGTATTTGCTCTGTGAGTCCATGATATGCCTGATGTATGTCTCACAATGTATTATACAGACTGGTTTTGTGCCTGATTACTTGAAAGTCCCTTAGAAACCTAGAAATATCAAAAAATTAGATGCTAAGTAAGCATCTTGCATGTGTGGATTCTCTTTGACATTATAGTAACCTTTTATAGGTTGGTGTTCAGAACCATAGGCTGATAGAACATAGTTTTAATATTTCTTTCTTCTTATGGCTTGTGTTCTTTATCTGCGCACTTCAACAATCACGTTGAGTACAGAAAAAAAGAGAATTAAAAAAATCCTGTTCCACTGAAGTGAATGAGTTTTCACCACTGGCTTCAATAGGGCCAACATTTCATGCAGGGTATTTCACAACCACAAGGTGGCAAAAAGTAAATTATGAGTTGGTATTGTGATACGTTTGGGTCAAGATCCATCAAATAGAAAGATAAGAGATCCCTGGAGACAGAGTGTTTTTCAGCACCAAAATAAGAAACTAAACCTTTTTCTAACTGTGGCTGTTTACATGTGATCTAAATAATGCCAGTTCCCCCTGTAAAGATACTGGAAATCTAGTAAATATTATTAGTGGAATATTCATCAGTGGAATACAAAGAGCTATGCAGCTCACCTCAAGTTTTGTAATACATTTTAGATAGCCAGTGTATTACATAGCAGCACCTGATTTAAGATGTTAAGTAATAGGATAAAAGCAGACAAACATATTCTAGAGATTTCTCTTTGACTAACTTCATAGCAAAACCCCTTTCACTTAAAATGCTTGGCTTTTAACTTTCAAGAATTTTGTTGTTGGTTGTGTTGACCTTACAGCTAAATGTAAATGGTACAGTGAGGGACAGAAAAGCCTGTCAATATTTGGGTGATCTCCACTGCTGAGTGTTAAAGAGTTTTGTTGAAAACACTCTGTCAATGACTGCTCATTCTTTGTTGTAAAGATCTTGTATTAAGGCCTAAGACAAATAGCACGAGTGCGACTGAATCTCAGCAGTCTCTCCCTCCTAATGGGAAAATAAATGTAATTTCCTGTTATTGTTAGTGGTTAGTCTACACAGTGGCCTCATCTAGTCAAAGCATTGTTCACCTATGTGAGGTGCTTTCTCATCTTTGTGCTCACAATCTCTACAGCTGTTTTGCTTGTTGTTTTGGGGGGGGTTGTTGGTTTTTGGTTTGGGTTTTTTGGGTGTTTCGGTGTTTATTTTTTCTTTTTGTTGTTTTGTTTTTTTTTTTATACTTGGCATCTCTAAGCAAAGACACCTCATTCAGTTCATAGTAAACTTCCAGTTTTTCTGCATGAAGCCCTTCTCATTGTCTGTGAGCAGCTGGTGATGAGCCTATGCTGTTAGCCTAAATGAAGTTCATGCAGTGATTCCTTAGTCTGAACTAGAAAATTCATGCTACTTTTTTCATGTAAGCATCCATAATTATCAAGTTTACTCCTTATACTAACACAAAGTTCTTAGTAGATATTGTAATTTGTAACTAGTAAGTATTTTTATGTTTTGTTGCTCAGAATATTATGAATTTCTCAGTGGAATGTTGGCCATGTTCCTGGAAAAAGTTGTTTATTAAATTTCTTCTAATGCCAACATTACAGATATTTCTGGACTTTCAGGATCTATTCCTTCATCCTACAATTCAGTAGATAATTTTTTGTGACTTGACAATTTTTGTTTGAACTGAACTGAATCTGAAGTTTGGAAGTACAATCCACTTATCCTTAGTGAATGCCTGACTGAAACAGATGACCTACTGGCAGACAACTTGACTAATACTAAGTATTATACCTACACTTTCTTAGGCTTTTCCTTATATCAACATAGACGAAGATGAGGAAACTTTAATAGAAGAAGAGAAAGAAGTCCTGAATTACATGGGTGAAGGAATAATTTCAGTGGAAACTCTACTCAAAGTGTTTCGTACTGGAGGAAATAAAGATGATGATAATAATAGATTTTGTAATCCAGAGAAGGAAGGCAGCTATGATAAGGTAAGCAAGTTGATTCAAAGAAGGTTTTGTAAGTTGTATTTTATGTTAAATAAATACCTGCTGCAATCTTTGCTTTTCCCCAATTGTTTTTGAAACAATAAATTGACCACTTTTTAGTTTTCTGTTTTTGTTTTCTTAAAGCATTTCATCAGAATGTACAAAGAGTTAGGCAGTAAAGATCTGACACCCATTCCGGTTGCACTCCTTTTGAAGCATTCTTTCATTCAAGATTTGGTCAACAGCTATCAAGAATATAAGCTTCCTGTAAGTATTGCTTTCTGGGACCAAGAACTTTTTGAGTATGCATACTGAAATCTGCATCATCCCAGAAATGTAAATGAAATTAATTTAGGTGCTGCCAAATATACAGCATAGCAGGTAGAGATTAGATGTTTCCTTTTCAATGAAAATAGCATCAATAAAAGACTGCATGGCTTTCTGACCTATTTTTTTTTAATGCCTGTTTTGCTGGCCTGTAGCTGCCTACAAGTTTTCTACTGCCTTATCACATGTGGCATTGCCTTTCCCCTGCCCATAGGAAGGAGCCCGATTGAATTATCTTCCCAAGAGCATCTTACTGCAAAACACCATGAGATATGTGATAGAACACATTCCATCCCAGGCCAGCTAGGCTGCTGAAAAGGGCATGCAGAGGTAGTACAGGTCTAGATGTTCTTCCCTGACATACTCTAGATCTTCCCTGTTACCTGTACTTATGTTTAAATGTGTGTTACAACAGTTCCACATGACACAAGTTTGGGCCAGAATATACGTATTAAATGTGTCTAACTATGGCAAAAATATGTGATATATAGGGTATAAGAAAATAATGTGAGACAAAATGAATGGATGCTTGCATTTGCATGCTCAAATTCAAACATGAGCAGTCTTCACAAGTTTGAGATTGTCAGCACCAGGGGCGTATAATATCGCACAACCTTTAAATCTGAATAAGGTACATAATGCTCCAGGACTAACTTTCTATTTCTATTTCTATTTTTCTATTTTTCTATTATATTCATACACTTGTAAGAAGTGAAGTGCTCAGCACTTATTTTAGCTCTCATAATCGTCGTTAGTAAAAGGCGTGATATAAGAATAATAGAATATGTTTGCTCTGTCAACAAGGGTTAAAATTTTATTTTTTGGTAGTAGGAAGGGATACAAAAGGACAATGTAAGAGAAAGACAACACAGCTGAAGATTACAAGTATGAATGTGTATCTATCCTGCCTCTGTTAATGTCTTGACTGATTTGGGAAGATAAGCACCATGGAATGTTAGGTCATTCCTCCCTTCCCTTCCCGATTCTTTCTTCCTGACCCTTTTTGTTTAATCGAGTACTGCATTTCCTCATTTGAATTTTTTTTCCAACTTCACTGAATTTCTCGTAGACCAGTTTCTTAAACCAGCTCACTGTTCTTGTACATGATCAAGCTCAAGCACTGTTCTTTACATAAGTACTTCCTTTACTTGCAACATTTAACATAGTGCAAGCTCCCCATGAAGACCAAATGTGTGGTCTAAAGTAGCAGCTGTTAACTGAGTAATGCCATATGCATATACTTTGCTATTTAAAGGCAGGAGGGCTGCTTTTTAAAACCTTTTTTCACTAAGCAATAGTAGAATATCAAGAGCAAAGCATCTATTCTTCATCAAAATTTCTAATCTTCCTGTACTACTTTCAGGAAGAACCATATTATATAGCTTGAAGAGTACACTGTAGTATGCATTTAAAATCTGCTAGGTACCTCTAATCACCTATATTTGGCTGGTAGGGTATGTTCAGGGCGGTACAATTATAAAAATTGTCAGACTATGAGAAAAAGTGTAGGTGAGAAAATACTGTATATGAATCCTGGCAGTAGCAGAGGGTTTCAGAGCACATGCTGTAGGCCAAAGAAATTTCTACAGATTGCCTACCAAAGATATATTAGAATCATTCCATTTAAATAACACATTTTTGTACTCACTAGGCAGATCCACTTGATGTCTCTATCTACTGACTTGGCAGTTAGATGATGCAGAGCTTCAATTTTCATTTGTAATGCATAGAATTTCCCCTTCAAGGGCTTATACTGACTGTGTCTCAAGTACAGCGCTTTATAGTTTCTATACTTAAAAAGGGAAGATTATATTCCTTGAGTGGACTGGTAAATACAGACTGCCGTCTTATGCATGAACACTTCACAGTCTTACTCTCAAATTGTGACTAACGAGGGAAGATCCATAATTTCTTACTGAACTTTACAACAAATTATTATATTCACCAGCAAACAGGCACAGTGACCCAGTGGTCATGAACTCCAAGAACAGTATGACTATTGTATATTTTGTGAACAGGTGTTGTTTGGTTTTTTTCCCAAAACATTTCCAAAGTAAGAAAACAATATTTTTAGCATCAATTATTTTTTCAGAAATTCTCCCAAGACTATAAAAATCTCTATAAAAATGAAACTCAACCACAGTGCTGTTATTTTGAGATCTTTTACAAGATAAATATAGCAAGTTAGGGTGTGGTTTCCAAGGTTAAAATCTTTCTACTACTGCAGTCATAAACAGTGGAAAATAAAATGTTTTGCTGAAAACTATAAATGGAATATCTAGCTTACAACTTTTTTTTAATTTTAGTGAGAGCACCTGATTATTTTGGCCTCTTGATTGCCTTTTCTATTTTAACCAGTACTATCTCTGATACAAATATTTGCTCCAGGTAAGATATGTTGTCTTTTAAAGGGAGTTTGTTTTCTCCATTCATGTACCAATCGTCTGGCAACATTGCTCATGATGATGACCTTTCTGTTAGCCTCAGCCAACAAATAAACTTGGAAATTTTGTTACATTTCATCTGGGATTTTTTGTTTTCATTTGGTTTGGGGTTTCTGTTTTCTGTCTTGATAAGTAGTCTTTCTGGTCTTGAGTAGAACTTTCAGATGGTTTGCAATTACCAACAATTTTTTTTTTGCTTATCAGATGAAATTCATTCCTTTAGAATAGTTAGAGCACACCTTCATGTAAGTGTGTGTTTATGAATGCACTCAATTACATTCTGAATCAAATAAATAAGAAAATATTTTTAGTAGGCTAACAGATTCAGATGAGAGAAGCAAGCCATTCTGCTTTTATCTACTGCAGAGGTCTGTGTATTAAGATTTGTCTACTAAGGGGTCTTTTTCAGGGCTGGTATTATTTTTCGTTATAAATTTTGCCTTCTATCCTCAATCTGTCACAGACAGATACAGTAATACAGGAACAACCACACATTTTAGTAACTGAATATTGACTGTGATAAATTAAAATTTTGGGATTTATGCATGTAAAATATATTCTATTTCTTAAATTTTTGCTTTCATTAATCTGTTATTTTGAGGCAGCACGATATAATTACTAAGGATAACAAAGAAGTTTGATAATTAGCATTCAGTTGGTTGATATAAAAAATATTATGCATTTCATAATGTTACTTTTTTATCCTGATTAGTCCTTTTTACACAACTCTACTTTTGAAGACAGGAATATCATAGAATCATAGAATAGCTAGGATTGGAAAGGACCTTAAGATCATATTGTATTTCTATGTGTCTTTGTTTTGAATAACAGGCCCTTTAAATATATTTTAATTAGGCTCTTGGATCAAGTTTGTTCCTTCTAAATTGTCATATTATTATTGCTGTTATTATTGGTCCTGTTAATCATTTCAGTAATATTACTCAAATATTCATGCAAATAAATAGGAGTTCCACTGATACAGGATTTTATAGTATAGCTAACATGTCTTTATTAAAAAAAACACACGTTTGACTGTATGTTGAACAGTCATTACAAAATCTGTTTATATGCACAGCAGCTATTTGATTTTACACAACTCAACAAACATTCAGAACTGCATTTATCATTTAACAAAGTAATAATGCTTTCTCTCTAGGGAGAGTTCATACATATTACATTCAGTAAGGCTTGTGAGGTAGACCATGTAGTTCACAGTCAACAGTAAATGCAGAAAAAAGTACTGCTGAATCACTGTCTACCCATAGGCAGTAGTTGTAATACTTATGAAACCTGAGAAGCCTTTTTCATGTGGTGTTTTAAATGTCCCAGAGTGCAAGAGAAGGAAAATTCAGCTCAGTGTTTAAATACCTAGTTTAAAAAAGAGACCTATGTTATGTTTCTCTTTATCACATATTCCAATTAAAAAAAATAATCTTAGGAAATGCTATTATAAATGAATAATATTATTTATTACATTTTAAAAATTATTAAAATATCTATTCATGTAACAGAAATATGAAGTTTACTTCATTAAACACAGACATAGTAAATCTGTTGGAGTACTATTCCTCCAGTGTTTTGAAGCTGTTTAGTTTTGGTTTCCTCTGCAAAACTGTTAACATAAACAAAACTTGTCCAGATAAAATATTCTTAAATGCTGTTCTGTCACTCTCTTTTCTGCATTGATTATAATTTTCAATCATGCTATGCTTACTTTTAGACTGATATTTAAGATATACTTCTGTGGCATTGCTGGAGTTTAAAACTTCCACTTCCCACACAGATGAACACAGTGACAGTACTGGATGTGTCTCTATATATCATTTCCTCTGCAACAAGTAGTAGATTGCTTGAGCTAATTTTTTACAGGAGCATAGATTTGAACTTTACGTTTATTAGAAGTCTCATAATATAGTTAACATTCTATCATGCCAGAAGTACTACAGTTAAACTGAGATCCTCATCTGCTTTGCGTGGTAATGATAAGTACTGATAATGAACTTGCAGAAGGCTCCATTTGCTAACATTTGCTTTTGTCAAACCGGAATTGAAACTCCTTTTTCTGACTCAAGGTGCTGAAAATGGCCTCCTTAGACTGAAGTGTTTCTTTGAGTAAAAGATAAGTGTTAGTACTACCTTCTAAACCAAAGGACTACTAAAATTATCTTTTAACATGGTTCCTCTGTACTTACTGAAATGCTCCTGATATTTTACAAGGCATGTGAAGCATCATTACATACAGGCAGTTTCTGCATCTTACTGTTGTTACTGTATCTTACAAATATGCACAAAATACATGCTGGAGTATTTAATTTATTTTATAACAGTTCTGATTCAATTATTCTACTGAAGAGAAAAGTATTTACTGATGGTACCAGAAAGTGGTAGAAAGTTTAAATACCATTTATCTTCATATTAAACATATAGCACATTATTTTTTAATCAAAAATTCCTTGTTAATCCTACTTACCCAATGGATAGTATTGCTGAAGTAGGCAATAGAGAAGATTGTACTAATAAAAATTATTGGAAATTAACAAATGAAACAATATGTTATAAAGAATGCAGAACTGCACAAAAAAAGATAACTAAATGTGGGTATTATTCCAAATGCTAATTACTTACTTTCTTTTATTTCCCTTTCCTTGAACTGTTGAAATTCAGCCTGAAATATGACATATAAGTAAAAGAAACTTATTGAAGAATTTGACTCTGTTCTGAATAATATTTCAGTGGTTTAACCAATAGTCTTAATACTCCTGTTTACTGACAAGTTTAAGCCAACTTTTGAGATTTCTACATACTTCAAGAACTGCATTTTAACGCACTCTAGTTTTCTAAAATTGCTGAAGGCAATGATGTTATGTAGATAACTAATATCAGTGGTATTACTTAGCTAATTATTAAGTAAATCAGGCACACTTTTAGAATTTGCCATGAAGGATGTTCTTTCTGTAATTGTCGCTGTATGTTTATGTTTTCATTAGTGTGCTGAACATACCTAGTGCTTAAGCTAAGTTACAGCATGGTTTTTAGTGCCCTTCTGAAGCACATGTTTTGTAATCTAAGGGTAGTATAAATTATAGCAACTTAAGTTAGTTTTTCATCTTAATTTAGGCACTAGTTAGAAGGCTCACCCCATGGAAAGACCGGCATTTTTACTAAAATTTTTAAGGTACAAGAGGCTGCAATATGAAATAACCTTTTAATGTTTCATTTTTCTTTCCATAGGATATTAAAATATTTTTCCAAAGATCCAAAGAAGCACAGTCATCTGATGGAAAAAATCATCATCAAAGTATGGATAAATGATCTTCATGAATACTAAGAAAGTTTTTTGTTGTTTTGGGTTTTTAAATTAAGTTTATAAGAAATGCTTCTTGCATCTTCAGTCCTCCCTTCCATGGGAAGGGATTATTTGTTTACTGTTGTGAGAGTAAAATCCCATTGAAATTACACATTTACTGTTACTTTAAATTAAAAACCAACCAACCAAACAACAAGAAAATACCAAGAGGAAAAGTTAGGGCTAGTACATATTAAATAATCTGATGATACTTCTAAATAAAATTAAACCAGTTTCTGAATTTAAAGAAAGCTTACAGTGTTCATTAATAACTGGTATAAGAACAGAGTATATCCAGTTCTATTAAGTAAGCTAAGCTATCTAGTCACCTTTTGTTATGTGTATACTTTATTGATTCATAGGTTTTTTTCATTAATTGAGTTTTTAAAAACTTGTTGCAATTCATAGCTAATAAATTAACTTTTTCTCAAAGTTCAGGATAAACTACCAAAAAGACATTATGTACATGAAAATGGACTGCTTGTTAACAGTGGAGATGAAAAATCTTCACTAGCCAACCATTCCATGTCTAACCCTTCACTGCAGCTTAACTCTGCTCTTACCCACTAAAACCCTGCAGGCGTTTTCTCTGGTGCAGCACCAAATGCATTTCAAGGGCATGGGTAGCAAAGGGTGCTACTGTCCAGTAACCTCCCCACCTACAGGGCTGCACTGAGCAGGCTCCAAACAAAGCAGTAGGTAGGTGCTACACTGTTCGTAGTTCCACTGCTAATTCTGCACATAATATTATAAGTAAGTCAATAGACTTTACAGTGAGGTTTCACACAGTTGTTTTCAGGAATCAATTAAAAGTCCTTTTTAACCAGCACAGTGTATTCAAGGGCACCATACAGTCCACATTTCAGGCTTTTGTGGTTTGTTTAGGTGATAGGTGTTTGTCTAAAAATCTCTATGGCACAAGAGTACATCTAGCAGTTGCCTTCTGTGACAGATGAAGCAGAGTCTTGAAACACTCTCCTTATTTATTACTGACATGGCTGTTTCTTTTTCTATATCCAGTTTGACTCTTACTGGCTTTCCTGGAAGTTGTTCTGAATGATTTTCATAGAATTTTTCTTGTTAATAGGATGCTGGTGTTTTCTTGCAGTTTTATTCAACTTTTCTCTTGTGGCTCATGATCGGCTGTTAGATGATAGGAAATATTTTTTAATGGAATTTCTTAACAAATTTTAGAACACTCTTTGTAATTAATGAATATGGAATTCAACACTGCTATGTCTCATACCCTCAGTTTTCAGTGGTGCTCAATTCTTCTAATCTACAGCTTCAAGTCTTCTCAAGACTGGACATAGCAAGTAGGTAGCTGATTATCTGAACACTGTATATCTTCTAACTTGCAATCTGTCAGCTGCCCAAGATTTAAACAAACCTGGTGCATTCTACATTGTTTTACTGGCTTAGAAACATAATTAATAAGTAAATATTTCCAAGATGTCTACTCATAGCTGAACATTGTCGTGCTGGAGTACTTTTTTCTATGCTTTGCAGTAGCTTTTAAAGCTTCCTTTGCCTGGTTTGAATCAGTAAGGTACCCTAACATACGTTGCTCTCTAAGAATACAAATAGTCCCATTGAAGTCAGCTAACTTATAGGGAACTACAAACCTTTGCCCTATGATAAGTGCTATCTGCACAGAATACTTTTACATTTTTAATGTATCTTTATTACCTTGTAGCCAAGCATGCATGACATAGGATAGTACTTCTATAACATTTGCTGATGTTCCTAATTGATTTTCTAAATTGCCTGCTTCATGTATAAAGCAGTTATGTATCAAAAAAGCAATAGCAGCGTACAAAAAAGAGGAACTGGCATAGTTACAGACAGTAACTAGCAGACTTACCTGTAAAAACAGTATGGTTTCTATTATGATAAAATTACCAACATTTGTCGGAGTTTTTGAACTTGCCGATGTCAATAATGGCAGTTTTGTTTCTTTGTTGATTTAAGACAAGTCAAATTTTGAAAGGAAAGTTGGTAGTCTAGTGGTAGCAGATCAAAGCTTCTATATGTGATATATGAAGCTCAGAATAGAACCCAGTAAGCTTATCACTTCAGGCAAATAATGTTGTGTCTCATCACTCTACATACGAGGTGCTAACCACACCAGCATATTGTAGCTAAGTACTATCTTAGAAACAGATGTAACTTTGTTGTGCCCCCGCAAACCATGCTAAAACCTCAACATCCTTGTTTTACTTATGACAACAGACTTCATGATGCATACAAATTTATCTGCTTTATTACCAGAGTAATTTCTTCCATAGTCTGTACAACTGGGTCAGAATTTCATCTCTAATATTCTTGAAATGTTACATGTATATATTTATACAAGACTTTGACTTTATTCTTCTAAAGTGAAAATACTATGTAGATAAAAAAATTACAATGCAGTTCTCTGCCTTTTGTATATTACAAAATCTTTACATTTTTACTTTTTTCCATATTTAGTTTCTTTAACAGAACCCAGCCTTAATTACTGAGTGTTCCTCATGTGAAAATAAAAAGCTATCACTTAAAATCTGTAAATTTGAATGAAGTAAAAGGGAGCTTTGGCTACGGGAAACCATAAATGGCCATTTAGGTAAAGTTCTTCAAGTATTACTCTTTTGACATACACTGTTTATATATTTTACTTATGGCCTAGAATGGAACATAAAGTCACAGAACCACAGAATCACAGATAAGCTGAGATTGGAAGAGATCACCCAGCATCATCTAGTCTAACCTTCCAGCACAAGCAGTATCACCTAGAACATATTGCTTAGGACTGTGTCCAGGCAAGCCTGGTGTATGCCTAGTGAAGGAGACTCCACAACCTCTCTGAGCAACCTATTCCAATGCTCATTCACCCCAGTGGAAAGAAGTTCTTCCTCATGTTCAGGTGGAACTTCCTGTGTTTCAGCTTATACCCATTACCTCTTATCCTATCACCTGGGATCACTGAGAAGAGTCTGGCCCCATCCTCTTGACACCCTCCCTTGAGATGCTTACATACATTGGTCAGATCGCCCTGAGCCTTTTCTTCTTGAGGCTGAACAGTCCCAGCACCCTCAGCCCCTCCTCATGTAAGAGATGTTCCATCCAATAATGGGCCCACATTATTTGCTAATTTTCCTCTTATTAATGCATTTGAAGAAGCCTTTCTTGTTGTTCATGACATCCTTAGACATCTACAATTCAAACTGGGCCTTGGGTCTCCTTGTCACATTTCTACATACACTTAACAACATCCCTATATTTATCCCAAGCAGCCTTTTCCATTCTTCCTTCTCTGCACTTCTCCTGCTTGTCTGAATTTTGACAGGAGTTCTCCTACCCTCTTTGCTTGATTTATTGCCCATGGGGTTGCACCAGTTTTGAGCTTGGAAGAAGTGATTCCTGAATATTAACCAGCTCTCTTGGAACTTTCTTTCCTTATCATTTATCATTATCAATGTAAAGTTTATCATTACTGATAAAGTTTGAAATTAAATGCAAATTGTGAAACAATGTCAAATAATAAAAAGTGAAATGGATTGCATGGTGAGGTGTCAAATAGCACGTATTTATCTATGGTAAGAATAAACGCATCATTTAAAAAGCAAAAAGTGTATGCCTTAACAATAGCAACTTATTTTTGTTGACAGTTGCCACTTCTGTATAATTGCCACAGTAGTTACTCTATAGACTTGGAGTTCCGAGCCTAATGCAGGCTCCAGACATAAAAAAATATCCTTTGACTCATGAAGGTGGAATGCTGAGTAGATTTGCATTCAGATTTGGCAGTAGAATTACAGTCATGCCATGTTCAGTTTTCATATCTACACTTACTTTGTCAAAGGAAAACTTAATGGAGGTTCAAGTATAAATTTACAAGAATCCATGTAACGTGCCCTCATTTTGGTAAAGACAAGATTCAATGGCTGGAACCTTAGGCTTCAAAGTAATGTACAGATTTTTAACAGGAAAGTGGATTAACTTGAAGCAACTTGCTAGATGTTGTGGCAATTTCCTCATCACAGAGTTTATAATCAAGATAGATAATTCTTTTAACCCCAGTTTTTGGTGGAAACTGAAACAAGAAATAACTGCACTTTTGATATTAAAAATATGTAATAAAAACCAAAACCTGAAAATTTAGTTTGGCTTTCAGTCAGCTAAATGCAGCATACTTGATTCTGTTTTCACAGCATGGTATCTTTTATTGTTATATTTCTTCTTAACTCCACTTATTTCAGGTATTCTTAAACATGCTGTGAAGAAAATGCCTTGGATAGTTTGCCTTTGAAAACATTTAAAAATGAATTAGAAATTGCATTAGAAAAATGCAATGGAATTTGTATTAACAATAGTCGTACCATAATTAAAATTACTGTATTCCATCCCTGCAAAACTGTTCTTTAAAAAAAACAACAAACCAAAAAGCTCTGCTGAATTAGAATGCCACCTCATTTTAATTGGCTCACATAAAACCTCTGTGTATAAACTGAACTCAGCATTTCATTCTGTAAAGAATTCAGGCTCCATACTAGTCTGTTTCAGGAATGTGAACTTAAGTACAGGAATGGATCCCTCTAGACACATTTCTCAGGAAGCAGTCTGGTCCAGAAAGATTAAAAAACTTCCAAGTAACCAAAACACTGTTAAAGAGTACTTTTTTTTTCACTTTAAACTGTGGCTATGTGATGTCACATTGTCACCATAATAGCAAGAAATGTTCCTCAATCTTCTCTGTGGTCCATACCTCAAAATTTCCACTGAGCGTGAGGTTCAGCCATGGTTTCTTTTTGTATTCTTCATAAATGAAGGAAGTCTTTTTGTGAAAAGCCTCTTAGATATAGATTTTTTTTAATGTGTGAAGACTGCTAAAGAGAAGTACTCCAAGCCATCAAATGAAGCACAGAATGATAGTTACAAATTGAAAATCAAGCATACTGCACAATCTTATTTGCAGTACTATAGTTACGAAACAAAACAACAGCAATCAAAAAATTTCAGAAGATGCAATGTTGTTCACTTCATCAGTATAGATTACTTGCTTTGGTACTGCTTTTGTTGCCTCTAATAGATTCAGTAAGAAATACGGTCATTTGTAAGTAGAAAAGCAATTTTATTTTGTTTCTGATTCTGCAAAATTTCCTGGACAGTGGAAATCTTTTATTTCTATTATTATTATGATTAATAATAATAATAATGTTAATAATGTTATTATGATGTGTAATGAAGATTCTGTAGTTGGACATCTCATCATAGGACATCCCTGAAAATTTGAGAAGAACAGGTGCAAAAGGCTGCCCCTTTGAAAGAGGTAAACTCCTGCACTGGTAAACACTGGGGGGTTTTCAGCTCGGGAGCAGCTCTGTTGAAAAGGACCTGGGGATTTTAGTGGACAGCAAGATGAACACAAGTCAAAAGCAGCAAAGACCAACAGCATGTATTAGCAGGAGCATAGTAGTAGATTGAGAAAAGTCATCAACCTCCATCAGTCAGCACTCATTATGTCTAGAATGTGTGTCTAGTTTGGGGCCTCCCAATATCACAAAGACAATGGCAGTGGGTTCAGTGCAGGGCCACCAAGAGGGTTGGAGGCCTGGGTACTTGCAAGGAGAGGAGACACTGAAGGAACTGGTCTTGTTCATCCTGGAGAAGAGTGGGCTTTGGAGAATATAGCTAGTTTTACAACACCGACGACACAGTTACAAAGAAGATGGAGTCAGATTCTTTACTGCGGTGCACGGCAGAAGGAAAAGCAACAACAGGCACCATTTTAAACAGGTGTAAGAGAAACATTTTTCCCCATGAGAAGACTCCCACAGAGGAATGGGTTACCCAACGGGGCTGTGCAGTCTGGAGGGTTTTTTTGATCGCATAAAGCCCTGAGCAAACTGTATCGATCTCTTGCACACACTGCTTGAGCAAGAAGCTCAAATAGATGACATCTGCAGTTCTCTTCCTGAATTATTCTCTGGTCTTGAATTTATTATTTTCAGTTGTACCTTGCAAAATCATTGACTTCATTGATGCAACACAAGCGTAAGTAAATGGCTTCTAATAACTAGCTCTCCTGAAGACGAAAATGGATGCTATGCCGTGTCTTTGATTATCTTATGAGCACCATGATGAGGGGAATGAAAAAGTGAACTTTTTAGTAACAATCATTACTGATGTCAAAAAGTATGACTTTGGCTATCTCCAGGTAGCACTGTTGTTAAGCAGAAATGACATCTTCCACCGTCACTTTTAAATGTGTGCTAGATTTCACCCTTGACTTTACCATATATGCATTATGCACTTTACCATTCATTTATATACAGAAATTGATTCAATAGAGTTTCAACAAAGAAAACAGAAATAATCATCACTATCTTCATTTAGTTTGGAAGCATTCATATTATAAAGGTAAAAGCAAAGGGAATTTCCTGACCTTTGAATATTCTATTCTTCATTTAAAGATTCTCTGAAACACTTTGAATTTCATTTCCTTTGTCTTCTGTAGTCATTTCACATTCAAGATTTCTCACTGTGATGGCTTCAATAGCAACGTCCTTAGACATCCTTACACTTTAGAATAGCAGAGTTTTTTCTTAGTACCTCAAGACTTGATAGGTTTCTAGCTCTTGGCCTTGCTACATTAAGGTGGCAAAAGTGGCTGTCTGTACTTAGAGAAAAACCTGTACTTGTCTTGCGCATGAATATCATACCTGTTAGTTAACAAGCAGCAGCAGTACCTACCAGTAACAAAGAATGCGCCCACACTGACTTCATAGTTCAACTTATGCAAAGACCTCATTTTCTTCTCTTTTTCTCATAATGGTTTGTCTTTGCTTTGCTTTTAATATGTGTGTATATGTATGCATACACATATCTATACAAAAAAGAAAGCTTAAACTTCTCTTGCGTAATTATTGGCAGGAGTACATTTTCATCTGAAGACGTTTCATTACATCCTGATTACCCTTCAATTGCTGCTTTTCTAGCAAATGACATTTGCACTCGATTTGATTTTTTTTTCCCTTACGGCATTGTAACTGTTGAACTCATAATCTGATCTCTTGCAGAACTTCTCTGGTATTATAGTTATCATAAGGTAGGTTTAGGAGCAGGTCTTGATCACAGTTGCTCTTATGGAAATGTTGCTACTTCTTGTCAAATAAGATTTAATTATGTCAGTGTAGGATGTTTGTTGAGCATTTTTAATTTGTTAGTAGAAATAAGAGTACATACAAAAATCAAATCATTGTTGCCAGTATTTAGAAACCTGAATGTGCTGAAATCACCTGGAATTCAAAGTCCTGTGTATTCAGGGCTAGATTAAACACACAACAAAACTCTGTAGTACTATGTCAGCTGAAGTTCAGATAGTACATGTTGCAATTTAGCAACGTGTTTTCCTTTTTGGCCTCATAATGATTAATAGTGACACAATGAAACCAGTGGTTTTTCAAACTGGGCATGTCATTGACATTGTTTGTCAGAGGAAGCCTAGAAGGGAAGAACGATGGTCTTGTGGTTAGGGTTCTGCAATAAGGGTATCTGTCTTTGTCAAGTGAAATTTAATATAGAGGTGTCAAAGCTGGCTGCAAGTAAGTTAATTAGCAAGTTCAGGCACTGGAGTCCGGCTAAAACAAACAGAGGCTGGTAATTGTAGTGCCATGGCTAAACCTAGAGCAGCTTAACTTCATACTACATTCTTCAGCATTTGTATATCCTTATGTGGTGAAAATATTTTTTTCTGGTAAATGCCTCTTACATTTTCTGTTCTTCTGTTGGCAAAAGGAACATCAAATAGAAGATTTCAGCTTTGTTCCATGTCAGTGGGATCTCAATGAACCTACAGAAGCTGTTTTTCCTTATTTTTTGCAATGAATATTAATGTCTTCAGGTTTTCTTCTTAACACTTTAAGCAACAATTAGTTTTTACTTTAAAAGCAATTATGTCTTCAGTACCTCAGTCTATTTGGCTTTTTTTCTCCACTACCACTTTAAAATTTATTGAATTAGATGAGCCCTCTTAATCTTAGTATATATGGCATATTTTCAACTGTCACGTGAATTACATAGGCTGCTTGATAAGCTTTAAAATAAAGCAAAGTTTTGTTTTTTCACCAAGCAAACTATTGAACTTTCTTTAATCTGATGCTAAGGAAAATGAGAAAAATATCTCTGTTACTTTATTCTTCTCATGCTCAATCATAAACCCAAATACGAGACTCCTTAAAAGATCCAAAGTTGAGCAAAGGAAGGGCTAGGGTGGCTTCTCAGAAACAGATGAATTAGAAGTAAGAAACAGGTTTCCTCTGCTCTACCACTACCCACATCTGAACATACAAACAACAAAAACAACGGTACGGTAAGGAACAAAATGAGGACAAACTCAAAAAAAAAAAAGAGAGAAAAAGAGCTGGTACTCAGATAAAATCAAAGATTGTTTCCTACCATCAGTTTGTTTTGCAGTATTTATATTCATATGGTAAGTTTTGTCTCTACTGAAATCAATGAACTATTTGTTACTGATTTCAAAGTAAACCAAGTTTTCATCTGGAGATTGTAAGAAACTTCATCCTAAAGTTCCCAACAAAAAGCCTAGTAATTTTTCCTGATGGTTTTTAAAAAAGTGCTGGGAGAAAGTGCAGAATATCTGACACCGATTTATGCTAACAATTACTCTCATTTTTAAAAATATGCACCTCTTCTTCAGGTTGAATTATAACTTCATGCTCCAGTGCCCAGACTTTGTTATGCTTTGCGTTCTAAGATGAAAAGCCTTTTCTTTTGGGAAGCTTAGTACAATGATTTACTCTTTCATTTATACAGAAAAAAATAAAGTTCTGATGTTTCTCCCCATAATGTCTATAGAGGACTTTGCTCTGTATTACTGAGTTCACGTTCTGGAATCAAGCATCCCAGATACTTGGACAGACTTTATAGTTTACCTTCTGTGAAGCCTACCTAGAAATCAGGTATTATTTAAACATTCACAATTCTCCCACCTTCTGTCTCCTCAATAAATCGCTAACAAAGCTTTCTGATGTGTTTAAAAGTAGAAAAGGACAAATATAAACGAACATATTGCAAGGTATAAAACTTAAAACCCTCTTAGAAAAATAGTAAGCCCATGTCACTGCAGAATATGGATGCAGTTCTATTTAAAATGTGCTATTGACACCAACTATGCTCTTCTTGGACTTGAGTAAGATTTACGGGATGTTTTGGGTATTAAGGTTGTACTGTATGGTCCTTTATTGATTAATATCTCTCTATTAATGCAGTACTGCTAGAGTAAGATTATTTTGTCTCAGCTTAAATTTGTTAATTCCCTATAAATACCTTTGATGCTGACACATACAAGTCTTTCAGCTTATAAATATGACTGCACTATGAGATCAATATTCTTAGCATTTCAATGCAGAAAACATGGCATTCTTTACACAAAGGGAAACTATTTAGTGTGCAAAAGCAGCTTAATTAATTGCCAGTGGTTATTACAGCTGATCTTGGTCACATCCATGATCTTGGAGGCTTAGTTATAAAACACTAAGCTCACCTCTGTGTTAGTTTTACATACACATAAAAGTACTCTAAGCCTTCTCAAAAGAGGGTAGGAGAACAGGCTAAGATATTAAATGGACTTAGGACTTGGAAATCAGGTTTTCAGGTCTCCATTATTCGTCTTTTTTAGTCCGCAGACAAGTGTTGATCATTGAATCATAGAATCAACTAGTGTGGAAAAGACGTTTAAGATCACCAAGTCCAAACATTACCCCAGGACTTCTAGGTCCACCCCTAAACCATGCCACTAAGGGTCTCATCTACATAGTTTTAAACACTTCCATGGACAGTGATTCCACCACTGCCCAAGGCAGCCTGTTCCAATACCTGATCACCCTCTCTGTGAAGAAATTTTTCCTAATATCCAATCTAAACCTCCCATGGTGCAGCTTGAGGCCATTTGCTCTTGTTCCATCACTTGTTACTTAGGATCCCCACCTCACCACAACCTCCTTTCAGGCAGTTGTAGAGAGCAATAAGGTACCTCCTGAGCCTTCTCTTTTCCAGACTAAACCCACCAGGTCCTTCAGCTGTTCCCCATCTCACTTGTGCTCCAGACCCTTCACCAGCTCCCTTCCCTTTCTCTGGACCCACTCCAGCACCTCAATGTCTCTCTTGCAGTGAGGAGCCCAGAACTGAACACAGGATTCGAGGTGCAGCCCCACCAGTGCCTGGTGCAGGGGGATGATCACTGCCCTGGCCCTGCTGCCACACTATTGCTGGTACAGGCCAGGATGCCGTTGGCCGCCTTGGCTGCCTGGGCACAAGCTGCTCATGGCCTTCTATGATGGGGCTTGGCCTTCTATGATGGGGGTGGCCTTCTATGATGGGGCTACAGAACTGATGGACAGGGGTAGAGCAGTTGATGTCATCTACCTGGACTTGTGCAAATCATTCGACACTGTCCCACACGACATCCTTGTCTCTAAATTGGAGAGACATCAATTTGATGGATGGACCACTCGGTGGATAAAGAACTGGCTGGATGGCTGCATGCAAAGAGTTGTGATCAGTGTCTCAATGTCCAGCTGGAGACCAGTAACGAGTGGCGTCCCTCAGGGATCGGTGTTGGGACCGGTCTTGTTCAACATCTTTGTCGGTGACATGGACATGGATTGAGTGCGCCCTCAGCAAGTTTGCCGATGACACCAAGCTGTGTGGTTCGGTTGATATGCTGGAGGGAAGGAATGGCATCCAGAGGGACCTTGACACGCTTATGAGGTGGGCTGATGCCAACCTCATGAAGTTTAACCATGCCAAGTGCAAGGTCCTACACCTGGGTCGGAGCAATGCCAGGCACAGCTACAGGTTGGGCAGAGAAGAGATTCAGAGCAGCCCTGCAGAGAAGGATTTGGGGGTGCTGGTTGATGAGAAAATGAACATGAGCCGGCTTCAGTGTGCGCTTGCAGCCCAGAAAGCCAACCATATCCTGGGCTGCATCAAAAGGAGCGTGACCAGCAGGTCCAAGGAGGTGATCCTGCCCCTCTACTCTGCTCTTGTGAGACCTCACCTGGAGTACTGTGTGCAGTTCTGGTGTCCTCAACGTAAAAGGGACATGGAACTGTTGGAACAAGTCCAGAGGAGGGCCACGAGGATGATCAGGGGACTGGAGCACCTCCTGTATGAAGACAGGCTGAGAAAGTTGGGGCTGTTCAGCCTGGAGAATTGAAGCTGCGTGGAGACCTCATAGCAGCCTTCCAGTATCTGAAAGGGGCCTGTAAGGATGCTGGGGAGGGACTCTTCATTAGGGACTGTAGTGACAGGGCGAGGGGTAATGGGTTAAAACTTAAACAGGGGAAGTTTAGATTGGATATAAGGAAGAAATTCTTTATTGTGAGGGTGGTGAGGCCTGGTTGGACGAAGCCTTGTGTGTCGTGGTTTAGTGTGAGGCGTCCCTGCCCATGGCAGGAAGATTGAAACTAGATGATCTTAAGGTCCTTTCCAACCCTAACTATTCTATGATTCTATGATTTTATGATCTTTCTGCAGAGCCTTTCTACACTCGTCTGCAAACTTAATGAAGGTGCACTTGATCTCTTCATCAAGATCATCACTAAACATATTAAACAACACTGGCCCTAACAACGACCCCTGAGACACACCACTAGTGATTGGTTGCCAACTGAATGTGACACCATTCACCACCACCCTTTGGGCTCAACCATCCAGCCAGTTTTCAAGCCAGTGAAGAATCCTACTATCCAGGGCACAAGCAGCCAGTTTCTTCAGGAGAATGCTGTGGGACACAGTGTCGAATGCCTTACTTAAATCCAAATACACAATGTCCACAGCCTTTCCTTCACTAACCAGGCAGGTCACCTTATTGTAGAGGGAGATCAGGTTGGTCAAGCAGGACCTTCCCTTCATGAACCCATGCTGACTGGGCCTGATACCCCTGTTTTCTGACACGTGTTGTGTGATCTCACTTGTGATCATCTGCTCCATGACCTTCCCCAGCACTGATTTTGACAGGCCTGTAGTTTCTGGGGTTCCTTCCTGCCCTTTTTATAGAAAGGCGCTGCGTTGACCAACCTCCATTCTTTGTTGACCTGTGCACTAGACAGGGACTGCTGATAGATGATGAGGATTGGCTTAGCAAGCTCCTCTGCTAGCTCCTTCAGCACTCTTGGATGTAACCTATCCATAGACTTGTGCACATCTAAGAGGAGCAGTAGGTTGCTAACCATTTCTTCCTGAATTATGGGACTCCAATCAGCTCCCCATCTCTGCCATTCAGCTCAGGGAACCGAGTACCCTGTGGATGGCTGTGTGACTATTAAATGCTGAGGCAAAAGCAGCATTAAGTACCTCAGCTTTTTCCTCATCTGTGGTCATTAGGTTTCCCTTAATATCTAGCAGAGGATGGAGGTTCTCTTTGGCCTTCCTTTTATTGCTAATGTATTTGTAAAAGTATTTTTTATTTTCGTTTATGGCAGTGGCCAGATTTAGTTCTATCTGTGCCTTTGTCTTTCTAACTTCCTGTCTACACAACCTAAAAACATCCTTGTATTTTTCAGGGGGTGACAGTCCCTTCTTCCACAGGTGATAGATTTTCTTCTACCTAAGTTCTAGCACTACCGCCCTGTTCAGCCAGGCTGGTCTCTTCCCCAGTGGTTTGATTTTCAGCACATAGGGACTGTCTGCTCCTGCTCCTGCTTCTTGAATATTTAATTCTTAAAGCGTGTCCACCCGTCCTGGACCCCTTTGTCCTTCAGTAATGTTTCCCAAGGAATTCTGCCAACCAGCATCCTAAACAGGCCAAATTCAGCCCTTGGAAGTCTGAGATGGGGGTTTTGCTGACCTTCTTCCTGACTTCTCCAAGGACTGAAAATTCAGTCATTTTGTGATCACTTTGCCCAAGATGGCCTCCAATTATCACAGTACCCACCAGTCCTTCTCTGGAACAGCAAATATAGCCAGGCATGTCCCCTAGTTGGCTCACTCACCAGCTGGGTTAGGAAGTTATTTTCCATACCCTCCAAGAACCTCCTGGATTGTTTCTTCTCTGCTGTTCCGATTCCAGCAGACATCTGGTAGGTTGAAGTCACCCATGAGATCAAGGGCAATTTTGAAAAGAGTGAAACTTGCCCCCGCTGCTTGAAGAACACTTCATCTGTATCTTCATCCTGGCTGGGTGGTCTATTACAGACTCTTACTAGGATATGTTTGGTTGGCATTCCCTCTGATCTTTACCCACAAACATTCAGCCTTCCCACTCACAATATTGAGTTCAAGGCAGTCGATGCACTCCCTGGTATACAGTGCAATCTCACCACCTCTTTTGCTTGCCTATCACTTTTGAAGAGCATGTAGCCATCCATTGCAGCACCCCAATCATGCAAATCATTCCACCACGTTTCTGTGATGATGATCATGTCATGATTTCACTGCTGCATAAGGGCTTCCAGCTCGTCCTGTTTGTTGCACATGCTGCTGGCACTGGCATAGATGCATCTAAATTGCCCTGTGGATCTGGACTCCAACAGTGCACACTACCCTGTGGCTCATTTCTAGCGAGCCTGGTGTTATCCCCTTCCCCCTTTAAACCTAGGTTAAAGCCCTTTCTATAAGACCTGCTAGCTCCTGGGCTAGAATGCTTTTCCCTCTTTGCGACAGTCATACCCCATGTGCTGCCAGCAGGCCTGGCGCCATGTAGACTGACCCATGGTCAAAATCCCAAAATTCTGACATTGACACCAGTCAGGGAGCCAAGAATTAGTGAGATTCTTCTGAGGTAACCATTAATCACTGATTGTGACTGGCAGGAGGGATGAGAACACTACTTGGGCTCCCAAACCCTGAACCAGTCACCCCAAGGCCCTGAAGTCTTTCTTGGTACCAGAACTGAGCAAAGTCACTCACCTGCTGCGTATTTAGAAATGCAAACTCAATCTCACATAACGTGTTCGCAAAGTCTTACATTACATTAAGTTGAATTAGATTGGTTTGACAGAAGTTGCACAGTATTTTGAAGAATATTGTATCAGAGATTTTAAGATACCATTGTTATGACGGTGTACTAATGGAGCTGGCTCTCAAAATGCTTTTAGCTCAGACAAGTGTAGCATACACAGTACAGAGGTAGGGCAGATTTCTGGGAAGGCTTTCAAAGTTTTTCAATTTCTATTATGGACATAAAAGTTTTTTCACACTAAATAATTTACGTTTATGTAAAGAATGCCACATGTTTTCTGCAGTGAAATGCCAAGGATATTGATCTTACAGTGCAGTATAAAGACTTGTATGTGTCAGCATCAAAAGTATTTATAGGGAATTAGTGAATTTAAGCTGCAGCTGTGAGGTATCAAATCTTATTCTGGTAGTATTTTATTATTAGAGAGATGGTAATCAATAAAGAAACATACATTATAATATGAATACCTAGTAAGCATAGCTCACGGAAGGGAAGGGAAGGGAAGGGAAGGGAAGGGAAGGGAAGGGAAGAAGAACTTAGCATATTGCCAAGCATTAAGTTTTCTCATTTTCACTTGAGAACTGAAACTCCTTCAAAAGGCAGAGATTTCTCCTTTGTGATTAAGTAACTGTAGAGTGCTGATATAGGAGAAACATGCAGACCACAATCATTCATTCCCAACACGTACAACCAGCAACAGGTTGCCTGCATGATAGTGGCTCATTAGATAAAACAGTTCTAGCACATAAACCACAGGCAAAAGTGTCATGTCACACCCACACCTAAATGAACCACTAGTACACCTTTAGGGTAAATAAAAAATCTACACTGATCAATTTTATTTCCTTTTTTTTTTTCCAGAACATTAATTTCTTTTTACACAAAACCCTCAGTCTATTAGGTAATGAGTTTATAGGAGGACATGGAACAAAACGTGGTAACATGAATTTCTGTATCTCCTCAAAGGTGGGAAACTCAATTGAAGAGATGAGTTTTAATTAATGTAATCAGCTGGGGCTTGTCATCTGAAATAACTGTTGCAGACTATCTTTTCAGATTAGTAAATTCTCACAGCTGATTTGAAGACACTAGGTTTTTGCAGCTTTACAGGGGATGAAAGGCTTTCAGAGTAAATGGTATGACAAACATCATTAGCAGAGTTGTCAAATCCATCCCTATACACAGTTACTGAAAATATTATTTTCAAATAATTAAAAAAAAAAACACCTCAGCCCCTTTCGTCTTTGCCAGGCATTCTCAGACTCACCCAAAGATATGGTAATGTAACTCTGATTCATAAACTTCATTTAGATTTTGGATTAAGAATTTTTAGTTTGTGTATTAGTCCCACAGGTTTTGGAATTTGCATAAATAATGCAAATAACTATAACATTCTTGTTTACCTGCTGTGATCAAATGGGAGAGAAATGAGCAACAGGTATTATGAGTCATAGCTTAATAATGATTGTCCTTTCACATTCAAGTAGCAGCTAAACTAAAAACCAATTTTTGAATGGTATATAAAAACATGTTACTCCTACAACTATTTGTTAATACATGAAGAAAGAGATGAACCTAAATGGAACAGCTGCTGGGAGCTATCTTTGTCTCACTGGTGTCTGACAAAATCCTACTTGTGCAGGAAGCCCCCTCACTCACTGCCTCTGAGCGTAGGAAGCAACATTAACGGGCCTTGATCACTAGCAACGAATCAGTTATCTAATCTGCTTATCTTTCCAAAATTTCTATTCTGAGGCTTTCTAGCTCAATTAAATAACCAGCTCAAACTAGTTAAAGCAGTTTAATTCTTCACAGGGACTCTTAACAGTCCCCATGATATCATATTCTCTGTTCAGGCGTTGTTGAAACCTTCTGTTTCCTGAGCTGAGTATTCTTACCTTGGAACAGAAAATCTTGGGTGCTCAGTGCATATGAATTGTTGGTAATTTTTATATTAGTAAGAATATTTTAGTAGAAATCAGGACTATGATAAACTTTTCAGGCTGTAAGTATTGGCTCTGCTATGTACACAGGAAAACAAAGTATTTTGATGACTTCCTATCCGAACATCATTTTCTCATGTGTATGTGCAAATGAGTCGATTGTCAGGAAACTTCAAGATTCTTCATGTGTTTGTAAAAGTACTGCTTCTGTGACAGTACAAACCACTGTTAAACAGCAGAGGTGCCAGGGACAGATTCAGCATGCTTATACAGGACCCAAAGCTGCATATTTATGGCAGAGAGAGAACATGCCTGTGTCCTGCTCTGATTCACAGTGCATTTCCTATCCTACATCCCTTGTTGTTGTGCTCAGCTTCTTAGTTAAATCCAGAGTTCACATCAAGATTTTACATGAGTGAACCACTTCAGAGAAAATAAAGTGAAGCTGACATAAAAACGTAAATCAGAATTTCTTAAGATTAAGAAGTTATTTTGGTACAGCCTTTCTGTGGTTTCAGAAGGGAGCAAAAATGAGAGGTTTTGTTATTGTTATTATTACTTTCAAAGTACATCATGGTTCATGGTGTAACATTGTGGTTGGTTAAAATCTTGACACTTCCAGACTCAGTTTGACACCTACCATGCGTTCACTGGAAATGCATATTCATTAATTCAGCTACTAATTACTGCTATCAAGGTTGCCTTCATGAAGTCTCCAGTAGGGGTAGAACTACAAAGTGCTCCAAGCCATACAGTTCTGTTAAAATGTTGGTGATCTTTCCAATTTGCTTTGTCACCAACAGTGGTTAGTGTTCAATTCTTCTTCCAAATTTCTGATCCCTTTCAGGTATTTGAATTTGACAGACAAGTGAGAAAAAAAAGCTGTTAAAGGATGAGGATGCTGTCAGGATTCATAGCTGACATTGCAGTTTGAGTTTCCCCCTTGTGTCATGAAGCTAATATTTACTTATTTTAAAAAATAAGGTTTTGTGGGTTTGTTATTAATAGCTCCAAATCAGTATGCTGTAAATAGCTTGATTCCACTTTGCTTTTACAGAGCATGTTTGTGATCGTGTCTACATCTTCTTTGCTGTGGGGCTGAAGGCAGCTGGAACAGACACAGGGAACCTGTGTAGCCAAAGCCAGCCTGCCCTGAAAATGGGAGATGATTGCAACTTCTGCATGCCTTCAAAACTGCACTTAGCAATGCTAGCAATTGAAATGTACGTCTGTTTCTGTCTGTTGCCAATTTTCTTCTGACGTCTTCATAGAAGGAAATCAGTACTAACACAGAGTCAAATCCTGCATGAGTCAACATAAAATCACTCCCAAATCTGAGCGTTTCTCCAAAATGTTATGTATACATTTTCCCTTGACTGCTGAGTGACAGTGCACAGCAATCAGTAAATCTGCCCCATGAAGCCCCATAGTTAGGCAAAAGGGCTATAAAACAAAAGGAAAATTTTCTGGAGCAAAAGCCTTGTGAATGTTGTCCTGCAGAAAAAATATGGACAGAGGTATAGCATCCAGCAGTCAAAATTTTTCCTGACTTTCCTTTGAAAGTGGCTGAGTCTGTGGAGGAAAGTTTAGCAAAATCTACTGGATTTGAGACTTGAAAGGAAATGAACCATTCATGAAATGGAATCATTGAAGGAAGGAAATACAAATGCTAAAGATGATCTCAATTTACCCAAGTGGAAGTCTAGCCATGTAGAACATGTTTCGAGTTTCTGGGAACAAGGGATGTTGAATATTTGAAGGCTGATGTTGTGCTTCAGTGTGTCATTTATAGCATAGGAATGAACTTACTAGGGCAGATTGCAAGCTGTAAGGGACTCAGACATACATGCCTTCTGGCAAGTCTTGATCCAGTCTGCAAGGCTAGTTGTGTGGAAGGGCCAATTATCTCAGTGTCCCTTATGTCCCCCTTCAGTCCCTGGCCTTTTCTGCTCCTCACAGGGGTAGGAACCTCCTCTCCTTCTATGGCCAGCTGTGAATAGCTTCCCTCACTGGGCTTGGCTTCTCTAGACAGCTGCATTGTTGCAAGTGGAGAGCAGACTCTCCAGACCATCAAACCACGGTTTTCACTGCTGTCTCCTTGAGGAAAGAAGCAAGCATTTAATGAGTTTCCTTTCTGTTTTATCACAGGAAGAAATAGTGGACACTAAGAAAATCACCGCCTCATCCAGAAGTCCATGGTCAGAGCCATCCTTTTGTTTTCTTCTGTACTTGCACTTAACATTTTATTGACAACTTTCCTAGCTGAATCTCAGATTGCTACAAATGTGCAGCTGCTGTCTGTTGTGGTTTGCTTTTTCTCTTTGGCTGCTCAATATTCAAATTCTTATTTCCCTCCCTGGCTTTTTCTTTTTTCTTCTTTTCTTTTTTCTTTTCAAAGCAGAAGTGATTTGGTGCAGGTTTACAAAACTTTCCAGCTGTGAACACAAACACCTTGATGCGATAGCTCTCATGGCAGTTACCCTTCAGCTGCACAGGGGTTAGGCTTGAAGTGTTTGCCTTGAAAAGCGAAAGCAGGGCAGGTATGCCTGTTTCCATGTTTTGTTACAAACTGCATCTCAGGCAAGGTGACTGAAAGGTCACTGAAAGGTTGGGCAGCTCCAAAACTTGTAAACAATCCATGTTACTGGTTTTCAGCAGCATTGCTTTCACGTAAGGCTTTGTCACAGGTTCTTGTGACAGTGATCAGTTTCTGACTTGGCTTTGACATTTCCCTAGGCTTCTAAGGCAACACTCTTGCATATAACCTTCCACGGAGTGAAAGCTAAGATTTGTGTCTTGCGTACAAAACTCTGTCCAGACAGCAGTACCTGATGTTCATCCATACGTATCGTAGACAGAGCAAGCATATACCCAGCTCTTCTGCACGCATGTTAGTGGAGAGAAATCAGAGCTGTGTAATGGCAGAATCTGCCAATGCTGTGCAAGACCGAGCTGCTGCAGGAGCTGGGAAGGAAGAACTGCCTGGCCCCTCTGATGGTCTGCAGGTAGCCATCTCCTCCTGCAGCACATGCACCTCTGCTGACTGCATGGAGCTTTTGCCAATGGAATTTATATTGTTCAGTGATTTGGTAGCAAATAAAAAGCTCCTTCTTGGTCTACTCTGCACCCACAGCAAAAAAAAAGAGCCCTATAATACTTTTTAAGTGCAGTCAACCCTAAATTACAAGAAGGCATCACTTCAGGGCAGTGTGTCCTGCACCATGCCCATGTGTCCGCCTGGAAACCAGTCAGGCTTTTTGTCTTCCTTCTCTAGGACACTCACTGGCTCCTGTTCATGTGATGCTGACATTGCACAGATCCTGGAAAACTTCTCCCCAAGCACCATGCTGGACATTCAGAAGAGCACCACATGGGTGAGCCCTCCCACTGCAGGTCACTTTGTCCCGTTTGTGCTGCCCCTGCAGATGCCAAGAGCTGTCTTTTCACCTCTCCCCAAGCACTGTTATTTCCACCCCTCTGTTCAGTGTTGTTCTTCTACTCCCTTCATGTATGATACATCTCTCTTATAGTACTGAAATTGAAAAGAACTATGATGCTTTCACTGTTCATCAGAAGCACTCTGGGTGTGTATTCCCTAATGAAACTTACCCTGTTCAGACCATGGTGGTTAACCCAGCTATGCAGACCAAGCAGTTAGGAGGTGGCCTGCAGCTTGTAAGGAAAGCATGTGAGCAAGGCAAGTAACAGCCCCATGAAATTAAGCAATTAGAGTCCCAAGAGCGCCTAACAAGAATAGGTACACTCAACAGCAGCCTCCCATTCCCAGAAGTCAGCTTTTGTATAGCATCTGGTTGTTGTTTGCACTCTTTCATCTATTTTGTTGTATAAAAGTCTGAGCTCAGGGAAGCAATGGCTCCCAAATGAAGTTAGGTAAGTCTGTGGCCATGTAATACAGCAGGTGATAACAGTAGATGCAACAGTTACAGATGCAGCAACTGTTGTGATCCAGAATTTATAAGCAAAAGAATGCAGAGAACTGCAGTGATAATATCCCAGCACACAGCGATTAGTGAGACCCTTAAAAGAGTGCTATGTCTGGTTCGAAGCGCTTCTGGGAAAAGGTGAAGGAAAATTTGCAGTCAGGAAGATCTGCCTAATTGAATGAGAAGTAAAGCCCTAGATTTAGCTTACTTGTTCAAAAACATGTTAAAATTATAATTTCATGGTTGACTACAATTATCTATATATGATTTCTGATAGTTCATTTTGTAAATGAAAGCAGGCAAGATCTGCTCACTGTACGTGGGATTTAGACAAATTTACACATACAAACTGACAGCTAATTTCAGGGGTGCAATATCTCATCCTCCACCATAATTCTTGAGAAGACCAAATACAATAACTCAGGCATCACAAACAAAACTGATACAGAGATGAGGCAGTGATATTTTTTGGACAGTATGTGCTGCAGGGCAGACCACATCATGACAGTCTGTTCTGTCTCATAAATCCTCACATTACAATCACAGTGCACAGTGCAGGATGGTCTAGAGGTACCTCATCAGGATCTAGGAGTGAACCATAGTGGTGATGCGCCATAGGGGCAGGCTGACACGAAGTCAGGCTAAGCACACCTCCCATTACATATTGCTGTGATGAAATTCCCAGAAGTCTTTGGTTGTTTTGCTGATATGCCTCAGTGTAAAGGAAAGGGGAACTGGAAAGGCTTGCTAGTCCTGCTGCTGCACATTAGACACTACGGTGACACAGCAATCCCTCAAAAGGAATTGCTATGTGGAAAGTAATACTAATAGTAATGGTAACAGCAACAACAACAATAATGATGATGATAATAACAATAATAATATTAATAATAACAATAAAAATAATGATGTGGCAAACAGTCTTCTGCTCTTCTTTTTAAACCTGCTGGGCCCCACACACAAAGGTTTCCACTGAGCAGTTGCCATGGCCTAGATTTCAGTCCTATGACACTTTCTATTTTTTTACGTTATTGACACACACCAACTTAATCCTCTAACAAAAGAAAGGCCAATCCTGTTGAATGTGTGGGTTTTACCTGCTTTGATCAGCACAGATAAGGAGCCATTTAAAAATAAAAAAAAAACATGAAGCAGGTAAGAATCTTTCCCTTGGGGTGAAGGAGGTGACCAGCAGGTCTGTGTTACTTTGGTAGCTCACTCTTTTGTTTCTGCGGCTGAAGAATGTTGTTTGTGCTCTATGCTGGCAGAAGCAGGGTGAAGCACTGCATGTTTGCCTTGCAGTGATGGTTGTGGCACTCTGCTCTGGGGGACCCAGATGGGAAGAGCAACTCTGCCCCAGAGCAGCTACACATGACCAAAGAGAAGCATGGAGCATTAGGAGCAGAGAGGGATGGCAGGAAAAGGAGCAAGCCAGTAAAGGGGAGTTTGAGACAGGAACATGGACAGTGAAAGGGTACAGCAGCAGATATTAATAGTTGGTTGTTTTTTTTTTCAGGAAAAAAGAAAACAAAGAGACTTCCTGAAGGATGTGGAGGGAAGAATGGAGCCTCTTGTTCCTAGAATCATAGAATCACAGAATCACAGAATCAATCAGGTTGGAAAAGTTAAGATCATCAGGTCCAGCCACTACCCCAGGACTGCCAGGGCCTCCACTAAACCATGGCACTGGGGGACTCATCTACACTGGAAAACTTCTACAAGTAATGCTTGGTGTCCTCGGGGATTGGTGTTGGGACCGGTCTTGTTCAACACCTTTGTCGGTGACATGGACAGTAGGATTGAGTGCGCCCTCAGCAAGTTTGCCGATGACACCAAGCTGTGTGGTTCGGTTGATATGCTGGAGGGAAGGAATGCCATCCAGAGGGACCTTGACACGCTTGTGAGGTGGGCTGATGCCAACCTTATGAAGTTTAACCATGGCAAGTGCAAGGTCCTACACCTGGGTCGGAGCAATCCCAGGCACAGCTACAGATTGGGCAGAGAAGAGATTCAGAGCAGCCCTGCGGAGAAGGACTTGGGGGTGCTGCTTGATGAGAAAATGAACGCGAGCCAGCTCCATTCAATGTGTGCTTGCAGCCCAGAAAGCCAAGCGTATCCTGGGCTGCATCAAAAGGAGCGTGACCAGCAGGTTGAAGGAGGTGATCCTGCCCCTCTACTCTGCTCTTGTGAGACCTCACCTGGAGTATTGTGTGCGGTTCTGGTGTCCTCAACGTAAAAGGGACATGGAACTGTTGGAACAAGTCCAGAGGAGGCCACGAGGATGATCAGGGGACTGGAGCACCTCCTGTATGAAGACAGGCTGAGAAAGTTGGGGCTGTTCAGCCTGGAGAAGAGAAGGCTGCATGGAGACCTCATAGCAGCCTTCCAGTATCTGAAGGGGGCCTATAGGGATGCTGTGGAGGGACTCTTGATTAGGGACTGTAGTGACAGGACAAGGGGTAATGGGTTAAAACTTAAACAGGGGAAGTTTAGATTGGATGTAAGGGAGAAATTCTTTCCTGTTAGGGTGGTGAGGCACTGGAATGGGTTGCCCAGGGAGGTTGTGAATGCTCCATCCGTGGCTGCGTTCAAAGCCAGGTTGGACAGAGCCTTGGGTGAGATGGTTTAGTGTGAGGTGTCCCTGCCCATGGCAGGGGGGTTGGAACTAGATGATCTTAAGGTCCTTTCAAATTCTAACTATTCTATGATTCTACACAGTTTTTGAACACTTTCAGGGACAGTGACTCCACCACTGCCCAGGGCAGCCTGTTCTTGGTAAAAGAGACCAACCCCCACCTCACTACAACCTCCTTTCAGGCAGTTGTAGAGAGCAATAAGGTGCCTCCCTGAGCCTTCTCTTTTCCAGACTAAATCCCCCAGTTCCCTCAGCCGTTCCCCATCACACGTGTGCTCCAGACCCTTCACCAGCTCCGTTGCCTTTCTCTGGACCTGCTCCAGCACCTCAATGTCTCTCCTGTAGTGAGGGGCCCAGAACTGAACACAGGATTCCAGGTGCAGCCTCAACAGTGCCCGGTGCAGGGGGATGATCACTGCCCTGGCCCTGCTGCCACACTATTGCTGGTACAGGCCAGGATGCTGTTGGCTTCTTGGCTGCCTGGGCACAAGCTGCTCATGTTCAGCTCCATCAATCAGCACCCCCAGGTCTTTTTCCATGAGCAGTTTCCAGCCACTCTTCCCCAAGCCTGGAGCATTGCTTGGGGTTGTTGTGGCACAAGTACAGGACCCAGCACTTTGCCTTGTTGAACCTCATCCTGTTGTCCACAGCCCATGGACCCAGCCTGTCCAGATCCCTCTTCAGAACCTTCCTACCCTCCAGCAGATCAGCACTCCCACCCAGCTTGGTGTCATCTGCAAATTTACTGAGGGTGCACTTCATATGCTCATCCACACTGTCAATGAAGATGTAAATAACAGTGGCCCAGTACCAAGCCCTGGGGAACAGCACTAGTAGCTGGGCTTAGAGCAAGCCTGGAGAATGGGTCCTTGTTACACTGGACAATATTTGAAATCTGATGGAGTTTCTCCATTTCCAAATGTGAAACATGTGAAACCAACTCTAGATGGTTTTTAAATGCTCACTGTAACGACAAGATGAAAACAAACTTGCATGCCATCGCTGCCAGCTGGGATCCCATCACAGCTCCCACATGTCCTTCTGCAATTAGTGTCCTATCTGCATTTTTCTTTTTCTCCTGGTTAATTAGGCATAATGAGTGGGAAGGAAATGTGTATTTTTCCCTGCTATAGAGATTCCCCCACCCCTGTATTCATACTTTAAGTGGAGGATAATCTTTCAGGTTAATTACACATATTTTCCTTTGGTTTACTGGCATGAATGTAAAGATTACTCCCATTTAATTTCTATGATACGGATGTAATTAATTCTGAATGGATAAACATCTCAGTACACAAAATCTGTGCAAAACAAAATCACAGGAATCATGCGTCTTTTTGTCACCTTTGATAATGTCTGTTTGCAATATGTTTTTTCAGTTGCAGTTTCAATTTCTTATTTTTTTTTTGCAGTTCCTCTCCTTCTAAATAGGTTTCATACCAGGAAAGATATTTTAAAAGAATTTTAAATACTTATGTGTTATTAGTCCTTTTTGTGACCTTTTGTTATCTAATGTTTACCTAGTCCTTATTTGCTTAAGCATGTTTTTTAAAAACATTTAATGGGTTCAGCATTACTTATGAAGCTACATTCAACACTAATTTTAGTCAACAAATTCTGTTATCCCTACGGCTAACAGTCGGCATGTCTCTAGATGACTTTTCAGTGCTGTTTGTTAAACCACTGGAAGACCACTGCAAGAATTTTTCCAGCAATGGAGAGCAGAGTTATACCTTGGTAGCTTGAGCAGTCTGACTTTACACCTTTTTTCTTATACAGAGTGATGGTGATTGCTGCAAGAGAAGTGCCCCAAAGAAGAGATATAAGGACTCCCTGAAACAATACCTTAGCCTTGGCCACATTGACTACCATCAGTGGTCCACCTTGGCCTCCAATCGGGAGACTTGGAGATACACCATACATAACGCCGTTGACTCCTTTGAGAACTCTCGCAGAACTAGTCTCGAGGAGAAAAGACAACATAGAAAGAATCCCACCCCACCTATACCACCCAAGGAGACCTTTTGCTGTGCTTTTTGCTGCCGGATTTGCCTATCTCACATTGGCCTTTTTAGTCATCAGCGTGCTTGTAGTAATCGTGGGTAAAGCCCTTCTCAAATCTTCATTGGCGAAGTCAAGCGGTGATGATGATGATGAAAGACCGCTGTGTACTGAGATGTGCAAGGAGAAGCAAAGGAAACCTATGCAGATATTCAGGGCTTCCTTCAGCAGCCTGATCCAGCCCAGATGCCAATCTAGTCCACTTCCCATCCCCCTGAACAGCACATACCTTGGTTTAGAAGCCCATCATCATCCTAAAATCCCACCTCTTGAAGACCTGACTCACTCTGGAGGCTCTATCCAAGCACAGGGGTGTTGGTGTTGAAGGGCTGCAGCACAGAACCCACAGAATAGGCATGAAATGACAAACACCGGCAGGGTCAGCTCCTTGGCATGGCACTCAGCACAGCAGCCAAGGTCCTTCCTATCGCAGCTTACCTCCATTGCCTTGGTGCCACAGACACCCTGGCTTTGCCACACCTCCTGTGCTCAACACTGGATTTTTCCCCTGAGTTTCAGCTTCCACTTTTGATCACTTTCATAATTCCAGCAGCTATTACCAAAAGAATTGGCAGTACTTGTGTACTGTACTATATGTACAAGTACATGCGCAAAGCAGATATGGATCCTGTACCTGCCCAAGTGGGAGGGAAGGGGAGAAGTAAGGGAGTGCTACCACCCTCAAGCCAGCACCTTTCCTCCCTTCTTTCCTCACTCAATCCTACTTATCAGACAGTGGAGGAGCCCCACAGCCACAGGACATGCAAGGATTACAATCACTATGTCAGGCTCCTCTCACTCTTTCTCACCCTCAATTCCCTCAAGATAGTTTCTGTCCATCTGTTCCATTTTACCGTGACATGTTGTCGTGTTGCCTCTGTGCACTCATTCCCTTTGTCCTGTTTGCTGAGGTCTATGCTTGCTTTTCATCTGAGACTTCCAGGTTTCTGTCACGGACTAGTCATACATTGGAATGGAGCCTACTATGTTCCCTTAGCTTTTTTTTTTTTTTTCTGGATTTGGGTCTGCATGTGGGAACACGAAATATCAAATATCCAAGAGCAGCCACAGCTGTCATGGGCAGATTCTTAAAGAATGTACTGAGCTGAAACCAAATCAGATTTTAGTAATTCACATTTTTAAACTAAAGGAAACCAAACTCATCAAAAAGAAAGAAAATCCAAATATATCTAATTTAAAAGTTGCAGATTGGAGTATTTTGCAGAATTACAATACATTCACAAAATTAATTGTCACCAATATGGCAGGGGTTTGGTCCACCATTCTGTTTGAAAAAATGTCGTTGAGCAAATGCAGTAGGCTCATGGCAGGAGCTCTCCTGCCAAATCTCATAAGTGAGTAATATGTTTCGCAGTAACTAATGTTTCTCTAAGACCTAAAATAAAAATAACATGAAAGCAATATAAGCTTTCATTTCTTGAACTATGCTTTAACTCAGGTTATTGTAGAGAATAGCTGAAAATATTATCCTGAGCACCCTAAAGGCTTAGAAACTAGCAAGCAAAAATAAACCCCCACACGTTTTATATATGACTCTTAATACGACTCTTCTTGTTACTGTTGTTGCTGTATTCGTTACTTAGGAAAAAGCAAAACCAAACAAAACAAAACCAATGCATTTTTAGCCTGTCCTGTAGATTTGGGTTCTGATCTTGTAATATTTGTACACCTGACCAAAGTCCCTCCTGCTTTACCCTTCACCCAGCAATGTTTTTCTAACTTCCCTGTGTTTTTCCCTCAGGTCTCTTCATTAATATGCTGCTGGTGTAAAAAAAAAACCCAGAAGATACATTCTGGTATGGAACCAAGTTTTCAAAGAAGGTCAGAGAGACAAATGTCAGGAAGCATCAAAAAAGACCATTCTGAATCCTTTTTCTTTATGTAGAAGTCATCTTTCTCATAGCTGAAGCTAGCCAGAAGATTTCTGCTTCTCAGCATATCTGGTAAAAAAGGTAAAAATCTAACAATTAAGTCTGTTTGAGTATATATGTAACAGATGTTCCAACGAGTTCTGGTTCATTAGTTGCATTTACCAAACTCTTTGCTAACAACAACAATAATAAGCAATGCTAACCATGATGATAACCATTTTGTTTAGTCTTATGCACAGATCTGCAACTTACAAATATGGGTATTAACAGCTCAATTTCAACTGTTTATTGAGTTTCAGAAACTCTGTTTCAGAGCTGCACAAATCCCAAAGTTTGTCTTTCTGGCAATAACCTAAAGAAACGTCCTATGGGAGGTTTTTTTAAAAGGATGTTTAGGGTATTTTTTTCTTGAAGCTTTAATGAGATTCAGATGCATACATGTTAAAGTTATGCACAAATTAATTATATTGAAAGACTATGGACCTTAATAGGTGTTAAAAGCCATCTTGAATCAGCATCCATGGCCCATAAAAAGGGATGGGAAATTGTGCCATCCTCTCTTCCAGCTCCCCACATGTTTGAGGAGTAGGGTAGGGTGGGTCGGGTTAGGTCAGGCAAAAGGACAGCCACCCTTGTTCTGTGATAATTTATTGATATCCCAAGAAACCGAGGAAACCCCATGCCACAGAAGCCCAACAGCTCCTGCCAAATCTCAACATGAGAAAAGTTCCTTCACAGTCCCAAGATGGGCCACGGTTTTACCCACAGTTTCTGACCAGGACACACCAACTGAGCTCCTAAAACACAAGAAGTGTTCTTGGTTAGTCACCTGTAATAGCTGAAACAAAAGTGATAACACAAGAAAGCACTGGATCGTGTGGAGCAGGAAGTGCTGAGGAGCTGATGCACCACATGGACAGCACATACTTGTGAACCATGGGGCACAGAAAAAATTGCTTTCCTCAGTCATAGTAGTTGTAATCTTGATGTTGTTGATGGCCAAAAAGGGTGACTCAGAAGCTAAGTGCTGGCACCCAAAGAGGGCTGGCAGACCAAGAAAGCACAGGTATGTTTTTGCTGGACCATAGAGAATCTGATCTGGTTTAAGTGGGTTTTTTTCTCTTTTTTCTGGGGAACTCTGAATTAGGAGGCAGAAGCAGTATAAATTTATTGCAATGAAAAGTAATCCAGTCCTGTTTAAGCTTCTCCTGGGTACTCAGCTGTCCTAAGATTGAGACTCACAAATTTGCTTTCCTGTCTCCAGGGCATTAGAGAAAGGCAGTAAGGTGAGACAGATGGACTCAAATATCTTTTAGAAATCAAACAGCTTCAGAAGCAGAGACCCAGAAGTAAAACAAAATGTACTTTTGGTTCAGAGTTTTTCTCTATTCTATTTTTTTTTCTGTTCATTGTGGTCCCTTGTTTCCCCACCCAGACAAAATGCAGCTATGATAACATGGAAATCCCCTGAGGAGCATAGCTTTGGTAATAAGATTGTTCAGGTTCAACCAAAATATTATGTCTGAAAAGTCTTTTACTTTTAGTTTGCTACAGCTGAAACAGGAAAAAAGAAAAAAAAAGAAAAAAAAGAAAGATCAAAGTGATAGCCCACTCAATTATAAACAAGACAAATTTAAAGTCAGAAGGTATCATTTCCAGATAGCAACCAGTTTGCACAGGAGAACCCCTCTTTATTGATATTTATGGCTGAAAATGAGGTAGAAAATAGCCTGAGTGTTTCTACAGTGTTTAATATTATTAAGCCAGGTGCTAAAATACTTTTGCTGAAGAAAGCCATAGGGAGGCCTTAGAGATGGTGAATTCACCAGGACCCCATCTCATTGATTCAAGTTTGTCTTCAATGAACTTGGGTTAATCATAGGAAAATGGAGGGGGGTGACATGAGGACTCCTAAAGTCCCACTAGCTGTCTCAGTCCTCAGAAAGAGGGTACTTACTGAAGGGATACCTTGTGAATGGGACAGTGATCCAAATAATTCTGTAAGTCAAGTCCCCCTCTTTAGTGAGGGTCAGTCAGGCTACGATGCTTCCACCCTCAGAAGTTCCTTGGGCCCAAGTCCATCTCCTGCTCTGCTTTGCATGGGTGGTCACTGTGGCCTCGCAGGTCCCTCTCCAGTTTGCAGGTGAGAGGTATTGTAGCAGACATCTAGAACCCACCTCACATTGGTCTCTTTCTAAACTCAGTGGAGAGAGATGAGTATATTCAGGGGTTTAGATTGCATCTTTTGAATGTCTTTGTTAGGATGAAATGATTCATGCTCTCAGCTGGCTAGGTGAGAGCAAATAATGAAAAGCTCTGACATCCACTGTAAATGCCTACACATTTACCATTGAATCCAAACCTATTTTTTCTATGTCTATCTAGGCTTAGTGCACCTTCAGGGAACACTTTGGTGGGGAGTGTCAGGTTCCTATCACAAGGAGGGACTCAACGCATGTGTGGGAGATACCTACCTTTAGTCACCCATACTGAGTTCTTGCGGAATGAGGGTCATTTCTTCCCATTAAAACAGGGCAGGGGAGCCTGCTGCTCCCTACTCAGGGCAGCAAGTGACACTGGAGGACAGTCTCTGATGTCCTGGCAAGGAAGGCAGTTTTCTAGACACTACAGCTGAGCTCTCACCATTTTGGCACTGGAGCAGTTTAAATTACTTCCTTGCAAATGAAAAACTGATGTCGCTTCCATAGTGAGTCTGATTATTTTTTCTGTTTTCTTGGCCATTTTTACCAACTTTGCCGTCAGTTTCCTTTATGCCTCTGACAAAAAGCTTTTTTGGTGCAGCCAGCGTTGTGCCAGAGCTTGCTCTTCCCTTTCAAGTCTTCAGCTCATTTGTAGCTAGCCACATCAGTCAGCTGTGTACATAGCCCTCCATCACGCTCTAGCATGCGTTGGTGTATACAGCCACAGAGAGTGTGTGAAGGAAATATTTAACACCTCTTTTTATCCTCCACATTCTGGCTCTGTTTTGTCCAAAGCCTGAAAAAATGTGAGATGTAACTGCTTTGTTCTGAGGAGCTAGGTTTTGCAGAATTAATCTTTTAAATCAGCTTTTCTAGGTCATCATTGCCTTATGTGGGACTTCACAGAATCACAGCACAGTTCGGGTTGGAAGGGACCTTTGAAGATCATCTAGTTCCAGCCTCCCTGTGTGGGCAGGGACACCTTCCACTAGAGCAGCTTGCTCAAAGCCCCGTCCAAACTGGGCTTGAACGCTTTGAGGGATGGGGCAGCCACAGCTTCACGGGGCAACCTGTGCCAGTGCCTCACTACCGCCGTCATCAAAAACTTCTTCTCTGTGTCTAATCTAAATCTACCCTCTGTCAGTTTGAAACCGTTGCACCTTATTCTGTTGCTACAGGTCCTGCTAAAACACCTCTCTCCATATTTCTTATAAATGCCCTTTATATACTGGAAGGCCACAAGAGAGTCTCCCCAGAGCCTTCTCTTCACTGGGTTGAACAACCCCAACTATCTCATCCTTTCCTCATAGGAGAGGTGCTTTATCTCTCTGATCATTTTTGTGGCCCTCCTCTGGACCCACTCCAACGGGTCCATATCCTCTCCAGGTTGAGGGCTCCAGAACTATATACAGGACTTCAAGTGGGCTCTAATGAGAGCAAAGTAGAGCAGCAGAATCACCTCCCTTGACCTGCTGGCCACGCTCCTTTGGATGTGAACACTTAAATAATAACAAACAACAATCACTCTTAATGTTTCATATCTGGAAAATTTCTCTCCCTTGGACCCAGTTACTCCGTTGAGAGGAAGTGGACAAGAAGACTAAACCGCGCTCTCAGGAAAATCAGCAGGAAAAATGCCACTAGCCAGGCCAGGAGCGGTGTCCATGAAACATGCTCCCCACCCACTGGACTTGGTCAGATTTTGCCCAGTAAGTCCATAAGCCTGACACAGAAGGTCCTTAGTTTTGAAGGGGAAAGCAGGTTTCAAAGTAAAAGCTCTGCAAGTGTCTTCATACCACTCCTGTGGCTTCCTGCTCTGCCACTAGTCATCCTTGTCGGCATGTTTACATTTCCCCTTGACTGAGGTCTCTTTATCAGGCAATGGGCTTGTTCTGCATCTAGTATAAAGTAACCAAGCCTGGGTTTCACACACACACGTACTGCACACATGCTGCGCGCTCAGGATGACACAGACAAGTGCAGTATTGAGCATTTTTGCCCTGCTTCTTCACACCACTTTTGGGGAAAGTGGTTGCACTTCAGCAGATGGTGATGGTGAGTCATTTCATCTTCATCTTTCCACTTGTGTATGATCCTGGAAAACCTGAGTTAATAGATCAAAAATGCATCTGCTTGACTAAATGTGCAGTGTTTCAGCATTCAGACTCTTGATTTTAGTGCTCGTACCTGAGGCAGATGTGGAGCTGGAGGATATCTATTTAATTTAATTCCTGAGTTTGCTGTCCTTGTAACACCTATATTCATATGAAATTAAAATTGTAGCTGTATACAGAGGGTATGCAAGGTCAGACCTGTTAATCCTTTCTCATTGTATCTAGTGTTTATGTGAGGAATTACGCCTGTGAACAAGTACCTGCTTCACCCTTCTGGAGTCCATGCTCACTCTGATCTCTCATCAGAGAGGGGTGAGGTTCTGGCTTCACCTCTCATGGCAGTTTAGTTTCCTCCAAAGAAAATGTTTTAATGTGCCTCAAACTTGGCCCAAACTCTTACACTTCAAAAGCTAAACTTTTCCCCTTTTTCTTTAAGCAGCTGCATCAGGTATAACTGGCAGATCGTCCCAGTCTCCCTTGTAATATGGCTGAAGCAGCAACTCAACCAGTGGGTTCTCACAGCCCATCACTAAGAGCATTCATACCTTACTCAATTATAAATTAATTCAACACTTTAAATTTAGGCTTATTGCAGATTTCATTATCTCAGAGAAGTAAAAATTATTTAACTGCATCAAAACAGAAAGAGAAGCAATAAACCCACTATTGAAGTCTGCTGTTCCTTTTCTCAAAAGGGACATTAAAATTTGGATTTGCATATGAAGTCCCAGATCTGTTACACTCTTAATTGTCTCATACAAACCAAACAATAGTGACAGAGCTTATTGCACTGCATCTGAAGGACATTGGCAGTCTCTCAGTTACTGATGGTTTTAGGAGCAAAAGAGATTTGGGGATTTTGGTTTTTAGGATGATAGTGGTTGTGTTCCTATGCTACCTCACAGACAGAGAATCTCATTTTCCCATATATGCCATGTATTATAACACATATGTATGCACACATACGTATAAACATGCATATATTTTCTTAGATAGGATATGCATATGTTTTTAGTTAGAAGAAAATGGAGTGGCTCAGAACTGCAACTAACAACCTTTTTTTCCTGTTTGCTTTTTATTTATGAAGTCTGCAGCTGTTTAGAGCCAGCTCTGTCAAGCAGCTATCCTGGTGAATGGTCAATGCTAGTGATTTATTGTTGGTGTAACTGAAATCTTCAGGGTTTCTCAAAACCCTATATGATCGGACCTTTCCTTGTTTTGTCACTAGCTTCCAGTAAGCCATAATTTGCTTAGAATTAAAGAAAAATAGATTCAGAAAATCCCCACTAAACAATTAGAAGCCTTTATGATTTCCTTATAAGCCTCATGGGTTTGGACAACAAATTAAACAATACAGTGTAAAATCACTCTTTATGAATGTTTGGCTTTCACTCTTTGCCTCTCTGACTCACACTGTCTCCTGGCAAAGTGCCGCCTGCCAATGCAGGCATGAGTTCACCCCTCTTATGGACAGATGAGGGGAAAGCTCATAGCAGAACTTGCCTTCATCTCCTCCTCTTTTCTGAGCACCTGCTCCCAGCCCAGCAGATGAGGTGGAGATCCCCAAAGCCTTAAGAGAGCTACAAGCAGAGCTGAGGAAGTGCAGCCATGGAGGTGGAGGTGCAGAAGCGAATGGGCAGAGGGTGAAGGAGGCATCCTACTGTGGGGTCTCAGGGGCAGGACAGCTGGCTTCAGTGGTCTTCCTACACAGATTTGCATGGCTTGTCCAACACTCATCAAAACTGTTCTGATTGAAATGAGTTCTTCTTGCACCAGATCAGCAGTAAATATTTTGCATTACTTTGTTCATAGAGACAGTCACTTCACTGAGTGGAAATTCCATCAATAATCCTGCAAGTGCTTCGCAGTGCCTTTGTTTTCACGCATTGCTGTTATTCCCAGTGGCTTCAGAGCTTAAAGCTGAAGAATGTCTATATCCTGTGCTAACATTCTTCTCTTGGGAAAGGCTCATGAGATTCCTGCTGTGATTTGAACCATCCTGACGTGTGCTATCTAGACCAAAGAGACAACCGTTTCTGCAAAGCGCCTTCCATGGCTGTAGCTATGAGAGGAGTTCTGTCTTCCTAGAATCACCCCTCTGAAGCCCTGCCCTGATTTCAGGCCAGCCAGGCTCAGGGCTCTGCCTGGTCTGGGGTTCTCAAGGAAAAAAATATAATCCTGTAGATTTTAATTGTGAAAAAATATCCTTAGTAGTGTGAGTCATACTGCAATCATGGAAACAGTTTACATAGCAAACACATTCATGCATGGTGAGGTTTAGGGAAGAAGTGCAACTAAGACTGTATGCATATTTACATCAGACAAAAAAATTGCAGTCTGCCCACGGAGGAACCATACCAGAAAAAGCATTTCAAATTGCTTACTTAACACTATTCACAAGGGTTAATTATCACATATTTTATGTTTAGGATGTTATTTCCATGAATAAGGAACCACGTAATCACAATGTAAAAGTTCAGTGTCAAAGAGGTAAAGTAAGCTTTCCTTTCAGTGCAGCACCAAGGGTGCACTATGCTGGTTAAACCAGCCGCAAGTGGCTGAACTGCAAGACAAAACCTTTTTCTTTTTTGTTTTACAGTCATCCTAGTAGAGAAGTTCTTTACTGTGAGGGTGGTGAGGCACTGAAAGAGATTACCCAAAGAAGTGGTAAATTCCCCGTCCCTGGCAGTGTGGACAGAGCCTTGGGCAACATGGCCTAGTGTGAGGCATCCCTCCCTATGGCAGGGGTTGGAACTAGATGATCTTAAGGTCCTTTTCAACCCAAACCATTCTATGATTCTATGCTTTCTGCCATTTTTCAATGAAGCAGTAGTGGACAGTTGAAAGAGTTTCTTTTTATATGCCATTTATTAATATGATGATCATCAGTGTGTGTGTTTATGCAATATCTGGTATATGTAGTCTGCATTTACAGGCAGCACCAAGAAATTGTAACTCGCAAGTTTAACGTTGCCATGAGGTACCTATGAGTATAAATAAGCCAGTCTCCTGGTAGTCACAGGAAAAGTCTTAGAGAGGCATAAAATGTGTCATACCTGTGCATGTGAGATTTGAGTGTATTTATGTGTAAAAAATATGCGGGGTTTTCCATTTTTTTGCATATTCATGTCAGCTTACTTGTTATTCCCTTGATTTTGAATATATGTATACATATATGCACACACTTTCACCACAAATATGTAACTTTATGTAATATACATTTCTGTTCTTTTATTTCTGCCCAGGTGGCTCAGGGCTGTGTTGATCAAGACTCTCACCTGTGTGAAACTGCTGCAGGGCTTGTTCTAGAGTTTCACTGACTTCTGTGCCTCTCTTTTGAATGCAACATTCAAATAGAGAGGCTTTGTACAGCACCTGCTGTGTTCATATCTGTGCTGCACACATCCCCCCAAAACAGCAGCACTGTTGGAAGACGCTGCATTCTGTTGCTCTTCAGGGAGAGCTGGGGTCCCTTGGGGACAGACCCACCAGAACCGCTGAGAGAAGGCAAGAATGTTGCTTCTTTGCACCAGTTGCTCATGCTGGCAAATGGACACTAAATCTTAGCTTGGGGGAGAGCTCTGCCTGCGGGCACTGGACCAGTGCAGCATCAGATGCTCTCATCCTTCCTGCTGCCCACCACAGCTGGTGATGGCAGCAGCACCTCTCCTAGCCCCTGCCTGGGCTGCTTTTCCATTTTTCTCTGCATTCCTGTCAAACTTACGAATTTCTCCTTTTACTCAAAGCCCAACTCCAAATGCATCTGAGCTCCAAGGCCAAGAGGAACCACTGCTGATAGTGAACACGTGGAGTGATGCTCTTGACTTACATTTTAAAGCAATAAAAATAAATCTCCTGCTTTCTCCCTGCTGTGAATCCATGACCAGCTCAGCTACTGTGGGTGAGATTCATGAAATGAAGTTGAACTGGCAATTTCTGCCAGAGAGGACTCCTCTCGAAAGCGTCAGTCTTAGGTTCACTGACCTCATACCTGCCAAGTGTAGGACTTGAGACATTTGCTTTTAGTCAAATGATGATTATGTTATTAGTCACCAAAGCAAATTGCAGGAAGCCACGCATTCTGGCAGAAAGTCTGATCTTTCCCTCCTGAGCCCAAATTTGTGACATTTCAGAAAACTTTGCAATAGAATCAAAATGGGGCTTACTTAGAATCATAGAAGAGTTTGAGTTGGAAGGGACCTTCAAAGATCATCTAGTCCAACCTCCCTTCAATGAGCAGGGACATCTTCAACTTGCATCATGACACTCTTGACTTCCTAAAACCACCCATGTCATTTTCCAGTCTTCTCAGTAACCCAGTGAAAGGCCAGTCCATCGCAGCACGGGCAGGAGGATGCTCCTTGGGCAGTTTTGGCCATCTTTGATGTGGCTGGTCCTGATGGCGATGCAGCAACGGCAGATGCTGAGAGCGCATCCTCAGCTGTGGGTCTGCTGCTTTGGAGCTACAAGGTGTCTGATGTGCTTTCAGGCTTTCTTAAGCTGAAATTCCTATACAAATAACTCCAGTTGAAACTGGCCCTTGCTTTTCTCATTCTTATTGTTCATATGACCAATTCTCATACCCACAAAAATAAACCAAACCCTATAAACACCTCATTAAGATACTTCTCCCAAACTCCATTAAAAAAATAAATGAGAGATTGCTATTTATTTTTGTTATTCTATTTAAAAAATCTTGAGATATATGAAAAAGATGTGCTAGAGGACACATAAAAAGAGAGACAGGCAGAGAAAGAAAATACTGTCTTTTTGGAAACAAGAGTCACTTTCTTGAAGAAATAAAGATTTACTATACAAAGTAAAACAGTAATCACTGCAGTTTGCATAAAAGCTCTGCCTACGGAGTCTGAATAAGAGATACTTCTCCAACTTCTGTGTTTCACTTGTTCTTTTTCTTTATTGTTTATTTGTTAGCCTTGAGCACCAGCCCCAGGCACTTCTAGAAGTTAGTGTGCAGAGTACATCCCCCAGTGCATGTTTCTGTTCCATTTATTTCCAGAGTGTTTCAGTCCTTGACTTGAATATGCTGCTTTTCAATGGACATTGTGAACATGTCTTGCACCCCTTAGCATGCCCAAGGGTAGCAGCAGTTTGTGTTTCCTAATAGTGAAACCTCTTTGAGGAAGTTCTGAGATGATTTTCAAATGGAGTAGGTCCTGCTTATATGTTGGTGTCCTGTTTTCAGCTATAACAGAGTTAATTTTCTTCTTAGTAGCTGGTGCTATGCTGTGTTTTTGCTTTAGCCTGGGTATAAGGTTGACAACACACTGATGTTTTAGTTGTTGCTCAGTAGCACTTACCCTGATCAAGGACTTTTCAGTCTCTCATGCTCTGCCAGCAAGGGGGAGTGCAGGAAGCCAGAGAAAGCACAGCAGGGACAGATGTCCTGAGCTATCCAAAAGGGTATTCCATAGCACAGCATGTCATGCCAGTCAATACATAAACTGTGGGGAGTTACCCACTGCTCAGGTGGGGCTGGGTATAGGTCAGCAGGTGGAGAGCAATTATACTGTGCATTGCTTGTGGTTTCTGAACTTTCACTTATCTTTTTTGTTGTTGTTCCATATTAGTGTTATCAGTATTGTTATCGTTGGCATTATCTCTATTATCACTGTATTTTACAATTATTAAACTGTTCTTATCTCAATCCATGGGGTTTACATTCTTTCGATTCTCCTCCCCATCCTGCTAGGGAGTGAACAAGTGGCTGCATGGTACTGAGTTACCAGCTGGGTTTAAATCATGACACTCGGTATGAAGTTTGTCCATAACTTTTAAAACAAGAATTCCCCTCTCACTGTCTCAAACTTAGGAGGAATTGAACTGCAGAGCAGACAGTGTATATTCTCTGTTTTCATCTTGTGTTGGGACTCTTCCACAGAGGTTTCCATGTTGATATCAACACCCCTTTTTGTCTATGGTTAATGAAAAAGAACAGACATGGGGTGTCTCATCTGACCTAGCAATCTGCAACAGTGTGGGTTTTTGTAGTTCACAGACTGATGATGCAGAATGTACCTTTGCATGTGGTAAGTATATGGGCTTCACTGGCAGGCAGGGAAAGCAACCTTGAAATGGCCAAGTAGCTTTTGATTTCATTTCTAAAAAGCTTTGCTTTTTTATAAAACAGGTAGGTTGATACTCTTACTTTCAGGCTATCAGATAAGGAGGCAACCCCCTATACAATGATGCTTCAAATCAAATACACTCATGGATTTGCGTCTGTAATAGCCTGCTAATCTCTCTTTAGGGACTTTCGGAGATGATGAACCAGACCATTTAGACATTGAATGCTTCAGCCAACTGGAATTTAAGGATTCCTATAGCAGCCTGACCTGCAATTTTACCGAGCTGCTTCCTCACAACACTAACTATACCCTGGCCCTATGGTAAGTGCTGTTAGTCCATACTTCGGTGAATTTCTAGGAAACGATATGCTATAGAATCATAGAATAGTTAGGGTGGGAAAGGACCTTAAGATCATCAAGTTCCAGCCCCCCTGCCATGGGCAGGGACACCTCACATTAAACCATGCCACCCAAGGCTCTGTCCAACCTGGCCTTGAGCACTGCCAGGGATGGAGCATTCACAACTTCCCTGGGAAACCCATTCCAGTGCCTCACCACCCTAACAGGAAAGAATTTCCTCCCTAGATCCAATCTAAACTTCCCCTGTTTAAGTTTGAACCTGTTACCCCTTCTCCTATCACTACAGTCCTTAATGAGGAGTCCCTCCCCAGCATTCTTACAGACCCCCTTCAGGTACTGGAAGGCTGCTATGAGGTCTCCACGCAGCTTCACTTCTCCAGGCTGAACAGCCCCAACTTTCTCAGCCAGTCTCCATACGGGAGGTGCTCCAGTCCCCTGATCATCCTCGTGGCCCTCCTCTGGACTTTTTCCAACAGTTCCATGTCCTTTTTCTGTTGAGGACACCAGAACTGCACACAATACTCCAAGTGAGGTCTCACAAGAGCAGAGTAGAGGGGCAGGATCACCTCCTTCGACCTGCTGGTCATGCCCCTTTTGATGCAGCCCAGGATACGCTTGGCTTTCTGGGCTGCAAGCACACATTGAATGGAGCTGGCTCGTGTTCATTTTCTCATCAAGCAGCACCCCCATCAAGCAGCACCCCCAAGTCCTTCTCCACAGGGCTGCTCTGAATCTCTTCTCTGCCCAACCTGTAGCTGTGCCTGGGATTGCTCCGACCCAGGTGTAGGACCTTGCACTTGCCATGGTTAAACTTCATGAGGTTGGCATCAGCCCACCTCACAAGCGTGTTGAGGTCCCTCTGGATGGCATTCCTTCCCTCCAGGGTATCAACCGAACCACAGAGCTTGGTGTCATCAGCAAACTTGCTGAGGGCGCACTCAATCCCACTGTCCATGTCAGCGACAAAGATGTTAAACAAGACCGGCCCCAACACCGATCCCTGAGGGACACCACTCGTTACTGGTCTCCAGCTGGACATTGAGCCATTGACCACAACTCTTTGTGTGCGGCCATCCAGCCAGTTCTTTATCCACCGAGTGGTCCATCCATCAAATTGATGTCTCTCCTATTTAGAGACAAGGATGTTCTGTGGGACAGTGTCGAACACTTTACACATGTCCAGGTAGATGACATCAACTGCTCTACCCCTGTCCATCATTTCTGTAGCCCCATCATAGAAGGCCCCTAAATTGGTCAGGCAGGATTTCCCCTTAGTGAAGCCATGCTGGCTGTCACCAAACACCTTGCTGTTTTTCATGTGCCTTAGCATGCCTTCCAGGAGAATCTGCTCCAAGATTTTGCCAGCCACAGAGGTGAGACTGACTGCTCTGTAGTTCCCTGGGTCATCCATTTTCCCCTTCTTGAAAATGGGGGTTATATTTCCCTTTTTCCAGTCATTGGGAACTTCACCTGACTGCCATGATTTCTCAAATATGGTGGACAGTGGCTTAGCAACTTAATTCGCCAGCTCCTTCAGGACTTGCGGAGGGATTTCATCATGCACCACTGTGTCATGTTGCCATATTCTGGGGAGCAGGAGCAGCAAAGCCAGACAAGATTTTGTTTAAGACTGTTTTATGAAGTTTGAATACCATGTTCAGCAAAGAAGAGGAGTTTAGTGAAACAGAACATAGCTCCCTAGTAAGGAAAGAAAACAGCTGGAAGGGTCTGTAAAGGGCATTATAACATCTCCAATAGTCCTGATCTTGCCTTTGTTGCTCTGGAACAGCTCTAATTGTGGATGTAGCCTAGCATGAACTGAGAACACTTTTTCTTTAAATTAAATGATATTTAAAAAATGCTAAACCTTGCTTTACCAAATGGAAAATAAAATTGTCTTTTGAAGAAGCAGATCCTTTCCACAGAAAATTCTTTGGCAAGAAGGCTGATATCCCCCTGCAGGGAAAATACCTTTATCTAGTGTAAGCAAAAATTAAGCAATTGTCTTCACACACACAGACATGCAAAAACCACACTAGAATGAGTATACAGAAACCCAACAGTTACCAAACACATCAGTTGTCTCCGCTTCTCGTTGAGGTCTTGAAACTCTTTTCCACCTTTATGTTTAAACTGATACACGTAGGTGAAGAAGGTCAGGTTTTGTTTTTTTAGTGTACTTCTGCTTTGCCCTTTGCCTGTTTTTCCTGATACTGAAAGATCCATAGCAACCAGCATCAGATGTGGATTTCTTTTATAGTGCTAGTCTAATTGCTATTAATTTTTTCCTACCTAGTTTCTTAGAATTTGCCTGTTTTCATAAGATTCATTCTGGATTTTGACTGAAATTTTGTGACAGTCCTTGGGTATCACACAGATGGAGGAACACACAGATGTAATTTGAAACTATAACATATGAGTCCTTAATGGCCTGGCTGACTGTTGACCCTGTATTTGCTACCACTTCAGTCAATAAGAAATTTCTCTTTATCTTCAATGGACATCTAAACCTACTGCCCTGTATTCAACAAGAGCAGCAGTAAGAAAATTTTTACAGTTGCAAAGTTTTTTAACACATACATCTCCAATTTCATAACAGCGTTTTCCTGGAGAGCTCCACGACTCTTTCTGTGACTCATGTAATTTGATTATTGTGCTCAAAGACCACGAGGAAAAACACTATCAATCTTTTAAACCCCTTCTTTGCATGGCATTTTTTCTTAGTTCACATGGAATCTCGCTTCAGTTACTGTGAAATGAGTAACGAGGTTTCATCCCGTACTATGTTATAGTAAGACAGAAGAAATTAACGCTGTGTCACTTTGGTCAACAGTACCAAAGAAGACAGCAATTTTGTGTGCCTCAACATGGAGAAACAAGAAGATGTGTATTTCTTACAATTCACTGATATACTCTCAAATAAATACATTTGCATGGACTCTGAAATGAAGAGAAGGGTCTGCAGGAGTCTGGTGGTAACTGACATTGGTAAGACACTTAACATTTTGGACATTTTTAATATATAGGTGTTACTGGGGAAAAAAGTAGCACAGCTGAAAGCCTAAGCATCAATCTGGATAGCACAGAGTCAGTATAAAGTAGTGTCCTAGCAAGTCACAGAACTTCGACTGGGGTGTGTCAGAGTGTGGTGTTCCCCTTGCTTCAAAGCCAAGCATGATTAACTTCTATTCAAAATATACAGCTGAATTTTGGCTTATTGTAACACTCTGCCCAAATCTGGACATAGTCTGAGTAATGCACATGGGTGAAGCAGCTGCTCATGAGTGTGAATGAACTGTCAAGAAGGGAAATTTTGTTCATGTCTCACTGGGGAACATGCAGTTTCAGGACTGACTGCCCCATGTATAGCATCAGCTCAGCAGCACAGGGACACTAAAACTGCATGTCATGGTTTAAACCCAGTCAGATCTCATTTTTTCACACCTTGCTTCCTGGTGGAGCCTGTTGTTTGAACAAGGTGCTCAGGCATCCTGCAGCACAGAAGGGACAGTGAAAGAGCATGAATAGGCTCATCAAAGCCATGACAGGGACCTGCCTGAGCCAAGAAATAGGGAAATCTGAAGAAGTGGGTCTCCTTAGGACTTACCCTTCTTAAGATTTGGTCTCATTTGGGGGCTGCAGAAAAGCCCATGTAGGGTAGCTCTGGTCTGCTCTAGTGCCACATAGCTTTACCTTTGTCAGTAGGCACTGTGACATCCCTCTTTTATGAAACATTCTGCCCCAGTCCAACAGTTTTGTAATAATTACCTCTCAGTTTATGGCTATCTCTGGCAGTCTTTCCTCTGGAAACTGTGGTTCTGCTTTAAAGGATTAAACATATGGGGGTTGCAGAAGGAGTGGACACAATTTCTGGTTGTATGTATTTTCCTGAGAGAGGTGTGGGTTCTCTCTTCCTGTGACAGCTGATGTACTTTACACGGCACGTTCACGAAGCCTCAGTGACACAGACACAGATCCCTGCAGACTTCAGGCACATCCAGCTCAGACACCTCTTGGGGAGTCCTGAGAACTGCATTTTGGACTGTCAAGTCCAAAACATACCATCTGTATACCACTCGTACGTGCACAGATGGTCATCTGACACAGTATCCTGCAGACAGGTCATGGCTGGGTACATAGTAAGGGCCACAGGCCCCTTTTCTACGTCTAACACTGTCATACTTTGTCCCACTGCCCCGACAGCTACAAGCATCTGTACCCATACCCAGTTTGCTCGCTAGTGCCTTCCTCTCAGAGCAGTGATGAGTTCTGCCATGCAGTCTCCATCTCAGACACTGACTGGATGGCCTGAATTGCAGGTCTTCAGGCAGTGCTACAGGGGTGGGCATGCTCAGGAACTGCAATCCAAGACTAAATGTCAGGTTCCTAGGAAGCACTATCCCTGCTGGTCACACTGCTGATCCAGCAGGTCAAAAGCAAGCCCCTTTCAGGACTAAGGTGCAAGGATGAGCTGGGGCTCAGTGTGAGGCTCACCCAGCTCAGGCCGGCGCTCACTGAAGATAGGTTGCCATGCAGGTGCTGTAACTTGAATGGAATTTTTTTTTTTTCCCTACTTTTTAAAACCACTTTATTTCATAATAACATTGTTTTATTCGTGTTACATCCTTGTTATCATTTGCAGTTAAGCCTGAAGTACCATTCAATGTAAACATCACATACCAAAAGGAGGCAAATGAGTATCTTATTCATTATAGTACACCACACTCACGGAAGAAATACTTAAGTGACAAATTAATACACCAAATAGCCTATCGTCAGGAAAAAGGTACTTGGCAGGTAAGTAATGATGTATTGTTGAGCTTACACTAATTTCTGAAATTGCACATTATCAGAAATACCGGCATTATGTAAAAAATCTGCATTTCTATGGTTCTCCAGCTGGAAACTTGGAGAGGTGCAATATTTGGCATTTGGAATATCCATCAGTCAAAACAATTCCAGACTGGCAGCACCCATGTCTGTCAAGCACTTTTCTGGTCTAATGAAGTTCCATTCATTCAGGCTTTGCAGTGGGAGGAGAAGACATAATATGACAAACCACCCTAAGGTTTGGATGGTTTGCTCTTTGCTGTTGTGGTTTTGCTGTCACTTTCTGTGCTCATCACTCAGTAAACCGTATGACCCCTTTCCTTACTTAGCAACAGTTTCTTTGTGTCCCTTTTCCACTGAGCCTCTCTCAGCTTCATGTGCAGCCCTGCAGCTCTCCCACACTCAGACTGTGTTTAGGGCAGCAGCTCCCTGTGATCTGGATCTGGTTTGGGCTGCCTGCCTGCTGGGACCTCTGTGTCCCCCGTCACAAGAGCAGCTGAGCAAACACAAGTCCAAATGTTTGAAAGCGTGAACTATACCTGGTTTTTAAGGAGGGAACACAGGAGAACTGTAGCTAGAAAAAGAGAACGATTCAGGCAACCAAATAAATTGAAATAAAGAGCTGCACTTCTTTCAGCTTCTTTCCTGTATCTGCTCTTTTAGAAGTTGCCCTTTCATGCTATACAAATATATCTTTTCCCCGTCTCTCTTCTGAGCCTTGCCAGAGAAGCATGTGTGTCCCACTGCAGTATTGGCAGTAGCAGAGCACGGTTAACAGTTTCAGCTGTTTTCTGAAGAGATTTTACTCGCTGCTTATTTCTTCTCCTGGTACTGTCTGGACTACCTCCCTGTTACGCTACACTGATGCCTCCATGACCAGCAGTATAATGGAGACAGAGCAAGTAGCACAGTACTTCAGGAATGCACCTGATCTTGCACATTTTGCTGAAAATCAAAGATGCTTTGCCTGTGTCTTCCAGAAAAATAATTGGATTTTTTTTTGTGTGTTTAGACTATAGAGTCACCATACCTTCAGGTAAAATTACTGGGGAAAAACCTTGAAAATGATGCATCGTATGAGGTGAAAGTACGTTCGCAACCCAACAGAGACTACTTTAAGGGAACGTGGAGCGAATGGAGCACTTTGAAGACTTTCAGAACCACGAGGGAGCAACGCTCAACAGGGAGTTGTAAGGGCAGAAACCACTTTGGTCCATCTGGAAGAAAGGGGAGCTAGGGGCTCTTGGCTCCCTGGCCAGCCCCAGCAGCAGCAGTGTCAAGAGCATGGGGAGGGATGAGCCTGTGGCCACTGCAGGGCTCAGCCCTCACAGGCACTGGGCAACCCAGAGGAGATGACCCAGAGAGCAGCTGTATCAGTCTGTGTGGGGGTCACTCTCCATGTGTAATTAAATCTCACTCATAAGCAATACAATCAGATGAAATGCTGCCACAAGGGCATGAGGGAGGTGCAAAGGGAGGTGAAGTCTGACTCATTCCTGCTTGCTGCCTCTTGGCATGCAGGAAGAAGCGCCAGCTTGCACTGAGAATTTTAGTTGAGTCACAAAGAGTGGTGAAACACAACCCATTTCAAGGCCCTGGACTTGTGTGTGAACATGGCACTTTCATCACAAATACGATAAGCAATAAAATCTCATAATTGCACTTGTAAACATGAATAATTCTCTTTGTCCTTGGGGTCCCTTCAGTCCCCAGGGGCATTTTGCCAATATGTGTGTTAGAAGACACTTCAGTGCTGCTGTAAGGATGTGGCAAGTGGTAGCTTCAACACAATGGAGGTGATAGCACTTTGAGCTGCTTTAATCCAACCTGGGAAGACAGCCTGGAGCTCAGCCAAGGTCTGATAGTCTGGCAGCTTACTCTTTCCTTGTTCAGAAATGCAGGAGAAATGCACCACTACACAGTCCAATGAGACGCAGGTGCAATGCTTGGCATTAATTCCTGATTCATTGTCTGAAGAGACATTGCAAGTTACTGTTGCTTAACAGTGAGGCATTTATATGTATTGGCTGATGTTTTTTGTTTTTCTTTAGACAGCAGTGTGGTTGTGGTTATAGTTTCCATCCTGGGATTCATGCTGTCCATTGTCACGATTGTCCTGATCGTATCTTTTTGGGAAAACAGGTAATCTAAGTCCCCTTATATCAGAAAAAATATTGGAAGCCAATCCTGTTCTGACAGTCTTATTACCTTCCCTGTTTTCTTGCGATACTAAGGAGTATGCTCTTTCCATCTCTCGACTTCTATATTAAGACAAAGTCAGGCAAAGAGTAGAAGTGGACAGTACAAGAGAGGGTGTTGGCAGGCAGAAGATGACCTGCCGCTTTTAGCATACTTCAGTTTGGGGCTTGAAACACTGGGACCTTTGGGGAGCTGAAGTCACTACGAATCCAGATAAGAAAGCAGCCTGCCTGCAGATTTTAGTAAAGTCCCAAGAGATGTGGAAACAGTCTATCAGGGAGATCGTGTCTTTCCCTTTCATAGCCTGAGTCAGCAGAGTGCTTGCTCTGCAGCACTTTCAGAAGCAGCATCACAGAGCTCTCTGCAGCAAGGGCTTGGTTGTGTCAGCCACTTTTTCATATACATGGTGAAACATCCCCCACCAAAGCAGCCATGGCAGAAGTGGAACTGGAGGTACAATCATTACACAGGCAGTTCTTTGTTTTGGGTTTTCTTCATATATCAGCTACACAGCAGTAAATGCTGTAAATATGTTTTAAAATACCCGGCTGCATATGCTTATATGGAATATTTAATGACAAACTAAAGACAATGAACACATACATGGATAACCTGGTGAAACCAGAATCTGAAGTGAAAGAAATCCCAAGTTCAAAGGAAATGAACCCCTTGCAAGACAGAAAGCCCAGGACTGTTGTGTGGTTTTCAGAACAGCTTGCCTGTGGCTTCCAGCTCCACTGACATCCAGAGAGATGGCTGAATGTAAGCTGCTCTTTGAGGAAAGCACTTGGCTTGTACTGACTCCTGAATTAGACACGGGGATTGCCTGGAAATGTGCTAGTTGGCCTTGATGAAACAATGCCAAGAACTATTTTAATATTTAAACATTTTAGACACTGGACTTATCTGCCAGGGAACACTCCCTTGGTCCTGTTTTATTTGCAAGGATAGATGTGGCTTGAGATTTGTATATATCTTATATCTTGCTTTTTAGTGTTGCTGAGCTCCCGCGGTTCTTTAACTCTACTAGAAGATCTGTTAAGGTGCTGAAAAAACAGGTGAAACTGTCTGGACACAGACACTCCGGTTTTAAAAAGAAGGATTTATGCATGTGCATATATACCCACATATATGGCACATTAAAAAAAAATAATAAAAAAAATTAACCCCAAAAATATATTAATTTACACCTATAGATACATCATTGCAACACTGAATGTCAGTCAGGCAATATTCTCTAGATGCTTCATAGCAGAAGGTTTCCAGCAGCACAAGATGAGAACTTTGATAACTGAGGCAGTAAAAATGAGACCTGTGGGACGACTACAATGCAGATACCAGCAACACAGATAGCTAGCCAAAGAGTGGCACAATATGCAGATCTTTGAAGTAGGTAAACATGTAGAGGCAAGTATCAGCAAATTCGCACTTTAACCACTGCAACTATTTTCACTTTCAGAAATTGGTTTCAGTAGGAAAAACCCTTTTAACATAGCTAGATGCAAATGAGCTCTTTGCCAGCACAGTATGCTGCTTTTCCAGTACTTGGTAAAGTGTTTTCCTTTAGCTGTGAAAATTGGTTCACTCAAGAGAACACTGACTATTCAGTGACCTTTATAACTCTCTTTCTTCTATCTTTGTTTTATTCTGAAACTTCTCTGTTTTTTTTCTGGGTAATTACACTCAGCCCTAAGGCTTTGTGAGAATTAGCATAAATGATGCAATATGAACATATCCCTCTTTTGCTGCTGTTGAACACCTTTTTTGTTCACTGTTGATGCTTCAGGATCAAGCCTGCTGTGTGGCCAAACCTTCCAGATCATAAAAAAACATTGGAGCAGCTATGCAAGAAGCCAAAAAATGTATGTACTTCCATTGTTGTTTTCACTGTAGTATAGACTACTGCAAACAAACCTATCACCCACAAGAGATAGTATGTGCAGTTGCTGGAGGATCTGAGACATCATTCTGAAATTACTTCTACATTTCACTGAAGAGAGCCCATATTTGCACAGGCAGATGCTAATCAGGTGTAGGGAAATAACACAAAATTCAGCTAGTGCCTGAGCTTTGACTTGTGTGAAGTCAAAGAGGGCTGGAGAACTTGATATATGAAGAAACGATGAAGGAATTGAGTTTATTCATAGAAAAAAAGGAAGCTCAGCTCAGGGTGAGGACTAATAATTACAGCCTTCCGATACCTAAAGTGTAGATAGGGAGATGGTAGAGGTCCTCTTGCCACAACAATGCATGGTAACAGGACTAGAAGCAACGGGTATACATTGCTTCAGTGCAAACTTCATCTGGATATAAGAAAGAAATCTTTCTCCATGAGAACAATTAAAATTTGTGTAGGCTGCCCACAGAAAAGGTAGGTTCTTCTTTGCTGGAAGGGTTCAAGAGCAGGGTGATAAGGATCTGGATGACCCAGTCCAGGTCCTGCTTCTGGCAAAAGGTTGGACCAGTTAGACTCCAGAGGTCCTTTCCAACCAAGACACTTCTGTGACTCTATGAAACTCATTGTGGGACTGGATGAGGACCCTTCGCAAATGTCCCTGGTAATGCCCATGTACCCTTACACAACCAGCAGAGTTGCTCCTATACATGTATGACACTACATGAACTGCCCTGCCAGATAAAAGCCAGATGGACAAATACTACAAACCATAAGGTGAGGCAGTAACCTTAAAAGTATGTGCCTAGTGCATTTTTTTTCTTTTCACTAAGAAACTCATCAACACAGTTCTCTCCAGTTGGTACATTATTAGCATGTTCTGCTCTGGAGCCAGTTTTAGGATCCACATGTAGTTCTGCTAGTGTTTTATATTAATTTTTAAATATAATAATATTTAACAGGAGCTCTAAGATGACTCTCTTAACCCCCATGCTCCCCTGTACAGGATTCCTATTGTGTTTCAGGAAGTCGTGGCAAACTTTTACTTCCTTCACTGCTAAATAAGGAAGGTAAAACTGAAAGGAACTGACTGGGTTGGCACTCATTTCTGTGAGGTGGCAGGTGTGCAAATAGATGTGCAGCTCAGAAAAGCCTCTGAAACACCAGTTCCCACCACACTGCATACAGCATAAAGCACTCTTCAGTGGTGCTGCTTGTGGGAGGACAGTGGCTACGTACAGATTAATATGGAAAAGGATTTCAAGTCACACAATATTCTATTCTTTGCTAACCTATTGTTTAACCTGCTCCAGGTTACCTTCAGAGTTGAAGAAATAATAAACACACTACTAAAATAAAATTAAATATCAAAGTACCTTTTGTTTTAGGCTAATACGCACTGTTAACTGACCATGCTGTTCCCTTTGCCATGCAGAATTTTGATATAAGCTTTAACCCAGAGAGCTTTGGTTACGTTCATATCCATAAAGTGGATGGCATTCGAGCAAAAGCTGAACTGGAATATTTTCTACAGTCACCAACTGCTCCAGAGACAAACCTTCCAGAAAAATTTAGGAACAGATCAGACCTGAAGATTATCCCTGCAATGACAGACAAAAGCAACTTAAACCTTTCTGTGACTTATGGAGAAATCTGGCCAGCAGAAGCCTTGCACAGACTCCTGGGTACAAGCCAGTTTGCAGCCGCTGAAGGAGATGGTGACTCCAGCACATACGAGGTGTGCCACAGCAACAGGATGCCCCTGTGCCATGATGATTTCAACCTTTCCTCTGCTCCTCCGGCACATCCTTCCAGCCAGCCTGGACCAGAGCCCCTGCATGGTGGCACCACGTCCCAGATGCTGCCTAACAGTGAAATAAGGCCGCCAAACAATGAGGAAGCCTATGTCACAATGTCTAGCTTCTACAAAGTTCAGTAAACCTTACAGGAATGACAGCATATCTTTTTTTCTCTAACACAAGTGGAACACTGAAGCTTTCTGGTTTGTTTTCCTGCATCCTGTGAGCTCCAACCTCTGCAATGCACTGCTTGCAGTGCTTCACGGTGCCTGCAAGGAAGTTGTTTCTCCCACGTTTCAGTGATAAGTGGCCCGACTTCAGCTCTCAGTATGCCATTAACAATCTCCACTGAGCAGAAATTAAATTTCAATTCAACCCAACTTTAATCTTCAAATCTGATTAATCCAGAGCAATGACACTGCAGTCCTAGCTGAGGCTCACAGCAGGTCTTGTAAAAGATAATGAACTCCAGTTAACCTCTTGTTGCAGAGTTAAGGTTTTATTAATATCTAAGCAAGAAATATGACAACAAATTCAAGCTAAATAGAATCCAATCTCTTTCAAACAGTGGTAGGTCAAGGACAACTTCTCTGCAGTCAGTGGAAGTCCATGAGTTTGTGAAACACCAGTAAATGAAAATTGCTATCAAGCATTAGTTGCCTGGGGTTTCAGGAGCTTGGTCATTGCAAAGGCAGTTTGCTGAGCCCCAAGGAGAAAGGACACATGGATTCACCCTAGAAGATGTTTTCTCAGAGTGATGTTTTTTTGTTGTTTTTTTTTTTTTCCTTGAGCAGAAGAGATAAAACAAAGCAAAGCCCTACAGCCACTACTTTTTACTGTTGAAGATCTGCCCTGGAGCCAGTTTTAGGATCCATAGGTACTTCTGCTAGTGCTTTATATTAAAGATCTTCAGCATTTCATGTACTAGCAATTTTTAGCTAATAAACCAAAACAAAATCAATGAAAAGCAAAGTCCCATCTCTTCCTGTAAACTAAATCTGAGCAGTAAAATACATCATGTTGTCTTTCTCTGCAGCTCTTGTGCAAGCATTAGTGCAGCATCTAGGTACTTGCCAGGACAGAAGGGCTGAGTGGACCATGTTTGTTTACTAATGGTTTTTCCAATGGATGTGGCTGCATGAGAATACTTTGAATTTGGCCAGGTAATGTCATGCAACAGTACAACAGTGACCTAGGAAGATGGATGGATGGATCCTGCCAGTGATCAGAAGACTTACAGTTTTTAAAAGTACATTGTAAATTGCCTGGAGACAGCATTTTATTATCCTTTTAATTTTTATTTCTCATTATGATGGTGGAAGGCATCCTGTCCCTTCCTGCTCACCTTTCCCTTGACTCTGCGCCCAGCTCTGATGGGTTCCTCTCATACTGCCATGCAGAGGTGGCTGAGCCATTTGACAGTCCCTCTGAGATGCTGCACGTTGCAGAGCACACACTTAGAAATAAGGCTGCTACAGCCACATGGTTGCATGACAGCCGAGTAGTGTGGCCATGGGAAATCCAAGCTGCTCTGCTGCACTCTGGGGTTGGTGACTCTTCACTGTCGCCTCACTGTGCGGTCTCAGCTCCTCCAGCTGCTTGAAACTATCTTTTACTGAAATGTATTCACATTCCGAGAGTCTAAGGGTAAAAGAGTCCTCTGTCATCATCAGAGCTGCTCAATTTTTTCTGACTGATAATAGTCACAGAGATTATTACAGAAAAGCTGTATTTGATATAGCCTGCTGGAGAAAAACAGCACTCCCAAGACTGCACTCCACCTTCTCCATTTCGACACAACACCAGTGAAATCTTCAAACACAGACAACCTTATAGTCCCTGTGTGCAAAGGGGATGAGCATTTGGCTCAAGGAATTCCAGTGACATTTTACAAAATGGGTTTTACTGCTGTTTCTCATTGAATAGAACCTTGATTGTTGCAGTAGAAAAGATGAAAAGCACCGAACATTAATTTGCTTCATAATGCTGTATATCTTTTTTAAAAAAGCTGCTGGTAACACTCATACTGTGCTGTCTTGCACAGTGCAATTGTAGATGCAAACAGAAATTGTGCTGCAGAGATTTCTTCTTCCAGTAACATGATGACAAACAAAAAGGGGATCGAGGAAGAAGCAAAAGCACATCAGAAAAAGTCCTGTACAGTGTGTGCTATGCTTGTTGCAATTTTATAGCCATTAGCATAAATGTGGTGTTGTGTACAGCTATAACCACTTGCAGCTTCATTTTGGGAAAAAAAAAAAAAACGCAAATATGCTCCAAAGCAAGAAGTACCACAAGCACTTCAGGTCCATGGTCAGCTTTTGGATGCATAGTACGTACATGAAGATACAGCCAAAGCTATGTCTTGACAACACTTCACTGAGTCAGGACCAAGTAGCTTCCTTATTCTACAAGACAGTTTCCCCATAGCTGTTCACAAATTCCCATCTGTCTCAACATCCACACAGGGATGTCCACTTGGATTTCCCATGCTCCATGCACCTTCTTTAATTCAACATAACCTTCCTGCTCCAGACTTTCTGCCTTTCATGCTATACTCAGCTGCACACACAAAAAGAGGGTGCTGACCCTGGCTTGTATGTATCTGCTTTATGACACCGTGCCTGGCTCTGCCATTTCCTCTCTGCCTGTACCCATCAGGCTTCACCACCTCTTCTGCGCTTATGGTACAACACCGCTGCTCCCCTGTCTGCACTTATCCTGAGTGCGCAGCTCATTTGCACTATGCAAATATCTCCTAGAAGCACACAGACGCTAATCCATGAAATAAAATAAGTCTTTTGTCAGTTATAACACTGAGTCACCGTCTAATTTTAATGATGCCGAAAAATGTTGATTACCTCTCAAGGCGATAATTGTCCCCTGCTGAATTTATTAGTTTGTTTACCTCCTTTTGTGCACATTCGTTAGATGAGCTGATAAAGAACACCGAAATGCTTTGTGACAGTGGGGAGGTAGACCAGCTAACCCTGGGGAGGCAGGGGAACTTCATGCCAGGGCAAATGGATGGTTAAACGCATGTGATGTGCAGTGAAGTCTGTGCCACGACATGAATGGTGAAGGGTTGGTCCCCCTGCTGCCACAGGGACACGTGGCTGAATTTGATGAAGTTTTAGGCAGGAACAAGCTGACCATGAAGCAGTCCCCTCTTGCAGCAAGGGACATGGTAATGCTGGCAGGGTATGGCTGCAGAGCAGGAGTTCATCCCCTTCCAGGTTTCTTAACAAAAGTGTTTATTGATTTGAAGTCCTGTATTTACACACTGATATCACAGTGCTGCAGCCCGGGCGGGGGGGGGGGGGGGGGGGGGGGGGCGGAATGGGGTGGGGAGCAGCAGCAGGTTTTTAGTCAATATGCTTTTTGCTCGAGGTAGTTATCTCTTTGGTTGTGATTTTCTGAAGCTATCCTTTAAAATCAGCTAAAACGTAACATGAGGGAAGTTTATCATCTCTGTGAGGCATTAGTTTAGGGTCAAGCAGTTCCTTATTATTCTGATAATGAAGCCTCCTAAATTAGCACTCCCGTGTGTAACAGGACATTGGCAAAACATATCTAATGTACAGACACACAACAAAACAACTAATGATGCCAGGAAATGCAATTGCTAATTTGTACCGACCCTGCCTTCCCCTTTCCCACCCAGCAGCTCCACAGCTCAGTAATGCCTGCTGCTCCTTGTCTTGCTAGCGCCACCTGCTGAATGAAGCTGCATGCGAGAGGAGTCCAACGCGCACCCGCTGCTGTCAGCGTTAAGCTCTGGGAACGGCCATCAGACGGGAACTGAGAAAAAAATCTCAAACCCACAATGAACTAAACATTCTTTCACTTTCTTTATGTTCTCTGGTCCCCAAAAAGCTGGGGCTAATGGAAGAAAAAGTCAGTTCCCAGGATTTCTTCATCATTAAAATGAAGTAGGCATTGCTGTCCACAGAAGCGCTAACTGCGTAGCAGTTCAAAAATTCATCTTTTGTAACCTAAGAATAAGAAAACCAGTGTTTACGATGTGTGATGGCTCTGTGTCCCAAAGCAATATGTTTCTGTAACACGGCCTCGCATTTTGCAAATAATTCTTTTTCATCTTCCAGAGAGGTCTGATTCTTTGGTCAGACTGCTCTAATCTGACATTAGGAAGCATCCCTGCAGGAAGCTCTCATACAGCATTAGGTCCAATAACACTGAAGTTAACGGACTAAACTTCTTGCATCAGGAGATGGAGCTGTTTTTATGTCCTGGAAAAATGAATGTCAGAAAAGTTATTGGTAAATATTAACTGCATTACTTAGATGTCACGATGACATCAGGTTAGTCCAGCATTAGCACCATCACCAAATAAGTGCAAGAAGCTCCAGAAGTCAGTCAAGCAAAAAAAAGAAAAAAAGCCAAAAAAAAACCCAAAACAAACAGGCAGAAATGTATTGATGAAAGTGTCTAAAGGAATAAATCTATGTCACAAAACCAGAGCTTCTTAAAAGTAATGTGCTATTGTTTCCCAGAAAATGTGAGCTAAAAAAAACCAACAACAAGAAAAAAAAACAACAAAAAATCCTAAACAAAACACAAAATTGTGAATGATAAAGTATCAGTTGAAAGTAAAACATAAACACATCGCAGCTTTTGGCAAAAATATCATGTCTTCAATGAAAAAGAACAGATCTAGCTCAAGAAAATAAACACTGCTCACATTTTACCACAAGCTCTGTTTTTTCCACTGAAAACCAGGCTTGATTTAACTTTCACAAAACATTACATCCCTTTCTTTATCATTTTTCCTACTTGCCAAGACAGTCAACAAACTCTGGATCCCATCCCTATTCTCCAGCTGCAGCTCCCGTTGGGATCAACGCCAACATCGTAAGCATGGAGGAAGCCTTGGTCCAGGTTTCTAGGGATGCCTTTGCTCTACCTGGGGTCCACTGCAAACCCGTGAGCTGAAGCTTTTGCATCCTGCAGTGCTCCCACCTCCTGCAGCCTCTGTTGTCGTCAGAGCTGAATAGGTGCTAGAAGAACCAAAACGCTTGCTTTGCCATCACAGGCACTTCAAACTCAGCAGTATGGGGGGCTGTTTCAATTACTGAGGCTGCTTTCAGCTACCTGAGGACTTGGTATTAAGTACAGCCCACTCGGAATCATGCTTTCTGCTCACTCACCCCTTCCTCCTGAGCTGGCTGTGAGAAAGGATTTCTGGAGAAACAGGAGGGGGTTTAATCATAACGAAAGTCATAGTGGGCAGCTGCCGATGGCAGCAGGATGCTCTTAGCGTTAGCTGGTTTACCAGGGAAAACTGCTGCTACTGCTCCCAATGTGGAAAACAGGAGCTGGGAGGCAAAAATAGCCAAAATCTCAGCTGGTGACAGTGGATCCATGAGCCCAGCTCTGGAATGGCAAAGCTCTACTCTGCCTATGCAGCTGCAGAGGCTTGAGGCAGTACTGTGTAAAAGCTGTTACATAAAGGCAAGTTGGCTTTTATACAGCACTGTGTGCAGGTGGTTTTATCTGCAAAAACCTCAGCTACTTCCATCTGCTTCTACCAATACAGCTTTTTTTTTGCCAGGAGACCAATGAATCAGGTCACTGAATATGCCTTGTGGTCTAATTTCAAGTATATATACAGTGAGGGGCTTGCATTAAAACTCTCTTGCCTGAACCAGAAATTTATGTTGCAGGACAAAGCATGAGCCAAACAACAATTCTGGACCATATCAAGCCAAAAAATCTTCCTTCCAGGACAAAAACATGAAGCCACAAAAAGCACACGGGGTAAACCCAAAATGGAGTAAAGGATGCTGCGGGAGTGTTGCCTTTCCCTGGGGAATACAGCAGAGGGAAAGGCTGTCCTCCATCTCCCTGTCACATGCCTTCTGCTTGTTCCAGCATGGAGGGAATCACAGAGATGCTCTGATGGCTCAGGTGGAGGTAGGGGGTGGCAGCAGAGTTTGATGGGAGGTATAAGACAGCCTTTTCCCTCTATGAGGGACCACAGGGCTCCACCAGCAGTTTTAGAGCAAGCTCCAGTGCTGCCTAGTGGGGCGGGCAGCTCTCAGCCCCAACAAGGGGCTGTGCCATTGGGCAGGATGGGGTTCAAGGTGCAAAGTCTTTACCTCTGTTACTGGCCCACAGCCTTGCAGACTCAGATGCTCCTATGGTTTGTGCCATCCTGTTTAACATCTGTTGCACAGAAATAGTGCTTTGAAAATGAAGCACTAGCCAAGATCTGAAAATCTCGATGCTAGCACCAGATACAATCATGTTCATTGCCACCTACCTCCCCATATCTGCCATGTGTGCTCTGCAACCACAGGCTGGCAGGACAGCCTGCATCAACATTTATCTCCAGCATCTGCTGGGTCTGTAACCAGCACACAGCAGCCTGCAGCTGAACATGAGCACTTGAGCTTCATTTTTTGCTCTCCCAGATCACAGTGCAGCATCCCTAGCACAGACAAGGATGGTGAAGTGCTAAAGGGCAGTCTCGGGCATCTGCTGTTAGCCCTGGTATTCCTCCCTGTCTGATTCAAATCCGTTTAATTTGCCATTAATCTCTGAAAGTGTTTCCACTGCGTTGCATGTGAGTGTGTCGTTATGGCTGCACATCTCCTAGTAGAGCTTTTCTGGCTAGCAGCCAGTGCAATGCGTGTGTCTGTTACATGAATTTGCACATGTATTAATCAAATGACATTTCTTACAGTGCAGATTCCAGTTTGTGTTCTATGGCATCTGATTACAAGCAATCACATATTATTCTTTCCCACATCGTTTATTTTTCCTGAAAGCCCTCTACCTTTTCTGCAGTTACCAGTTTTCACTCAGATTGTTCCCACTGCAATGACAGGGAACTGTCATTTGACTTGAATGACTTCAAATGAACCTGAAAACAGCCTTTGGAAACCTGCTCTGAGCAAATTCTGAAACCACTAAATTGCGAAAAATGTCCTCCTGATGCTGAGCCACGTATCCAGCATGCAATGAGGTCCACATGCAGGCAGACCCAAGGAACCAGGAGCCTCTCTGAGGGCACTGGGGTACACCATCTGCGGCTCTCATGTAGGGCGGGCATTGAGCCCTCCCACCTGGATGAGGGGGTTTGAGCTCCCCCTGCTTGCATCCTGCAGGTTCCCACACAAAACCCTCTTAGCCAAGCTCAGTGCAGATGTCTCATCCTCGAGCACGGAGCTCCCCTCAGTCACAGGCTCCCAGAGGCTGGGGACAAACTTCCACTGGTTTTAAGAAGCCACAGCTGCTGCCAGTACCACTCCTCCCTTCTGAAAAGGTAAATTACATTGGGGATTAAGTAAAACCAGAAAGTATTAGCACTGAAAAGAAAAACTGGTTGCAGTTACACAGGTTGAACCTTCCACTGTGCTTGATTATCAGCACAACAGATCACTGTGGGGTCTGAAGACACGAGGCAGCATGTCAGAGGGGCATAGTGTTTTCATTTTGTGATTCCCACAGTCTATTCACATTATTTTGTTTTTATTTGAAACACAGAAGACAAATAACATGACACCCTGCTGTGGAGGCAATTAATACATGAAAATGAGTGGATTCTACTCAGGCTGCCACAACATATACAGCCTCTATTTAATAGAGGCTGTTTTTTTTCGTAGAAAGTATGTTGGCAATTCAGCATCAGTAGCATCGCAGTAAGTAAAGGCTCTTCTTATGATCGATAACAGGCATGAAGAGACTCCAACAGCTTCCAGTGTCAGCCAGTAAGCAAGGTTATGGAGGCTTGCAAATCAAAGAAAATAATTGAGTTTGCACAGCCATTACTGGGGAATTTCAAGCAGCGATTGCTCATACTGAGATCATGGGTAGACAATAAAAGCAGAGTTTGCACAGGAACAAAGCAGCACTCACTCAGGACTTCATTGTTTGAACTGTTAGCAACCCAAGCTAAGTAAGAACTGAGACTTCACAAGTCCAGCTCTTTTGAAAATCCAGCCTGTAAGCCTATACTCCTTTCAGCTGGTTGCCAGCTTGAAATGGAGCAAATGCTGCCGTACACAAGCCATTCACTCCTAGCTACAGCAACAGCATTTCAGTCTGGGAGAGCAGCATGATGCAAGAGAAGCATAAAGAAGATGACAAAGAAAAAGGAATGAGAGCAAGAATAATTATCTAATTATTATTAAGTAATTATTAATAATTATTAAGTACCTCCTCACCCCTCTCTCCCCCCTTCCTTTTTCCTTTCTGTTTTGTTTTTTGTTATTTTTTTGTTTGTTTTTGTTTATTTTTGTTCTGTTTTGTTTTTCCTTTGTGCACCATTTCTCTGCTCTCAGTGTAATGAAAGGACAGCGGATCTCAGAGCTGAGACAACCCCATTTGCATGACCAGAGGGAGCAGGTTTCCATCCTTTTTTCAGCATCATAAACAGAAGATGACAAGACAAGAAAGTTACAGATACTTTTTTTCCCAGAAAGCTCCCTGATGTCATGGCTTGGTCATAAACCAGTATAAATACAAAAAGTAGTGAGCAGCTTTTGGTGTAGGTGCGTACAGACAACAGCTCTCAGACCAGCAAATGTTCCAGGAACAGTGAGAATTAAATACTGTAACACATGAATGCCCTTTAAAGAGAAGTCTTAGCGAGATGATCTCACAGCAGAAAAATAAAGAAATCAAAGTGGGGAGAAAAGCTATAAGCAAGCCTACAGAGGTTTGAAACAGGCATACACAGGAAAGATGCCTGTATGCAGAGCTGTAAACCAGGGAAAAGACAGGCTGAGAAATTTGGAGCTGTTCAGCCTAGGGAAGAGAAGCTGCATGGAGACCTCATAGCAGCTTTCCAGTATGTGAAGCGGGACTACAGGAATACTGGAGAGGGACTCTCCATCAGGGACTGTAATGATAGGACAAGGGGTAGCAGGTTCAAACTTAAACAGGGAAAGTTCAGGTTGGATATAAGGAGGAAGTTCTTTACTGTGAGGGTGGTGAAGCACTGGAACAGGTTGCCCAAAGAAGTTTTGAATGCTCCATCCTTGGCAGTGTTCAAGGCTGGGTTGGAAAGAGCCTTGGGCGACATGGTCTAGTGTGAGACATCCCTGCCCATGGCAGGGGTTGGAATTTGATGATCTTAAGGACCTTTCCAACCCTAACTATTCTATGATTCTATGTTCCCAGCAGTGAGCTGAGCAGTTGCTCCAACGCACAAGTGAGAGAGACCCAAGAAGACAAGAGATGCTGCAGTGCTACAAGTTAGAGGCCTGGGACCCTCCTGGGACAGGCTTCCTCACATTTGTAACAGTCTGCCCCAGACCACCACCCTTCCAGAATATTTTGATTTCTATCTCTTATATCCTCTGTCAAACAGAGCTGTACCTAACACTGGAGGAGAGTATATTCAGGAGCCACAAGGACCTACTGCAGATGTCTGAGAAGAAAGGGGCAGATAGTCTCAGAAAAGAAAAGCCATGTCAGAAATGCGGGGAAAAAGGGGATAGATCTGCAGAGTGGCTGGATGACAGATCTGCTCCCTGATTATGCTTCAATCCCCTGAGGCTGAGCCTATCAAAGCATCTGGGAATTATTTCTGCAGATTGTCTGTAATTGGCACAGTTACTGGAAGCTGCTATTGTGGAAAATGAGCCTGTGGTTGTGCATAAATTTAATCATAGGAACCTACAAAATGCGGAATTAAAGTCTTGCTCCTTTAATCAAATGATCATAGTTTCCAAGCGTTCTTCATCATGACGATAAAGTAGACATCTGTGTCTATAGAAGCGCTCACTCCTGCATAGTAGTTCATGAATTCTTCTGTTGTGACCTGAGACAGAAGGATTTAAAACAGGAAAATGAGCCTTTATTTTTTTAAAGTTGTAAGCCAAAACCACACATTGAGAAGAACATCTGCTATTTCATGTTAATAGTGAAAAGGAATCCAAGGGAAAAAAATTTGCTAAAATTCATCTGTTTGCTAGAAACAAGAGCTCTTGTCCTCCAAGAGCCCTTGGATGGAAATGGAAATGAAATGTGTGGAGTTCAACTAACACTAACACGAACTGAAGTTAAAATCGGTGCTACTCAAGAAGACAAATGTTCTAATGCATATTTTTGTTTCAAGGATGTTATACTTTGGTTCTTTGCATTATTATTAACAAAAGTGAATGGGATTTTGGTGCAACCCAGACACAGCTAGGAGCTTTATAACCATTTGTTAGAGAGAAAATGTTGTTGCTCTAAACAGGTCTTACTCAAAGAAGCAAAAATTCTTTCAAAATCCCACATATTTTGAACATCTTTCATCATCATTTTGAGGTTGAATCAGTTTTAAAATGACCATTAAAAAAATATAATAAGAATCAGATTAGCAGAAATAAACAGAGCATGTCTTTTGTGATGGCCTAACTCTTGAACCATCATTCTTTGAATAAACATCACACGGAAAAATATTTGCTCCAACTGCCCTGTGCATTTGAGAGCAAAGTGAAATGCCACAGTGGGGAGAAATGAACACTGTAGACTGTCCTACCATCAGGAACTGATTACAAGTTTCACTGACCCTGCCTATTTCAGAGGCACAAATCAAGATCACAGTGAAGAGGAATTTTATAGCAGAGGCTTAGCCTTGAGGCATTTTGGCTAAAAACATTTTAGGCTTTCAGCTCATACCAGTGTCATTAGTGACGTATGATTCAGAGACAGAAAAGTCACAGTCAATTCTCAGAAGAAACTGCAAGTTTATAGGCAAACGTCAGGATTGCTGAACAAAAAGTGAGTGCTTAGAGTAATTTTGCTATAAGCTCAAACACTGAAGAGTGTATGAGGCACAGGCACTTAACTTGTGAAGGATCGTTTTGGGGACCCATTTAATGTGTTCATTTATAGCACAAAAAGCAGGAAGATTGTGCTTGAGGTTTGCTAGATGTCAACGCTGCTGCAGAGAAGGAAGGGAACAACTCACACAGCTGATACCTCTGAGGATGAGACAACAGAAAAAGGGATGAAATTCAGCTCTACCAAGTGCAAAGTCATGCCCAAGAGAAGTAAAAATCATCACCTCCCTACAAATAGAATGTTGGAAATTGAAGCAAGTGGAGGATTTAACTGTTGTAGCCAGCTTTTAGACTGGTAGGAGTCACTAAGTGTAGTGGAGCCATGAAAACCCAGGTGCAACCTCAGAAGTGAAAAGTGATAAATACATTACACAACGTGCTGATTAAACTTTACCTGATTTGTTATTATGAACCTTGTTGGACCTAGAATATCACCATGTGAACAGCAATGATCCACAATTTCTCTGAGCTGGTTAGACATGCATAAGTTCAGACCAAAGGAGTTTGGAAACACACAGCAAGGGGAAACAAAGCATGCTTGGCTCAGTGACAGTTACAAAGCAGATGCATAAGAAGGCCATCAGAGAAGGTGCCCAGGTTTTACATGTGCCCTGGAGAGGTGAAGTGGAGGGCAGGAAGAGCTATGAGCCCAGCACATGACTGCTGGCAGCATCCCCAACCCCACCCTCCCTCCAATTCTCTGTGGATAAATCTGTTTTATTATGGACTGATTTCCAAATAAACTGTCTCAGTAATTACACACTGGAGAAGTGTTAACTGTAAAATATTTCACATATTAGAGAACCTGCTTTTGAACTGGATTCTGGTATTTATTCTGCTAAGAAGTGAAAAATCCTCTAATGTATGTGGATCTTAAAATCAGAAGTCATGTGGGTTAGTCTGAAGATAAAGTAACCTATGAAAGTAGAGCACTAAGGCTACAAGCCTGTAAATGAAATCTCATGTCTATTCATGTACCTCCTGCATAGTCCCTTTGCCTCTGAATGCTTAATCATTAGTCCTACACAGAGGTTACGCATCCATTTTACAGTCCTCCATGAATGTGACGCAAATGCCTGTTTGGTACTGCAATCATTCTCACATTCAATGATTTACGTCAAATGCTGAGTCAGATGGTGATTTCATGGCTCGACATTTGGTATTTTCAACTTACCTTCCCATCTTTGTCATAGGGGGAATCAAAATTATCCAGAAAGGCCCTAAAAACCTGATCTTCTGTCCAGTCTCCATTCTGGTATTTGGGATGATGCTTTGCATTATACACCTCCCGTAAGTCTTCAATTGTTACAACACCATCTCCAGTCTTATCTAACTTCCTAAATGCCTGCATGATGATCTCTTTTCTTGCATTTGACATGGGAGGCTGCGAAGAAATATTAACAGAATCATTTAATTTCTTCCAACTACTTTCCCAGTTCCAAATTCAAGTAACTGCTATTTTTAATAGTAAACCTATCATCTCAGGGCGCTTGGACAACAAACTGCAGATAGTTTACACTGTCCATGAGCTAGGAAAGGCCATATATATCACCAGAAAAGCAGTGTGATCGAGTCTATCAGTGTGATAGCAAAAGGACAATAAGAGAGAAAATGCTAACTAGAACACTTTTCTACCCATTTTAAATATTTCTAACAAGAAATTACTTATTACTCTAAGCACGGATTATTTTCATTCTAAATTGTTTAGACTTTAGCAGAGCAAAGAGGCTCCAACCAAAATCATTCACTCTGTGGTTGCTTAGGGAAAACCACTACTAGGTTAGTTAATTTTATAAAGAAATGCATCATAAAATGGCAGAAAAAGAAGTGAGACTAATGGGCTGAGCCACATAGGTACCTGGACTGTAATACGGGAATTCAGGTATCTAAATCATGGCAGCAATCAATTAAAATATTAACCATTTATTTGCAATTCTTCCATTTTACTGTGCTCTGCTCTGTCCTGTTCTGTTTTCCTCTGCTCTTTTCTATTCTGTTCTGTTCTGCTCTGTTCTGATCTACTCTACTCTTCTATTTATGGGGAGCCTTACGCATTTCCAATAAATTTGCAGAGATGTTGGTTTTTGAAGTCTGACATCCACACAGGTGTTCTTTAAGGTGATTTTTCTCCTTTAGCATTTTTAGATGGAAACAGAATATTTTAACTTCTCAATAGTTACTGACTTTTTAAATAGAGCTGTAGACTTTGCTAGTTACTAAGGTGAACAAATTGCTGTGCTTTGTGTTTGGCTAATGACAAATCAACGTTTTTCTCCATTTAATGCAGTAGAAACATAAATTCCCAGACTTACTCTCAGTGTAACAAGAAATTCATCAAAATCAATTGTTCCACTGCCATCTTTATCAAATATCCGGAAAATCTCTTGTGCTTCTTCCTTGTCTATCATCACAGCATAATCATTTAATCCTTTCACAAACTCTTTGAAATCAAGGGTCCTGCTGTTGTCATCATCCATAATTCTAAACACTCTGTGGAAAATGTGCAAATTGAGGAGAATGCTTAGGAAAACTTGGAGAATGCTGTAGCAGTCTAGCACAGTGGCAGTGCACAGAGAAACCTTTCTGAGATAACATTTTCCCCAGAGTCTGCTGATGAAAAGAGAAACCAACCAACAAATAAAAACCCAAAACAAAACAACAAAAAAATTAACTACCAAAAAAAACCCCAAACTCCAAAACAAAACAAAACCCCACCAGAAAAACAAAACCCCACCAGAGAAACAAAGCCCCACCAGAGAAACAAAAGTAGGGGAAAGGGAGCCAAAAACACAACACAATGACAGCAGAGATGACCTGCTTAGACTGTCTGAATATTACACAGCTGAAGTTAGAGTGAGGTGAAGGCTGCCTTAACTGAAGGAGTCTTCCTATTATAGGAATACGTATGTATTTCTATTTTATATATATAAAAATTATGTATGCTAACTTTTATATATATGCTAACATATATATATACACTAACTTTTATATATATATACTAACTTTTATATATATATATATATATATGTTAGGCATGTAGATGAAGTTTCAGCTTGTCACCGAAGTTTTGTCTGTGGTTTACTGAGCCCAGGAGCGATTTCAAGGAGGTGCAGCTCCCCTTTTCTGGGGGTGGGGTGACCCATACATTCAGGGTGACTGCAGAAGGAATCTAGATGCCTCCCATAAGAGAGACAGCTGATAGACCATTACAAACAAGGGAATACATGCCAACAGAAAGAAAGCACAAAATCCCCAGTATTGAGATAAAATCATAGAATAATTAGGGTTGGAAAGGACCTTAAGATCATCAAGTTCCAACCCCCTGCCATGGGAAGGAACACCACCCCTAAACCATGTCACACAAGGCTCTGTCCAACACTGCCAGGGATGTAGCTCCTTGAACTGGATCCTTGAACACTGCCAGGGATGGAGCATTCACAGCCTCCCTGGGCAACACATTCCAGTGCCTCACCACCCTAACAGGAAAGAATTTCCTCCTTATATCCAATCTAAACTTCCCCTGTTTAAGTTTTAACCCATTACCCCTTGTCCTGTCACTATAGTCCTTAATGAAGAGTCCGTCCCCAGCACCCTTATAGGCCCCTTTCAGATACTGGAAGGCTGCTATGAGGTCTCCACGCAGCCTTCTCTTCTCCAGGCTGAACAGCCCCAACTTCCTCAGCCTGTCTTCATATGGGAGGTGCTCCAGTCCCCTGATCATCCTCGTGGCCTCCTCTGGACTTGTTCCAACAGCTCCATGTCCTTTTTATGTTGAGGACACCAGAACTGCACACAATACTCCAGGTGAGGTCTCACATGAGCAGAGTAGAGAGGGCAGGATCACCTCCTTCGACCTGCTGGTCACGCTCCTTTTGATGCAGATAACAATAGAAAAATTCCAAAAAAAAAGAGGGAGGTGTTTCATGTTCCCTCTCTCTCCCTGGAGGAAGTTGCTCTGGGTCTCAAAGAAGCACCTTCCTCTGAGGGATTCATGATCCTCTCTCAGTCCTTCAATAGGTAAGCCAGTCGGCCCTGTCTCCCAAAACACAGGAGCCCCAAGCTCAGGATCTGTGAGTTGTGCCATTTGCAAAGGAATGAGGAAACGCAAGTTTTAGTCACTGCTTAGCCTGCGAGCCTCTTACTGCTAAAACTATTATGCTAAGTAACGGATTTGAGTTCTTAGACTCACCTGCCAAGTCCTTTGATGCCTGCAGATCCCCTTGCTAAACACTGCAGTCGAAGTCTTTCTACAGGGTCAGTGGTTTTGGACAGGTTCCTTTTGGCCTGGATTGCCATCTCTCGGTCATGCCTCGCAGTGCCTGGCATCTGGAAGACAAAAGCACTTACACAGCTTGCTTTCACATGCACAAGGCAGAGTGCTGAAACCTGCCTTAGTACATGGAGCATCCCAAATCCCTCACTTGCAAGGTGCTGGCAACTCTTTCATGAGGACTCATTTTGACCCTTTAGTGTCTTTTCCTTATACCCTTCAATCAGAAGAGGCAATTGCCAATCTGGGCCACCAGATCTGAAAGGAGAGTTCATCCAACTACCCTGTGATTAACCCAGATGGAAACACGAAAGTGTGAGTGAGAATTTGCTGCCTACAGTGTACAAGCGCACTGAATACTAGTGTACGCACCCGGGAGGGCAGTGCTGCCTATACACGGCAGCAGCCCCGCCAAGCCTCCTCAGCCTAGCCAGATTTGCAGTTGTCATTTGCCCACAGATAGATGAAAAAATTTTTGCTGTGAAGAGCAAAAATTGTCCTGAGTGAAGACCTTTTAATTTGTTTGCTTTTGTTCCATTGTAGCTCTAGCTCTCTTGAGCAGTGCTTTCTCTCATTTCACATCTGAGCTAAAGCCACCACCCCAAGATCTGACCTCACCTACAGATGACACCCTGTACTATTTTACCACAACTGTAGGACAAATTAATACCCTAAACTTGCACAGCATTTAACACCCCAGGATTTCAGGACTCTGCAGCAGTCACATAAACCTTTCAGCTTCCCTCAGAGGAACAGTGGAATAAGAAGTGGGAAAACAGCCCATGGACTTGGAGTAAGCACCACCAAGAGCAGCAGGCCCAGTGTGGGGAGTGAAGGCAATAAGATCTACATGAAAAACAGTTTGGGAATGAGCTCTGAGGCCTTGGTGCTTGGCAAGCCCTGGGGAGAGGAGCTGGGGACTTGAAGGACACAGAAGGTAGATAAACAAGTCTTGGGGGGGTGCAGCTGTGGCAGGAGTCTCAGCTGATGATGTGGCAGTTGTGAGAGTGAAGCATTGTGATTGGACTATTTACCTGGGGAGTTTTACAGGGGCCAATGAGATTGAACGTTGTTCGTACGTGCAGGTTGGGAAGGTTCCAAACGGGGGGATAAAAGGGGCTTGGTTGTAATAAAGTTGGATTTGAGTCTCAGTTTGGATTTGAGTCTCCTCATCAACTTGAGTCCATGTCGTGAAGCACCATGAAAACTAGTTTGGGAATGAGCTCTGAGGCCTTGGTGATGACAAGAGCTGGGGCGATGAGCTGGGGCGTTGAAGAACAGGGAAGGTCCAAAAACAAGCCTCGGAGGGATGGGCCAGGATGTAGTTGTGGCGGGAGGCTCAGATGGAGGCCAGAGGATGCGGGGGTTCTGAGAGGGTCTGCAGCATTGTGATTGGAGAGTTTTACAGGGGCCAATGAGATTCAACGTTGCAGGTTGGGAAAGTGCAGAACAGGGGGATAAAAAGGGTTTGGTTGTAATAAAGTTGGATTTGAGTCTCCACATCAACTTGAGTTCGTGCCGTGAAACACCACACTGTGAGGCATAGTCAGTACATGTTGTACTTCCAATCTTGTTGTCATTGCATGTGCAGAAGTATAAATTGAAACAGTCAGAGAAAACTTCTGAGAAACACGGAATGAGGCTGTTTCATCCTAACTAATCCACTGCTGCCTACAGAGCACTGGCTATTGCAGCTAGTAATGTCACATGGGCTGACTTCTGCAACCTGTTCAGACAACGCCAGCTGGGCTCTTAAAAACAGAAAAATAAAATGTTTTTGCTGCCCCAGAATGGTTTCAGTAGAAGCTCATTGCAGAAATCCAGCATGGTAAAAAAAGAGACTATTTCAGTTTTGCTCCAGCCAGAATGAGCAAAGTTCTTCTGGGAACTCATTAACGAGTGACCATAAAGACCTTAGAGCTGTGTGAGATCAGCAGTCAAAAATGCTTTCTGCAAACAGTGATGTGTCCTTAAAGGGATATGTTTAGCTGGCAAGAATATAGAATCCAGTAAGGTTAGATAAATGCAGTGCAAACTATATTTACATTATGTAATTATGCACTGTAACTTTCAGCCGTATATATAACGTATACCCATCTATAGACAAAATGCATAATGTATGCATATCATTGTGTAGTATGCCCTTATACTATGTTATATGTTGGTATAGATCTATAAATACTGAGACAAATGATGACATAATTCGTCTCCACTCTATGCTGCAAAAATCTACTCAAACACACACCATGAAAAGATCATAGTAACTCTTTGCCTCAAGTTCAGTGGAGTCATTTCCACTATACTGCAATGTTCTTCAAAAAGTCATTGCAGCCAGATTCATGAATTGAGGCTAGGGAGGGATCATTGATATGATACTTACTGTCCAGGGAGACTTTATAGCAGCTTTCCAATACCCAAAGTGGGGCTACAAGAAAGCTGGAGAGGGACTTTTTACAAGGGCATGTAGTGATAAGGCATAATGCTTTTAAACAGAAACAGGGTAGATTCATATTAGATGTAAGGAAGAAATTCCTTACTATGAGGAAGAGGTTGTCCAGAGAAGCTGTGGCTTCCCCATCCCCAGAAGTGTTCAAGGCCAGGTTGGACAGGGCTCTGAACAGCCTGGTCTCGTGGAAGGTGTCCCTGCGGGGGCAGGGGTTTGGAACTGGATGATCTTTAAGGTCCCTTCCAACTCAAACCATTCTGGGATTCCATGATTATGATTACCTGTACCTCAGGAGCCACTGAAACTGGCCAGTCCCCAGTTGTCTTTGCTGTAAGCAACAAGTCTGTTTCTACACCTACAAGCATTTCTAGCTGAGAGCACACTACCTCTAGGCTAAGTTGTTCCAGCGTTGAATGATTTTCTTTTCAAAATACGTTCTTTGTTTCCAGTCTGAGTTCTCCCCATCATTAGATGCTGCTATACTTTCCTTTACTGCATTACCTAGCTGCCTGCTAAAGCCTGTCCAGAAACAGAGACTTGAAGGTCCTTTTTAAAACCTTTTTGCCTAGGTAATTAGACAGAGCTTAGGACTCTTGCTACAAAATGAGTTTCCAGATAATAGAAGATGTTGCTGTTGCTCCTGGCCTTTTTCATTTTTTTCTCAGTGTTCCTAATGAAGTGGGACAGAGCACTCTAATCATCTCTCTAACACCATAGGGTATGATATTCCCATTTTCCCCCATGACTCATGGCTGAAACCACTAACAAATATTATATATAGTAAGTATTTATGCCACTCTGCAAATCTTAGTTCTCTATAATGTACAATAACAAAACCAAAACCACCATGTTGTTATATAAAACTCAGCAACTGGAGTCTGTTCAGAAAGTGACTGCACTTATACGTTACACTAAAGCCACTAAAATATGACCTGGCTTCCTGTGTCACACGGTAGCATGCATCTGAGAATAATTCCTATAAATTGAATAAACACAGAAAACCACTTACAAACCTTACTGCAAGTGATCCTGGTCCATAGTAACATGGCTACCACTTCCCTATTTCTGTTGTCTGCTGGTTTAAACTAGAGGTAAACAGCCTTCTAGGCTGTTTAAAGGTATAATGCATAGTAAGAAAAAAGATTCTGAATCAGAGCCAGGAGGAATCACAGTAATTCACATGCTCTTTTTTTCCCTCTCCTCTCATTTTGCTTTCAGCCCTTTTTGGATAATGTGAAGTAATTACAGATACAGACAGGATTTGTTGAATACAATAGTTCTCTGTATACCTTACAAATGTGTTATGCATTACTAACCATAAATAAATCAAGAAAAGGTCATAACCATGATTTGACATGTTTTTAATTCATATATCTCTTTCAAGAGGAACGTGTGCCATTGTAAAATAAAAAAGGGGCTGGTTAATTTAATTCTGAATGCTAGAGAGCTTTGTTTTTTATAGTAACCTGAGCTATAAGGAATTACAATACCCATGTTTTTAGCATTGTTTGTTTCTATGGGCAATGTTGTGTTGTGAAGGCTTCACAAAAATGACCGCATTTCTTCTTAACAAGTAAAAAACCTGAAATTCTGAGTTGGGTTTTTCCAGAAGATCCTCAGACTGATCAGCAATCAGACCCCTTTACGCACCTCTAAGCCTGAAGCTTAAACCTGGCACAAGTCAGATTTAATACAAAGTCAGCACCATTTGTTTATGTGTTTGCCTTGAACTGAGCCCAAAGACCTCCAGTGAAAATCCTGAAAAACACCCCAGTGTGACAGGCAGAAACCCACAGAGCCTCTGCTAGAAAGCCCCTGTCCTGGACAAACACACCACCCCAGAGCAGAATATCCCAGTGTGTGGGAACAGATTAAGTGGCCTAGATCAATTGCATGCATTTGGTTTATTCCTAATAATTTCATAAAATTCTTAAAAGCATGAAAACCATGTGAGTATTTGGCAACCATTTAAATACCTCCTCAAAAATATGGCTTTCCAGCCCCAGAGACCCCTCTGCTTCTCCACCATCCCCAGCATCACACGGCTCCCATCTTCTGGCAGGTGAAGCATAATTGCTTTTGTTATTTTGCATATATATTTATAGCATACATATATAAACACTTTGCAAAATACATGTATAGAGAGATATGTGTATATAAAAACCCCCTAATCTTTGCTGAACCTCAGGCTCAACTGACCAGAGAAACTCACTGTGAGCTAGCAAGCAAGAGAGAAAATCGTTTACCTGCAATGCTATCCTGCACCCTGGGGTTTCCACCCAGGACCTGGGAGGTGTTTGAAGGGCTGGGACTGCACCGTCCCCCACCAGCCTCCCCGCTCCCACACTCTCGCTGGGCTCAGGCTGCAAGTGGAAGGGATGCAGGGCCACAGACTCACTGCAGAGCTTCCTTGTCCATCTCGTTTTACTTGTTTACACACCCGGCTGCCTTGCCCCCCTTTTTTGGGACGCCTGGAGTTTACCAGCCAGTCTCCAAGGTGACACTGGTGGCAGTGGCTTGCCCAACCTGCAATTAGGAGGTTCCCCTGGGTGATTGCCGCTGGGCTGCCAGAGTCCTTTCATTTAGCCTTTTTTAAATCAATGTTTTCCTTCTCCTCTCTGCCCTCAAGGGTTTGGGGGGGAAAGAGTGGGAGGCATCTCCTGATACTCCTTACTGAGACGCCCAAGAATGCCTGCAGGAGGATGCAGCATCGCAGTGCCAGTGTTAAGCATGGCTATGCTATGATTGATAAAAAATTTGCTGGGTTAATCCATTACTCAAAAAAAAAAAAAAAAAGGGAAAATAAGCAAAAGCCTGTCAAATGTGTTTCACAAAAAACAAGTTGCCAGCAATTTTTTTCTTGCTGATTAATTGCCATTTGGAAATTGGCAGTGAATGCCAATTTGCCATTAATTGCCATTCTGCTGGCAGTGAGAATCTCTAGGGAGATGCTGAGATTGTGTTCATTTGCAGCAAGAAGAAAACTGAAAAGGTTAAACGCCCATAAGATGAGGAAAAATTGCTCTCTGCCTAGACACAGCTATTAGCAACTCTGCAGAAGGTCACAAACATTGTCAGTGACATAGTGTAACACCCGGAGAAGGAATCAGAGTATTGGTAAGACTCCTTCGGGATGAAAAACAGTCTGTATTATGCTCCCTGTCCCTCTCTGGTGGAAGCAAGCTCAACACACAGGATCAGGGCTGATGGTAATGGCAGCTTGTACACAGTGGTGCTAGAGCATATGGGGAATAAGAGAGATCTCAGTTCTGGCCATGGGCAAAAGAGCAAGAATGAGTAAGTGCACGTAAGAGTTGGTTTAAGCAATTACTAGAGTAATAACACTGGCATCTTTAAAGGCTGCTTATCTCTCATCGACAGGTACTTCCTGGTACTAAATCATAGCTTGTGCAAGACTTTGTATATGCTTTATATCTCTCATCTGGCAACTGACTCTACATTAATGCACAACCAGGAAACAATCTTTATTTAATCATTCACCGATTTAAAAATATTGACTTTGTGACAATGCAACATCTCCCCATCTGGTATCGTTGTTCTGTTAGTTGATCTCCAGAATACAGAAGAGACAAGGGGCTCTGAGTATGCCCGGGGCTGCTGGTGCAGGAGGAGCAGCCCCTGCTGCCTGTAGGCACACACTGCAAAGGCAAAACGGAGACTGAACACTGCAGAAATAATTCTCATTCAACAACAACCGGTCCCTGAAATTCAGCATCTCCCCTGAGTAAAACAATTCTTCAGGTGTCAAATTTGCATTGACTTTCAGAGGGGTGCGTGTAAATTGGAACGGCAAAGATGGGCTCTCAAAAGCAAAAGAATAAGTCAATCTAATATCTAGATACCTGGCTGCCTTCTGTTGCCTCACCTGCCCTCTACCAATGAGCCTGGGCACACACACATGGATGTTCAGTCTATCTTCACATAGTCTGAAAACTGGACTGTGTCATGTCTGAGCTGGTTAATGAGTTACAAATCTGAACAATTATTAACAGGCTTTCAGGTGTCCTAGATTGCATCGGGCTGTGATTAGGTTTACTTGATTGTACCTGCTCTATTTCTGCGCCCAAAGCTGTAAGCAGGGCTCAGTGAATTCAGAATGTATAATAAAGAAGATTTCATCAGAACTCTGGAATTTTCCTCATTATTTTCTAACTAGCCCTGAATACCTACATGTTTAATTTCTGGTTTTGTTCAGTGGACAGCCTGAAATGTCTGTTCAGTTTGTGGTTCAGCACTGAGCTGAATCTAATCGGAAAATGACTGATGACCACTAACACAATCTATACACTTATGACAGAGACTGAGATCTTGACAATATAGGTTTCCAAAAAATCAGATTTCTTGTTGGAGTTAGGCAGGAGGGAAAGTATTAAAAATGCCTTGTATGTATTATAAGAAGTGTCTCAAAGAAAAGAGATAAGCCACTGGGTATTTTGCCAAAGTTAGGTCACATGCACTAGCATTGTTTCTGTATGTGCTACCAGTAACCTTCACTGCCAAGTTCTTCAGCAGAGAGAAGTGCGGGTATGAACACATCCGCTTGTACTTGGCAGGGGAATCAGCATGGTGTTTAGTTTTCAGAACAACCAAATTAGCAGGTTAAAAAAAAATAACAAAATTAAAAAAGCAAACATGAAGTATCAAAACACTATACAAAGTAGACTAATTTTAGAGGATAAACCTTTGGGTTTTGTCCTGCCATTGAAATTAAAGTTTCACATACACCAAAAAATGAAACCCCCATGGTAAGTAAATTTTTCAACAGAAAAGTGTTCTGATTTTAAACCAAGCTACAATGCAATTAAATTGAACCCCCAGCCCAAATAAGATGCTTTTACATCCAAAATGCCGTCTCCTTAGGTGGTTTCTTGTTATCTAGCTGAAATTAATTGTGCTCATGATTGTTCCTTGGAGCTGGCCTATGCAGGCCATGCCTTTGCCACAGAACTTCTGCCAAAGAATCACATCCAACCTACATGCTGGGGACAGCCCTGAGCCCCACTCCTCATGGGTCTGATCCCACAGCAGTGACCCTCAGCTCATCCCTCTGCATGAGGAGCCTTTCCAGCCCGGGGAGTGCACAGTGCCGGCTGCAATGGAGGGATTGCTCTGCCCAGCTGCACATCTTCAACATTCCTTACCTTTACCTTGTCTTAGCTTTTCTCCTCACTCTGAGAAAGCATAAACAGGTTAATTTTTAACACTATGTCTGCTGTTATAGGCATATATGGTTTGACAAGTTTTTTAAGCTGATTTTAGACCAGAAGTGTTCCAGAAAAATGAGTAGTTATTTTGATTTTTTTTTCTTCTTGAGAATCTACCACAAACCTCTTTCCAGTTGAAGAACAGAAAATTAAGACACTGGATGCTTCAGCTTTTTAAGAAGTTTAGCAAACAATGTTTACTAAAATTCAATTATTTTTATCCTGTGCCTTGAAATAATGAAACTTTAAGTTTTTAAAGATTTCAGGCAAAGTGGAAAAACCTGTATGCATGAGAAACTTCTATGCAAGAGAAATCCTCTCTCTTTCCTCCAGATAAGAAAACAGTTAAGTGAATCCAGCATTTAGTAAGATCAAATACCTTCTGATGCTGAAAAGCTGTGCTTGATCACTGAGGAGGGGAGGAGTAAGGAGGAACAGGAAAGCAGTCTGCAGTTTGCTTTGACAAAACCCAGAACAATCTGTTCTCAGTGAAGAGAACAAAGAGAAGGGAGCCAAAACCAGAGAAGAGAAGGTTCCAGTTAGCTGCTCCTCAAAAGAGAGTGGCCTCCCTAAAGGTAGTCATGAAGCACTGGAGCAGGCTGGGGAAAGAAGAGCAACTGTGAAGTCTCTGCTTTCGGCACCTGCGCATGGCAGGGGGGCATGTCTGTATCATTTTTTACATCTCTTCCAGTCCTCTGAAATGAAGATTTTTACAGGTATATGGGATCATGCCGTTAGGCAGGGAGGGAGGGAAGCAATGTCAGTAGCTGTGCAGGAGAGGGCAGAGGCTCTCTCTTCCAGGACATGAGCGAAGCATTAGCAGCAGGAGAAGGTGGAGGCTGCAGGGAGAAGCTGTACTCCTTGCCAGTGAGGAGAATGCTTTGCTTGCCAGCCCGTGGAGCTGTCTGAGTGCAGCTTTTGCTTAACTCTGTGTGGTACCATTCTAAAATAGCCACAAACAACACGTATCTTTTGTTGCTGTTCTCATGAGCTTCCTTTCGAAATTATCAGGGGCTGTCTGGTCCAGAAACTTGCTGGTGGCATGTGTGTCAGATGCTTTCCCCTAGCAGGGCATACTCAGCATGGCAGCATGCTTCGGCACAGGACTGTCTACCCCAAAGCTACCTGCTCATCTGCTCTACTCTTCAATGCGCTGGTGATGGATAAACCATCAGCCTAGAGAGCATAGTGATGTCCCACATTCCCTTCCCTCCATGGCCTGCTCACTTCAGAAGTCCATTGCTGTGCAGAGGATTAGCTATTGTCAGGCTCTTCTGCACGTGTTGAGCCCCGAGATGATGCCACCTTGGCATATGAGCTGCTGTTTTCTCAGTGAAGATCTCAATTCTCTGGCTGTGAAGAGCAGACTCATACAGGGATGAGTCAGCAGACTAAAGACCCAGGGCCAGATCTCAAAACAGATTAATGCCAAGTACTGGCATTTACCCTTTTCTAATACTGCAGTGCCTTGTGCAAAAATAATTCCTAATACTGCAAAACCTTGTGTCTCTGACCACCAGAACATGAATATTCAACTCCCTCAAAAGTACTGCTGTTCAAAGAGGGACCCCTGTCAATTCTGACCTGGTCCTAGAAACAGTGAGAGTCCAAACATTTGTACTTAGGGCCATATCAGCCACCAAGGGCACCCCAGGTGTCTGCATAGAGCTACAGAGGACTTACGTGTGCTCTCCTTGGAGAGGAGTTGAAGGGATGGCAGAATGCCTAAAGGTTCCAGACAGGCAAATGAACTACTCTATAGCTGTCCCTCCCATAGCATTGTAAGAACATTCAAAGTAAAAAAAAAAACTGTTTAGGTCATCTCAAAGGCCTGCTGGTCCAGTCTTTTAACACCCACAGTGGCCAGGAGCCCCCACTGGGGCTGCCTGTAGAATTCTTCCTGCTCAGCCCTTCAGCAAGCAGCCATTTCCCAGCTTCCTGAGCTGGAAGTTGCACGCATAAAGTTATTCTCCATGAGTTTTCCTAGCCCCTCTTTGAACCCATTAATGCATCTCTGTCCTGGGTTCAGCAGTAGCAGTCATTTTTCCCCTTCTTGGTAGCTGGTGCAGTGCAATATTTTGACTTTCAGCTCGGGAACAGAGCTGATAACAAGCGATGTTTTGGTTTGGCCAAGGACTTTGTGAGCCTCATGCTCTGCCAGGGAGGAGGGGAAGCCGGGAGGAAGCAGAGACAGGACACCTGACCCAAACTGACCAAAGAAGTATTCCATACCACACACGTCATGCCCAGGATGTAACGGGGAGTGAGCCGGAAGGGCTGGGAGACTACCGGGTTGGAGGAGGTATCGGTCAGAGCTTGGTCGGGCTGGGGGGGCGAGTTATCGGTTGGCTGGTGGTGAGATGATGTATTCTCTTCCCTTGTTATTTCCTTTATCATTATTATCATTGGTGGTAGCAGTAGTGATTTGTGTTATACCTTAGTTACTAAACTGTTCTTATCTCAACCTGTGGGAGTTGCATTCTTTTTGATTCTCCTCTCCGTCCCTCCGAGAGCAGGGGGAGGGCAAGAAAAGGGGGGGAAGTGAGCGAACGAATTACCTGACTGGGTTTAAACCACGACAATCTCACATCTCACAATAACAAGCACTGAGATGTCATATTCTGCAGGGCACATCTGGTGCTGCAAGCAGCTGTTCAGATTCTGGGGCATCCTCTCTGCTGGCTGATGACTGCAGGGCAAGAGGTGAGGGGGCTGGCAAAGTCCAGCAAGACTGTCTCTGCCAGTGGGCTTGCCAACATTGTGAGCAGAGCTTTAACCAGATTTGATGGGACTCATGACCCAAAGCCTGAAGAGAAAGAGAGGCGTGGGGTGGCCCTAACCCTTTGCACCTGAAAACAGCACTGCTGGGAAACAAGTCGAGTGCCTGCAGAGAACAGACACAGATGCACAAGAAGAACAGAAGGAATTAAGAGTCTAAACACATTCCTCCTTGTCCTGAGTTCAGCAGTAGCAGTCATTTTTCTCCTCCTTGGTAGCTGGTGCAGTGCTGTGTTTTTGACTTTAAACCTGGAAACAACGCTGATAACACCGATGTTTTCAGTTGTTGCTAAGTAAGGACTTTCTCAGTCTAATGCTCTGAAAGTGAGGAGGGGCACAGGAAGCCAGGAGGAAGCAGAGGCAGGACACCTGACCCAAACTAGCCAAAGGGGTATTCCATACCACAGCACGTCATGCCCACTATATAAACTAGGGGCAGTTACCTGGAAGGGCTAGATCACTGCTCAGGTTGGGCTGGGTATTGGTCGGCAGGTGGTAAGCAGTTGTATTCTCTCCCTTTGTTACTTCCCTTATCATTATTATTATTGGTGATAGCAGCAGTGGTTTGTGTTATACCTTAGTTACTGAACTGTTCCTATCTCAACTTGTGGAGTTACGTTCTTTCAATTCTCCTCCCCATCCATTTGGGAGTGGGGGAAGAAAGAAGGGATGGAGTGAGCGAGTGAGTACGTGGTTCTGAGTTGCTAGCTGGGCTTAAACCACAACTCTCCTTTACTAGTTTCTTCCTGTATGCCTGGTGCAGGAGTCAGACTTCCAGTATGAAGACAGGCTGAGAAAGTTGGGGCTGTTCAGCCTGGAGAAGAGAAGGCTGCGTGGAGACCTCACAGAAGCCTTCCAGTATCTAAAGGGGGCCTATAAGGATGCTGGGGAGGGACTCTTCATTAGGGACTGTAGTGACAGGACAAGGGGTAATGGGTTAAAACTTAAACAGGGGAAGTTTATATTGGATATAAGGAAGAAGATATTTATTGTGAGGGTGGTGAGGCACTGGAATGGGTTGCCCGGGGAAGTTGTGAATGCTCCATCCCTGGCAGCATTCAAGGCCAGGTTGGACAGAGCCTTGGGTGACATGGTTTTGTGTGAGGTGTCCTTGCCCATGGCAGGGGGGTTGGAACTAGATGATCTTAAGGACCTTTCCGACCCAGACCACCCTGTGATTCTATGATTGTAATTCCAGGCTAGGTCATCAGCCACAGCTTTCTGAGGATGCTGCTTTTTAGCCTTGGTGCAGTTAAATCTGTGTAGCAGCTAGTCTACCTTCATAAGTCCTTAAATTTTAAGTACCTGGGATAGTGTCTTTCTTAAACTTAGTGAACGTATTCCATCACTAAACAATGGAAAGGGTAAGTACCTTTGGCACCCACAAGGAAAGCCCAAGGGAGTTTGGTGTCCATTTCTCCTCAATCTGTCAAGGGAGCGAGGCTCTCACAGGCATTCATAACACTCAACAGAGAGATATGGGGCATCTGCCATCACAGCCTGGAGTTCTGATATGAGCCCACAGCTCTAACAGAGTATGCATATGGATAAAGATGAAGACAGGTTCCTTCTCCATTATCTCCTGGTTTCCTAGAGCTTGGCTTTTGGATTGTTTTTTTCCAGTATCATCCTCCAGCATCCAGTCTGGACATGCTTTTCAATACTGGAGGAAGCAGAGCACTGAGACAGGAGACTCCAGCTAGAGCTTGTGAACTTCTGTGGCTTCACAAATGCAAAATGGGAGAAACCGCCAAACCTCTCTTTCTCTGGAGTTTGACAGCAAAACAGGTGTTTTGCAGATATCAGTGAGACCTAAATAAAAGGCTCAGATGATGCAAGACCTTAGAGCTTAGAGTTAATGATGTCAGCAAAAATTACATCCTTATGACTCTTTCTCTTGAAGGTGATGGGTGGAAGAAAGTCACTTGCAGGTGAGGAGAAAAATATCATGGACTTTTCCTTTCAAAGGCAGTTGTGTGTTTCCTTTTTAGAATCATAGAATCATAGAATAATTAAGGTTGGAAAGGACCTTAAGATCATCAAGTTCCAACGCCCCTGCCATGGGCAGGGACACCTCACACTAAACCATGTCACCCAAGGCTTTGTCCAACCTGGCCTTGAACACTGCCAGGGATGGAGCATTCACAACCTCCCTGGGCAACCCCTTCCAGTGCCTCACCACCCTAACAGGAAAGAATTTCTTCCCTAGATCCAATCTAAACTTCCCCTGTTTAAGTTTTAACCCATTACCCCTTGTCCTGTCACTTCATCCCTAACGAAGAGTCCCTCCCCAGCATCCCTATAGGTCCCCTTCAGATACTGGAAGGCTGCTATGAGGTCTCCACGCAGCCTTCTCTTCTCCAGGCTGAACAGCCCCAACTTCCTCAGCCTGTCTTCATACAGGAGGTGCTCCAGTCCCCTGATCATCCTCGTGGCCTCCTCTGGACTTGTTCCAACAGTTCCATGTCCTTTTTATGTTGAGGACACCAGAACTGCACACAATACTCCAGGGGTCTCACAAGAGCAGAGTAGAGGAGCAGGATCACCTCCTTTCACCTGCTGGTTGTGCTGCATTCGATGCAGCCCAGGACACAGTTGGCTTTCTGGGCTGCAAGCACACACTGAAACTGGCTCATGTTCATTTTCTCATCGAGCAACATGCCCAAGTGCTTCTTCACAGGGCTGCTCTGAACCTGTTCTCTGCCCAGCCTGTAGCTGTTCCTGGGATTGCTCTGACCCAGGTGATTAATTTTACTGTAAATTAAGACAAAACACATTTAAAATTTCTGATGGAAAAGCTTTCTGCAATACAGTTTCAGGTCAATCATAATGTCTGATAAGCCCAGAGTGCTTTGGCTCTTCATGGATCTTACTGCAGGTTGTCAGCCAGCCATCACTGAAACAATGAAGCATAAAGATGTTTCTCTTTCCCCTCTGGCTTTTGATACACAAAATTAAAACCAAACACCTACTCCAGTTTTAAAATTCTGGGGATTTCTTAATGCTTCTTCACATGGAATGAAACAGAGGTAATTCCCTTCAGTAGCTGAAATCATGATCTCAATCTCACAGGTTTCCTTTCTCCCACACAGCAGGTTTAGAAATGGAATTCAGAATATCTTTCTATACTGGTCTGTCTCTTTCTGCTACAATGACATTAAAGGCTTGAGCCAAATAGATAGTACTTGAAAGTCCCTTTTCAAAAGAATTCACATGAAGGAGTGTCTGTAAAAAGTTCCATCTGCTTACTACCCCCTGTGTATGACAAGACACCAAAATGAAAAATATCACAGTGCTGAGAGGATTATCTTACAAGCAAGATTTTCTCGTGCCTTTGACACAAATGATTCAAATCTTTTGACTTCAGTGGCATCATAGCGGTGGGAAAGGTCCTAAAATATGTGTGCACCAAAACCTTAATTCAGTGCAGGATGATACAGGGGAATAAAACCAAACAAAACCAAGAGCTGTTGCTTTCCTGCTCCTCTCAAAGCTACTGGTCTCTAAAACTGCCAAAATCTGCATGATTTTTTCCACCAGTGAACACTCAGTTACGGATGTATGGTCTTGCTTTGGATATACATCATAAAATGTGATAGCATTCCTTATTCCCTGAAAGACAGGCAAGAAATGCTGGGATGTGCAGCAGTGTAGCCATGTAACATGGCGTTGCCACTGCTGTCAGCAGGCAAGCAGCTCTGCAGTGAGTTTGCAGAGCTTCAGGAAGAGGGCTTGCTGGGCTTGTTTTGTCTGAACCTTTTTTGATCTGCCTGTAGCTTGGTTTTATTCTTTCCTTTGACAACAATTCCCCTAACTGACCAGCTGCCTACGTAGTTTGTTTTAATTTTATCTTTGTGTAATGCAGTTTTATACAGATGGCAGTAATAGGCAGTAATTTTATGCATAATGAGATGTTTATGGCAATACAGGGTTGAGAAAGACCAGACTGGTACAATTGCAGGAGGCCTTGAGAACTGGAGGCACAGCATGCAGTATAGAGCAGTACAGGCATGAAATTATAAAAGCTGGCTTGGCACTGGAAAACCCAAAGCTCCTCATCAATGTCCAGTTAAAGAAATGCAGACCAGGAGCTGGACAAACCTGGGTTTAAGGGTATCAAAGAGGACAAAGAAATAGCTTTCAGCATACATGAAATACCCCACATACACTAAATTCAGCTGCTACTACATGGAGCTGCAGAGCAGTAAAAAAAAGGTGTGAATATAAGTAGGTACTAGAAAATAAGGGTGATAGTATCTCCAACAAAGGACACCAGAAGCTGAAGATTTATAATGTTAAATCATCCAGCAGGCTGAAGATGCTGACTTTTAAGATCCAAAGGAACAACAGAAGGGAGAGCATAATCCCAAGAAAATGGATAAAAACGAGAAGTGTGTTATAATTTTAATTCCATTATTCATATTATTACTGACACTTTTCCCTCATTGAAGCATTTTAATTACATTACTATTCCTTTTTTTTTTTTTTTTCTGCAACAATTAGATTTGGATTGGCTAGACTCTTCATATTTAAATGAAAATTCTTGGCTTTACTTGTATGTAAGGTGTTTCCTTTTTGCCCATAAACAAGACCTTGAGTGTAACAGAAGGGAGGAAAGATAACCATGAGGGCCTCTTCAAACTCAGCTCCTAGCAAGGGGCCCAAAGGCACTCTGTAAGATCCCTCCTGCTCTTTCCGAGGTATGCCATTGATGTTGCCAGCTGCAAACTATTAACAGGAAGTTTGACTGTTATGTTGTATGGGTTATTTTCACAGATTGGAGGTCTGTCCCAGTAGTCAGATAGCTTTGCTGTTTCCAAGTATTTTCCCTTAAAATGGGATGGTGTTTTTTTCCTTAGCTGGGAAGTCAGGCAGGTGATGTCTCTCACCATGCTTGCTGTAGGGTAGCGATGTCTGTGTGCATCACCCACTCGACCCTTGATCCCTGTTGAGCATATAATGAAGACTGAATGTAAATAGCGGTGGTAGCATTCGTTGCTTATGCCCAGCAATTTGGCATTAGCTATTCAGATCTTGAAGCAAAGATCCTCCTGTCCAGCTTGTGAGGAAATATGCCCCAGCTGTGACATGTTCTTCCCTTCACAGCAGCAAGCTTTGTTCTCCTTCTGCCTGATCTCTCTTTTAACAGCTCCTGGGAAACAAAAAAATCTCTCTTAACTCTCCCTACACTCATGCAAGCTTTTCTTCCATGACCCAGGTGCTCTTCTCTAGCTGCAAGTTAGGTGGGAGTGTTGCCTGGACGAGCAGACCTTAGCTCCCAGGCTTGCACACTGCAACAGACATCTGTGAGGCTTGTGTGGGAAGGGACGAAGAAGCATTGCATGGTGACACCGTTCTTCAGCTAGGGAGGACAGGCAGGGAAATGAAGAGAAGTAGGTAGAGCAAATGCTGCAGAAACGGTAGCAAGATCCCCAAAACTTTTCCAGCTCCACTGTCCAAGTTACAGTGTATTACAAACCCTGCTTTGTTCTGAGACCTTCTCCACTAGTCAGGTTATAGTTTCACTCCCTAGCAAAGTTACTGCTAATTTTAGAAGCGTGGCACCTAATGTGCAGTTAGGCCTGAGGCAATAGAGATGAAGTGCTCTTTGTCCATGATTCCTCCTGAAGTTATTCACCTGAGCCATGACCATTTACACCAGCTAATGTTCCCCTCTTGTGTTTCACTCTGTATCTCTGTTAGGGGCATTGACATTGACAGGGACCATGCATAGTACATACCACTAGCAGCATCCAGGAAGCTGTAATTTTCACAGCATCAAGTCTAGGATACTGGCACAAGTCAGAATTGAAGTGTTTGTGAATCACTTCTTCCTGAAAGCTTCCTTTTTAAAGCCAAGTTGGTCTTACTGTTTCAAATGGATTTATGCTACCAAAAAATGTAGTTCGGTCACACAAACAAGCAACCAGACTGCAACTACTGCTGTGTTTCTGATACACTGTTCCTGCTTTTGAGGCCAGATAGTGCTAACAAGAATTTGTTTGCATTATCTACCCAGAAATTGCATAATCTGGCATGTTTTCTATAGGAGGAAGTTGCTATCTTCTGACTGATGAACCCTCACAAGTTTTTGTACGAACCATGATCTTTAATACAAACCGTCTGACCTGGATGTCACTGAAGATGTCTGTTTTGATGATGCCAAGCAAAAAAACCCAAAACAAAACAAAGCAAAACCAAACCAAGCAAACCAGCTCACACAGTGTCAAAGAAACTTAACACAACATTTATTAAAATAGAATATTACAAGAATGTGAATCCTAATTGTACTACTACTGTAAATATTATGTAAGCTCTAGTAATGGTGTGTTTAGTTCATGCCAGGTCCCTCTGCCAAGGACAGGGGCTGCAGTGCTACACCACAATCCCTGATGTGTTACTCACTGTAGCGGCTTTGTCCATGAAGAGGTTTTGCCAAGTGGCACCTCCAGCATGCTAGGCCAGCTCTTCCTCTGACATCACCTGCCGTCTTCCCCTGCCTGCTCTGCCTGACCTGGACAGCCCTGTCCTACCACCACCAGCATGGCATATTGCGTGAAGGAGGAAGGTGGGAGCGGAATCCTGAGACTGCTTCCGCCACTTTCAGCAATGTTTTCACCCAAAGGTCAAGCAAACACTCCTCACTGCACTGTCACCCCAGTGCAGGGCTGCCTGTAAGGTACCAGACCTCCTCTAGCCAAATAAAAACAGAGAGCCCTGTACATCTGGAAAATACGGGGCTCCAAGCTTATGCTGGAGAATTTGTCATTACATGGCACAAATTGGTGCCCGATTCTTAGTTAGGGACAAAGCGGGTAAATGTGGAGGATGAAGACATAGAGACCCTTGGCTAGGGCACCCTTCTGAGACATTTGATTGCTGACATCTACCTGTGCTGTGACTGTTAGTGTCACAGCTGGTATCCACATTGGAATAAATTGTGAACTCTTTGTCTCCCCTTTTGCCCCAGAGCTGTGAAAAAGCAACTTATTTCTCATTTTTTAAGAGAAGGTTGAGCAAAAGGCAGTAAGCTAAAAATGTCACTGGAACGATCATGTGGGTTAAAGAGGAGTAGTGCAACAACTACCGAGGTATGAACACCTACCACCACTGTGGTGGCCAGGACTGCACTGATGAATATAAAAGAGGTTTTGCCAGCAACACTGATGGGTTTGCAGAGAGCAGGTACACAGTCTTGGTTAATTTCTGTGCACAGTTCCTTAAGCAGCTTGGATTATTTGCAAAGCACATCAGCATTCCTCAGGTCCCAGACAGTGGCTTCTTAAATACTAGGCTTTAAATAATGAAGTAATGCTGCAAAAGCCATTCAGTGGAAGTTTCCTCTCCCTTCCCCATGCAAATACAATTCTTTCTTTACCACGTTATTGCTAGGCAAAGCTAATGCTACAAGATAAAGCAGGCTGTAGATAAACACATTTATAGAATTGAGGCCTGCACTTTCAAGTCCAGAGATCTCCCTGGTGGATCCTGTGCTTTGAACAAATTACAAAGCATTTCTAGGCATGACAGTGTAGCTGTCTATTTACCACCAACACTGCAGTGTAAGGCTGTTATCCAAACTGAGGCATGTGGAAACAAAAGAAAGCAAAAAAGACAACACATCTTTTATTTAGGTGGTGTGATGTTTTTTCTCCAGGTTTTGGATTTTTGGTTAGGACATCCCTGGTCATCAGTGTCAGAAATCCTTTGTGGGTGGTGTGGGTAAGGTAACAGTCCTTAATGCTTACCTCAGAAACCAGGAAAGGCACCGAAGGAACTCATTGGTGGTACAAGGTTTCCTCAGCAAAGTCTGTTTACAAAGCATTTACATTTGCAAACTCTCTAGCCCAGGGACTTTCCCAGCAGAGAAATTTCCTGGGAAGAGACAATGTGTTGCGGCACAGGTTCCTGACATCTGGTTCTTCTGGTGTCACAGCTCAGATCCAAAATACTCAAGAGTGTAAGCACCCAAGGACACAACTGTTTGACTCCAACACTGGTACTGTTAGAACCAAAGAATCGTTTCACCACAGACCATCATGTTTTGTTGTTCTCTGCAAGCGCTAGAAGACTTCATAGTGAAAAATCAAAAACTCTCAACCTTGTTGCTGAACTTGCCCTTCCGGAGGAATTCTGATTTGACCTATCCACCCCAGAGTAAATGGAATTGTCACCTTGCCCTGTGGTTGATGAGCTGAGATTACCACATTGTGAACATTACAACTTCGATCTCACAGGAGGATCAACTAGCTATGGACTCAAATGGCTAGAACAAATAGCTAACCTAAAGACTGATTTCATATTTGTTCTTTATTCAAATATACTAGTGCATTCAGACAATCTCTGCAACAGTTCCCAGAGAAGAAACTACGTAAGACATGGTCTGGTAACTCCTTGTAACAGCGGTCTTAATTTCAGCAAGAGTAGAATCAGCTTTTAATTCCTGAGAGTAATTATTGTTCCTAGTAAATGGCGACTGAAATTTGATTATGTTGCTGCAGCATTTCAAGAGATGTCTACTTAATAAGAAACAAATCCATCTGATTTCTGAAAGTGTTTATAAGGTTTTATTTATTTACAGCCCTAAATTTGTTCCAAATCACTCAGAACTAACAAGAGGGGACACGCACTGAAGTTCATTCTGTTGCCCACTTTAGCAGGGGACTCCTGCCTCTGTGGGTACTTGGGACAGGCTCTTCCTACCCACTTGCACCCCAGTCCTGTTGTTCTGCACCAGCTTGGCTATCACTTTACAACCCATCAGCATTCAAGCCTGCAGCTACGGTCTTTGCAATGTTTATCAAAGAGGGGACAAGTTTCTGGTGATTTGTAAAGCTGTTTTGAGCTTTAGTCCAGAAAACCTGACTATCTGTGTCTTCCCAACACACCACTGACCCATCTCTGAGAGACAGTAACACAAGATAAGTAACTTATTTTAGGGCTCTGAATTGTACCACACTTACCCATGCTCTCAATCTCTTCCCCAACTCACTCCCTCATGTTTCCTCTTCAGGGTACTCCTTATTTCAAGCCATGAGTTGTGCTTGGGTTAGATACATGAAATGAGAAGCAAAAGCTACAGGGTATTTGCACAGTACTGAGCCAAACACAGGCTTTTATAGCTGCTCTGCAGTCAAAGTTAGACATTCTTAGACTTCAGGGGCCAGGCGTCAGCGTGTTGCTATCAGATTTCCTACAGAAGATCTGAGGTGAGGCTATGATTAGCAATAGATGTAAATGTACCCCAGAAGCAGGCAGAGCCCACACCTTCCCTGTCACCACCACTCAAACACTCTCCCACGCTTTGCCTCTCAACCCACTTCCTCTGTCCCACACCATCTCTCTGCCCTGGGTTCACTTTGCTCATTCCTTTCCACACGCTGTGTGACACACGCAAGCCACCACTTAAAGGAGGTGATACACCGCGTCACACTGGCCTCCACAAGTGCCAGCCTCTTCTGACAGACTTGCTAGTGAACCGTGAAACCTGGGCTTCAAAGCTGTTGCTGGCTCACTGAAACGTATCAGAGTAGTATACTGCTTTTGCATCTTCTTCTCAATTCCCAGAGATTTAAAACCAGCAGCACCTTCCAAAAAGCATGATGTTTTTACAGGAGTACTAGTACTTATGGCAGGAGACAGTCTCTGGGGAACAAGAGGAACACAGAACAAACAAAATTCCCACAAGCATCCGGCCTTTGTAAAGTTTACTTAGAATACATGACCTTTCCTAAGCTTTGGAAATTATTTTGTTTGACAGTGGATTGTTTAGCTCTAAGTGTTCACTTGGATTTCAAAGGCTTAGCAGATTTCCACAGAGCATATCTAGGCACTGCCACAGATGCACCTTTGCTTTGATGTTGACTGAGTTACTCAGAGCACATACCTTTAACCAGATAATCTGTTTCTGCAGAAAGAACCTGAGACCTTTTCTTGTCTTTGTGCATAACTCACATTCCTAAACTACTCCAATACCTGATCTTATTTATAAGCTTAATCTCAGCTCATATCATATTCCCCGAGGAGGGAAGAAAAAAACAGTGTCTTCTGTCCAAGTTGGGCCCTGACTTTGGCTTTAGCTTCCGGAAAGAGCTCTCAAAACCCAAAAAAATCCTGAAGGCAATGGTGTGCAATGACTTAACACACAACAAGATGATGCAAAAGACTGGATGCTTATGAAGAGAAAGCATTAAGATCCTTATCACTGTATACAGAGCAGAGACTAGGATGAACAAGCAATATACTGGCAGGCACCATGCCACTGTGCAGGCAGAGGTGAAGCAGAAGGGCAGAGCAAGGTTAATTCACAACTCTGGTAATTCACAGTCTGTCAAATGCTATTTCAGAAGACTTAAAATTTACTGAGCAGGCAAGGTAGATTCATTAGCAACATGACAATTAAATAACAGAATTTATACAGCTCTCTGAGCAAATAAAAATCTGACAATGAGTAATGGAAAGTCAGTATTTAATAAAGGACAACTACCATCCTCTGAACTATATAGGCATACAGTAGCTACTTACCACAGTAAGTCTGCAGGAGTGTGGCTGGTTATCTACACTGAGAATGATTCACCTCAATACCAGTTAACTACACTGAGAGTGATTCACCTTAATACCAGTTAACTACACTGAGAGTGATTCACTTCAATATCCAAATCATCGCCAGAGTAAAAATAAAAATGTGCACAGATGATCATTCATAGAATCATAGAACTATAGAATGTTTTGGTTTGGAAGGGACCATTAAAGGTTGTACAGTTCCAACCCCCTTGCCATGGGCAGGGACATCTTCCAATAGACCTGGTTGATCAGAGCCTCGCCCAACCTGGTTTTGAACACTTCCAGGGATGAGGCATCTACCACCTCCCTGGGGAAGCTGCTCCTTCACTGCAAAAACTTCTTTCCTTATATATAGTCTAAATCTATCCTCTTTTAGTTTAAAACCACTTCCCTGTTCTGTTGCTGCAGGCCTTAGTAAAATGTCTCTCTAACCTTTATTGCAGCCCCTGTTTAGGTACTGGAAGGCTGCTATAAGGTCTCTCCCGAGCCTTCTTTTCTCCAGGATGAACAAGCCCAGCTCTCTCAGCCTGTCTCTATAGGAAAGGTGCTCCAGCCCTCTGATCGTCTTCATGTTCCAACTCTCCAATATCCTCACTCCAACAGGTCCATGTCCTTTGTATGCTGGGGACTCCAGTACTGCAGGTGGGATCTCATCAGAGCAGAGTAGAGGGGCAGAATCACCACCCTCGACCTGCTGGTCACGGTACTTTTGATGCAGCCCAGGTACAGTTGTCTTTCTGGGCTGTGAACACACACTGCCAGGTGAGCTTCTCACCAACCAACACCTCCAAGCCCTCCTCTTCAGGGCCCTCTGTCCCTTCATACACATTCTGCTACTCCTGTCTCTTTCCCCATCAAGAGAAAATGCCATCCACTGGATTATGACCAATGGTTCAGTATGGTCCACTGAACATTCTGCTACTGATCTTTAGCATCTGCATGCATCATTCATTTAGTAATTATTCTGAACTCATGTATATTAGAAATGCCTAAGAAAAAGATGCAGAAAAAACACCCAGTATTCCAGCAGAACAGAGAGATATGACAGTCCCAGAAGGGGACTTTACTAGCTGTGCCAAGATATTCCTACTGCAGTGGTGGCACAGACTAGTACTGAGTGTGCAAAATGTTACCCTGCAACTCACTTAAAAGAGCAGCTGCAGATCAACCACAGGAGAGAATAAATAATTAAATGCAGGAATCACCTAGTAGTAGTTGTTATAAATATTTATCATAAGGTGTTAAAAAAATGAATTGTTTTTGATTTACGATACCAGAAGATACTTCTTTACCACTCAAGAAAACATTCACTTTATGAAAAAGAAAAAAAAAGACCCCTAAAAACATACCTTGTCACTGTAGCTGAAAAGAGAACTATTTCAATTAAAAAAACTTCTCTCTTCATCCTTAAGGTTTGTTTTTTGTTTTTTAAGGTAGGTTAGACAAAACTGCTAAATATGCAAGCAGTGAAAGGAGTTAACTCCACCTTCACTGTGCCTGTCTCCTCACAGCTGTAGTGGAAAATCTCATCTCTATCCTCACCAACGGCCAAGAACATCTAGAAGGAATTATGACCTGGTTTGACTGCATATGGAAAAGAGGGAGAGGCGTAGGAGCCCTTATTTCCATCCCACGTTATGCTTCATGAAAATACCAAGTGCCCAATCAGCCCCAGGAGCAAAGTCCTCACATGCTTCCTCCAGGCACTGCAGGAAGCTTACATCTTCAGCTAGCCTTTGCTGCACTTCTCTGTATCCCTGCATTTGCAGAAGTTCTTTGAGCTTCTGCAGCTGGGTCAAGCCATAGTAAAGATACCAGCCTGAAAAGCAGGTCCAGTTCGCTTCCCCAGACTCCAACAATGACATGTCCAGGTATGCAAGGTTCCTCTCGATTTCCCTTTTTAATCTGCTGTATAGAAGATGCAAAAAGACAACTAAACCAAGGCTGGATTATCTTCTAAAGTAAAGTTAACTACTACCTCGAAAAAAGAAATGGGTCAAGTTTCTCTTTAAAAGATTGCTATTAAAAACACTTCAGAGAAGTATGAATATCTAAAATATAACAGGGAAAATGTATTGCAGAAATTATTTATTTCATGCCAACTCTTTGACTAGATATTTTAACACACATTGCAAAAATGTATCCAGTACAACCATAATTTAGAAGACTACAGAGAAAAAATTATAACTTGAATTTCAAAACAAGGTGTTATGCATACATACGTGTATCATAAGGCAAATGAAGATAGTCTATCCATAAACTGCACTCCTACAGCCTATATTAACACACACTGGAGAATGAGTATCTTTTATCACTAAACCTATGTTTACAAAGGAACTCCCTTGTCTTCCAGACACCCCTACAGAAATATAAGCTATTTCTATAAAAAATACTTAAGTTTCTACAGTGGTAACTAAGCTGTCAGTCTGAAACTTATAACTCACAGGAATATGTCAAATATAACATTATCCTTAAGAAATAACTGAAGTTCCATATTATTATTGCCTGTCAATTACAACTGAAAAACACATACTCACACAAAAGCAAGCTGAGGAAGACATTCCAGTGCCTTTTAATAGAAGAAAGAATAAACCTGATTGGGTTTACTGTATGACTGAAATGGAAGATGCCAAATATAATCAACATAGTCAATGACAGCATTTAATGTATTAGAAAGGGATCTAGTTCAAGGTGCTTTTTTGCTAGCAATGCTGAGTTTCTGTAAATGTAATCAAATGGTGTAGGAGTGTCTCAGCTTCAGATTAGACTACTTAATTTGAGGCACAGCTAGTATTACAGAACTGCCATAAAGAAGTACATACTCCTGCAGAGCCTATGAGGGAAGAGGAATGTAAAAGTTGCAGAAAGTTTACAAGATTCACAAATAAATTGCTCTGAAAGAGAATTTAATAGTTTTCTGAATTTTAAAGAAAAATTGCTGGAGACAATATATATACCTTAAGTAGTATGTTTGTTAATAATTAAGATGTACGTATTTGTCTGTAATTATAGGTCTGTTTTCTTTAAGAAGCCCCATAGTAAGTTTTCCTTCATAAAGGATCTCTATTTGTATTGTAAATGCCCCCCAGAGTGAAAGTAATTACAGAAATAATGAAAATTTGAAGAAAATATTGTATTTTTCCTGTAACATTTAAAGTATCTGAAGATGAATTTAACAAAATATAACCCATGATAATTACAGAAAATCAGAATAATCACTTTTTAAATACTTCATATATAAAAATTATTGTCATGGTTATGTTTTTAAATAGCAAGAATAAATACTGAATGATAGCAGCTTTCTGCCACTTTCATTAATACTGTTAATGACTATTTTACAAGTGCTTGATTGCAAAATAAAGGCAGATTATATACCATGCTTTTTCCAGTAGTGTAAGTTACAGCAGTATAAAGTTTGTTTCTTAACATGCTATCATACCTAAATAATAAAATATATTACATTTTGCCCAAAGTGTCACTATTAGCACAGACTAGAATTTGCATATCCTTCACTCAAAGACTCCCTCACTTCACAGCTAAGGGATGCACCTTTCTTAAGAAGAGTGCACAGGACTCATTTCCCACTACAGATATTTGTATCTTTAAATGCCTGAAAGAACTACAAATTCAGTAGGAGCAGTAAATTTGACTAGAGATTTTTGTTATCTGTACTTTTTACGAAATCCAACACTGACCCAGTATTGAAGTATCTACTGTTTTCATTCCCACATTTCAAAGTTCATTACAACTCACATGGATTCTTTTCACGGGTTTAAATCTTTGACATGAAAATATTCAAGTGCTTGCACTTAACTTTGGTGGGCTTTTTGGTGTTTTGTTTTGGTTTTTGTGCTCACAAATGAATTCTGATGAAACGTAAGTACACCCTAACTGCTCAATAATTCAAAAAGAGGAATAATAAACAGAGGATGTGACATTCCTTAGCTGCAAATAAATACAGCTATATACTGACATAACATATATGCCAACATGTTTAGCTCCCTAAAGTACAGTTTGCAAGGCAGTTACATTTTAAATCACCTAATCTGGAACATCAAATACAATGCAAGAGAACTATTAGCCTACAGTGTATTCACTGCCAAACATACCAAAGCTAGTTTTAAATTATTTTAGTTGTGGTGCTGTTAGGATTAGAGCTATAGTAGCGAAGAATTTGTCAAGAGTTGCCACAGTCTGGCTGGGAATCATCACAGAATCATAGAAGGGTTTGGGTTAGAAGGGACCTTTAAAGATTATCTAGTTCCAACCATGGGCAGGGACATTTTCAACAAGATCAGGTTGCTCAGGGCCCCATCAAGTTGCACATAGCCCCCATGTTCTGCATTATTTGTACTAGCAGTAACCAAGCTAGTTTAAAAGTAGCCCAAGCACACAGCAAATGCTGTGCAGGCATATCCCTTATTTCTACAGTGTTCTTTTACAGCTGTACTCTCTATTTCTTTGTTGGAAGTCTTCCTAATTTACTCATAGGAACTCATAACTAATTTTCTAAACATACTTCAGATTAATTTGCCTAAAAATTGCATATAATTAGGGCAAGAGTAACTGTTGGTCAGCAACTATCAACTCCTTACTTAAACACCCAGTATATCCTTGGAGCACATTACCACAGAAATCTCCAAGCACAATCCAGAGAACTCTTGAGAGACTTTCAGAGCTCAAAGCAGCCGTTGGTTAACTCCATTACTCCACTGCAACATCAAAAAAAGGTCACTGGATTCCCACCTCAATAAACTCAGCCATTCTGTTAGCAACTGAAATCCCACTGCCATTAACTTGCACAGTCAACTCCATAAATTACCGTATCCCAATGAAAACTGCACAGAGGGCTTACACTGAGGACTAGTTAGCTTTCATGTATAAAATCCGTATCAAGTTTCCACTGAAAATTCTGGTTCTAGCCATTCCACTGATTTCTGAGAGAGGAAAAAACCCCAAACAAACCAAGCCCAAGAAAGCCTGATCCAATTCTCTGAAGTCAGCAGGGGCTAGGTAAGGATACTTCACAAGAACTCAGAATAACAAACATTCCTTCTATAATTTTTCAATTAGCACTGAATTAGATCCCTTTGTAGTGACATTTTCAAGAGTTAAACAAAGAACCTGAACCTTATTTCATCCAAAGATTTTTTTTTTTACAAATAAATTTTTTGGCAATTAAATGAGACACAAGTTTTAAAAATAGAAATATCACATCTAAGAACATTCACGTGGATTAAAGTCCAGGAATAGATACAATCCCCTTCATGTAAGGCTGAATTCAGAATAGATCTAAATTAAATTAAATAGGTGCTAACATAAAATTGCTAAAGAACAATCTGAATAAAAAGAGTCTCGTTTTCTTAACTACGAGTCCCTGATACCACCCTAAGATTTTGATCAAGCTTTTACAGTATAAAAAATACCAAAACTAAGAAAGTGCCTCTTACAGGTAATCTGGAAATTGTATTATGCCTTGAATACATGTGGACATGGCTGTCGTTCAGTGCATTCACCTAAAAAAGGAACTGACGATTACTTCATGTCTGCTAATTTATTAATATAAGTATTTCTATACAAATAGAGTATTTTTTCTCCTTCATAATAACAATTAAATGTTTTAAAACAGGCAAACCAATATATTACACATACCACTACTGTTAGAACACATGATCTACTAAATCACAAGAGGTAGTTAGATCCCCATTAACAATTACTTCAGAAACAAAGACTACTTTTAAAAATCAGTAGAACATCTCATTCATAAAAAATTTCTTTTCGCAAGAACTCATTCCTAACTGTTTTAAGGGATGTCTGTTTTTTAAGCATGATAAAGAACTTATAATGAAAACATGTTCTCTTTCAGTTTTCAACATAACTTCGCAGTAAGAATGTAAGAAAATCCCCAAGTGGTAAAGACTTAAGACAAGCTGCAATAATACAACATTTTAAATAAAGCAAATTTCCAAAGATATAATGAATTTGATCACATCTTTTACCTTATGATTACAGTTCAGAATTCTTTCAACTAACTACACTTTAAAAATAAATCTACACCAATGAAATTCATGTGAAGTTTTTTTTACACTGTTAGTAATTGGCATTTTTGAATGGCATTCAAATGACTAAGCATTGTTCTTTTTGCAACAAGTTACTGCAAAACACAGGCACCTTAAAAACAGATACATAATGCAACCAGGGTATTTGGGACATTAAAAGTGTTTACCATTATCCAGTCATGCTATGTATTTCCCTTCTTTTAAAGGAATATGCTACAATTTGAAGCCGTGCCCGAGTTGTGTGCAAATTATAGTTTCAGCATTTAAATCAATTTTCACATTATATTTCTTTTACAGGTACAAAAATGCTAGTGTGCGAAGATTTTCAACCATTACAACTGCAAAAAATCTTAAATCAGATTTATATCTTTGATAACGCATTCCCGCTATTGCACATATGCTCATATGACAGTGAAACTATGGTCAATCGATTTCAAATATTTACACACGCTAAAATTATTTATCTGCATATAATGTTGGAAAAGAAAAAATACAGCCTTTCTTGACCAATACAGCTTGCTTCAAAATTAATACCACCAAATTTCAGAGAATCATAAAATACCAGGTTGGAAGGGACTGCAAGGATCATGTGGTCCCACCTTTCCTGGCAAAACACAGTCTAGACAAGGTCCCAGCACCCTGTCTGGCTAAATCTTAAAGGTGTCCCATGCCAGGGAATCCACCACTTCCCTGGGGAGGGTACTCTAACGACTGTTCTCACTGCGAAATTTTTTTTTTCTCCCCAACCTGTGCCCAATAACCTTCATCTTTTCCATGTGACTCCATGTAGAAAGGGAATCCCCTTCTTCTTTGCAGCCACCCTTTAAATACTGGAACATGTAGTTTATGACTTTGTGAAGACAGCCTGCCATTCAATCTTTCTGCTTAAACACGGTCTGATACATGACCTGGGGGTGCTGACTGATGGCCGGCTGAACATGAGCCAGCTTGTGCCCAGGCAGCCAAGAAGGCCAACATCATCCTGGTCTGTACCAGCAACAGTGTGGCCAGCAGGATCAGGGCAGCAATCATATCCCTGAACTCAGCACTGATGGGGCTGTACCTCAAATCCTGTGTTCAGTTCTGGGGCTCTTACTACAAGAGCAACATTGAGGGGGTGGAGTGGGTCCAGAGAAAGGCAACGGAGCTGGTGAAGGGTCCGGAGCACAAGTCTGATGAGGAACAGCTGAGGGAACTGCGAGGGTTTAGTCTGGAGAAGAGAAGGCTCAGGGGCAATCTTATCCCTCTCTACAGCTACCTGAAAGGAGGTTGTAGTGAGGTGGAGGTCAGTCTCTTCTCCCAAGTAACAAGTGGTAGGACAAGAGGAAATGGTCTCAAGCTGCACCAGGGGAGGTTTAGATTGGATATTGGGAAAAAATTCTTCACAGTGTGGGTAATCAGCCATCGGAACAGGCTGCCCAGGAAAGCTGAAGTGTTCAAAAACCATGTAGATGAGGGCCTCAGTGACACAGTATAGTGGCGGTCTTGGCGGTCCTGGGTAATGGTTGGACTTGATGATCTTAAAAGGTCTTTTCCAACCTAGTTGATTCTATGATTCTATTATTCAAAGACCACTGAAACCCAAAGAAGCCTTAATTTCATTCAGTAGATTTTGGACTAGGCATTAAGTTATAATAGAAAAAATACAGAAAGTGTTTATTATAGTAATTGACAAAACTGCACTTTGGATGCATTAAAATGCTCTCACAGCACCTGTTAAAATACAAAAAGATTCCTTCTGAAAAATCCTTTTCCTAAAACTTAAAATGTTACAGCAAGTTGAGCCCCAGGTATATTTATGAAGTTTACACTCTATTAATTTTTTCTCCTTTTGGTCATGACACAAAAACCCACACTGATGGACAACAATATCTACAATAGAAGAAGCATATTCTTGTCATATACAGGTGCATTTCCAAAATAGTTGTTCCTTCATATTCATATTCTAAAGAAATATTATCTTCTCTGGTTCAGTGATATATCATAAATACAGTATTTTCCAAGCAATGAGCGGGAATAGATTTCCACTGAATTTTCCTTTAGCTTTGAGGAGTTTAGACATCATCAAATATTTTGCTCCGAGACATCGACAGGTATCTTCCACCAGGCTGGTACCTGCAGAATCAATTTTAAACATGAAAAAGTATCAAGGGAAATAGAAAAATAAAGACCCAAGAAATCATGTAACTCACTGAACTCTTACTCCTTCACTCTCAATGAATTACATGATCTGGAGCTCTACTGAATTACTGTTTCCATGAGAATTTCATAGGCAGTCATTAAATTAGATCTCATGTGACCAAAAAAAGCAGTGATATGAATACTGGGAGTCTTAAAGAACTTCGTTTCCTCATATAAAGAAAAGAAGTTGAATGTTTTTATTGAATAGAACTTTTTCCTAAAAAAATAAACCAAACCAAACCAACAAACCCCCAAAACAAACAAAACAAAAAACTAAAACCCAACAAAACCTACCAAACCCCCCAAAACACACCCCCCCCCCCCAAATCATCAAAACCCAAACAAACGAAAAACCCAACCAACTGACAGTAAAATTCCAAACAAACAAAAACCCCAAACCAAACAACAGCATCCAAAAGTAGTTTGGATGATTAATAGTACATCTCAGTGGGTATTCCTAGGAGAAATAAGAGTTTCAAAGATAATGAGAACAAATAGCTGCACTCTTAGTGGGAAAAAGCCTCACAACTTGTTGGTCAAATCTATTTTAAAAGCATTTTAAAAGCACATACAAGTCTCAGTGAAAGCACAATGTACTTCCTCTCTGCAGTATTTCCCAAAACCTGAATAGACTTCATGCCAGAACCTAGTGTTCCTAAAGCTCTTACTGTCCTAGAACACTTGTAACTACCACAGAAGTTATAGTTTAAAAAAAAAATAAAATAAAAAAATCAATGTTACTATAATGAGCTATTTTTAAGTGAAATGAAATGTCATATACGATTATTTTTGATTTATTACTTCTATGAAATCAATGCAGGTTACTAAAAAAGAACACAACTAAGCTCTGTGGCTCCAGATTTTCTTTAAAAAAAAAAAAGTTCAGAATGTTCCACTCTACAAAATCTGTATAAGTGCCAGAAGACTTCAGATACTGTACCTGAAAAGTATTTGCTCCAAAAGAATTATATATGTATATTCCTATTTTTGTAGACTATTACCCCTTTCACACTGTCCAGAAATCAACAATTGACAAAAATGTTAGGCTAGATCTTCTTTGAATTCTTGTGCTTAAAAAGAACCAGCTTTTGAAATGTGGCAACACTGGACTAGACAAGTTAGTTGTTGATGTAAACTAACATTGCTGACATGATCTGAAAAACTGGCATTGTCATTCAATAGCGTGATTTTGGCATTTATTTTTTGACATTGTAAATATGAGTCAACTGTAACCATTCATGATTTTTTTAATTGGACTGGGCATGCTAGTTTTAGCTAAAAAATAATGTAAACTGTAACTTTTATATAGGAATTTAAAATTATTTATCATTAAATGATTCTACATCATAACTACCTAGATAAAAAAGCACCCATAAAATGTATTACTTGTTTCTTAAATACAAGCAGAGCTCAGCAGTCATGAAAAATACTCTATAGCATGACTAAGAGTTGTTGCAGCCACCACTACAGAATCACAGAATTCTCTATTACAGACAGAGCTACACTGTTCAGCTGGGAACTTTTTGTTCAGTAATTTCAGATTTAATTTATTAGTCCAGTCATTCCAAGATCTGATCCCCAGGTGTATTACTGAAACTAATGGTCTTGTAATATGCAGTTTTCTTTCTTGCAGCCCTCTATGATGATTTTTATACATGGAAATCAAATAAACTTTCTAAAGTCTTCTAGGAAATTAGAGAAAACCTTACATCACGCAGGTCATTCTCCAGGTTTCTGTTTTTATATGCAGTATATGCATATATGCAGTCTTTTTCAGATTATGCCGACATATAAAATTATACTTAACTCAAATTCTACTAAGACATTTCTATAAAAAAATGAAAAGGCTTCAGGTTTCAACTGGTTTTAAAACAATTACCGTATCATGGGGGAGAAGGAAGAAATGAAAAGAGCCAGGTAAAGTGGTAATTTTTGTTTACAAAACCTACTAGGAAGCCATTTGATACAGGTGTCATAAGTCAGAATACATTGTAAATAAAGACAGAAGACCCTCACCTTCCAGAGTCCGATTCAAGAGGGTCATCATTAATTGAATCTGCATTAAAATCCAAAGGTTCTGCATCCTGAAGAAGTTCTATTCTATCTCTTTCAGTCCTGCCATTTGATCGGGTATACTTTGACAGAGCTGAGTAGGTAAAAGGAAGGAAAGACACTCATTTGCTTTATGAACACCTTGGAGAATGTGAAATCATCAAACTTTAAATACCAGAATAATAAATTGCTACTAAGTCATCCAAAGTTTAGCTATGATGATTTAGAGTAGATTAGATATTAAACTAACCAACTACATGCTCAAATTCATTGTATTCAAATTAATTTTTGCATGTCCATAGAAACTACAATTATCATTTTGCCCCTCAAGTAAGATGAGATCTACTTTGCAAAGAATGGACGCATGCCAACCTCATGAAGTTTAACCATGCCAAGTGCAAGGTCCTACACCTGGGTCAGAGCAATCCCAGGAACAGCTACAGGCTGGGCAGAGAACAGGTTCAGAGCAGCCCTGTGGAGAAGCACTTGGGGATGTTGCTCGATGAGAAAATGAACATGAGCTGGCAGTGTGCGCTTGCAGCCCAGAAAACCAACTGTATCCTGGGCTGGATCAAATGCAGCGCAACCAGCAGGTCAAAGGAGGTGATCCTGCCCCTCTACTCTGCTCTCGTGAGACCTCACCTGGAGTATCGTGTGCAGTTCTGGTGTCCTCAACATAAAAAGGACATGGAACTGTTGGAACAAGTCCAGAGGAAGGCCACGAGGATGATCAGGGGACTGGAGCACCTCCTGTATGAAGACAGGCTGAGCAAGTTGAGGCTGTTCGGCCTGGAGAAGAGAAGGCTGCGTGGAGACCTCATAGCAGCCTTCCAGTATCTGAAGGGGGGCTACAGGAATGCTGGAGAGGGACTAATGAAGTACAGTGGTTTTGCAGTTCACTCTGCCACTTTCATTAGGCCAGTACCTACAGCTTGTTTCAGAATTGAAATGCCACATGTTCCTTTAGTTACATTAAAGTATAGAATATACTAATAATTTAATATAATCTCACAGTTAGGCTACCTCTGTAAATATGAGTTTGCAACTCTGTAAAGAGGAGGAGAAATCTACCAGATTTGTTGCGAAAGCATGTTCAGAGCTTGCTTTCTCCCCCACCTTTTCCCTTCTTTTTTTTTAAATTTCATTTCTTATTTGTCATTAGCTTACAAAAGGCACATAAAGTACATAAAAAAAACATTAAGACTGTGACAAATAAACTGTTTGGAAGTATGGAGCACCCACAAATGTTTTGTGCTAACAGACATTATTAGATGAGTACGTATACACTCATGTGATATGTTATTGATTTCACATTCATTGGCCATCTATCTGATAATTTAATTATACCCATCTGAGGAGTTACTTCGCAACTACAAGAGGTAGATTTAATATTTAAAATTGCAAACTTCAAGATATACCCTAAATATAACCTCTTTGTTGACAACTGCTACTCTCATTGCGGCCATTATATGTCCCATAAGAAGACCAAGGTGTTGAAACTAGCCAGAATCTCCAACCTCAACTAGAGAGAGTACAGAAGATGGGAAGAAACACAGTACTCTTTTCAGGTGGCTTTAACGGGCAAGATGGCACTGTGCCAAAGAAAGGAATATATTAGCACATCAACTAAGACAAAAAAGAATGTATTTGAAGCTACACACACAGCCAGTGTGGTGCAGGCAAGACATTAGAATAAAAAAACAAATCAAACTCCCCACAAACTCCATAAAGCTTACGTCTATTGGCATTGGCCTCTGAGAAACTGGATTCTTTTTGGTCTGTGTGGACAACTCTGTTTCTAGTGGAATCATCTCTATTTCCATATCGCTCTTTCCACTCCTGGGAAAAAAGATAAAATAAGGAAATGTAAGTGGTGAGGAAAAAGCAACACAACAAAAGCCTATGGAGAATCAAGACATATTCCAGATCTGCAATGTAGAGCTAACTGGTCAATTACATCATCCTATGAAAGCAACACTTTAAAAGTGTTCCTGTTCAGTATCTTTATACAGGAAGAACTTTGGTATGTATTTTAAACTCAATAAATCCCTTCACTAAACCAGTTACTGTAAAGTTCTTTAGAAAAAAGGCTTGCAGAAAACAAACTACATATTAAATCTGCATTCAAAGTTCACGACACTGCTCCAAATTATGGTGGGAAGGTTGCTTTTTTTAAGTTCTACTTCCATCTAGTGGTAGAATGGAAAAATAAACAGAAGCAGATAGCACAAAAATATTTGGACAAGCCATGTTTACTTAGCTTCTTGTTCTGTTGTGTTTCCATTCCATCATGTTTTAGTATGAAAACATCTTAGTATCAAGTGTAATGAAATATTAAAGAACAAGACATCTCATACTTTTATTAGGAAACAACTTCATGTCTCAACAAAAACTTTTCCTCCAAAGCAACTTTTCCAGAAAATTGCTCCAATAACTTCCAGTTTCATATCTAGATCCCAGATTATGGGCTGGTAAGAACTCTATACTTGAAGTTTCTTGCGCTAATTTATGCCATGTTAGTTCTAACCTGCAGAAGGATCAAACATTTAATCATGATCCAGTAAAAGAGAATACTCTCAAAAGCCCAAAGAGTTTCAAGAATTAAAGCCCAAAGAGTTTCAAGAATTAAAGCACTACAGTATTTAATGTAAACTCAAAAAACAGGTAACATCTGAAACTGAGTCTGCTGTTGAACCAGAATTGTTTATTAATGTCAGATCATTTCAGTGTATACTAAATGCAGCATGCCTTTGCTACTATTTTATTTAACAGTATGCTCAAGTTCTAAAGTTATGAGATGGGAAGAGGATCAGAAGAAAGGCCTGTCTGTCCTGGTTGTACTGGCTGTCATCCAGAATTAAAGTATTCCTGAGCTTGAAAAGCCAAGAGGTTTTAGTCCCAATATTATCCTACCTTTCTGCAGATAACATTTTTTCCCTTCCTTTAGTCCATTTTTTACATGCATCTTTTGATTTATCTCTTCATGACTTTCTATACTAAATTCCAAATGTTACAAACAAATGGAAAACTAAAGCCATAGTTAACTGATGCCCCTTAAAATGAAGCTGCCCGAATTATTTTTATCCAGATTGACCGCTTTCATAGATTTTTCAAGTCATTATGCACCGAAAGTCTGATCTGAATCAAACATTCTGTTTGTTACCCAGTGATGAAAGTATTAATTTTGTCTTAAATGTAATTCCATCCTCTGAAAACAAGCAAACAAACAAAAATCTGTGTCAATTACTTTCCAAAGGGCATACAAAGCAACAGGTACATTTGGGAGGAGTATACAGTCCCTAATTCAGTGAACATGATGACAGTGCAACTGCAGTTATTTCAAGCAGAGCAGTATCAACATAAGAGACTGACAATAAGCCATTTCAGATTATTCTGCATCCTAGCAATCAGGATTGTTTTTAATGCTTATTATACCTATTGGCATACGCTGCTCTCACAGCACAGTAACAAAAGTGACCAAGTAGTGTGACCAGAGTCTCTCTCTTACCCTTTAAAACTAAAATGTAAATTATTCCCCCCCAATTCCTAGCCAAGACTACTCTCCAAGATTAAACTGATTCCATCAATTACTGGGGACTTACATTTTTGTGAAATAGAACATGCTGAATTAAATAGCAATGGCGAATCCTATCAGATATTGCAGTATATTAATATTGTAATTAGCTAAAACAATCTCATACCCTTCTTCTGTTTTCACCTTCTTCCTGCCTTTGACGTTTTCTTTTCTCTATATAAGAAAAAAAAAGAACCAGCTGAGCTCCATACAAGAAAAAACATTACCAATATTTTTTAACCAACAGTGAAAACCCAAAGTTAACTTGCTAAGATTCCTACTTACATAGAAATAAATAGCTCATACAATTAAATGAAAACAAAAGACAAAGCTGCTTGTCTATCATTATGGAGTTTCTTGTTGGAATTAATTAATCGTGATGGTATCTTGGGTCAAGGCATGACGTGGATACTAGCTAACAAAAAAAAAAGTAGTTGGAAAAAGTATGATGTTAAGAACAAACTTGAGCATTATCAAATTAAAATCTTGCTGAAGTTCTGGGAGGCCCAAAGTATTACCCAAATAGTTTGTGTCTGTATCTACTATACAGCTGTAAATGTAACATCTCAGCATCAAAGGATAGTAATCTCTTGTTTAAGGGAAGGAGAGACATGCATCTCTCTCAAAAAGAAAAAAATAAAAGAAAACCAAACCCAAATCCACAAAGAAACCTACTCTAAGAAAATCTAGGCTTTTTTAATAACTGTGAAAGAGGTCTAAAATTATTTCACAATATAAAATTGTATCCAAAGATTTTAATTTCTAAACATCGCTTTTAACAACTTTCACAAAATACTTTCAATAAGAATTACATTAAAAAATAAAAATCTTTCAAAGCCAGCAGATAATTACAGCTCTACAGAACAACATGTTTTCTGTGATAAAACACAGTTAGGTGAAGCAGCAAAAAACTGTAAAGGAGACAACAGAGTTTGGGCAGCTCATGACATAGTGTACTTCATAGGAATACTAGTGTCCTGGGTTCCGCAGTAGCAGTCATGTTTTTCCTTTGTGTTAACTGGTGCAGTGCAGTGTTTTGACTTTCAGCTCGGGAACAGAGCTGATAACAAGGATATTTTGGTTTGGCCAAGGACTTTGTGAGGCTCATGCTCTGCCAGGGAGGAGGGGAGGCTGTGAGGAAGCAGAGACGGGGCGCCTGACCCGGGCTAGCCGGGGAGGTATTCCATACCACAGCACGTCATGCCCGGGGTGAGGGGTAACTGGGAGTAACAAGCTACCTGACTGGGTTTAAACCACGACAACTAGGATAGACGACCCAACTTACCTCTTCTGATTAGCTCTTTCCCTTCATCAATCAAATCAGAGGTCATTTCATTATCCCCCATGAACTGCTGAAATCCCAAAAGATTCAAACAACGAGTTCCTAAACTGGTAAAGCCGGAGAAGCAATTTTGTTTGTTAACTTACAATGAATAGAGGTATTACAATGCAAAATGTGAAACAAATTACTCAGAAATTTATGGACAATTCAAGAATAAAGCAATATAGAAGACACATTATTATACTGAGAAATCAGAAAATTCACAATAGTGACATTTTCGCATATCCAACTGAAAGTGATGGAATACTCCTATTCAAATTGAGAATAACACTGTCTATAGTCTTGAGAGTAGTGATTTAAGACAATTGCTTGAAATGTTCTCACATATAACAAAATTTATACCCATGATATCTCATTGACTCTTCTTTGTCAGAAGACAATTACTACAAAAAACTCCGCCTATTAAGATATCTGTGGTTTTGAAATAGTAGCAACAGGAAAGCCACCTTCATCTCAGGTTTCACTCGGGAGAAACATGGCATATTCTTACACTGCAGGGATGCTGGCTGAATACACATTCGGCAGCAGTCAGATAAAAAGCTTGCTCCACTTTTTTTAACCTAGTCCTTGAATTAGACAGCACTAAACCACTTTCACCTTTTCAGCTTCACACTTGAGAACACAACTGCTGGTTTTGTTGCTGTTTTTCTCCAAACTGGTGTATCAATATCATGTTCAAAGTTGGCTTCATTGTATATTTACGCTGAAAAGCTTTTTTTGCCTATACTATCTGAACTTTAAGACTGCTGCATTAAACAGCTTTCCTTGATAGATTTTATCTAGTGTTTTACATGCATCTGAATTATTAGAGGGCAGCAAAGTCCTCGCAAAGCAAGCTCCTCTCCTCAGTTTCTTCTCTTCCTTTTCACTATGGCATTCAAGACCCAGGGTCACAGACAACAAGTCACACAAATTATTTTCTTCTTGTTGGCTTCACTGTTTTTTGAGGGGCTTTTTTGCTTGTTGGGTTTTTTTTCCCCTCCACCACCATTTTTGTACCCTAACCTAAAAGTAAGCATGCAAAAATAAGGACAGGATCCTTGTTGTCTTATTATATATGGATGCACGTAGGTTTTTATGGACAGATCAAGGTGTTTTACTACAATGTACATGAGTCATGCAAAATAAAGGAAGAGAACATAAACGTAGCTGGGCAAACCTACAGTATCTCAACCATTACAGAGCTCAAAAGCAAACATTTTGAAATGTAAGGATAAAGCAAGCATATAATATATATAGCAGTATTTTCTGTAACTACCCTTACAGCTGCCAAGAAATTGTGCCTTAGGGAAACAATATCAAACGATTTAAACCACTATATTTTCAAACTGAAGTCTGGTATGGATCAGAAAATCATTGTACCAATTAGAAAGTTTATTAACTACAGTTTCAGCTAATGCTTCTTAATATATTAGAAAACCTTGCTGAAAACAGTTTCCTCATGGTAATTTTAATCTCAAAAGCAGAATCTAAGCAGGCTCCAAAGTTTGAACAGATCTGACCTCAAAATCTAGGAATGAAGTTTAATGGGGAAAAAGCCTCCACAACTCAGTTATGAGTTAATATAATGAATATTCTTGAAATGTGTACATTTCACATATATAAACAGCTAGGTATTGGTTTAGGTTTTGCATTTTTGTTATTATTTCATAACTCATCTGCTGGAAAAGGAGAAGAGAATATCTCACTGATCACTGAAACTAATATTATTCATGTAAAGAAACACAGAGGATCTGTCTTGCATATCACTTACCTGAAGTATGTGGCAATACAGAGAATGACAACAAGCATTGGGTAATATATATAAAATCCATCTGCAATGAAGGATAGTACTCTCATGGATCCCATTATCTGGAAAAAAATTCCAAAACCAAGCTATAATCAAGTATTTTCTACATATATCCATAAAGATTGTCCCACCTTACTGTTTTCAGTCCACAACACACAAACACAGAATCCTTTACATTTACTGAAAATCAGTCAATATCATTATCACAGATCTGCTTCAGACACTTGACCCAGAATAAGCAGATATAAAGGCTGCCTCTAGCAGTGTATCCACTTCGAGGTTTCCAAGATGCTTGATCTTGTCTCACCTAATCCAGAACCAGTTCAAATCTGGTGGATCTTTTTTCATCTGCTGCGAAAGGCATCTCTGGGCAACGCTTAAGAATCCACTTGCTAACAACAAAGATGTGAGATGTAACCTGCTGTCCTGCGGAAACTGTGGTTCAGTTATCCCAAACTCACTGTTTTTTAGTGGCAAGTTAGGTTCACTCCTAGTCTATAAAAATGCCCCATACGCTAAAAACAGAGGAAGCTAAAGCTCTGAAGAAGTGAAGCACAGTCTGAACTCTTCACAGTAACACTTTACTTTCTTAGGATAAAGAGACCTAAACAGAAAAACTGCACTATTGATGACTCCTAGCAATCATTACTGAACTATAAGTAAGTATGTCTACCTGTGTAATAGTAATGAAAATATTTTAATATCCGAATCTTAATATAAGAAATATTTTAAAATATTGTGCCTATTTTCCAAATCACATAGATGGCTCAAACCCACATTTTCTGTACTTACAGATGTATAAGCAGTTGGCTGAGTATTTTTGTGAGAGATTATTGCATCCATGTGGGTCAAGCCCAAAAAGTTCAAGCATAATGGTGGAGTAAGACGGCAAAATAACCTGCACAAATACAAGAAGCAACAGCATTTAAAACAATTTACTGGACTAATGATATTCACAAATTGTAACTTGGTATTTCACAGAATATACCTGTATGTTTCTAAATGAAAGAATATAAATGAAACTTTCATGGACACCTTCAATTGAGTATCTGACAGAAAATCTGCAAAATACTCACATGCCACTGAAAAGGAGACTGTACGCATCTGTCTGATGATGTGAAGATAAGTAGTAATAGTTAAATACACGGATCCTGAAGACAGTAGAGTAAACACAGATACTTAAGAAAAAGATGGTAAGAAAACAGGCCATCTGTGAAAAAAAATATAAAAGTCACTTGAATGTAGAACTCTACTAAAGGTTTTACTGCATTCAGCACACAGTCTGTGCAGGCAATAAGTTGACTGCAGTCTAATTTTTTATTTTGAGATGGGACAGCAACACCAGCTCTCACCTGCTCTAAGAAACTTCAGGAGTTTTTTTCACCAATTAAGAATTATACTTTAACATCCTGCATTTCATATAATGATAACTGACCCTTTGAGTATTAATTCTACTTCTTGTTACGTAAATGAAATTGCTGTAATTACCTTGATAATTACTATGATAACTTGGCATTTCTTCCCACAAAAAGGGATAAAAATGAGTGTTTTCGATGCAACCTATTTTGTTAGTATACTGGAATTTTTCAGCTCAGTTCCTTTACTGATAAATTTGTACATGTGTATGCTAGCTACACCTGAGGCTGTATTTCTGGTCAGCAGCAAATTCCTGGTTAGGAAAGACAGGTCACACATGGCTGATTAAACACAAAACTTCAAGTTAAGGTTTCACAGATTATTCCACACATGACATTCAGCTCAACTGGGTCACACGCTCATCCTGCATTGAGAGTTTTAAGAAAGTGGCAAAAGGCTGACTCACTCCACAGAAACAATGGTGTTACATGTTTTAGAGACCTTCTGAGAGTTGACAGATTATTTAGAGGCTTACTTTTAAATAAATCTGGTCTAATGTTGTGGTAACAAATTACCTGAAAGATTTTTATTGACTGATTATTTCAAACTTACCTCTATGTATATATAATTATATGTCTTTTCTGCCAGCTGTATGAAAACTGCAAACAGTGATAAAACTGGTTTTGTGCTGAAAAAGGTGCACTCTGACCACACAACAACGACAGAGAATGTGGCCAGAACAACAGCAAGCACCCTATAAAACCATGGTCGTAGAAGGCATTCCCAGTACCACTCTGGAAAAAAAAAAACACACATACAACTGGAAAGGGTTAATGAAAATTACACAACCAGAAACTGAACTCCCTCACAAAAAGTCACAAACTTCTTGGACACACGCCTTTAAAATGAAGACCAGAATCTACGGGGTCACAGACTTAATTTTAGGCGTCTTCCAAAGCCTAGAGATCTGGCTCAGCTCTAAATAATCATACGGAAAACAGGAGAAAACAGGGTGGAATCTGGGAGGCAAATTTTGCAAATGGACTGGGGAGAGTGGGGTGTGCAGAACAGAACTCTTCACGTTTGGCACAGATACTACAAGTGATCCACTTTTTGTTTGTTCGTCTGTTACTCTCTTGGAAACAAAGCTTAGGCTCTAAAATGATGTTGTCCTACCCGGGAAATAACCCATTGCTACTGCACAACAAATTAGAAGTTAAAACATGGGAAAAGGCACCTTCTGAAAAGATGAACAAGCAGCTACATCTCCTTATGTTCAGTACATGACAGACAGAATCTTTTTCTCTTTGCTTTACCAGAAGAGTGGTGCCATCTCAGTAATGTTCCACAAATGCAGAAGGTATCTGTGATGCAGTAATTTCATCTGCTAACTTAATAATTTGTTTTCTTTCTTCTAAGGCTTCAAAGTTTTCTATTACAACATGCACCTGCTTTTAAGTTTAGATTCTATATATATATATATATATGTATACATATAATATATATATATAAACAATATTTATGTTTCAGAGAGGTTGCCTGGTCTAGTAAGTCCCACTGACTATTATTCACTTATAGTAGTTCGTGTGGGTGCTAGAGATACAGATAGCAGTAGTCTGGAGAACATTAAGGACTACAGAGCCCTGAGAGAGATGGTTAGGGGCTCTGGAGCTCAGACAGTCTTTTCATCATTTCCCCAGGATAGAGGGGAGGACCTTAAAAAGGCTAGGTGGATTTGGCAGGTTAATAACTGGTTAGAACAGTGGTGCCATAGTCAGGGGTTTGGGTATTTAGAACATGGGACTCGATTTGAGAGGCCAGGTCTACCAGACGCTGGTGAAGCTGGCCTGTGGACTGTTTTGGTAAGAGGCTTGCCAGGCTGGTCAAGAAAGCTTTAAACTAGATGTGTTGGGGGATGGGGGCATCATTCCATCCCAACACACCCAGTCAGTTGCCAGCACCTATAATAAATGCTTGGAGCGATGTAGAGATATTTCAGCTGCTCCAGCCAATGAGCAGCTAACAAAGTTTGTGGGTCAGGGTCAAAGGGAGAACAGCTATGGGGGACATTACTGTGGGGATCTGTTACAGACCGCCTGATCAAGAGGACTCTGTGGATGAAGCGCTCTACAGACAGATAGGAGCAGCCTCACACTTGCAGGCCCTTGTTCTCCTGGGGGACTTCAACCACCCTGATATCTGTTGGAGGGACAGTACTGCCTGGCACAAGCAATCCAGGAGGTTCTTTGATTGTGCAGAAGACAACTTCCTTCTGCAAGTAACAGAGGAGCCAACAAGGAGAGGTGCCATGCTTGACCTTGTGCTCACCAACAGGGAAGGGCTCATTGGAAATGTGACACTCCAGGGCAGCCTTGGATGCAGCGATCCTGAGATGGTCAAATTCGAGATTCTCAGGACAGTGAAAAGAGCATGCAGCAAACTCTGGACTTCAAGAGAGCAGACTTTGGCCTCTTCAGGAACCTGCTTAGCCAGGTTCCATGGGATATAGCTGTAGAGGGCAGGGGGGCCAAGACTGTTGTCTGATATTCCAGGATCACCTGCTACAAGCTCAGGAGTGTTGCATCCTGACTAGAAGGAAGAGCAGCAGGAGGGCCAGGAGACCTCCATGGATGGATAAGGAGTTGCTGAGGAAACTTAGAAGGAAAAAAGAGGTTTATAAAAGATGGAAGCAAGGACAGGCGGCCTGGGAAGAATACAGGGATGTTGTCTGGGAAGCTAGGAACCAGGTTACGAAAGCTAAGGCCCAGTTAGAATTAAACTTGGCTAGGGATGTGAAAGATAACAGGAAGGGATTCTATAGGTACATTGTGAATAAAAGACAGACTAGGGACAACGTGGGCCTGCTCCAGCAGCTATCAGGAGAACTGGTGACCCTGGATTTGGAGAAGGCTGAGGTTCTCAATAACTTCTCTGTCTCGGTCTGCACTGGCAAATGCTCTGACCACACCACCCAAGTCTTGGAAAGCAGACACAGGGAATGTGAGAATGAAGACCTTAGGCCCACTGTAGGAGAGGATCTGGTTTGAGACCATCTTAAGAACCTGAATGTGCACAAGTCCTTGGGACCTGATGAAACCCATCTGCGGACCCTGAAGGAGCTGGCAAATGAAGTTGCTAAGCCACTGTCCATCATATTTGAAAAATCATGGCAGCCAGGTGAAGTTCCTGACAACTGGAAAAAGGGAAATATAACCCCCATTTTCAGGAAGGAGAAAATGGATGACCCAGGGAACTACAGACCAGTCAGTCTCACCTCTGTGCCTGGCAAAATCCTGGAGCAGATTCTCCTGGAAGGCATGCTAAGGCACAAGAAATACAACAAGGTGCTTGGTGACAGCCAGCATGGCTTCACTGAGGGGAAATTCTGCCTGACCAATTTGGTGGCCTTCTATGGTGGGGCTACGGAACTGATGGACAGGGGCAGAGCAGTTGACGCTATCTACATGGTCTCATGCAAAGCATTCGACACTGTCCCACACGACATCCTTGTCTCTAAATTGGAGAGACATCAATTTGGTGGATGGACCACTCGGTGGATAAAGAACTGGCTGGATGGCTGCATGCAAAGAGTTGTGATCAATGTCTCAATGTCCAGCTGGAGACCAGTAACGAGTGGTGTCCCTCAGGGATCGGTGTTGGGACCGGTCTCGTTCAACATCTTTGTCACTGATATGGACAGTGGGATTGAGTGCGCCCTCGGCAAGTTTGCTGATGACACCAAGCTGTGTGGTTCAGTTGATACGCTGGAGGGAAGGAATGCCATCCAGAGGGACCTTGACATGCTTGTGAGGTGGGCTGATGCCAACCTTATGAAGTTTAACCATGGCAAGTGCAAGGTCCTACACCTGGGTCGGAGCAATCCCAGGAACAGCTACAGATTGGGCAGAGAAGAGATTCAGAGCAGCCCTGTGGAGAAGAACTTGGGAGTGTTGGTCAATGAGAAAATTAACATGAGCTGGCTTCAGTGTGCGCTTGCAGACCAGAAAGCCAACCGTGTCCTGCACTGCATCAAAAGGAGCCATCAGGTTGAAGGAGGTGATCCTGCCCCTCTACTCTGCTCTCGTGAGACCTCACCTGGAGTATTGTGTGCAGTTCTGGTGTCCTCAACATAAAAAGGACATGGAACTGTTGGAACAAGTCCAGAGAAGGGCCACGAGGATGATCAGGGGACTGGAGCACCTCCTGTATGAAGACAGGCTGAGCAAGTTGGGGCTGTTCAGCCTGGTGAAGAGAAGGCTGCATGGAGATCTCATAGCAGCATTCCAGTATCTGAAGTGCAGCTATACGGATGCTGGGGAGGGACCCTTCATTAGGGACTGTAGTGATAGGACAAGGGGGAATGGCTTAAAACTTGAACAGGGGAAATTTATATTGGATATAAGCAGGAAGTTCTTTACTGTGAGGGTGGTGAGGCACTGGAATGGGTTTCCCAAGGAAATTGTGAATGCTCCATCCCTGACTTTGCTCAAGGCCAGGCTGAACAAAGCCTTGGGTGACATGGTTTAGTGTGAGGTGACCCTGCCCATGGCAGGGGCGTTGGAACTTGATGATCTTAAGGTCCTTTCCAACCCTAACTATTCTATGATCCTATGATCAGTAACTGAAGTCTATTCCATTACAGAAATGCATTAAGATGCATATTTGTTTCCCTCTACTGTAACTGAACCTTTTACATTAAAAAAATAAATTCTTCTTACGAACAGTACCAGTTACTCCTCTGCATATTCAAAATCTGCATTACAGCACCTACCAACAGTTGGTGTGTAGAAATACTGAATGATTTTGTTCTCTGGTTCCTGGGAATGAAAGGTATGAACAAACTGTCGAGTTGCACTGGTTTCATTTTTTGCCACATCTTCTAGGTAAAACGCTTGTTCTAAAAGAATTTGCCACTGGACTTGTGTACGACGATGTCTCTGTACTGAATAGATTACCTACAACAAATTCCAAGAAATTATGGTTACAACATACTTGTTTCAAGAAATGTGAGAAAAGCCTTGCAAAATCCCTTACAGATGTGTATTTTGCAGGATTGCAAAGATTACTTCTGTATATTAACAAAAGCCAGTAATTAATTACCTAAATACATAAATCATAAAAGGACTATCTACATGATTCCTGTGTTTTGAAGTTCTTTTGTAGGCTTACACTAATAATATTGTGTGTGCCTTTAACATAGTAGAACAGACCAAACTGTTCTAACTTACTAACATGTAGACAGAAAGGAATGTTCGGCTGATGCACGAAGGAACATCACAGGACTGATAACAACTAAGGAGACAGTAAATAAGACCAAGGATGCTAGCCTTGAAGATAGCAGAGTGGCGCCCACAGTGAAGCGAGACTGAAACAAAACAGAAGCAAGGACATACCAACTGCTAACTCAGCAGTAGAGCTTTGTGAGTGTGCACAAGCACTGAAGTCATTCAATAAACACAGTAAGGAAGACTATCAGTGACCACCAGACCCCCACCAAGCAACAAAGAGCATGCTTAATTAGGATGCAAATATTATAATTATTTCCTGGAAACTCTGTAAATATGCATGAATATGCTAAATATATAACTGCTACTGGCAAGTAACGGGTGCACTCACATTTGCAAAATGATTTGCATGTGAGCCCTGCACTGCAATAAACAATGCCTGCTTTCTAAAACTCCAAATTGAGTCTTAGAGAGTTCCTATAACTGACTTTTATGGTAACACTTTCATCACAATCCATCTGTAGCAATGACAGCCTACTTTTTCCAACATACCATTTTATTTTCTGCATCTTAGCAAATATCAATCTTATACTACAATTTCTTTTTTAGAATGTGTGTCAATCAATCATTACAAAGCTTACCCACAGTTAAAACAATGTCAAGATATAATGGAGTGAGAACATTTTTTTATACATGCAGAAATTTGATCTGGACATTACTAGGGATATTAAACTTATATACTTTCACTGATAAAAGCTTTTGTTAAGCTCAAAACCCACTGTACTCAGCAATTCAGGTAAAGTGCATTGAAAATTTTTGTTTGACTAGCATTTATTCTCATTATGGTAGCATAAGTGAGGCATTCTCTCATTTATTAATATACCTGCTTGTGAAGTTTGACCAAACTTTTTTCAGTTGGATAACTGTTCTGTCTTTCATCAAAATCTTCATAATCATCCATATTCCTACCCATTCTTTCCTGGTACTCAGTAGGACACTGGGAAAGACAAGTGAAAATTGACTGGAAGATAAAGGAATAGCAAGTGCTCTTTGTTAATTATGAGTAAATGTTTGGTGCATTTCATGCAATGGAAAGGCCCACTTAAAGTGTAGATTTGTCTGTTTCAATACTGCATATGTCAAAATACATCAAAAGAAAGCATTTTACAAAGAATTTAAATTCAAATTCCAGTCAGAAACTCACAAGATGCCAATTACAGATTTTATGTTAGGGGAAAAGAAAATAATGAACAAGTATTCACCAGGTGCAGGAACACCCCCTCCCAGTTGAACAATTATGACTGAAGGATGAGAAATTTGTTACCTTTTTCAGTATTGTATCAACACATTTTCTCAAAGGGTGGTTATACTTGATACTCTCACTTACTTTACGAACTTCCTGTTGAATTAAAAAAAATACAGATTTGTTTCATTCTGCTAAATAGATTAAAACATTTTACAGGATCAGGTAAGAGTTCTGGTGCTTCCAATGGAAAAGATAACCATCAGAGCTTAAAAACAACAGAGCTTCCTAAAAGCCATAGCTCTACTAGATATCTAATAAAAGATAACTGAAGTATTTCTAAAGTATTTCTATTGCGTACCTATGCCAGTACGCAAACAATACTCTGTGAATGTGTGGAGGACTAGTTTCTACACATGAATGCTGAAATGGAAAATACTTTCTTGTTTTAGTTGTAGGTAAAGAGGAGGAGTTTGTCTTGCCTGGCTTAGTTTCATTTTACTACATTAAGGAGCTTGATGAATATAATTTTACACTTCTTCATTTTATATCTTCCTCACATTATCTCCACATAGCTTACTTCTGCAACCATTTGGCATTTATTAGTAATAAAAAGATGCTACCTAACAGCTAGAAAAGTTGTGTCAGAACTGGCTCTGGCAGTTTATCAGGCTTAGTGAGAAACAAATTTTATTCTTCATCCTATTGGCAATCTAGAGATAATGTTTTGATGGTTTCTTGTTGTTACAAACGACACTTTAAAAACCAAACCAAACCAAAACAACAACAAAAAGTTATAGACTTTAGAGGACAAAAATAATTGGAAAGGCTTAGAGATACTGTCAAATAGGATGATTAAGCAGACAAAAGAACTGTATTTGTTTAGTGTGTCAAAGGAGGCTAAACGGATATAGACAGTCCTTCCACATATAAAAAGCTGTTCTAAGAGATGCCTCTCAGTAAATCTGAATTCCTTCTGCATCTCACAAGAGATCTGATCAGTCTATGGAGAAGGATTTTTTATTATGTAGTGGGATTATAAAAAACAAGCAAAATCCCTCAAGAATGTCTGTAAGAGTCAATCCTAACATATTCAGCCCTATCAAGTAGAGCACTGGACTGGAAAAAGCATAAAAAAAATAAATTTGAAGTATCATCCACCACTACAGTTTCTTGCATTTTCATAATCCCTGATAAAGAAAAAAAAAACAACAAAAGCCTGAATTAAACTGGGTGAGAGCTAAAATCTTGTGATTTATTTGATGCAGCAGCAGCTCATACTATTAACAATCAAGCTCTCAGAATCATCACCAACATTCTTAAAAAATTTTACATATTTTCACATAGTTCAGTCTTCCTGTGAAGGTTGAAAATGAAATATTGGCCAGAATTTCTAAGGTACAGTGCAATCATAGTGCAATTGTTTCTAGACAGAAAGAAAAAGAAGTTGGGAAAAAAAAGTGCCAAACATTGAAGGAAGGTTTTTATCATATATTAACAATAAAATATATTTAATGTTGTATATGACATAACCTCAGAATCTGTCAGTTACCATACCTGACTTAAAGGACAATCTAGCACAAGACAGCAGTCTAGTACAAGACCCTCTTTTCAGGGAAGTTTGCTGCCTCCCTGAGCCCAAATCAGGGTCATCACTACAAGACTGACAGGTACACCCTTCAGACTGCAATCCATTCCTGCTCTTTCATAGGGGCACTAAGGATGTCACAACAAAAAGTCTGACGCTGATTAAAAGAGATTTCACAGCCCCAGCAAGAATGCTAAAAAACCTGAGGAGCACAGGTAGCCTCTCCCACAATTCTCCCACTAATGGGGGGAGACTTGGGAAAAAACAGGTGAGCCAATAATGTCAATACCTGACTCCTGAACTGGTGCCTCCATCAAAATGCTGGGGTTTTAAGCCACAGAAGAGCCCTCACGGCACAGAGTATGTTGTGTTTAATGAAACAGAACAGATCAGAACATTTTCAGTTGGAAGGGTCCTACAATCATCTAGTCCAACTGCCTGACCACTTCAGGGCTGACCAAAAGCTAAACTGTTATTAAAAGCACTCTCCAAATGTTTTTTAAACACTGACAGGGGTGGAACATAAACCACCTCTCTAGGAAGCCTGTTCTAGGGTTTGACCACCCTCTCAGTAAAGAAATGCTTCCTACTGTCCAGTTTGAAACTCCCCAGACACAGCTCTGAACCATTCCAATGTGTCCTATTACTGGATAGCCAGGAGCAGAGATCAGTACCTCCCTCTGCAGGTTTTGGATGACAATCTTAATAATTTGCTTTAACTTTTGTTCAGGGCAGAAGCAGTCAGGCAGTTGGACTAGATGATCACTATAGGTCTTTTCCAAATGAAATACTCTATTCTGTTCCATTCAATTCAAAGTGCTATCCTTGTAAACCAAGTTTTTCTTGTTCATTTTCTAGTAAGCTTTGGAGTTATGTCCCACCCAGATGTTTATAGAAATTTCTTCTATTACTAACGAATGAAGATTCTGCTATTATTTTATGTTGATATATCACAGTTACCACCCTACCCAAAACTCTTCAGTAGTATTATTTCCAAGCCACGGTACCACAGCAGTAGAACAGGGAAAAGCTACTCATACGGGTTGTATTTCCATTCTGTTCTTGAATTGCATTAGATCCTATAGCTCACTCACAAATAACAATAAACAGTCTCAAAATAAACTGATTGGAAAAACCCCAATATTCTATATATTCTCTTCTCAAAGGCACATAGCATGGTCCTGCAAACTGAATTTGGAAACTCTTCTCAAGATTCCAGAAATATACAAGGAGAAGAACATATGTGCAGACATACACAATTTGCATGAACATTACTGAAACATATGTACACCACGTTTTCAAGTCCACACTGGAATATTGTGCCACAAGTGCCCAATACCAGGAAATCCAGAGATGATTAACTGCAGCCTTCACTTACTTGATAGTGAAAGCTAGTTGCTTACCTCCATAATATCTTCTAAATTCTCCTCTGCATCTGCTTTTTCAGTCATCAGTTTAGCAGCTTTGAAATAGGTCTTCATGAGCAGATAACCTCTCTTGGCCCCATTCCAGTGAGAACGGGGAATTTCCACCAAACCGTAACCCAAAAGCAACACAAGAAGAAAGAGACCCCATGTGTTTGCAGCTGCTATCCCAATAGTCTGAAGTTGGCTCCTAAGGAAAAGAAAAATTGCAAAAACAAAACAACAAAAAAAGAACAACAAAACTCAAACACCCCCCCCCCCCCCCCAAAAAAAACAAACTAAAACCACCCAAACAAAAAACATCCTCCTACCCCATCCTCAAGAAAGCAACCCTGAAGTATCTATGCACCAACAGCGCTTTCAAGTTTAACAGGCTTAGTATCATCAGTAATTCTTGCCTAGGGCAAGTCTGCTACTTGATCATATTTAAAGCTGCCACAATTTTTCTGTATCTCCCACACTTCTGCCTCCTCTGGAGCGAAAACAAAAATATTTGTTCTCAAGGAGTATGTTTCTTTAGGAAGCAACAGGAAATTAACAAACTTACTGAAAGCAAGGTTGAAACATTATAATGGCAGTCACTATAGTCAACAGTCTCAGAACATAAGATTTGCATACAAAGAGGGAGTTGAAAGCAATGAGGCATTACATAATGGTAATTGTGTCTAGTATGGAAGGCCATTAGCACTGTTATAAATACCAAGTATTTTATCTCCTTTAAATAGAATCCACAGTAGACAGAAGCGCTACACAGGAAATACTGACACAGGATTTTTGAAAGATGTTATTCTGACACCACTGACAAAGTTTCTGCACTAACTTTGTAAATGGATTTGTAGGGAGAAAAAATATCCCACTGCTAATGCAAGGGGCTCCTCTGCCACACATGCCAAAATTAGAAAACCAAAACATAGGTTTCTATAAATAGGCAAAAAATCCCTTTTCACAAAAAAAGCCAACAAAGCTTCCCAACTGCCTAGCAAAAGTCAGATCAACTAAACCTGTTTATTATAAAAACACTCATTTCATATATGGAAGAGATTACCTATGACAATTTCATAAGAACCCATGTCAGTCCTTACAACATTATTCTTACCATTGTAAATTGAAGTTTGGGTTTACAGCCACATATATTAAAAATGCTCCAAAAATCAGTAAGTAAGTGCCATAATAGATTGCATTCTCAATCAATGCAGTTTTAATCTTTCCAGTAATGGAGAACCCTCCTGATCTAGCATATGACTGCATGAAAGGTAGCAGAATCCTAAGAGGAAAGCAAACAAAACCAAATTACATCAGTCAACCAAAAAGGAAAAAGACAAAAAGAAGAAAAAACCCAAAGAGTAGGTTTATCCAGCAGTGGCTGGATACTGAGATAGGGGTGTTTAAGCTAAAGACTAGTTCAATGTTTTGTTCTAGATATACTAGTCTGACAGCAAACCTTAAACATGCTGCAGATAGAAACAATACAGTTAGCTTTACTTCGAAAAATCTGAGTTAATTGAAAACTCACTACCAACTCTGATATTCTTGACTCAGCTACAAAAATAATAATTTGATGGTAGGTTGATCTGAAAGCACACATCAGTCTAACCCAAAAGCACAGACAACCTGTTTGATGCAGCTACATCTATAGCTTTATAGAGTATGTCCAGTAAAACAAAATTATTTACAATATTACTCAAAAATCAACCAACTTATGAATGAGTTATTTTGCTGTCTGTTTGCCTAAACCCCATTTTTTTCTGACAATCTATCCATAAACACCTTTGTATAAGTTGCTCAGTTTCAACTATAAGAAGTGAAGCAAGAGTTAAACGCTGCCACCTGAAAAAGTATGCTCAATTTAATACATTAATTATTAGAGAAATTTCATTGCCAGCAAATAATACATGACTAGATAGGTCTGTGGAATAGTGACATATATTCTTTAAAAGTGTATTATCACTGTTAAGAAGCCACACTTTGAAACTACACATATACTGTAGTCTTTGTCATGTTGCTTTGCTTTACTTACCATGTTAAAAACTGTGATGTCCAATACACAACACGCCAGAAAACTGGCATAATTCCATTAGGAATGTAACTCCAGGGTTTGAAGCATTTTTGCTTGCTGTAACAGTGTATAGAAACTTCTTATTAGTTTTAGGGCCAAAAGTATAAAATACATTTTCTATAAATTCCTCTATCTAGAAAGGTCTTTGAAAAAAGCATAGAAGTAATACACAACTATTTGAGTACATAGTCAACCAACAACCATCTCAGAAGAAAATAAACTGAATCGCTACTTTAAAGTGCTTACTGCTCTCCTCACCACACATAACATATGTGTACAAGGCAGCTTTCTTAGAGAAAAAAGCCAGTAGCTCACAGTCTACAGAGATAAACAATTAAGCAATACAAGCTTATAATTTTTTCTTTTTGGGCAGTAAATGCTTGCTTCAGGCAAAGAAAAATCAACTCCTTAGACAGAAGACTACTCAACTTTAGTTAGTGGAGTAGGTTCTTATGAAGTATCTAGGGGCCCCATTACCTAGCTCTACTACCAAGAGCATTAGCAATTAAAAAAGAAAAATAAAGTGTATTAGTTATTTCTTAATCAGGCTTATATCAACCGTGATTTGTTGAGCCAACACTTCTCTGACAGGTAGCGCTTGCTTCAGAAGACCAAAAAAGCCACAAGAAACTTTTCAGTGAAAAAAAATGAAAGAGCAAAACCCAAAGTGCACATCTACTCTCTAAGGCACTTCATTTTTATTCCCACACCTGCCTGGGTAATAAAGCAATGGTGAGTCAAGGGGCAACACAGTCAATTTAATAAGATTACCTATTGAGAAATAACTGGTGTTTTCCAGGGTTGAACTAGTTAAGCTTGAGCTGTGGGTTTTTATGTACACAGCCTAAATAGTTTCAAAACTACCAAATTACCACAGAATGATAGTGTGACTACAGGTGTCACCTGAAGTTTTAAGATCTGACATGTATCAACACAATATCTGCTCAAACTTACACTGATATTGCTATCTGAAATACTCAAGTCATATACTGTAATACAACATCCACCAGCAGCATGTTCTGAAACTGTAAGTAAATAGAAACGCTATTGAATAGTTTTCAAATTGTGTGTTTACCTAAGTATGCTTAATTATTGTAAATTCCATAGTCTTAAATAAAAGGTACAAAGTTGTGTCACTAAGTCTGGCATTTTACTGTTCTTCCATGAATATACAACAACCAGATAGCCTCTGCTGTGGTGCAACAGAACTGGCAATACTTTGCATGGATGGATCAACTGACATCTCAAATGCTCTAATTGTCTTACAGATAACTACATTGCATACATTTACATCTACAACATACAGAAAGAGCCAATAGCAGCTAAAGAATGAGCAGCCATGGAAAGAGCCCACATTCACCATGTTTTAGGGATTACTTTCTTCCTGCCAGAAGACAGCAAGCAGACTATCATTACTCTGGTAGAATGCAGTAAATTTCAGATAATTCTAATTACTATGTGTGTGTGTACACACAATTATAACAGGCAATTGGATATACTGTTTACATATAAGACAAGTCTACCAATTTCATTCATAAGGTGCAAAATTAGATTTTCAGGTCTAAAGTCTTCAAGACTCTGGAGGAAAGAGAAGCATTCACCAAGGTCTGTCCTCACAGATAACCAAGACAGTTTGAAAAGCTTAGTTCTACTGCTTTAACAACAAGATAGAAGAAATCTAGCATGATTTAAAAAAAAAGAAAAAAAGAAAGGAATATTTAGGTAATCAGTTAGAACAACTGCATAATTCTACCAGTAGATGCAGATGCATTTTTCTTCACTTCTTCGCTCACCTTCCTGTATGATTACAATCTTCAGGTGTCATATCACACAGATAACCCTTGTTTATTAGATTTTATATCACAGTACACTCCTATCATTTAAAAGAAGAAAATCGTAAAACACTTCTTGAAAAATTATCTAATGAGGAAAACATATAGCTCATACCTTGGAGCAAGAGAAACATAAGAGCCATTACTTTCTGCAGGGCTGGAATTAACAGCAAGTTTGCACCGATTATAAATAGTCTGCAAGACAATTAATTTTACATCAGTTATCAAAAATGTATAACATCTATTTGAAAATAATAAGACCCACTTTAAAAGACATTTTCTGTACTGCATTTGGAGCAAATATAGTAATAAACCTTCAAAACAACATGCAATCTGCAGGACAAGTAAGTAAAAACATTGGAAGTGTTTTTGTTACCTAAAGAGATAATTTATATTTAAAAAAAAAATGAAATTTTAAAGCATCTGAAATATGTTTTTTATCTGGTGAGATCAACAAAAAGTAATGTTAGTTGTAAGCACAGATGCTGTCATGCAAAAAGGTAACAAGTGTTTATTTTAGTAAGATACTTTTTGGAAAATTTATTTGATGTTTAAGAAATTATTAGTTAAAAAAAAATACACATTTTACACATCTAAGCAGGAAATCTCACAACTCTCTTACCGTACTGACATCCAGAGGCAGTATAAATACAATAAGAAAGCAGAGATACCAAGCCAATAACGTTGCTATGATCACCAGCTTATGCTGCTTCTTGAAGTCTCCGTACCGATGAAGCAGGAATAAGGCCAGAAAGAAGACAAATACTATCTCAAGGCCCAACGCTACCCCACTCATTATTGAGTGTTCACCACAGCTGCACAGCGCAGCTCACTTAAAAAGGCAGATCAGAACTGTAAGACAGAAAGACATTTAATTGCATTAAAATCTCTGAAAGATATCTATGCAGAAAAGAGTTGTTTAACAGATATTTGTTAACCCATAACTAGACTTTTCTTACTTCACATGACAAGAGTTCTGATCAGATGAAGAACAAGATTTTTAGCAAGGTGTTCTAAAGTTCTCTGCAGAAATCAAAATATCATGTCATTTCAATTTTGTCACTTCTAGCAACATACTCATCTCATCTCTTATTCACCTACCTGACATACAATAGATCCAGAAGTCAAATCTCTGTCCTTAAATAAGATTATAAGCATAATGCTTAAGTCCAGTAATAAATAAATAAATACATACACACATATGTATATTCTGATTTTTTTTTGTTTGTTTTAGAAGAAATCAGCAAATTTGGACAAAGGGTTACATGTTTAAATTAAATGTTTCTGCAAAGCTAATGAGCAACTTTATTAATGGACCGTTCCTTAACTATGCATTTAAATCCTGCACTCAAGAGAGCATAAAAGTACAGCGCAGTACATGTTGCATGTACTTGCGAGGTACCTCTTTTAGGTTTCAAATTTCATAGGGTAAAAAGGTAACAAGCTAGCTAATTCACCTGCCTACTGGTGTTCTATCATAGAAACAAAGGTTTCAATTAATTTGTTACTAATCTGCCCATGATACATTGTCGGTTTGCTTACACTTCTGGGTTTAGTTACTCTGTGTTACATTCAGGATGGCTAGAAGCATCTACAAACTTGGCACCAGCGCCATTATGCAAAGGGCCAGTAAGCTGCACAAACCTATTAGGGAAAACTTCACTGACGTGTCACATTGTCAATTAAACTGCTTCTGACTCTTTTTAATAAGCATCTTTTTACCATAGCACTTCACACATTATAAATAAACAAAAGTTTATTACTCTGGTCAGACTGACTTGGTTCTCCATCAGGATTACCATCATAGCTGGTTTGATTTAATGGAAATAGCATATGTTTTGCTATGGCTTCCCCACTGCTGTATTTTCAGTGCTTTCACTATTCATTGGAACTTGATAGATTTTTTTTTTTTTTAAATGCTACTGCTAAAAGATTTCCTCAGTTGACTTTTAAATCCCTTCAGAATTTGTATAAACTTACTCTTCTACCAATCTCTCAGTATACTGCTTAAGCAGATCTTCTATGGATGAGGGCACCCAGCAGTGAGATGTGTCTTACTTCCACTACAAAATTCCAAAGTTTGTGATGCTAGTACTTCTTTTAGGACACATAGGACAATTATTTTATTATTTTTTTCTCTCCAATTTTGCTACTTTCACATTTCATTTCAGAATAGTAAGAGCAGTCTGTTTACTCCATATTGGCTGCTATACACAAAGCACCCCATATTCTGAAAAATAGCTTGAGTTACCTTGCTGTTTCTTATGAAAGATGCATGTCCTTTTCATCTTCTGTCTTTTATCTAACATGTTTACCAAATAAACAGAATTTCTGTTAGGTCAAAGTACCCCCATGCTATCTGCCTGTTCCAAATTTTGGCTAAATCGTTTGTAAATCCGGGATAGCTAGCCTATTTCTTAATCACATATTCTAAGCAAGTCCTTGTCTATTCTGTTGTACCATTGTTGCTTCCTCAAAAAGTGGTCTCTTGTATTTATACTGTCATAGCAAATTCCAACAAAAATGAATGGAAAATAAATATTATATATCGACTTTATGAAGCCAGGGCTATCTGACATATGTAGGTGCCCATTACAGCCACACCTTATACTATGTAAACAAAAAAATTATACAGCATTGTCCTGTGTGCAGCAGTAGCAGTCATTTTTCTCCTTCCTAGTAGCTGGTGCAGTGCTGTGTTTTTGAGTTTCAGCCTGCGAACAACACTGATAACACCACTGGTTTTAGTTGTTGCTAAGTAATGTTTAATCCCACCAAGGACTTTCTGAGTCTCATGCTCTGCCAGGGAGGAAGGGAAGCTGGGAGGAAGCAGAGACAGGACCCCCGACCAAAACTAGCAAAAGGGGTATTCCATACCACAGCATGTCATGCCCAGTATAGAACCGAGGGGCAGTAACCCAAAGGGCGAGATCACTGCTCGGGTTGGGCTGGGTATAGGTCGGCGGGTGGTGAGCGGTTGTATTCTCTTCCCTTGTTATTTCCTTTATCATTATTATTATTGGCGGTAGCAGTATACAATTTTTTACTATAGTCACTCCTAAAAAGCTGCTATCAAAACAGAAGGTGAAAAGTTTTTGCGCAATATGCTATACTGTTACTACCATGAGGGAACTTACAAAAGGATCATAAAAAGATAATGAATATGCTAAAAAATAGAGATGGGAATTGAGTTCCACCAAAACTTAGCTCACTTTCAAAGGCAAAAGCAACTTTGCACATGTAAATTACTTTCTCTTCTTGACCTGGTTCCTATTGCAATCACAACATACAAAATGAAAGGCCTAATTTTTTTTCCAGACTGCAACTGATGACAAATAAGAGTTGTTTTGAAATAATAAACAGACATTTTCAAAATTACATTTCAAAATTTTCAGATAGAAACCACTTAAAACTAGTTCTCCACACACATAGCTTAAACAGAAAAAAATCCACAAGGTGATATATGGAATGCTTGAGAGGAGCTCTTATTGTGAACTCAATCCTGCCTAATGGGACAGATGTATCTGGGATCCATGCTACTAGAATTAGACCTTAATATACATTACTGCAGGCTATAAGGCCATACCTTCCTGCAGCAAGCAGTATTTGCCTCTGAACTTGGTTGGTACCGCAAAGAAAGGCAAGTTTCTCTCCCATAGCTCTCTTCCTTTTTTTTATTTAGGCAGGCTTCTCGCTATTAGTGCATGGCATCCTAGTATCAGCTGGCTAAAATTCCTGATCCCCTAAAGAACGTTCTCCTGAGAGCAACAAAGTACTTGAGAAGAGTTCTCTCATACTGCACAACCTTCCGCTGCTTAGAACATGTTCCTGTCAAGCAATGGCAAAAGGTTACAAAATTCCTCATTCTGAGGGGAAGAGTATCAGCACACTCTGCTTCTGGAGAATAAGGCAGCTACAGATTAATATAAGATCAAAATCTGAAACACTAGCATTGAAGTGCAACTTAACCAATAACAGGCAAAACTCTTCTGCAGGCTTAGGACTTTCTTGGTTTCAGACACATACAAAATCAGAAATTTTTTAATTGCACTAATGGAAGTTTGATTACCCCAATATAGGACATACATTTCAAGATTCTGACATTAAATCCCCTAGAGTCCAAACCCTGTCAATAACTCTTTGCAAGCTCAGTTCGCACTTAATTGCCTTGGGAGACTCCAAACTATCAACAATATTGAATTACCATGCCAACGTCAAGACTAACCGCTCTCACAACCATCTACATTACAAATGAGCTAACTAATCTGCCTGGCACAGAAATACTCAAGTTAATAAATGAAGCAGCAGAAAATAAAAAAGCCACACTTTCTTAGAGCATTCATATAGAGCATGAAATTTAACAACAAAGACATTCCTATTGTTGTGGTTTAAAACCAGTCAGGCAGCTCGTTCACTCACTTCCCCCGCTGCTTTCCCTCTCCCTACTCCCAGAGAGGAGAATCGAAAAGAATGCGACTCCCACGGGCTGAGATAAGAACAGTTTAGTAACTAAGGTATAACACAAATCACTACTGCTACCACCAATAATAAAAATGATAAAGGAAATAACAAGGGGAGAGAATACATCACCTCAGCACCCGCCGACCGATAACTCACCCCACCCCGCCCAACCAAGCACCGACCAATACCTCCTCCAACCCCACAGTCCTAGCACTTCTGGGTAACTCTCACTTACATCCTGGGCATGACGTGCTGTGGTATGGAATACTTCCTTGGTCAGTTTGGGTCAGGTGTCCTGTCTCTGCTTCCTCCTGGCTTCCCCTCCTCCCTGGCAGAGCATGAGGCTCACAAAATCCTTGGTCAGACTAAAACATCTGTGTTATCAGCTCTGTTCCCAGGCCAAAAGTCAAAACACAGCACTGCACCAGCTACTAAGAAGGAGAAAAATGACTGCTACTGCTAAACCCAGGACACTATATTATATTCTTAAAGAACAGCTAAAAAGAGTAGAGCATATCTGTGAACAAGGGACCCTGGTCTCACTAAAGTGGTCTCCAATACCTTGCTAGCAGAAATTTGAGATCAGACTGTACCCCAGTTTTATTCTTTTCAAACTTTGCAGGAAAGCATTTTACCACCAGATTGTTCATTTTGCAGACTAATGTAATTGGTGCTTCAATCCTTCCCAGTCAGTCTAATGTCATACTTTCTGCAGATTTCTCATTGCTGCTCTGGATACTCTCCTCAGTTCACCCACTCCTACAATGAGCTGGAACACAGGCAGCATCCCAGCTAGTGCCTGAGAAGGCCTGAACTGAGGGTAAACACTGCTTCACATGCCTTACTGAAATGTATCAACAGAAGTATAACCTGAGTGATACTCCCTTCATGTACTCAGCTTATTATGCCCTCCCAATTATTTTCCTCTAAGAAACACCACACTGTTCTCTATCTGGTATTTCTGTAGTTAATCAGAAAGACTAACTTAAGAGCAGGCACAAAACTGTACTGATTTGTACCCCTTCCTCTCCTGCAGGCTTCTGAATCTTCAAGGCATTTTGGTTTCCACTACCACACTCAAAAAGGTCTGGAATTCCTTCAAGCTTTATGCCTTTTTAAGTTATCACAATCACATTATTTCATTATGGAAACTCTTTGTAAATATCATGAAGAGCAGTTGACAAGAGGCTGACCTTACAACAGTAGCTGTTTCCACCATTCTTCCCCAACAAAAACATCCTGAGAAACAGAATAAAATGCGCTACTACAGACCAAATGTAAGACATCAACTGACCCTCTTATCTACAGTAGGCCTATCAGTGAAGTAAGTTAGATTACTTCAAGAATTTGTCCTTAACAAACTGATGCTGTCCTTTACTCAACTACTATATTCTGGATG